>NC_134407.1:81999690-82599690 GCF_038048845.1 Mixophyes fleayi
TTATCCTCTCGCTGGCTTCTGGAAAGTTGGCGTCCTGTTTTGAAAATGCAAAAATGTATTATAATGCAAACCCTGAATGATTAGGCCCTTTAGTTAAAACAAAACACTCCATTATGGTCAGCTAAAAGTACCCCATTGGACAGGCATATATAAGCAATATCTGAATATTTGTTGTCAATCAAATACAAACATCTACCAGCCCCATCTCACTAATATTTAGTATTCTAGTGATTGCTGAGACCACCCATGTGACCACCACACAATCATGAGATTCTGCCCCCCAAAGCTGCTCTATTTTTTAAATACCCCCTGCAGCCATTTTCCTTAACCACAACCCCCCCCCCCAGCCATTTTCCTTAACCCCTGCTGCAGCCATTTTCTTTACCTCCCACCCTGCATCCATCCCCCTTGCAGCTATTTTCCTTACCTCCACTCTGTAGCTATCCCCCCCCCGTCACATCAAAACTCCCCCAGTCACATATATCAGCCCCCCTCCTCTGCCCTCCTTCATAAATATCAACCTCTCTCCCTCCCTATAGATTTTCATGGCAGTCCCCCCCCTCCCACCCTTTAGATTTGTATGAAAGTCCCCCTCTCCCTCCCTATAGATATGCAGGGCAGTTCCCCCCCTCCCTATAGATATGCAGGGCAGTTCCCCCCCCTCCCTATAGATATTCAGGGCAGTTCCCCTTTTCACTTACCTGTAGTTGTGCCAGCGTCGCTCCTCTCCTCAGATCAGCAGATAGAAAGTGAAGACGTCCTGCTTCCTGTCTGCTGCACAGCAACAGGCAGCCTGGCGATTGGCTGTGTGTTGCTAACCACTGACCACCAATGCTTTTGATCGTCGAGCCCTCCACCCCCCCGCGGCAATCCCCCCCCCAGAGACCCTCCCTCCCCCACCCCGAAAAAAAAATGAATGAAGAAAAAAAAAATAATAATAATAAAAAAAAAAAATACCCGCAGCGCCGCCCCCCCAGCCTAGTGGTTGATCAGGCCCTGCAGATGCTGCTGCCTACGCTCGAACTTGGCGCACCCTTACTGTACCGTGACTAAGTGCATATGCCCAGTCCTCTCCCAATTCTGCCTTTGAAATTGTAGGCTGTATTTGGGGTCCTCTGCACCCAAAGAGGAATCCGATGTTGCTGCATTCATCGGCCTTTGTTCTGGTTCTGGGCCTCTGCAGAGCGATTTTATGCAAAATATGGCTTGTATTGGCATTTACGTTCCTTAATGAATCAGGCTGAACATGTGACTTGGATGATGCCATTCAACAAGTACAATGATGCTTACTGCATCACCACGCCACTGCCCATTCAGTATTAACCTATGTGGGAAGATCTGGTGATGCAATGGGCGCCATCTCAGCACACTCCTGGCCACCCTTTTGGAAAACTGCCTACTCTTTTGTGTGTCTTCTAGACATTCTTGGAGAGTGGGCAACTATGTGTTCCATCACTGCAATCCCCATTCCTTTTTAGAGATGCTCTTTTCTTATTGGTTCTCAAATAGATTCATTGAATCAGTTCTAAAGAACAAACATGTCACTCACCGGACCGTGAGTGCCTCTTCCCGGACATTTAGGAACCGTGGCCGTCCTCCATCCTGAGGGTCTGCGCATGCGCAGCCCTTTCCTACCCTTCAGTGTATGTCCCTTTAACTTAATTGGCAGATCAGGCAACACTCCCTATATTAAGCACCTGTGGTCAACACCACGTTGCCTGATCTTGGAGTCTCATTCCCCATGAGTCTCTGAAGGTGTTTCCTCGTTTGTTCAGCGCTGCTGATTCCTGTGGTTTCCAAACCACTTCTACCTCTGTGGTTTCCAAACCACTTCTACTACTGTGGTTCCCATACCACTTCTACCATCAATTGTATCATCGTGACTGTGAGCTGATTCCTATCCGCTGCCTCCGTGCACTACAGCCACTCTCCACATCTACTCACCTGTTCATCATCAAGACTGTGAGCTGATTCCTATCCGCTGCCTCCGTGCACTTCAGCCACTCTCCACATCTACTCACCTGTTCATCATCAAGACTGTGAGCTGATTCCTATCCACTGCCTCCGTGCACTACAGCCTCCAGCTTGCAACTCGTCTGTGTTCCAACATCGTGACTGTTAGCTGATTCCTATTCCGCTGCCTCCGTGCACTACAGACTCCAGCTTGCAACTCGGCTGTGTTTCATCATTGTGACTGTTAGCTGATTCCTATCCGCTGCCCCTGTGCACTGCAGTCTTCATCTCATCTCTCCCGTGCTTCCTCGAGACCGCTGCTATTATTGCCATCCGCACTCTCCGTGATCAACAGCTCCTGGTCTACTCTGCTCACCCGTGTTCCATCGCTATTTGCACCTGCTGGTTGCTACTGGTTACCTCCGGGGATCCGCAGAGTCCTGCTGCTGCTGCCAGCGCTAATCGTCCATCTACTGCTGATCCGCTCTCCACGCCTTCCTGTGTTCCGCTGGTCTCTACCCGCCTGTCAGCATTGGATTCCTGTCTCATCCGCTATCCTGCTGCTAGATCATCACCATTCTCCTGGGTCCTCCAAGAGTCCAGTCCGCGTTCTACCGATCCCTGTGGATTCGTGTCCCTGTTGGTTTACTTACCTGTGCGCTGCACCTACTAGACCTCTGCTTCATCTATCCAGGGACTTCTCATCCTGCCGGCCTCCTGCCGCTCAGGTATCGCTGCACTCCTGTCTGACTGTCTGCTTCTGAACCACGGTATGCATACTTCTCATTGACTGTGCTGGTGTATTGCATACCTTGCTGGACTGAGTTTGTTCTCCTCTGGAGTTTACTATCCGCTGAGACTATTACCATCATTGACTGTACTATCTTGTGCCGGATTACTTCAAGAGACTTTCCATATTTGCAGTGCTGTTCAGTCATTCATATATACATATCTATATTGTGCATATTACTGTGGATTGTGTTAAGGTGCCGTGTTTACCCTGTGTTGCAGTCTCTCCCCGTGCACCTCCTCACATATATATTCAGTGGTACAACTTGCTAGTAGCAGACCACTGATTCCTGTTTCCAGTATCACCTGTTCCAGTATCCTCTCTCATAGCAGTGGTACAACTTGCTATCGCAGACCACTGACTCCCCGGATACCTCCACTTGGATTCCATTCCTTCACCCAGACAGCGGTACAACTTGCTATCCGCAGACCGCTGATTCTCATCACTTCCTCGTGTCTGTTGGACATTCCTCCTCACTATAGCAGTGGTACAACTTGCTATCGCAGACCACTGACTACCTTCACGTGTCCTTGTCCATACAGTTCCTCGTGTACTATTACCTCCATATTACCAGTGTTGCTAGTCATAGACTTTCCTGAGCATCTCATCATCTGCTATTTACTGTTCCGTGATCACCCTGCTACCAGAGTACCTTATTACCACCTACATTGCTCTGGTAAGCCTACCACCTGGTGATCCCTGGGTAAAGACTCCTAGTGCCCGTGACAAAACATTTGCGATAAATTCTCATACTTTAAGTAGATTTAAAATTTTGCAATAAATTTGACATGTTAAATTCTATTCAAGCCTGAATAGTTATACTGTATGTAATGTATGTATTTAAAAAAAAATTAAAACAAATAAAATGTAGCCCTTTAAACAACATTTCATTTATATATATATATATATATATATGGTTCTGTCCACGCCTGGTTCACCTCTTACTTCGCTAACCGCTCCTTCTCTGTATCCACGTCTGGTTCTTCCTCCTCCCCCTACCCTCTCGCTGTAGGAGTCCCGCAGGGTTCCTTTCTTGGCCCTCTACTCTTTTCCCTCTATACTTCCTCCCTTGGTGCTTTCATCTCCTCCTTTGGCCTTCAGTATCACCTTTATGCCGACGACATTCAACTCTACATCTCTTCACCTGATCTTTCCCCCACCCTCCTCGTTCAGGTATTTGACTGCCTCTCCGCCATCTCCTCCTGGATGTCGGAGCGCTTTCTCAAAATCAACATTTCCAAAACTGAACTCATTGTCTATCCTCCTCCCAACCACCCATCCCACCATGACCTCTCCATTGTCGTTAACAATACTACCATCTCCTCTGTCACCCAACTCCGCTGCTTGGGTGTCACCCTTGACTCCTCTCTCTCTTTTGCCCCCTACACTCATTCCCTTGCCCAAGCCTGTCACTTCCAACTACGCAACATCGCCCGCATCCGTCCCTTTCTCTCTCAGGAGGCCACCAAAACCATCATACACGCACTCATCATCTCCCGCCTGGATTACTGCAACCTCCTCCTCACCGGCCTCCCCCACTCTCGTCTCTCCCCCCTCCGCTCTATACTCAACGTGGCCGCAAGACTCATCTACCTCTCACGCCGCTCCTCCTCTGCCTCCCCTCTCTGCCTTGCCCTTCACTGGCTCCCCTTCCCCTACAGAATTCTTTTCAAACTCCTCACCACCACTTACAAGTCTCTCTCCCACTCTACTGCCCCTTATATCTCCAACCTCCTCTCCATTCACACTCCCGCCCGCTCCCTGCGCTCGGCCAATGTCCGTCGCCTCTCCTCCACTCTGATCACCTCTTCCCATTCCAGAATCAAGGACTTTTCCTGTGCAGCCCCCCTTCACTGGAATGACCTCCCTCGCTCGATCCGCCTCTCTCCCACTCTGTGCTCCTTCAAATGTGCACTCAAAACTCACCTCCTTCTCAAAGCCTACAACCCATCCACTTAACCCCTATCTCCTCAGCTCATTCTCCCCTCTCTCCTATTGCCTCAACCGGCTCCTCTTGTGCCTGGTCTGTCAACCCTCCCTTAGGATGTAAGCTCGAATGAGCAGGGCCCTCTTCCCTCCTGTCAGGGGCGGATCTAGGCAACTGCTCTACCCCGGGCGATTTTAGGGGGGGCGATTTAGGCCCTGCCCCCTTTCTAATTTCTAAGGCTGCTGACGGCTGCACAGTATGTGCAGGTCCGTTCAGCATTGGCAGTGTGCTGTCCCGCTGCTCTGATTGTGTTTAAAACACAATCAGAGCAGCCGGGCAGCAACCTGTCAATGCTGAACGGACCTGCACAGTGTGCAGCCGTCAGCAGCAAGCCCCTGCTAGGGGGGGCGATCGCCCCGATCGCTCCCCCCCTGGATCCGCCACTGCCTCCTGTCTCCTTACCCATTCTTCTGCTCCGTGTCTATTGCATCTGCCTGCCTGGAGTTTCTGAAGTATTGGTACTTTTTTTTTATTGTTCTGTATTGTTATACCCTGTATAGTCTACTGTTTGTACTATGTGCGGCGCTGCGGAAACCTTGTGACGCCTAACAAATAAATGATAATAATAATAATAATAAATATATATATATATATATATATATATATATATACATACACACACATATATTTTTTTTATTTTAAACATTTTATTGAGCGATTATAATGGAGCAGCACAGGCAAGAATGAAACAGAAATCAGATTGACATCACCATTGTGTGAACACGCAAAACATGCAAAAACAAATGCTCAATGATTTCGCTCAGGTCAGAAGTTTTAAATGGGTGGGTGAGGAGAAGAGGATACAAGGTGGGAGGGAGGCATTGTAATGGGAGTGACCAGAAGTGCCTGGAGGCAAAGATAACCAAAGCAAATAGTGTAGTCAATAAATTGAGTCAAGGGTCTAAATACAATTGGCACTAGAAGGACAGAGGGCAACTTGCAGCAAGTCTAGCCTAATCATAACGTGGACAGAATTTTCCACCCATGGGCACCATGTAACTGTGAAGGGTTTCTCAGTGTCTCTGAGGAGACCTAGCCCTTCTATGGATCTTCGCTGACTTCTCTGAACTTTCTTACTATTGAAAAGTCACTTTTATCAATATCTCCTAATTCACCATTTTCCCAAAGCCCACATGACTTCTCCTTTCTCTAGGCCAAAATTCGACTCAATCTCTCTAAAAGCTCCAACTCTGTCTGTATTAAAGAAAATGCTGATAAGCTTTATTAGCAATGATATTTATCACTCATTTTACCACATTCAAACTTTGCTGGAAGCAGTGTGGTCAAGTAGGTCCATTCAGGCACATCTGGTAGTACTATCCCAATTTACTACATTACTGGAAAGAAGTCTGATATTCACTGTCACAGAAATTGAAATCCCTGCCTTAAAATGGGTGGAAGCTGTGCTGTAGTGAGATACGGAAGAAAGAGTATAGAGAGAGGAGGCCGAGTAACTCCACTTCAAGGTCAACCCATACTGTGGTGGGCATGTGTGCATGACAGAGGACAGACTGAGATGTGTCGCAAGGCCTTATTTCTTCAAGTTGTGGAGGTGCAGTCCTCCATCCACAGGTTATTTATGTAGGATGACTCAACTAAGCAAGCCTGCAAATACTTAAGAAACATGTAGGGAACTTGGATCAACACGGTCTGAAATAAATAAAGGAGTTTAAGTATAATATTCATCTTGGTCGCCGCTATGCTGCCCACCCAGGTGATATACATACAGTTGCAGTCCACACGTATGTTTTAACCATCTCAGTAAATGGAAGAAAATTTGCCATTTTGGTCAGCTGGATACCCAGGAATTTCATCTTGTGCAAATGCCAGTGAACGTTGCAATTACGTTTAACCTTTTTGATGCTGAGGCTTTTGTCCCCCCTGTTACACTTTTTGGACTGGTCACATTCCAACATCAATATCAATAATTTTTTTCTGCAGTGACCACACAAATTATAGCTTTTTTTCAGAAAAAAACATTAATTTGATTATACCTCATAACACAGCATAGTCAATGTACTCAAAGGGTGGAGATTCAATTCAATGCAATGTGGCTCTGGAAAAGTCCATAGAGACACTCCAAGGCAAAGTTCGCCATAGAGGTGTGCAGAAAAATGAGTGGAAATTCCTTACCATAATAGACGTCAGTGTGCACAGTGGGACATTACGGTGATGTTCGGTGACATATCATGTTGAATTGAAATGCCCCACAATGGCCAAAAAAGTGTTTTGTATTCATATGCAAGAAAGTGAACTAAAAGCAAATTTGTGCATTTTTTTCTAAATACCTGCAATAAATACTTTGTCGTTTTTCCTTTGGCATCAATCTAGTTCCTCAAAATAGCAAAATGTAGGATTCTACACATAGGCTTTCATAATAAAATCTGCACTTGAAAATGATAATCTATTTTTTTGCTAGTTTGATCTCTCACAGTGAACAATAACACCATCTCATCTGTTCCCCAACTCCGCTGCCTGGGCTTCACCCTCCACTCTTCCCTCTCTTTTGCTCCTCACATTAATGTCTCGCCCAATGCTGTCGCTTCCAACTCCTCAACATCGTTCACATTCGGCCCTTCCTTTCTCAGGATGCTACTAAAACCATTATACATGCACTCATCATTTCCCGTCTTGAATACTGTAACTTTTTCCTCACCGGCCAATGAAGCGCCGCTTTAAATTTAATCACCGAAGACGCTGAACACGCCGGAGTTGAAGAATCCGGACATTAATACATTTACCCCCTGTTCCTCAATGCCTACCAAACATCCACCTAACCTTCTCTCCATGCTCATTCTCCTCTCTCTCCCCCTGTTCCGCTTCTCGCTCCCCTTGTGATTGTTGCCCTCTGACTCCCTATTGAGCCTCCTGTCTGTTTGCCCTCCCTTTAGGATGTAAGCTCTTATGAGCAGGGCCCTCTTCCCTCCTGTCTCTCTACATATTCTCCTGCTCCAACTTCACTGTGCAAGACTTATTGGAGCTTTTGAATTCCTGGTATTTTTTTTTAGATTATCTCTGAACCTACTTCCCTCCAGTTTCAGAGCATGTTCTCGGGTAAGATCAATTGCTTTTCTGGTGTTATTCACTGCTTGTTAGCTGGTATAAGTCCCACTTGATCAGGGGGTTCCAGAGAAGGGATAACTAAAGCCAGCCTCAACAGAATTAAGTTTAATACATATATTGGCCTATAACAGGCGCATACAGATGGGTATCGTCTCTCCTTTGGAATCACAACTATTTCAGTCCTGGTGATGTCCTTGTCAGATGTCTTGCCTTTAAGTATAGAATTACCAAGGTCATGTAATAATGACGAGAGCAACAGTGCAAACTTTTTTAAGCAGCCGAAAAAGCCTTTGGTCGCTGCCTTTGTGAGAGACTTTACTTTGTATCGAAAAGTTACCCTGGAGAGGTCTCTTTGTTGAGTCTGTCAGAGTGGGGAGAATGATCAGACCAGAACACAGGGGTGATATTGGACACCCAAAGAAATCTTATGGTGATGTAGTCAACAAAGATCACATCTATATGATCTACAGAGATTTTGGTGGGACCAGTTCTATACAGATCAGATTCTAAAATTGTGTTGAAATCTACTCCTATGATATTTTTCAAAAGTTTTAGAGAAAACTCAGTGAGGAAGGAACCCTGTGCCATATTAGGGGCTACCACATAGAATGATGTACCTTCCATGGGTGTCCGAAAAGACAGAGTCTACTATAATTGGCGCAGAGTTGTGCAGCAAGAATGGTGTTTCTTTGGATTTGTGATCGGATGTTGCGCAGTACTCATGTGCAAAGATTTTATATGTGAGCCTTTGATGATTATGTAAAATATGTGTTTCTTTGAGGAACAGTATCTCTGCTTTTTGCCATTTAAGAAATTGGAGAGTTATGGTACATTTTTCAGGAGACTTGAAATTCTGACTGAGAAGTGGATTCTTTTCTGTTTTATAATAAGGATATTGGAGTAATACAACCTGCTGTGGTTGGTCTGGGGAGAGTTTAGAGCAGAGGGCTAGATATGCACAGTTTAAGTGAAGGTAAGCACTGTACGAAAAGTCCTTCTAAGTTTTTGAAGTACCATCAGTAGATTTCCATATGTTTATTAGATGTTGTTACATCTAGGCCTGTTTTCAAAGTCCTCCATTTGCTCTTTTATTGCTTCTATTTTTCGAACCCATGTCTGTAATGTCCTGTTCTGTTGCTTCTTAGACTCTGTAAACTTCATCGACAACGACTTTGCATTTAATATAACTCTTTCTGAAAACCAAGGACGCATAGTCTATCTTAAGCTCTGCAACTAAAACCCTTATTTCTCAGTCGATAGACCGGGCCATGGAGGAGCAGAGATTATTGCTGTCCACAGTTCTTTTAGAAGAGGTAGGAGCTGGGTGGGCACATATAAGGGGTACTCTCTGCTGACACCAACTGATGCCGCAATGCGGGATGTTGAGAAAGAATTGTGGAACCATGTGGTCTGTGATGTGATGTAGGCCATGGCTCATAAATTTGGTATAAGAGGAGCTTTAACATGTATTATTCAAGCAGAATTGATCTATTTTTTTTGTATAGCAATTCTTGTTCAGTAAAACTCCATTTGAGCAGGAAAAGCTTTTGGATTGGCAAAGACTGAGGCGATAAGACATGGAGGTCTGTGAAAAAGAGTCTTGCCTGATTGGATGCTAAGTCATGTTCCGCCAAATCTTATTTTATACTTATACACACCGGTACTTCTGCTTGGATTTGGGGAGTAACTATGGTGGAGGCAAATGAAGAAATCCATGATCATTTTTAATGATAATTTGTACAATACTCTGGTGGTATGGTTTGAGGTCATAAAGCTCTTCATTTCTGAGTGAGAGGAGGGGCAACAATGAAACTCCTGGCTTGCTTAGGATGTACAATGATCTGAAATAACTACTTTTACTGTTTTTACCAACATGATTCACTACTTCCCAACAAAACCTCCCTTTACCAATAGCTTTCCCTATTGTTTAATTACCTTGGAGGAGCTCTGTATTAGGCAGTGCTTGCTTGCAGAGGTTTCATCAGACTGAGGGCTTGATTCAATAAAGAGAGCAAAGCATAAAAAAGGTGTAACTGTGCACCAAGGCAAAACCATGTTGCATTGGAAGGTGAGGTACATTTAAAATATTGGGACAGATTGATTGTTGGGATAGGGCATGTCCTAAATCAACTTTAAATTTCAGTGTAAAAATAAAGCTATCTAATATTTGTGTGTACATGAAAAAACAGCCAGTATTTAATGTATGTGCAAAATAATAAACTTATTTGCACCCCTTGCAGTGTAACATGATTTGTCCAGGTGCAAATTTACTCCTTTCTTTTACTTTGCTCTCCTTAATGACTATGGCCCTGAGCAGCTAATGCTATGGCAGATCCATTCACATTTATCAGTGAGGCAGGAGAAGTGTGACATCACGCCAGGTAATGCCTTAGCCACGTGATAATAAGTCTTGCTGCTGAGTGTATTTTCTGTTTGCTGTGCACAAGATTTTCAAAACTCTTGTGCAAAATATTAGCCTTATTCCACAGCCCTGTGGCACAGTGGTTAGCTTTGCTGCCTTACCGGGCTGGGGTTATGGGTTCCATGCCAACTACGACTCTATCAGTGTGTTGCTTGTATATTCTCCCCATGTCTACATGGGATTCCTCTCATATTTCAAAAACTTGCTGGTAGGTTAATTGGCTTCTGACATAATGGACCCTTGAGTATATGTGTGTGTGTGTGTGTGTGTGTGTGTGTGTGTGTGTGAAGGTGGGGATTTAGATTTTGAGCATAATGGGGGAGAGATTCGTGGATGATAAATATTCTATATACAGCGCTACTATTGTGATTGGCGCTATATAAATAAAAATAAAGGGGACAATATGAATGATTTATGTTTGTGAAGGGGCAATATTAATTATTTATATTAAGGACGCAATATTATTTATTTATATTAAAATGGCACTACGATTTCTAGTTTGAATAAATGGGGCATCTTTATTTCTATAATTTATTACTAGGGCAACACTCGTAGTGCACCCCTCTGAATGCTGAAAAAAATATTGATTATTATTATATTGTCCACTTCATAGTGTGTTGGGATTTTTTAGCTTTTGTGAGTCTGCTTTTTTTCCAGCTGAAATTTGAGATGTATAATAAGAGAAAAATGTACAGATCGCACCTGTGCCGCTGTGTATCAGCCTTTAACAATTCCTGGAAAGTGGAGTAGTGCAGGCACTTCCCCGTCACATGGGGATTCCTGCACACACTCCTAATCTTCTATAAAGGATCCCTTAGGCTTAGGCAACCAGTGGATCTCCAACTGTAGAACTACACATTGCAGCATGCCCTGCTTAGTGCTAAACAACGGGAATATAATTATGATGAATTAGGAACCAGTTGAATGAAGAGTAAGAGCTTTTCTTGATCATGGCAGTAAAACAAAAGTAGCATATATGAGCCCATATGCTGAATCGAATGCGTCTCAAGACGAGTCCAACTCAGCCTATGTGCCAGGTTTTATGGCAGGTGTACTTACACCCACGTACACATACACAGACACAGGTCACAGACCCCGCAAAATAAAACTTTGTAAACATTTGGTTTCATATAGAAAATGCAAGTGCTTTTATTCTTCATATAATACAGCAGATATAGCCTTCCTTCTCACTCACACATGAAGGAAGAAAAAAATTAATTTGTTTTTTAAATACACACATAAAATCCTATGAGAAGTAAGTGCCCATCAGCTTCAGAGGTCAAGCCGCAATCAGCCAATCAGAAGCGGTTAGCTAGAGCTGGCGATCATCATCAGGCAGGGGCGGATCTAGAGAATATTTGTACCCGGGGCGATGTAGGGGGGGCGATTTAGGCCCCACCCTCTTTTTGACATCTGAGGCTGCCGGCGGCTGCACACTATGTGCAGGTCCGTTCAGCAGTGACAGGCAGGGACAGTGTGCTGCCCGGATGCTCTGATTGCGTTTAAAACAAAGGTGGAAGTGTGGATGGCTGAAACCCTGCACAGGTGTAGGTAAATGCAGATTTTTTTGGTGGGCTGCGCAAAGTGAAAACATGCAATTTACTCTATGCAAATGGACATATATTCAACTCTGCTTCTATCCCATTATAGTCTACTCATCTTTTTGGCGCTTATCCTGCACATATGTTGTTTTATGGGGCAGCTCATACATTCAGCATCTCTGGCTCTGAATTGTACAATTATTGCAACTGGAATGTGAAATGGAAATACATATGTCTTTCATAGCTCTTCAATCAAGTGTAGCCAATCCCCATTCTTCATAGAAACTGTCCTGTTTTTCTCCAAAAATACTGCCGTCACCCATATATATGTTTCCTACACAGTGATGGCTGTATTTTAAGTGCCAATTATTTTAATTTCCCTTTTTAAATACTTTGCGAGCATTTGTTGTACCTTTGTTGAGGAGTATTTGCGCCTACCGCAAGCAATTAAGCAAATAAGCAAGAGTCGGGTAATGATTATTTCAATCTTATTGTGTAAAGGAGTTGTTCACTTGAGATAACCCCTTTTTAATCAATAAATGGTGTCCCCTTGTAATCCACCTTTATCTGAATCTGAAAACCGGCTCTGTGGCTCTTAGTGTTTAAAGATTCAGTCCGCCCATAGCGCTTGGGAATATTGAGCCCAAAGTACCACTTAATGCACCCAAGCTATCCCACAATGCACTGAAAGTACCTGCTCAATGGATCTTGCATGAAAGTGTGACATTTGGCAAGTAACACATATTTTTCGTGCAGAGAACATATAAAATGCTTAACGGCTGATAACCTTTCCTTACATTATACTCTTATTGTATTTAACCATAAAATAAACACACGACAACTTAATTGTGGGGAAAGAATAAAAGGGATTTATTGCCAGGTATGGTGGTGGAGAAAAGAGCAGTCCGAGTCGACATCCGCCAGGCAACCAGAATGCCCCAAGCCTTCCAGGGGGCATCCGCAAACGTGGGGACAACCACACACCCCAAGGTGCACATATCTACCTAAACGGGGCTACCGCCCCGGGCACTACAGAACCCTCCCCTTTTCTAGGCTAACGGAAGCAACCACAAGTCAACCCGGTCTGGAAGTACTTGGACCGAGACTAATAGCCTATTCCATTTGAAAACAGGTGGATTAAGCGTGCCCGATACCGTCATGTGCCCTTACTACTGGCCGTCGACTGTACTGCGATTTCTAGCCACTGCTACTCCAAGATAAACACCACCACCAAATACTGCACCTGTACCAGAATACTGCAGAAACCTTCTTAGTTGATCCAAAGGGAGGGAGGGTGGGCAACGTCCAGGATCCTAAGAGAGTGATTCTTCTCCGCCCCTTTCAGATATATCTTCCGTAGCTCCTCCCCATGACTCAACCTGACGTCATGAACAGACCACTCAAATTAACCCCGAGTACCAATACAGTTCAACACAGCCTTAGCTTTTATTATCCCTCGAGCTTATATACAGCCCTCTGTTCTTAGAGTCACCAGTTATTATTCCTTAATCTGTTGTGAAACTACTGCCAGCTATTCTGAAACTTCATGTTCCAGCACCCAAAAGAGGCATCAATTGCAAGAAAAAAACCACACTAAAAATATATATATTTATAATAAGTCTTTATTTATTGAAGATCATTTAAATTAATAATTAATTAATTCATTAATAATACACAAGAAATATTGCCGCACATAGAGGTGTTTAGGTCATTATCAGGATTCAGGGAGAACTTTGACAAGTCAAATGCGCCATTATTAAAAGAGGGCTGCACCCATCCACATTGAGTTAAAGATATCGGGCCTGATTCATTAAGGATCTTAACTTAAGAAACTTCTTATTTCAGTCTCCTGGACAAAACCATGTTACAATGCAAGGGGTGCAAATTAGTATTCTTTTTGCACATAAGTTAAATACTGACTGTTTTTTCATGTAGCACACAAATATCAACTTTAAATTTCAGTGTACAAATAAGCTATCAAGTATTTGGGGGCTAAATTTATCAAGCTGCGGGTTTGAAAAAGTGGAGATGTTGCCTATAGCAACCAATCAGATTCTAGTTAGCATTTATTTAGTACATTATACAAAATGACAGCTAGAATCTGATTAGTTGCTATAGGCAACATCTCCACTTTTTCAAACCCGCAGCTTGATAAATATACCCCCTGGCAGTATTTATCAACATTTTTATAAGAGTTGAATCAAATGAGTTTTGCAATAGTTTTATATTTTTGTCAATCATGGGCATCAGTATATATGAAATTTCCTTTGCTGTGTCAGCAGCAGAAGTAGAGCTGCCAGGGTCACAAGAGGTGTTATTATTCAAATTGGGAGGGTTATCAAGTGGAGGAAGAGAGGGGATCTGTTTCCCTAGTTTTTGCTTTTGTTTTGTTCATCCAATGAGTCGTGGTTCAACGTTGATCTGGTGACTGCTGGGAAGACTTTTTTTATAATCCCAACTATTATTTTAATTCATGTTAAAATATATTAGATATGATTGATCTAGCTTGTCCCAGTAACGAGTATAAAATGACATTCTTTATTTTATAGAAGTTGCAGTAGGCACCACTATCAATCAGGGCCGGATTAACCCGAGGTCTAACTGGGCTATAGCCCAGGGGCCTGGGGCATCCAGGGGGCCCTTCAAAGTCCTCAGCAGCATTATTGATCGTTCCGGGGGCGGGGGCGCCCCCAGCCCGATAAATGCTGCTGAGCACTGTCAGTGCAGTCCTCTGTCCCCGGCGCTCAGTAATCTGCTTACTGAGGAGATCTCGCGAGTGAACTCTCGCGAGATCTCCTCAGTAAGGAGCTTACAGCGCGCCGGGGACGGAGGACTGCAGTGACAGGTAAGCGCGTGGGGGGGCCCTCACGGGGGACGGGGGGCAGCGGGTGGCTCACATTGGGGGCCTCACAGGGCAACGGAGGCGCCCTTAGCCCAGGGGCCTCCATTCCCTTAATCCGGCCCTGCTATCAATGCACAAATATGATTATAGTAATAGAAGAGGAGCAGGAGTAGTGGAGTACTGAGGGGATAACTCAAAAGTAAAGGTGCTTAGAAAAGGCACTTAATACAGCAATCTTAGCGCAGAATAGTACTATGAATTATTAATATATATTTTAACATTGTATCATTTTAAAATATGCTTATGGTAGACCGCAAAACATATGTTTCACATGTAGTTGAGACTTATGTGGTCATCATCCTCACCGTTTGACTAAGGCACCACAAATCCTGCATCAAACAAATCACATAAATGCAAATCAAACATAATAACAGGTCATGCAAGTACAAATTGCAAGTACAAATCATACAAGTACAATTACAAGCAGCAAGTATAAAAGTACAAATTCCTAGGTCCTGCTGCTTGCACCTCTCTCTTGGTCCTGGGTCACGCTATGCACCCTCATCTCCCCAAGTCTCAGCTTAATTATATAGTACAGTGGAATTCCAGCATTTATGCTTAACCCCACTGTCCCTGAATCTTTTTCGCCACTCAAAGTGTGTTGACCAGACTCAGGTGATAACGATTAATTGCACGCAAGCAAAAGTAACATCTGCAATAAATTGAATAGAAGTTTTTGCATCCACCATATACTGTGTATAGGGAAATAATATGGACATTAAAAGTCTTTTTGTTGAGAAAGAGTGCAAGGTGAAGATTTGAACAGGATGAACCTAAACATTCCTTGCTTTTTGGAATGCTTTCTGGGGAGTTGAATAGCCCCTTAAAGTGATAGCTTTGCCTGGATAAAACATTTATTTTAAATGGCAGTGACACACACTTGTTTAACAGCACTCATGAAATAATTTGTCTGGAAACATCATTCAATCAGACATACATCTACAAACAGAATGACAGTGGCTTTCTGACGGCATTTAAATCAGGGTGAAATTCTGGGCTCTCCAGGGATCCTTGGAAAGTCTATCAAGCAGCAATAGACATTGTCTGGAGTTTTCCAGAAGTACACAGTGAGGAGAGATCTAGCCCCTCTCTAGGCCTCTCCACTGATTCTAAGCAGATGTGGCATTGAGAGAATTCACTCAAGTAAGGGGCTGGATTCTTCAAACAGAGCCTGGCATCCAGAAAGGAAACAGAGGAAGAGGGCCTAGTAAACGTGCTACTAGACACTGTCAGTGCAGCAGGGGCTATGGGGCTGATGCTGAATTGGGCATTCATCTGTTTGCATAATATGCAAACTGGTACTGCTCATGCCCACAAAAAAAGTGATATGCCTACGTCAGTATGCAGATTTGATTGCATCTTATACTTGCGACTCCTTATGTCTAGAGAGGCGGGAGGGAAGGGGTGGGCAAATGCTGATGTCAGCGTACGGTATTTGTGTAACTGAAACTGAGACAGGCCCGCACAGAGATGGAGATACGCCTGCCAGTAGAGCTGTATCATTTGTGAGAGCATGAGGGCTGATGCAAATACACAATGATAATGAAGGTCGCCACTACTTAGACGTTTCTGATTGGCTGATTCACCTCTGAAGCTGACAGTGTTTTATTCATTGCTCATGCCTATATTATGTATATTATTCTATGGGTTTATTCTACCATGACATGTTTGCTACTTTTATTGGTACACGAAAGAAAAAATATACCTGCTGTATGATATAGTTTTTTTTAATTTAAATCAAATCTAAAATGAATGTGTCTTTTGCTATAAAAAAAAACAAAGGTTTAAAAAAGTCTTTAAAAGTAGGGTCGTCGCAGAAGATGCACAATGCACAAGTGTGTAATCAATAATCACAATCTGCCGTAACCTGGTGCATATACTACTGGTGCAAAGCTGGAGACATGTTGAGTTACGTCCACTTCACATATGTGCGTAGATATTTTTCCATGCCTCTTTCTTTATCTTATTTTTGGCCGCATATACATTGCTATAAATAATACATTAAAGATGACCCTGTGAAAATTTCATAGAACAATTTTGGTATTTTAACTCATTCTGGCCTAAAATTGTTGCATAAAAGAAGCCAACACCGATTGGTTAAATGAAAACCTGATTGGAATCAGAATATTATTATTATTATTATCATTTATTTGTTAGGCGCCACAAGATTTCCGTGGTGCCGTACACAGTAAAAACAGTGGACTATAAAGGGTATAACAGTACAGAACAATAAACAAAGAGTACTAATACTTCAGAAACTCCAGGCAGGCTGATGCAGTAAAGACGGAGCGGAAGAACAGGTAAGGAGACAGGAGGGGAGGGGGCCCTGCTCATACGAGCTTACATCCTAAGGGAGGGTTAAACAGACCAGGCACAAGAGGAGCCGGTTGAGGCAATAGGAGAGAGGGGAGAATGAGCGGAGGAGATGGGGGTTAAGTGGATGGTTGGTAGGCTTTGAGAAAGAGGTGAGTTTGAGTGCACGTTTGAAGGAGCACAGAGTAGGAGAGAGGCGGATGGAGCGAGGGAGGTCATTCCAGTGAAGGGGGGCTGCATAACAGAGCAAATGCTGGCATTCAGCATTGGGTGATCTGGAAATATTCCTGGCCACACGGGTAGGTTGGCATCATAGAAGCCCTTCTAAGAAGTCTATTAACAAGACTTTGTATCAGGGTCGCCATATTTGACGACTATCAAAGGAAAAGCAGACAACGAGACAGAAAGAAGTATTCACAGAAGACGGTTTTTGTTTAGGTAAATAGAAAGTATGTTGAAAAGATATTATTTAAGTGAAATCCAAAAATATGTTAATGCTCCTTTTGGAATAATATGAAACAACTTATTGTTACTTTTTAAATTGTACCAAAATATTATAGTGAATAAGTTTCAGACACAGCTGAATCACAACAATATCAGAAATAACAAATGATTTATCCTAACAAAGTAATAGTCATGGAAGGTGGGTGGGTGGGTGTTACTCCACCACCACCACCCAGTTGGTAAACCCCATTTAATAATAGTTTTTCAGATATATATGCATACACTTCAGCTCCAATAAAATAAGAAGAAAGGGGGCTGTCTATGCGGAATTGGGAACTGGAAAGTAGAATAGAAGAGACAAATATCTATAACTATTATTATCACGTTTAAAATTAAGTTATTACATTTGAAATTAAAATTTAACAGAGACATATAACCAACAAATGTACCTGATAATTAAATACACTGGAAAATATACAAAAAAGATTGCTTCATTTGCCACAAAAAATAGTTAGCCAAGTAAAATCCAGAAACTGCATTGATTATATTGGTAAAGGGACAGAAAAACATTGTAATTTTGACAAAAAGTGTAACAAAAAGATCTTTTTGGCAGACAAACATTCTTCCGCCACATTTGTTAATACAGCTTAAAATGAGGATAGTTAGTATGGCAGACGGGAGAAGAGTGAGATAGTAAGCTATAGGAGGAAGGCAGAGCTAGATGATATAGGAAAAAAATAGAGTAATGGAACACAGAGTGGGAAGAGAAGGGAGTAGATGTGTAGTGATGATATGCAACACAGGTGATCTGTGTAACCACAAAGGTACTCTGTAATGGTCCTTTACCAAGCTAAATAAATTTGGCTCAGGAATGCAAATGTCATTTTGTGCTAATGTGGGGGGGAGTTTGCTAATTTTTTAGCAATATTGGAGGAGGTGGGC
Source organism: Mixophyes fleayi (assembly GCF_038048845.1). Classification (NCBI taxonomy): domain Eukaryota; kingdom Metazoa; phylum Chordata; class Amphibia; order Anura; family Limnodynastidae; genus Mixophyes; species Mixophyes fleayi. The sequence continues at coordinate 82,018,048 of NC_134407.1, forward strand.
AGTTAAAAGGCATGCAGCTATTGGGCAAATTACAAAATTCGGTATTTAAATTTGCCCAAGGGGTAACAATGGCATATTTTGGGAAACTTCCTGATAGGTGTTGAGATCTCCCCCCAATAGGGGTGTCAGGTGTGCACTTAGGGTTTTTTTTCCCAGTTGTCTGGAAACCCCCCCTCCAGCAGCCAAAACACGGTACTAGCCACGGATCTACAGATCTGTTCTGCCCTCCCCCTAGGTACAGTAGGCATCCCGTTCCCTTCTTTCGTGGGGCAGGCAGCATGTTATAGTGCAGGAAATAGGAGAGGCAGACAGAAGAGTCTGGCTCTGAAATGTACAGGTCCCAACAGAAGAAGGTAAGTGAGGACTCTTACTGTAGTAGGGGTGGACTCTGGGTATTAATTTAATTGTGAGGGTGGTTAATAATCATTTAATAATTGGTGGGAAATATTAATTTATTGGTGGGGGCAATTTATTTCATAGTGAGGACTATTTCATTTAATAGTGGCTATTAATTTAAGGTGGTGTGTTGGCATTATTAAATTGATGCTAGGGTAGTTTGGGGCTTATTAATTTAATGTCAGGGCATGATGGGAGAAATAGGTTTATCTATTAATTCTGAATGCTATTAATTAAATATTGGGGCTAATTGCGGGCACATAGCACTGTTTATTAAATGTAAATGCTATTAGTTCAATGTGAGGGCTGGTAAGGAGGAGATAGGTCTATATAATAAATGCGAACACTATTAATTTAATGTTGGGCTGGTTTCAGGTAGGTAGGCCTAATTCAGGTAGGGAGGCCTAATTATTAAACGTAGATGCTATTGATTTAACGTCAAGTTTTGTTGTCACTTACTGCTAGAGTTACCATTTTTTATGTATCTCATGGTTCGAACATTCCATGATCCTGACAAGCAACAGCTGAGCTTAGGATACCAGCAGAAGCAGGTAGTGAATACTACAAGAACAGGTTGGCGAGTGCAGCACAGTATGCCAACTGTCCTGATTCTGGTGGGACAGTCCTGATTTTGTGTGACTATCTCGCTCAGTCGGGGCTTTGTCCCAAATACAATGATAATTGGGATGTATATCCCGCTTCACTGCATTGCACGCTAGGGCAAGCAACATGCACTACAGTTAGATGCAAGCAGTTTGCCCTTAATGAGCAGTACAGTGAAAAGCAGAACATCCATCCCAACTATCCTTACAGTCGGAACAAAGTTCTGACTGAGCGGGACACTCACTAAAATTGAGACTGCCCCACCAGAATCAGGACAGTTGGATACCATTGCCTATGTAGTTTAAGGGGATGGGAAGAGTTTGAGAGCAGCATGGCACTGTCTCAAATAATAGCCAAGCCCCTTTCATACACTGGCGGTGTGGAATGGAAACCCTCCTTTAGAAATCCTATGTTTGCCTGTCACGAGTCACGGGGACTGAAGGCCACTTGCTGATATTTGTGCTGCTATGCTAGGAGGCGTGGAGTCTAAAAACGCCCCCCCCCCTCCCCCGTCTTCGCCAGGGACTCCCGCAAGGGAGTTTGGAGTTTGTTGCAAGGGACGTGCAGGCCGCGGCCCTCCAAGCTAGCTATCAGCGGAGTGGATGGTGAACAGACGTGGTCGTGCAGGCAGAGGTCAAACCGTACTGGCAAACGTGGTATCAAAGGGTAAGGCAAATCGGAGTCAGCAAGGAAAAGGTCAGATACAACGGAAGCAGTCAGGCCAAATGAAGATCCAGAAGCAGGGAAAGCCGGGTCGGTACACAGGAGGTCAGTCATAGAGCAGGGAAACAGGCTGGAACGCTGGAGCATAGGAAGACCTAGATACTCTGGTGCCTACCTAGTGTTTGAAGCAGGTTAAAATAGTGGATCCCATTCCCTGATTGGTGGCAGAGGAGGAGGCTGCCCGAACAGCTGACTGCCGACAGGAACTGCAGAGAAGTGCCCCGTTGCTAGGAAAGAAGACACGAGCGGACATACAAGCGCACGACAATCCTGAGAAGAGAGGACGGCGTCCAGCTGCCTAACAACAGACAGTGCTGCCGGCTGAGGAAGGCGTCCATCCCTGGCACAGATGGTGAGTGTTGGGGGCGGCGCCTGACATTGCCCCTAGTTGTTTACACAATAAAACCTGAGCCGACACTAAGTAGTTGTTGTGGTTCCTTCAGTGCTGCAAATAATGAACTTTGCCCTGCAAGTATAGAGTCATTCTGTGAAGGCTAGTTACCTCTAGAGTCCTTCCACTTACAACCTACTATTATAAGTATGTAACCATGGGCCACTTACATGAGCTCTCCCACCCCAGGGCCCAGGGCCATGTTTACAGTCGGTGATGATATGCCCTAAATAAGCAATTGTGCTTTAGTCATGCTTACGCTCCTCTATCCACCATCCTTCCCCATTATCTAAATAGGAAAAGCCCATGAATAGTAAAGGAAAGTAATAAAAAATAATATTAAATGGAAAAAGTTGAAAGAAAAAAATAAATGAATTGATTATAAACCCATTTTGGTGCTCCTGCCTAGCCTGTGATGCCTTAGATACATGCCTAATTTGCCTATATGGTATATACAGCTCTACCCGGGCCACCAAACCATGGAGGCTATTTGTTTATTTTGTTTACTTTTAAATTTGTCTTCTCCATAACCACAAGAAAATCTGCTATAACCTATACTGAAGCTAGAAAGACAATGTATTTGTTAACTAAAGTCTGACTTGGGATGTAGGACAGACATTCACTGAAATATGGCCATGTGCTTGTAATGAATGGCTGCAGAGTAACCTGAGCTACTCTGATATTCATATCACACAATCTCTACAACAGTGTTAGGAAAAATCAGCTAAATATCATATGACTGCAAGTAATTCCAGAACTCCTTACACCTTTAATTATTTCTCTTTAAGAGAAAAAAGGTCTGTCTCCACCCTCTAATACCTACTGCAAATAAAACACAAAATAAATTCTGCACTAATTTACTATTGTAAAATAATACATATCCCCATCAGTACATGTTTATTTTTTTCCTGTCATCAGTTTACCTTCAGCTGGACAAATTCTTAAAGAAACCATTGCAGTGGACAGAAAGACATGTCCCCTTTAAGATAATTCATCTTTTAAATACCCATTTGTCTGCACAAACTACATTTTAGATTATAGAGGACTGTCACATGCAGGACACATCAGGTCCTCAGTTCTGCACAGGAAAAACTCTACCGAGCTAGGAATAAAAATAAGAACAATAATTAGTAACTGGCGTGATACAGTAGCTATTAACATACGCAGAGGGGAGGGGGGTTTTCTGCTTCAAAACAATCCTCTCTTTTCAATAATGACCCACTGTTTCATGTCAGAGGATAGCTTTCAACAAGATGACTTATTCTGTCATTAAGTGGGCTCAGCTCTTGATAACAGTGTAGAGGAGAATTTCAAAGCTTTGCGATGCTTCTTCAAACAGGGCATTAGACATGAAAAACAGGCAGTGCTGAGATAAACGACAGTGGCACAATGGGAGATATTCTATAAAAACAGAGGAATCTATAAACGTTCTTAAAAATGTCTTTGATGGAACAGCTATACAATTGTATACCATATTCTATGAAATCAGAAGAAAAATTCATTTTTCATCTTATTTTTTTTTCTCATAACTCCCGTTTATCTGTACTTTCTTAAGAAAATACACTGGCTGGTAGTTCTCTGGATAATTTTCCATGTTATTCACTGTGAAATGTTGATTAAAAAAAAAAAAGTAAAAAAGTCTACATAATGTATAGTCTATAAAGTGTCATTTTATATTGGTATTAATTAAACAACAGTCCCTTATTACTCATTAACCTAAAAAGAGACAGAAGGGGCGGAGAAATGGCAATTGAGAAGTATTGCACAAAGCACAATCCTCAAGACAAGTAAAAACAAAATTTCTCTATATCACCTCTTGGGTAGAATATCCCCTAAGTGTATTGTGTATTATAGAGCCCTTCTTTATTTTAAAAGCCAAGATCCCTGTAGACTATACATTTTTAGGAAGACGTGCCTCTGTACTCGCTGACAGTCTAATCTTCTGGCTGGTGCTGAACCTCTCTAGGAAAAACAAACTCACTAGGGTCACTCAGAGGTTGTGTTTATTTAATAGGGACATCCCTGTATTGTCCTTTCTATATGTCATGTATAGAAAAAGATCATGTACGTGGTGTGTATAATATCCCTATGGGAACAGGCTATGTATTCCCTGGTGTGAAAGAAGTTATTTCAGTAAAACAGATAACAAAATGTTAATGTATAAAACATTTACAAGTCTCTTTATCCACCATGCCTCTTGGTCTTTCAGAATTTTGATCTACAATGAGAATCTAAGTATACAGACCCTCTATCTGATGCATATTATTATTATTATTATTATTATTATTATTATTATTATTATCATTTATTTGTTAGGCGCCACAAGAGTTCCGCAGCGCCGTACAATGCACAGACAATAGACAGTATAGGGTAAAACATTACTGAGCAGCAAACAAAAATACCAACACTTCAGAAGCTCCAAGCAGGCTAATGCAGAAAAGACAGAGCAGAAGAGTAGGTAAGGACACAGGAGGGAGGAGGGCCCTGCTCAAATGAGCTTACATCCTAAGGGAGGGTGAACAAAACTCAGGTACAAAAGAGAGCCAGATATGTAAAGGAGAGAAGAGGGGACTGGAGGAAGGAGGGCAGAGCGGGTTAGGTGGAAGGTTGGTAGGCTTTAATGAACAGGTGGGTTTTTAGTGCCCGTTTGAAGGAGCTTAGAGTGGGAGAGAGATGGATGGAGCGAGGGAGGTCATTCCAGTGAAGGGGGGCTGCCCGGGAGAAGTCTTGGATTCTGGAGTGGGAAGAGGTAATCAGAGTGGAGGAGAGGCAATGGTCATTGGCTGAGCGCAGGGAGCGGGCAGGAGTGTGAATGGAGAGGAGGTTGGACATGTAGGGGGCAATAGACTGGGAGAGTCTCTTGTATGTTGTGGTCAGGAGTTTGAAGATGATTCTGTATGGATTGGAGAGCCAATGTAGGGCAAGGCAGAGAGGGGAAGCGGAGGAGGAGCGGCGAGAGAGGAAGATGAGCCTGGCAGCCGCATTCAGAATAGAGCTGAAGGGGATGAGGTGGGAGAGGGGGAGGCCGGTGAGGAGGAGGTTGCAGTAGTCGAAGCGTGAGATAATGAGTTCAAGGATGATAGTTTTGGTGGCATCCTGAGTGAGGAAAGGCCGGATGCGGGCAATGTTGCGAAGTTGATGATGCATAGCCACATTATGGTGAGAGCAAAGCCGTTTCCATGACAATAGAACTAATTCATATGACTAGTTGTTTTAAAAAATAAGTTTCAATATTAAAAAATCCACATACTGTGGTATTTATGGCTTAACCACCTGTAAAGAAGAACTCAAAATAGAGTTTCTACCCTAACCAAGCTATAACAACATGTAAAAATTCAGCAGTCACTTCTCTATGGGGCTCCATCCCTTACCTTATATTTGTAGCTTTCACATAAGCAGAAGTCACTATCTTTTAACACCTGCAAGAACCTCAAGAGTGAAGCCTCTGGGTAAAATTTAAATAGTTGTCAACTGAGAGGGTATATTGAAGGTACCATTTGACTGACATTGAGTGAGAGGCAGAGTTCTGCCAAACATGGGAGGGGGCATTTATCATCATCATCATCATCATCATTTATTTATATAGAGCCAGCAGATGCCATAGCGCTTTACAATTGGGAACAAACAGTAATAATACAATACCGGGTAATACATACAGAGAGGTAAGAGGGCCCTGCTTGCAGGTTTACAATCTATGGGACAATGGTGTCACGGTGGTCTGTATTTCTTGATCCAATTCGGGACCCTTGGGACTAGCTGGAGCAAGACTGAAACAGAACCTAGCAGCCTGGATGATCTTCCTGCTCATGTTCTTGCTGAATGTAGAATATAGCAGGGAATGAGCAGTCTGGAAATGCTGACAGGAACAGAGCATTTGGTAATTCTGACAGGTACAGAGCATTTAGTAATTCTGACAGGAACAGAGCATTTAGTAATTCTGACTGGAACAGAGCGTTTGGTAATGCTGACAGGAACATAGCACTTGGAAATGCTGACAGGAACACTGGAACCTGGAACTATATTCTGGAGAGAAGTGTGATGTTCTGGCAATGAACAGATCACAGCAGCAGGTTTAAATAGGGTGTCCCAAACAACTATTGGCTGTACAGTTCATGTGATCACAGCTACTGAATCTGGTTGGTCTGGAACCTGACCGCATCCAAGATGGCCGCGCCCATGCAGCAGAACAAGCAGTATGTGTTTGTTTACAAATGGAGGTGTGGAGGACGGGTTTGCTGCAGACGACCAGAAGGGACCCAGGTAGCCGTGATATGACAGCGGCGGATGAGGTAAGTGCGGCTAAGATCCCGATGTGTGACAAATGGTTTGAAACACAAGGGTAAGTGCTACATCATATTTAATATTTGTCCAGCTAGAAAGGTTACAAAGTATTTAGTGGGCTTTATGCTAGGTCACACAACTATGTTATTCAGAAGGTTGTTGTCTTGTGTTAGCTGTGTAGAGGGTGGTAATAGGGTAACCTAGTGAGATTAAGAGAGTGGTTGAGGAATATTATAAGCTGGTCTAAAGAGGTGGGTTTTCAGAGAACACTTGAAGGTTTGAAGACTAGAGAAAAGTCTTGAAGTGCGAGGGAGGAAACTCCATATACTGAGTGCAACCCGGAAAAATTATCCTGTAACCGAGAATGGAAAGATATAATGAGTGTGGATGAGAGATGCAGATCTTGTGCAGGATGGAGGTGTCGAGTTGGGAGATATTTTGAGACAAGGTAGGAGATGTATGTTGGTGCAATTTTGTTGATGGCCTTGTAGGTTAGTAGAAGAATTTTAGACTGGATTCGTTGAAAAACAGGCAACCAATGTAGAGACTGACAGAGTGACTAGGCAGACGAAAAACAATTTTCAAGGAAAATCTTTCTAGCCACTGCGTGCAAAATAGATCGTAGGTGATCGAGTCTGACTTTGGGAAGACCAGTAAGGAGAGCATTACAATAGTGGATGCGGGAGATGATGAGTGCATGAATTAAAGTTTTTGCAGTGTCTTGTGTGAGATATGTACGTGTTCTGGAAATGATTTTTAGGTATGTCAGTGATTTTATAGTCCCGTTGTGTGTTGGGTATGTGGACTGTGTTTGTTGGTAGGACATGGGTGCAGGTTTTGCATTTTTTGTTTTTGCAAGGGAAGGTGCCAGTCTCTGATGGTGATGATAGGGCACATCTAACAAGGAGATTTCTTAAATTCGGAGGTTGTTTGTATGAAAGGAGTGGTAAATCTGTGAATATTTACTTCAGTCTATTGTCTTTCTGAAATATGGGCTGAAGATCAGCAGCAATTTTCCCCAAGATGTTCATGTGGGGATTGTAAGTGACCACTAGGGACACCCTGCTGTTATCCTCCTTCTGTTTGTAATCCAGGAGCCTACTTCTTGGAATTCTTGTGGCTCTGTGGATCTGTTCAGCTATAACTATTGGATGGTATTGTTAGGAACCCCTCCAGCTGGCACAACACAACCCGGAGTCTACTCTTCCAGTCAGGTGTTCACTGGAGCCCCTGATGGTGGGGACAGACTGGGCTGCAGACTGACAGAGGGTCGTGAAGTGTGTACCGGCTGGGGAGAACCCAGGCAAGAAGAGTCAGGTCCACGCAGAGGTCAAAGGCCGGCAGCAAGTAGCAGTAACGATGAACAAGCTGAGGTCAGAGGTCACAGGCAAAGTAGCGGAACGGGTAAACAAGCCAAGGATCAGGGTCACAGGAAACACGAGCGAAGTCCAATACACAGCCAAGGGTCATACACGGGAAGTCAAATATAGATATCAGGATTCAGGAACAAGCAGGTCAGAAGACTGGAGCACAGGAGCTATAACTGGCAATGAGAAAGCAGACCTTATTGCCTTAAATACAGGCAAAGACCAATCAGCACTAACATACACAGCTGCAGAGTAATTGCTGTTACAGAGTAGAACCAATCAGGGCTTGTCCCTGAACTACTCACAGTTGCAGGGTAATGTTTAGTAGGTAACTCCCCCTCATACAATCAGCCCACCGGCTGTCTACTACACGCCTGCGCCCGGCTTCTAACACTGCCGGGACGCAGCGCTACTGAAGCAGCGTCTGGCCGTTGCCTTGGCGACGGCCGGGCAGGGGGAGGAAATGACGTCCCGGTCGTCAAGGTGACGGCCGGGATGCCAGAGGGAGCCAGAAGCGAGACGCGGCGGCTGTGAGTACCGCCGCGGCTCGTGACAGGTATCCTTACTATAGGAATGTATTCCTCAGTGATAGCAGGTGTTGTTTTCTGTCTTTACTGTCTGAACAAATCCAAATGTATCACAGAGCTTGGCTGTAAATGTCCCTGTCGTCACCTTGACGACCGGGACGCCAGAGGGAGCCAGAAGCGAGCCGCGGCGGCTGTGAGTACCGCCGCGGCTCGTGACAGTACCCCCCCCTTGAGGAGGGGTCAAGGCCCCCCGACATCCAGGTTTTCTTGGAAATTTCTTGAAGAACTCCTTCAGCTGTTTTGGGGCATGAAGTTGTCTCTGAGGGACCCAAGACCATTCTTCTAACCCGCGATTCCTCCACTGCACTAGGAAGTGCACTTGCCCTTGCACCTTTTTAGAATCCAGGATTTTCTGAACCACGTATCTTCGTGGCTCGCTTGCATTTCTCCCAGACAAACTCGAAGACTGGACTTGATTTGGATAAAGTACTGGTTTCAATAGAGAACAATGAAACGTGTTGGGGATTCGCAAGGAGCGCGGAATTTTTAGCCTGAATGCCACAGAATTGACCTGCTTGATGATGAAAAACGGCCCGATGAACTTGGGGCCCAACTTCTTGCAAGGTTGCTTCAGCCTGATATTTTTTGTAGACAGCCAGACTTTCTGGCCAACCTTAAGAGAGCAAAAATTGTTGGTCCAAAAATTTTTTTGCAACAAGTGAGGCTTGTCTTAAAGATGAGTGCACTTTCTTCCAGATAACTCTGAGATCCCTGGCAGTGGAACGGATCTCCTGGATACCAACGGACTGGAGTGAATACAAAGAATTAGATCTGGGGTGGAAACCATAATTGCAAAAAAACGGAGAGGTTTTGGTGGACGAGTGACAGGAGTTGTTACAGGCAAATTCCGCCCAGGGCAACAAGGAGGACCAGTTGTCATGGAACTCCGACGTGTAGCATCGCAAGAACTTCTCCAAGGACTGGTTAACCCTTTCAGTCTGCCCATTTGACTGAGGGTGGTATGCTGATGACAAACTAATCTTGATTCCCAGGAGGGTACAGAATGATCTCCAGAACTGCGCTATGAACTGAGAACCCCGATCGGAGACGATGTCCGTAGGGAGTCCATGGAGGCGGAAAATGTGTTGAATGAACAGGACGGCCAAATCTCGAGCAGTAGGAAGCCTGACTAGTGGAATGAAAGGCGCCATCTTGCTGAACCGGTCTACCACGACCCAAATGGTATTGTGTCCCGCAGAGGGTGGTAGATCAACTATAAAGTCCATGGACAGATGTGTCCAAGGTTTAGCAGGGGCGGCTAACGGAACTAACTGCCCTACCGGGCGAGTCCTGTGAACTTTGTTCCTGGCACAAACTTCACAGGACAGGACGTGACTTTTGACGTCAGCAGACAGAGACGGCCACCATACAGTACGGGAAAGTATTTCCAGTGTTTTGTAGATGCCAGGATGTCCAGCAGACCGACTGTTGTGTGCTTCAGCAAGAACTGTCTTCCTTAGATGAACTGGGACAAACAAACGTCCTACCGGAGTGTTATCAGGAGCCAACCTCTGAAACCTTTGTAAGGTACAGCTCAAATCTTGAGTTAACCCGGCATGAACCATTGACACAGGAACAATAGGCTCTAGGTTAGTGACTGGAGCATGATGTGCCAGGAAACTTCTGGACAGGGCGTCCGCTTGAATATTTTTAGAACCAGGACGATAAGTGATAATAAAGTTAAATCGGGTGAAGAACAGTGACCACCGAGCCTGACGGGGGTTTAGACGTTTGGCTGACTGAATATACTGCAGATTCTTATGATCCGTTATAACGGAGATCTGGTGTGCAGTGCCTTCCAACCAGTGTCGCCATTCCTCAAAGGCCCATTTAATTGCTAGCAATTCTCGGTTTCCCACGGCATAGTTGGTCTCCGCTGAGGACAATTGGCGGGAAAAAAAGGCACATGGATGCAAGCAGTGAGTCTGAAGATCTTTTTGTGACAAGATAGCTCCAGCACCGACGTCAGAAGCATCTACCTCGAGAATAAACGGTACCTTAGGGTCCGGGTGTCTGAGGACCTGAGCGGACACAAAAGCTTTCTTTAGGGTTTTGAATGCAGTTATTGCTTGCTGTGACCAAACAGCCGGATCACCTCCTTTGCGAGTCAAGGTGACGATAGGAGCCACGATGTCAGCAAAACCGCCAATAAATCTCCTGTAATAATTGGCGAATCCCAGGAATCTCTGGACCGCCTTGAGGTTATTGGGTTGTACCCAATCCAGGATTGCCTGGACCTTGATTGGGTCCATGGAGAAACCTTCTGGGGAGATTATATAGCCCAGAAAGGATACCTTCTTAACCTCGAACTCACATTTTTCGAGTTTAGCGTAGAGGTGATGTTCCCGTAGTTTCTGTAGGACTTGTCTGACATGATCCCGATGTTCAGGCAATGAATTGGAATATATAAGAATGTCATCTAAGTAGACAACAACAAAGTGTCCCAGGAACTCACGTAACACCTCATTAATCAAATCCTGGAACACAGCAGGAGCGTTACTAAGGCCAAACGGCATGACCAAGTATTCGTTGTGGCCCGAGAGCGTGTTGAATGCCGTCTTCCACTCATCACCTGCTCTAATGCGTATGAGATTATAAGCACCACGAAGGTCAATTTTTGTGAAGACAGTTGCTCCTCTTAATTGGTCAAAGAGTACAGAGATGAGAGGAAGGGGATAGGTGTTTTTAACCGTAATCATATTCAGCCCCCGATAATCGATACAGGGTCTGAGTCCACCGTCCTTCTTGGACACAAAGAAGCACCCTGCCCCTACTGGAGACTTGGATGGCCTGATGAAGCCTTTCTCCAGATTTTCATCAATGTACTCCTGCATGGATTTGGTTTCTGGACCGGAGAGAGAGTACAAACGTCCCTTGGGTAGTTTAGAACCTGGAATTAACTCAATGGCACAGTCGAACTCCCGGTGCGGTGGTAGAGTATCAGCAGCCTTTTTAGAGAAGACATCCCAGAAGTCATGATACTGTGAGGGAAGCTGCTCCGGTATGGACTGAACCACACGTAGAGGTAGTGTGAAACAGGACTGTGAACAATAAGAGCTCCACTGGACAATCTCTCCTTTTGCCCAATTTATGACAGGGTTATGGCGGGATAGCCAAGGGTGACCTAGAATCAAAGGCACTGACGGGCATTCGATGAGACGGAAGACTATAGATTCGGAGTGGAGAGCCCCAATCCTCAATTGTATTAGCGGGGTCTCCCAGGTAACCTTACCGCCTGGCAATGGAGCACCATCTAGGCCACATACCGTGATGGCGGATTTGAGTTTAACCCGCGGAATTCCAGCAGAGCGGGCAAACTCGAAGTCCAAGAAGTTACCTGCAGCTCCACTATCAATGAAGGCCGACAGACCCACAGAACAAGCACTGAACGTGAGCTGTGCAGGAACCAATACCGCATTTTTCGGGGAGACAATTTGCAGACCTAAGTGAACTTTCCCCTCGTTCCCTAGGCATGCTCGTTTCCCGACTTATTTGGGCAGGAACGGGAGAAATGGCCCCTTGTGCCACAATACAAACATAAACCTTGTGACCGTCTCCTGTCTCTTTCCTCAGGGGAAAGACGATATGCTCCTAATTGCATTGGTTCCTCACCATCCTGGGAAACAGGAACGAAGGCGGATGGAGGTGATGATGTTTCCTTTTCAGTTCTCCGCTCCTTGTATCTCCTGTCAATTTTAATGGAGAGGTGCATCATATCCTCCAGAGAGCTAGGAGACGGGTATTGCACCAAAGAATCTTTAATCTGTTCAGATAGGCCGAAACGGAACTGACTACGTGAGGCAGGATCGTTCCATCCACTATCAGGTGACCATCTACGGAATTCAGCGCAGTATTCTTCTGCCGACCGTCGGCCTTGTTTCAAGGACCGTAGATGAGCTTCCGCGGAGGCCACTCGATCCGGGTCATCATACAGTAGACCCAATGCCTCGCAGAAGCAGTCTACGGACTGCATGGCCGGACTGGTCTGCGGCAAAGAAAACGCCCAGGACTGGGGGTCACCCTGTAGAAGGGATATAATAATTCCAACTCTTTGCTGCTCTGAACCGGAGGAGCGGGGTCTCATCCGAAAATAGAGCTTGCAGCTCTCCCTGAAGTTCCGAAACAGGGTTCTATTTCCGGAGAACCGATCTGGTAAATTCATTTTGGGTTCACAGATGGGATCTGGAGTAGGTTGTGAAGCTTTTGTGGCTTCTTCTTGAACAGACATACGCTCAGCCAATCCCTGCATCATCTGATACAAGGACTCAACATGGCCTGCTAGGGTTTGTGCCGGAGACGGTGTGGATCCACTTGCATCCATCCTAACCTCGTCTCCGTGAGGGGCCGGTTATAATGTTATTAACCCCTCCAGCTGGCACAACACAACCCGGAGTCTACTCTGCCAGTCAGGTGTTCACTGGAGCCCCTGATGGTGGGGACAGACTGGGCTGCAGACTGACAGAGGGTCGTGAAGTGTGTACCGGCTGGGGAGAACCCAGGCAAGAAGAGTCAGGTCCACGCAGAGGTCAAAGGCCGGCAGCAAGTAGCAGTAACGATGAACAAGCTGAGGTCAGAGGTCACAGGCAAAGTAGCGGAACGGGTAAACAAGCCAAGGATCAGGGTCACAGGAAACACAAGCGAAGTCCTATACACATCCAAGGGTCATACACGGGAAGTCAAATATAGATATCAGGATTCAGGAACAAGCAGGTCAGCAGACTGGAGCACAGGAGCTATAACCGGCAATGAGGAAGCAGACCTCATTGCCTTAAATACAGGCAAAGACCAATCAGCACTAACATACACAGCTGCAGAGTAATTGCTGTTACAGAGTAGAACCAATCAGGGCTTGTCCCTGAACTACTCACAGTTGCAGGGTAATGTTTAGTAGGTAACTCCCCCTCATACAATCAGCCCACCGGCTGTCTACTACACGCCTGCGCCCGGCTTCTAACACTGCCGGGACGCAGCGCTACTGAAGCAGCGTCTGGCCGTTGCCTTGGCGACGGCCGGGCAGGGGGAGGAAATGACGTCCCGGTCGTCAAGGTGACGGCCGGGACGCCAGAGGGAGCCAGAAGCGAGCCGCGGCGGCTGTGAGTACCGCCGCGGCTCGTGACAGGTATCCTTATTATAGGAATGTATTCCTCAGTGATAGCAGGTGTTGTTTTCTGTCTTTACTGTCTGAACAAATCCAAATGTATCACAGAGCTTGGCTGTAAATGATGGACTTCTTTATGTGTCCTGGGTGAAAGCTGTTCCATCTCAGATATGCTGAGCGGCCTGTAGGTTTATGATTGACTGATGTTTGTATAGTATTGATTTTATTGTATAAGGTCATGTCCAGGAAATGTATCTGAGATCGTGAGTAGTAAAGAGTGAGTCTGATGGTTGGGTGAAACTTGGTGAAGTTTTTATGTAAAGTCAGCAGCTCATCTTCAGAGCCAGTCAAGATTATTAGCAAATCATCAATTTAACGGAAGTATGCTAGAGGTTTCATTGTGTAAGTTGATAAGAATTCCTCCTCTAGCTTAGCCATGAAAAGATTAGCATACTGAGATGACATCTTACTACCCATGGCACTTCCCATACACTGCAGATATATGTCTTTCCCAAAGGAAAAGTAATTATGATTGAGTACGAACCTGATCAGCTGCAGGGTCGGCTTCGTGGGTAGACTGTTTATTTGAAGGTAGTGTTGGCAAGCGGTTATGCCATCCTTGTGGGGTATGTTAGAGTACAGAGACTGCACATCCATAGTTGCCAGTATTGAGCCTACTGGTAGTGGACCCAGGGCTGAAAGTTTGCAGAGAATGTCTGTGGTATCCTGATTGCCCCCCTTTTTTTCTTGTGATTTGTCTTCACCATTTTGGATATAGCACAAACTATTCCATAAGAGGGCGGCTGTTCTCTGCCATTTTAATTATGAATGTATTAATTGTTTCAATTCTGAAAGAGAACAAGTGCGGTAAAATTTACCCAGTAGAGTGCCTAATTAATATACTGCAGTGAAATTCTGAAGGTATTGTGTAGTGTTATTAAACGTCTCCTGTCACATTTTACTGTGCCATAGCTCACTCAGAAACAGGAGAGGTGGCAGGGCTCAGTGCTGAAACAGATATTGCAAAAATAGAGCTCTCAGTGTTCTTAAAAGTCTCCAGTGACATTCTACTGTACCATAGCTCATTCAGAAACAGGAGGGGTGGCAGTGTCCTTGTCACTCTCCAGTCTTCAGTCACATTTCTCTTGTCACTCTCTAGTCTTAGTCTTGATGATACTAATCCCTCTACCTCATGTGCTAAAGCCTATGTTCAAGTGCATAGTGGTTTTAAGACAGGGAAACAAAAATGTAAATAAATAGCTTGCACCTTTTTAAAGAAAAAAACACCTCTCTAATAAAGGTGAAAGTTTACTGTAGAAAAACGTAAAATTGCCAACATGCTATTCTACCCAAATATTACTAAGGATACCAGCATCAGCTAGCTCCCTTCTCTCAGCTAGATCTCAGCACCTGAAACAATACTAATTCATCCCCGCTGGAATCCACCATCACAGAAGTCAGTGTACTTTGATGTAATTGCCGGTAATAGCCTTCCTCATGGAATTTTTGGTTCATTTTACGGCAGAGCTCTTACGATTTTTGGGCAATTCTTTTACAACAGACCAAATGTCAAAATGTTGTGCAGACTCATCTGCATCACCACTGGGTGTCTTGGAAAAGCTATGTTTTTTCCTAGCAGCAATTTCCAGAGAAACTGAAGGAGGAGATGTCATTGTGTCATGTAGCACTTGAGCTGTCAGCTTTCTGACCAGGAGCTCATTGCATCTCTTGAGATCTGGACAGTTGGAAAGAAAGAGAAGACATAGCTCTTAAACCTAGGATCAAGCACAGTTGCCAAAATGTAATGATCTGATTTCAAGATGTTCATAACTCATGGATCCTGACGAAGCAAATAAAGTACTTGATCTACAAGTTCAACATAATTATCGGAATTGCTTTGTTTCATTTCCTCCTTCAATTTCTCTTGCTGCTTTTCAAAAAGTCTAATAAAGGGAATCACTTGACTCAAGCTAACAGTGTCTGCACTCTCTTCACAGGTGACTACTTTGAGTGGTTTCAGCACCTTGCACAACACAGAAAGTATTCTCCACTGCGCTGGACTAGAGTACATTCCCCCTGAATTATATTCTTCTTGCAGCTGCTGTAGTATCCTGCATGCTGTTGCAGAATGCCGAAAATGACTATAAACATTTCAGAACACAGACAGCATCTCCTGCATGTCTTTGTCAATTTTTAAAAAGTTCTGTACCACCAATTGTTGATTGTGTTAGCAAAACAGGGAATGTGATGGAATTTCCCACGCTGTAATGCTCTAACAATATTGGTGGCATTATCAAAAAATCACATATCCTCAGTCCAAGCAGGATAAGCCATGTTGCAATGACATCCCTTAGTTTTTCAAACAGGTTGTTAGCGGTATTACCTCTGACCTGCGCCTTGTCTCGTCTCTGATAACCACCTCTCACTCCCGCCTACAAGACTTCTCCCGTGCTGCTCCTCACTTATGGAATTCCCTACCACACTCAAGCAGACTCTCCCATAGCCTTCAAATCTTTAGATGCCCTTTGAAAACCCATCTCTTTTTTAGAGGTGACCTTATCCGTGATAACACTATTCACACTAATGCACCCTCACAACTTTCCCAATCTCCACTCTGAGCCACACTCACTCCTCTTGTTTTAGCTGTGCCCTCTTCCCTTTAGAATGTAAGCTCTCTAATGAGCAGGGTCCTTCATACCCTTTGTTTTTATGTCTCTATTGATTTTGTCTGCCTTGTCTGTTCTTGTTTTACGTTTGTCCTGTTTTATGTATGTCCTTGTCTTCCCTACTGTACGGCGCTGTGGAGCACTGTGGCGCCTTACAAATCTACGATAATAATAATAATAATAATAATAATAATAATAATAATAATATGCCTCTTAGTGAAGCAGAAGATACACAGAGTAGCCAGCCTCTGAAAGATCTGGCTTTGTTTATTAGATGCTGCTGCTATTCCTGCTGCTGAAGGCGATTTACCAAGCCAGTGGGCTGTGACAGTCATATAATCTTTAATTTTCCCAGTTCCGCTTATCCCCATATTTGTGTACAGTGGGTAGAATGGCATTTTGTAGCCCAATAATTTTCTTTTTTGTAATCTCCTGGTACAGGTGAGGAATTGCTTGTCTAGTAAAATGGTGTTGAGATGGAATTTGGTAACGGGGACACAGGGCCTCAATTAACTGTCTTATTCCTGCTGCATTAATGGTGGATATTGGACACAGATCTAATACTAGTATAGTCGCCATGGCGCCTGTGATCCACTGTGTGATTAGTTGACAGTTGCCATACTTGCTTCCTCTTGCAAAGGATTTTTGTAAACTATTAGTAGTCTTCTTCTTGGTCAGCTTCTGGGTTGAAGATCCATCCCCAGCAGCAGGAGCAGCTGCAGTGGGCCTTATACTCAAAGATTCTTCTGAGGAGTCCTGGATAGTGGAGGAGTCATCTCGCCTAAGTTTCTGATTTTCACAAAAGCTTGCCATGAACTCGCTTCAAATGGCATAACATGGATAAGGTTCCTCGATGGTTAAGGTCCCTACCTCTACTGACTGTGGCTTTACAATGCTACAAATGGCTGGACAACTGTTGTCAGGATTTGTGTAAAAATAATTCCACACATAAGAGGTGGATTTTTTGGTCTTATGCCCAGGCAGACAATGGCCTTCTTCTTATGACTGACAAGAACTGATTCCACTGGTGCATGACTTGCCACAGTAGAGTTCATTAACAGCACTGTTTGCTTAGGTGCCTTAAGCCCATTGTTAGCTTGTTTTGTGGGGGTCCAAACAAACCAAGCACTTCAGCCACAAAAGTGGCACTGCATATCGCTGGAGTGCTTCCTTTTTAAACTGTACATGTCCTTTTCAATATCTTAAATGAGGGTGGGGGGCATAGACAATTCTATCTTGCACCACTTTTCTTTTCTGCCACTGCTGTGGGGAAATGTTTCCTAGATGTGCTATGAACTACTGTGTGTTTGTGTCATTGCTCTGTCGCTTAGCATCAGTGAACAGTCAGTGAATATCTCTACTATAAATCTGTCCCTGCATTTTAAATTTACCTACCTCTCCAATGCAACATGGTTTTGCCCAGGCGCAAAGTTACTCCTGTTTTATGCTTTGCTGTCCTTAATGACTAAGGCCCAGTGAATCCTTGGACGGGCACGTGGGGATAAGCGAGTAGGAGAGACAAGGTTGGAGTGTCAGACCCCTCACCTTCTAAATCTTCACCCTCAGTAGCGCTCTTTCATGCCTCTGCTTCGCTATACAGTGCTGATTTTAATGAAAATGTAATGAGCATCAAAGATTTCCACAAGCCCTTTAAAAAGTCAAATGGAGCAGAGTTTCAACAACAACGGAACATAAGCATTGGTGGTTGTGGCGGCTGTTTATGACTATATTAAAAATACAAGTCTATTGGCACAATTGGTGGCATTATTAATAACAGTCTTTAAAGCAGTGGTAGGCACCCTGATGGACTTCAGATGATGAATCGAACTCCTTCAAAAGGAACACACATCACCCTTAATCTAATTGAGAAGTTATAACAATACATTTAATCCAAGAAAAATACACCAATGTATAATATCATATCAGCAGGCATTTTTTGTAAGATGACAAGTGTTACAAGCTATCACAGTAAAATCTAACAACAAAGAATGAAGGAGCAGGGTCATGGAGGTGTGCATGTGGCCCTTGGACAGCCTGCAAAACATCACTGCCTTAAAGGCTAGGTTAATACATGATAGAATAGACTTTATAATTAGTATTGTTAGTATTTATATAGCACGTTTAGTTGGAAGAGAAAGCAAAACATTCATTATGAATTCAATATATAACATAGACCTTCCTAAAAGCTCCTAACTGAAGCTGCCCAGGTTTTAGAAAAGGTGTCATCCTCACCTAAAATACAAATGTATGCAACCAAAAAAGTATATAAGCCTTGGCACTTCACTATATGATAATGTACATATATCTGTGACAATGCCAATCATTCAACAAGTGGTTGACTCAGTGAGTCTTCTAATATAGATGCAATATTTCAAATACTTTATGTCTTATGTCTTGAATTCATAAGGTCTTCAACATATATAATAAAAATACCTGTAAAAACAAAGAAAAACTATACCCGATGACGCTCAACAGGCTGTGATGCAAAGGACAGCTGCGAGGGATCTGCAGTCCCCCTAAAAAATGTGTATTAAGAGACAAAGTTTGCAGCAACGAACCTTGAATCACACAAAAATAAATAAGTATGCTGCGGATAATACATTAATAAACTTATTTATTTCTATGTAAAATATAAACTACAAATTATGAAACATAAAAAATCATAAAAAATATGATCTCAAAAGTCATATAAAAATGATGTAGCCTAAAAATAGAGGCATACACCTATATATCCAATATGAGCCCCTATAACCATTAAAGTGGATTTGACCATAAATGATCCAGTATTGATAGATCCTTAAAATATGAAAATTCACAGATGGCATGTGTTATTGTTATTTGGCACATATGCTACATTTCATAATGTCTTGGAGCAATCCGGACCCACCATGTATTGCATCCAAAAAGGAAACTATTATTGGATACCAGTTCATAGACCGCCACACATGAATGAATCCTAGAGTGTATATAATGTAATGATGTCCTCAGCCAATATATTGGGCTAGTAGAAAGAAGTTAAGCAGTGGATATGTGTTACATATATAGATAGTTAACCGGAATGATGAGGAACACAGTCTGTCTGATAGCACAGCTGCGTGTGCTTGCAAAAGTGTTACTCACGGGTCACTGTAATCCTGAGTCACTCTGTGACACCGTCTCTCTCTCACATGGGCAACGCATTCCAGTCTTTCAAGCGGTAAATACAAAAGATACAAAATCCATCCACTTGCAAAACTATGTGTCCATCTAGAGCAGTGATCGCTAACCTTTTCAGCTTGGTGTGTCAAAAATCTGAAAAAAGTGTAGCCTTCCTCGGGTCGCGCGGTGGCAGCAGCTCCATTTTGCCGACGGGGAGTTGTACAGCAGCCACGGCGCTGTCAAAGAAGCGTCCGCGGCTGCTGTATAGAAAAAATGTTGGGCATGTTTAAAACAGGCAGTTTGACTAACACGTCTGGCATGTCAGTCAAACTGCCTCCGCGTGTCACGAGTGACACGCGTGTCATAGGTTCGCCATCACGGATCTAGAGTAACTTGCTCTCGGACCACTGCGATCCTAGGTTGCACCTCTCTCTCACGTGATTGTGTATCCTCCGGTCTTAGAATAGTTTGTGCACAAGCACTTCTGTTTTACAAGTATGATGCCCCGACTGCTTTTCGGCATAAATGATAAAAGCAAGTGGTAAATGGGACCTATGATAATGGCTTGTGGGCTCCAAATAAATTCAGGCAACAAGATTAGACCACTGACGCGTTTCATCGCTATAAGCGATTTCCTCAGAGACATATGGTCAACTACAATTACATCCTCTGCATAACCAGACTTGATTAATATCATATGCACCTGAGTGCATATACATAACCGCAGCACACAAACTTATCTCCTAGTCTCAAATACCATTAATTTAAATTGTTATCACTCATTAGTCTTATATATCTCTCCTACTCAACATGTATCATATAGTAAGAGGAATAATAAATCCTATATAAAATAATATAAACATTTTACTTCGATAAAACAATTCAAATATTATTGATCCTTTATTTTTATAATGTGCATCCACAATCATAACTCACATCCATCTCTTCTCTATGTCAATAAGCTTAATATCTTATCAACATATTATATATAGTAA
The DNA here is from genome assembly GCF_038048845.1 of Mixophyes fleayi. Taxonomy (NCBI): domain Eukaryota; kingdom Metazoa; phylum Chordata; class Amphibia; order Anura; family Limnodynastidae; genus Mixophyes; species Mixophyes fleayi. Next base: position 82,038,293 of record NC_134407.1, read on the forward strand.
AGTAGGCTACATTACAAAAACATTACAAAAAATTAATCGCTAAAGCATATTCATTCGGTATATACAGAACCCAGAGTAAGCTAAAGATCAATCCTTGTAGTAAATGTCTATAGACCTCCAATTGAAATGGTGTCAGTTCTATAATACAAGCATATATAATCTCATTCATACTATAATATAGTTTATGATCTAATTGGGCTTAATCAAAGGGTAGAATCTCACTCTATAGAGAAATTTGAATGCATAGTATTTCATACGTGTCTGGATACAAATAAATTTGGTCACACTAAAGATGAATTATGAATTTACCTATATAAAAATATATAAACAATGTTCAGTATGGTACGCATACATAAAAATATATTCTTGCGTCGCTATATGTGCATTAGACAATTTACCATGGTACACTTCAATTTGTATTTACATCTATATACTGTAACTAAATCATATGGATGCAGTGCTGAATGACATTTATTTGTAGTACACAGACCAGGGGTCTCAGACCCCTCATTTCTTGCCCAGTCTTGTCTATCTCACCCCCCAGCAAGTTCTCACTGTGATCACTAACTCCGTTGCTAGGTACAGTGCGTCCATGGAAACCTCTAGCTCCGGTGCACTAGCAGCCATTGGTTAGCTATCAATTACATCCCGCCCCACTCTGCGCCTGCCGCCCGCTGAGTGGTCATTTGGAATGTCAATCCGAGATAATATAAAGGCAGAGTAAATTTGTGTGTGAGCCGGCTGTGTTAGGATGCTTATATCTGGTGTCAGCAGGAGGAGCAGCTACAGGAGAGGAGCTCTCTAGTACCTGTCTACTCACCTGGAGGTGAGTCCCAGCCTGCAGCCCTACATAAAGTAGCTATACTGCCTTTCCCAGCGATATGCTGCTACACTGCCTGCAGATAACATATAATCCATACTAATCTACAGAGACAGTATATATACAGGTGGTAATATACTGCTAGATATTTCAGTATCATAATTAAATGCAGTATATGTGCCAGCAGACATCAGCACCATATCACCAGATAGATATATATATATATATATATATATATATATATATATATATATATATATATATATATATATATATATAAAGCCAGTAACACATGTTACAATATACTGATAAACCTTTAAGTACCATCATTATATGCAATATCTATGCCTCCAAAGATCAACACTAGATAGATAGATATACAAATTACAAATGGTATAAATAATACACACAGTGATGTATGTTTAATGGAATACAAGGTATTAGTATAATATTTTAAATATTTAGTATTTGAAATTAGTAGACAACTGTGTAAAATGTCAATACATAGTATTTAAAATGGGTTATTACATTTGCAATAGTGACTAAAGAATGTCCACTCTGAAAATGTGCATGTTGCCTTTTAACTATACTCATTTTTCTGTAGGTTATATATTGTATGTATTAACAAGTAGTAGATTGTAAGTTCTTTAGCATAATGATCCCCCAATAGCCCAATAGCTCCTGCTTATAAAGGTTAAGACTGTCACCGCTAGCTATTATTATACTACATCCCTCATCAATACAATCAAGGAGCTTGGTGTGGATAAGTACATGTGTTGTAGTCCAAATTTCAAAGTTATGACTGTCTGGTCCTACACATGAGACTTATTAATAGTCCCAGTTTAGAATTCCTTGGTATTGATAAATATGTTAGTTTGTGAATTAATTCAGATTAGTAGAGCCATTTATTATTTCATATACATTTATTTATTATTTATTTATATTATGCTATATTTATATAGCACCAACATATTATGCAGCACTGTACAGAGAGTCTATAGAAATAGTACTTACTAATTTCCCTATCAGAGATACACAATCAAACGCTAGGACCATATAACCTTCCAGTATATTTTTAGGCTTTGAGAGGAAACCAACATGGACACAGGCAGAACTTACAAATTCAAGCAGATGGCACCCTGGGACATTCAAATGCAGGGTCCAAGTGCTGTAAGCAGCAATTCCATCTAATGTGCCACTATGTAACACAAGTGGAAGAAGTTGAATCAGAGTATTACATCATTATAATAGCATACATTCCACAGTGACCAAATATTTGCTTTGATATTTCTACATTATTACATATTGAAAGCAAATGTCTGATTGACATTAAGCATGTTACTAAATGTACAATGATATTAATTAACCATATTATGTTAATTATGTTATTTATAGGCAATTCAGCTACATAAATAGGTTAAAATTAATATTTAATGGTATGAATATATTTAAAAGCTAAAAAATATGCTTAGTTTGGTCAGAAGTAATAGCTTGGTTGCGTTTTATGGCAATTAAACCAAGAGAAATCAATCTAATAACGAGAGATCAGGTAAATTCAATAAATATTATCATAATTAATTTTTTGTTGCACCCGAGTGAATATAACCTTGTGAGTTGGAGCTTGTTGAGATATCAAGCAAGAGATAAACTTCAAAATGATACTACCCTGATGATACACAGATATGCCTATTTCCCAATTATCCCAATTTAGACATGACAGTCCTGATCTGATGGTACTGTCCTGCAAGTTGGCCTGCTTGTCCCGAATGTCAGGAAGCTGGGAAGAGGTATATTCCCACTCATCATGTTGAATGGAGACGGCACCATGGTGAGCAGGTGCCATGAGCACCAGAGGCAAGTGTCTCTGGTGCCTGCGGCAACTGAAAAGTGTTTTTAATGGAGGGGAAGAATGTCGGGGGCAGCTTACCGCTTTGGAAGTGCTGTATATGCCTCACGTATGTGACTTACCCCCAATGTGGCATCAAAACGCCCCATTTTGTACAGATGACAGTTAAATAACTTAATCAATAACTTAGACCATAGCTTGGTCCGTCACTGTACAGTGATGCTTCTCATTGTTCTTTGCAAAAATAACATCACTGATCACAAATCAAATTGTGAACAAAATCAAACTAATTTAAACTGAAAATTGTTCCATATTTCATAATTATATAAATGTGTCACAACATACAAAAATCCTATCCAATTGGTTCACTACTGAGTATGCAGGTTGCCATCTGTTGCCATCCTTTTTTTTGTTCCTCCGTTGGTGATTTCCACGGCTTAGTTGGTGTCAGCAGCTGCAGCCACAACTTCTGAGAACATAGGGACAAGGTGTCCTGGCTCTATCTGACAGTGAGCATGATGCAGAGAAAGATACTAGGCACAGAGCTACCTCCAGATGACAGACGGCCAGTGGAGTGCCCATGCAGCGACTTCCCAGAATCACAAGGTGGAAGGAGTTCAGTTCAGTTAGTATAGATGGTGAATGACAGTCATGGCTATCAAAATTGACCCTAGTCTCTCCCTCTATGTCTGTGTGAATGTTAGGGAATTTAGACTGTAAGCTCCATTGGGGCAGGGACTGATGTGAGTGAGTTCTCTGTACAGCGCCGCGGAATCAGTGGCACTATATAAATAAATGGTGATGATGATGATGGTTGCCAGAAGGAGACTTGGAATTGATGCAGGGACTGGTTCATCTTTCATGTCTCCATCTTCCACAATCTTTTCTCATTCCAACTGTATCAACATTTCAACATCACTTATAGCTGTACAAAAATACCAGTTGCCAATGGCTGCTTTTATATTGGTGGCTGATAATGCTTTTGCCTTGCAGTAGCCACACACACTTTCCCCACCATCAACTACACTTGTTATTCTGCTATCTTATGTATCAATTGTTCCTTACAGCTCTTATATTGTAAGGTTATTTGGACAGAGCCATTTTTACCTCCTGTTTCATGTGATTGTTATTTATTTGTATCACGATTCCCTCAAAATATAGCAATGCGTAAAATAATAATAATAATAATAATAATAATAATAATAATAATAATAATAATAATAATAATCAGTATAATAAACACTGAAATGAGGTCCTCAGAACTCACTATTTATGTATGATGACCTCAGAACTCACTATTTACGTATGATGACATCAGAACTCACTGTTATAAAGATAATATTTGCAGGAGTTTAAATATCTATTAACATCACTTTTGTATTATATGTACATTATTATGTAAAACTCTCTGTTTCTATATTACAGTTAGTGACAGTTCTAAGGCTAGTAATGGAATGTTTACAGAAGGTGAAAGTGTTTATAGTTCTCAGAATTTGTTTTCCACACGGTTTGAAATGCTGGGATAACAGTAATCCCTGTGGGTGGCCACTGAATCTAGAGGGAGACAATAGAGAGAAGTACAGGTGGAACATGATCTCTTATTACCAGAGAATTGCACACAATTAATAAGTGCTGACATGCTCTATGTAAGCAGGTAATTGTAGCTATCATTTACTAAAAGGACTTCTCTTTTCAAGTCTATTATGGTCTGGAAAATTGTTGATGCAAACAGTGGTCGCTTACCTTTCCTGGGTTGTGTGCACCACAAAAGAATGCTAGTGCTACTCTTCATATTTCTTCCAGGTGTCTCTCAATTCCATTCACTGTACATTTATAGAGTACATCCCCTGTATAGTGAATGTGTGTGTGCATTTCAACCCAGAAACTGTTCTTTGCAGTATCTAGCTGGACTCTACTAGCGAGGGTCACGCGTCAATCAGCTTGGCCAATTTAGCTATATTCATCTGAATTGCACCCAACACAGATCAGAGTGTTAGCCAAAAAAACCAAGCACAATAAAATTGGATTTAAATCTGGCATACTGGAAACGCTAGTTGGGTGATGGCCGCTACCTGTATACGTGGGCGGTCATCTGATGAGCCCAGTAGTTTGTCAATCAGGTCAGTAGCATGGTTACTTTGCTCATTTGTAGCTCTGAAGAATAATCAGGTGATAAATGCACCACTTATATAAGATATCTTCCCCATATTGTGCCTAATGTAGGCCACAAACAACTAGTCCGATTACTCCTAAGTCTATAGCATATGGAATTCTATAAACAATGTACTTTTTATGTACTTTTTTAAGCTTTGTGTTACAGCATAATGTTCAGTGTTGCCAATGCTTCCAAATATTTTTAGAACCCATTCTATGAAAATGATTTAATAGCTAGCATTTTATTGTCACATCTTCATCATAATACACTGTAAAATGGGGATTTATAACAATAATTGGTGTAACACTTCTGTGGGTGTTAATGAAGTGGGAGGATCTGATTTTTACTGACATTTACATTTTTCAAACTGACAGGTGAAAATTTGTCTTATCTTCCTTCACTGTCAGTAAGTTTACTGAGGGTTGGTTTTGATGTATACTGTGTAACTCATTCAGTTATCATGGTAGTACTAACACAGCTGATGCAATTATAGGTTATCCATGTTTAAAATGACACAATATTTCTCCTTCTTTATACAGGCAACAGTATTGACTACTCTCCTTCCATCATGGAACTTCTTGGCTCCACGTTAACTGCAACATATGCTCGTCCTAGGCCAACACCAACTAATTTTTTACCAGCCATATCTACAATGGCCTCAAGTTACAAGAACCGATTCCCTCACTATACCCTAAGCCATAGCTTGAGTCTGCCTTGGAGACCAAATACATATTACAAGGTTGCTTCTACAACTCCGACACTAGGTCCCCTCTCCAAGAGTGCTCCAGGTCTTAAACCAGCCCAAATCCTTTCTTTCCCTGCCAACAGAACAGCACTTTTTACTAGATACACACCGGATGACTGGTACAAGTCCAGTCAGAATAATTATAGAGAATCTGAGTGTTCCAGGCGTAGTGCAGAGAGGTTACGTGTGGACACCAGTCGACTGATTCAAGAGAAGGACCAGAAGACAAGAAAGGTTCAGAATGATACCAGTAAAGATTTGGGGGAACGAGTTAACGACATTGCTTTCTGGAAGTCTGAAATCAATCACGAAATTGACCAGATAATTGGGGAGACAAATGCCCTGTCTGAGGTCAAGAGACGACTGGAAAGGGCACTTGCCGAAACAGAAGGACCTTTGCAGGTAACACACAATTTCAAGAGAAATTAGGTAGAGTTATTACTCTTTTTGTCAAATTAAATCTGCATTACCACCTAGGAAAATATTTTCCTAAGATGGTCCTTCCCATAGGTGGGACACCAGAGGCTTCTCAACGTGGGGCTCCTCCAAAACCCAGTGGGGGTGAGCGTGATGCTAGCTACATGCTAAAAAAATATTTTCCCTGATTCTAATACAGCTTTAAGTGCATGAGGTTTTGTGAATTGAACCTATCTGAAATTGGAATTCTGCCTGTAGCTTCCCTTTGAAAATCCAAAATTACACAGCTGTGATATGTGACTGATTAAATGACTAAAATTACTAAGCTTCCCCTGGTTACATATGTTGCTAAGGAAGGTAAGTTATTCACAGCTTGTCCAATGGCATTAATGGTGTGTTTCTGAGTTTCCAACATGGGATTTCAGACTGAAGTCTTATTTCAAGTATACAGCAAGATGCAGTATAACAGCAGAATGATACTTAATAGACAACATCATTTTACCCTTTCATTTTATTTCTGAATCTGGAATTAGTATAGAGAAGACTGACTTTACTCCCAGCATTTCTAGCTGAATCCACCAATCATGTCGTGTAAAAGTACACCTCTGCATATATTACAGCGTTATGTCTGCGAGTGTTAAGTGCCCTTTCACATAATCCATTAACAAACACAATTCTCAGTCTGAGCTTAGTTGAATGAGTCAGTCTAGAAGACAAAGATAAATAAACAGCATTGATACAATTGTAATCTCCAATTTGTTACTAGAGGAACAGACAATACAAGGTAGACTGGATGGCCTACTAATAGCCTTACTACACCATGAACAAAACAGACGTATTATGGAAGCACCATCAATAAGGTTCAAAAATGTCACTACAGAGACAAACTACTTTTCCTCAAAGGTGCAACTGGAAGATTAAACGTATGGGGACGCAGTTTGGTCTTCAGCACCTCTAAACACCTAGAGAATTCAATTTCTCTAGGAAAAGGAAAGATTTTGCCTGCCTACTTGGCCTCCCCCCAACATTTATATAATTGTGTTCCAAAAAATGAACTCCTCCCACCTCAGTGTAGAGTACACACATGTGCTGACTCCACAATGAATTCTTGATCCACCTACCTCCTCCTATCAGAGTAGTGGCTGCATTAGACCCCCTGAGCCACCACTTACTTACCAGTGTTTTAAAGCATCATATATAAAGGGGACTACTGTACTGTACTGATAAAAGGAAATGCAAACTTTTGTAACTATTATTTCATTCCTCCTTCCAAAGCTGCAGAGATGGCTCCTTCTTTTTTCTGAGCTATGAATCTTGCTGAATGGCTTCCTCTAAATTGCATTGAATGACACTGGCATCAAGAAAGAGCTATTTGTATAGAAGAAAGATCTAAAACATAAATACCAACATTAGTAAGAATTTGTAGAGTAACTGGTTACTAATGGACAGTAGAATGTGTGACACGTCAGGGTGCATAGCTTTCCAGTCACTTTCATTTACATAGTTGAAATCTTCCAAATCATATGACATTCAGCAGCTATTTTACTGCAGGGCATCCTATAATCACAGAAATGTACTTACCAACATTAACTTTATGCCCTAATGATGGCACCAACATGGGAAGCAGCTATTTGTTTCTGTCTAAACATGTTCTTTACAGGATGATCTCTGTCCATATCTTTCCCTGAACATATAAAGTGAAAGCTTATTTTAGTTGTCGTATGTGAAAAAACAACCAAATATAATAATTATTGCTAATTGTCTGCTAGATACACTCTGCTGCAGAATGCATCTAACACTTATCATTCATGTTTTAATTAAACCTTTGGGGAGTTGAATATATGCAGTCTTGAGATGGAATCGCAGCAGGAACAGAATGTGCAGATACACTCTAGAAGAGTGTATCAAGCAAACCTTTAGTCTGCTACATAGTTTGTGAGACTGCACTGCACTCACTGTGACATCATCATCTAATCACAGACTAACCTGCATACATAGAATGGGTTATACATATTGGGTCTAGTTTTGGTCTATTTTGAACATATAAGCATAAAAAATAGGCTTATCCTTTAATAATAAGAATACACTTCTAAACAGAGTATATTTTCCCTTGAAGATGTATTGTTTACACTGAGGCTTGCTTATATTATTATATTAATAAGGTTGGTGACACGAGACTCTCTTCTTAAACGTCCCCAGGCTGAGTGCTGGAAGTAAACAGTGTAACCAGGCTGTAACACACCTTAGACCCAGCCAGGTAACAATAGATGCTGCAAGGCACACAGCAGTTGCTACAAACACCGTAACAGGATGAGTCTCTGAATTTAATTATTCTCTACAGTGTAATTTTCAAAGGCCTAACTGCTCTAAGATTCTGCCACATTGATACAGATTGTTAAACACTTTACGTGACACAGTATGCATTCCGCAGACTTGTAGAAGATAAATTCCATTACTGATATAGATACAAGAAACAGATTGCTGAACGATCCCATATGTGCTTTACGTGACTAGACTGTGGGTCCTGTGACAATTAGAGTAGATGCTCATGAGTCTCTTCAGGCAAAACTTTTGTATACTACCAAATAATAAACTTCAATTATTTTGAACACTTAACTAATTACCTGTTTTATATATTGCCTGAATATATGTGAAATATCCTATAACATATATCCATGTACTGTATTCTGGATAGGTGTAATGAGTAGTGACATTGTGACTGTCCGTGAAGTGTATGTGTATACAAAGGTATAACAAAGGTGTAATGTTTAAATATGTTATATATATATATATATATATATATATATATATATATATATATATATATATATATATATATATATATATATATATATATATATATATATATATATATATATATATATATAATATTTGTTACACCTTTGTTAAATGGAGCGCTGGCTGTATTTAGACATGGATTTTATGTAGACATAGATACCTAGGTTTGCCTTACACTAAAGCTGCTTTACCTGGAGGACTGAGTGCTGACACAGTATATTTATTAGAGATGGTCACTGACCCCCGTGTTTTGGTTTTGGATTCGGTTTTGGATCTGGATTACCGTCGTGTTTTGGTTTTGGTTTTGGTTTTGCAAAACCGCCATTGCGTGTTTTGGTTTTGGTTTTGGTTTTGTTTGGTTTTGTTTTGCTATTTTTTGGGAAAATCCATGTTTTTGGGCCTAAATTAACCCAATTTAGTGCTCCAACTGTTTTAGAGACAAGTAATCTAATTGTTGAGGTAATAAATCATCCAAAAAAACAGTTTAATTCTTCGTTGGTAGGCCTATTCTACACACAAAACAGATTGTCTTCCTCTCCATCTATGCATATTGGCAATGCAGCCATCGTCTTTGAATGTATATTACACCCTACACTTATAGTTAAATATGTAAAGAAATGGAAAAAGCCAGTTTGGTTTCTGTCTCTCAAGGCCCCCCTCCACTTGTATAAAATACCAAAAAATTCAGCCATTATAGACTGTACAATATAAATTGAAATGGACAAAGGCAGTTTGGTATCTGTCTGCATCAGATCCTCTCTCCACTAGGAGTAAAATAGAAAACTATTCAGCCGTTATATAATCTAGAATATAAATAGAAATTGAGAAAGGCAATTTGGTATCTGTCTGCATCATAATCATCAACATCATCATTAGCGCCCTCGTCGCCTACACAAATCTCCCCCTCATCCTCTTCTAATTCCAAAGTGGCATCCTCAATTTGGGTATCACCGGCTACACTCGGGCTATTAAGGCACACATCAGCAGAATGCTCACGATTAGACATCCCACTGTTGGATGGACTCTCCACAGGGATTGTTGTCATTTGTGAATCAGAGCAAATATTCTCCTGTAATGCCTCACTGTTATCTTGCAGCTCGGCTTTGACGCGTAACAGTACTTGTGCACCAATTGTAGGCTGGGTAACTTTTTGGGATCTGCCACTAATAGCCAAAGGTGAAGGCCTCATTCTCTCTTTGCCACTGCGTGTGTAGAATGGCATGCTTGCAATTTTTTTTTTATCGTCACTTAACTTTTGCTCAGTTACACTTCTTTTTCGCTTCAATACAGTAAATTTTTTTTGGGTTTTTGTTTTTTGCACTAATTTGAAAACACTCTGTTGTTTGACATCGCCTTGGCCAGATGACGTACTGGGAACACTAACATCAGGACTGGTGACAGAACCTGGTTGCTCATTTAGATCATATGTGGACTGCTTTGAATCCATTCTGAGCGCAAACCACTGAGGAGTGCTAAAAATTATTGAGTAGATACTGCTGACAGATATGACTTTTGACAGCCAGAAATATTAATGCACAATTAGGGAGGACACCCCAAAAACACTGAGGAGTGCTACAAATTATTGAGTAGATACTGCTGACAGATATGACTTTTGACAGCCAGAAATATTAATGCACAATTAGGGAGGACACCCCAAAAACACTGAGGAGTGCTACAAATTATTGAGTAGATACTGCTGACAGATATGACTTTTGACAGCCAGAAATATTAATGCACAATTAGGGAGGACACCCCAAAAACACTGAGGAGTGCTACAAATTATTGAGTAGATACTGCTGACAGATATGACTTTTGACAGCCAGAAATATTAATGCACAATTAGGGAGGACACCCCAAAAACACTGAGGAGTGCTACAAATTATTGAGTAGATACTGCTGACAGATATGACTTTTGACAGCCAGAAATATTAATGCACAATTAGGGAGGACACCCCAAAAACACTGAGGAGTGCTACAAATTATTGAGTAGATACTGCTGACAGATATGACTTTTGACAGCCAGAAATATTAATGCACAATTAGGGAGGACACCCCAAAAACACTGAGGAGTGCTACAAATTATTGAGTAGATACTGCTGACAGATATGACTTTTGACAGCCAGAAATATTAATGCACAATTAGGGAGGACACCCCAAAAACACTGAGGAGTGCTACAAATTATTGAGTAGATACTGCTGACAGATATGACTTTTGACAGCCAGAAATATTAATGCACAATTAGGGAGGACACCCCAAAAACACTGAGGAGTGCTACAAATTATTGAGTAGATACTGCTGACAGATATGACTTTTGACAGCCAGAAATATTAATGCACAATTAGGGAGGACACCCCAAAAACACTGAGGAGTGCTACAAATTATTGAGTAGATACTGCTGACAGATATGACTTTTGACAGCCAGAAATATTAATGCACAATTATGGGGGACACCCCAAAAGCGCTGGGGAGTGCCAAATATGAAGAAAAAATAATAAACCTCTATCCTCCTCTCTGCACTAGCGATTTTGGTTAGAGCAATTGCAAGAACAATATGGTATTCTCTGTCCCTGCTCTAATTAGCCTATGACTACACCCTGCTCTCTCCCTCTGTCAAATGGCGATGGATTGCTGTGGAGGCGTGTATTTATAAAGTTGAAGTATCGCGAGAACCGAGTCCCGAGATCCGACGACGTCACAATGACGTTCGGCCTCGATTTGGATTCGGAATGGGCGGGAGAGTACCGAGCTGCTCAGCTCGGTACTCGGATACCCAAAGTTCGGGTGGGTTCGGTTCTCGGAGAACCGGACCCGCCCATCTCTAATATTTATACATATTTAATAGTACACAGTGGTCTAAGTGGAAATTTAAAAGTGGAGGTATAGAAAATGTAAGTAGATGAAATGTGGTAGTTTTACATTGAGGCAGTAGGAGGAGTGGCGGTATGGCATACCACCGTCTACCAGCCCACTTCCACCACTGGTAGTATACTATTGTATAGAAGTATGTTTAGGTTTGTGGACAAATGGTCAGGCGCAGTTTGCAAAGATGGAAACATTTTCGCTTTTCTCTTTAAACCTATTTACCTATTTTATGACAACTTACTTATATGTGAGGAGACATTAGCACTGCCTTTATTCCATGTGTCTTTTTTCTGCGTTTAAAGCTTATTATTACATCGGGCTCTTTTCTGCCAGAGTGCAACTCGATGGCACAAAATGTGTCCCACTAAAAGTAGAAAAAAAACTCAATCTCTAACCAGCTCATAGCTCATAAAGTCCTTCTGTGGAGTGACAGCACAGAACACCCCTAAAAATGATCAATGTCCTGTCAATCTAGGCGTACCTGCACAAATAGAGACTCAAAGCAATACCAAAAGATAATTTTGCTCTGCGCCTTGGCCGTTTTGCGCTGTGAACGGAGGCCCCGTTATAAGAAGGGAACTGTTCACACAGATACATAACGCCAGTTATCCCAGGTATCAATGTGCATCTGTTGTCTCTATAGATTGTTTGTTTTGTGTGCCTGAGTCGAAGCGCTGTCACTACAATGGGACATTTAATTATAATCTCTGATTGTTTGTGATTGTTAATAGGTAGCCCAGGAATGTCTGTATCACCGGGAGAAGCGGATGTCTATAGACCTTGTACATGATGACGCGGAGAAACAGCTTCTACAGGTAAGACCATAAATTCACATTGTCAAATGCTAAGTGGTGTTACATACTTCAGTGCAATTGGGGTATACTATGTATGTTCAAGTTAAAGATCTTCACACAGTTCTTACAACAATTTTGTGGGCTAAGCCAATATTCTTGAGAAGGCTGCCTATTAATTCACTTGGTGCCTCGTGCCTCAGTAATGTGACTAGTTGCTAGTGAGTTCATAGTCACAAAGTACTTTAGAGATTCCAAGAGTTCTATTGAGTTGGCAAGGTAAATTCTCATGAATATTAGTTAATATATATACCACAATATAGCTGTCTCTGCTATTTGCACACTTTAAATGAACACGAACATCTCAAGTTCAGGAAAACTCACATGTATGTCACTCATGTAAAACATAATTTATATTTGGACCAGAGTGATGCCACGACTGTCACATTACTTATTGTGAAAGTGTTCCTTCATGGATTTACTACTGTGTATTGCTCCTGTTGAATGCTTCTGACACTGCAAACAAATATACTTCTCTCATTTGTGCTCAGGCTTCTAAACCCAAATGCCACTTTAATACATTTAAATCTCTCCTCAACCCTCCCACACTAAGCCCTCCAACCCCCATCACTGTCCAAGTCTTGCTTCCAATTACAAGGAAAAGAATGACATCATCCGACATGAAATGGACCTTTCCTTACAGAACCTATTGGACTCTCTCCAACCAGGCTTTGCTCCCAGCACTCTAGACACAGAACTAACTAAGGTGGCCAATGATTTGATCACTGATAAATCTAAATGCAATTTCTTGCTGGGCAACACTGCCAATGTGATGTAGCAACACCGCCAATATGAAGCAGCCATATCCCCTTTTCTTAGGCGACATTGCCGTGTCACGATTGCCAAACATCACATGATGGGAGGTAGGCCTTACACCAGGGTTTCCCAAACCCAGTCCTCAGGGCTCCCTAACAGTGCAGGTTTTCCATATGTCCTTGCTGGAGCACAGGTGTATTCATTACTGACTGACACATTGTAACAGATCCACAGGTGGTCCTAATTATGTCACATGTGATCCTGAAAACCTGCACTGTTGGGGAGCCCTGAGGACTGGGTTTGGGAAACCCTGCCTTACACACTGTTACTTGAAACATTAGCAAGCTGAACTGTCTTGTCTTGGTCAGTGAACGCGCCACAGCAATCACCACTCTTTTAGAGTCATTGAGGACTCCTCTTGCAGCCATAAATATAGGCAACTAAGGCAGATATTTATACATGACCCTGACAATGCCGGGATGTTATATGTTTGTTTAATTAGTGCATGAGCCACACCTTTATTGAAGTACTTGTTTTCGATATGCGTTTACCTAGGTGTTTCTATTTTTTTGTGTCCACTATCTGTGTGTGTGTACGTATATACCGTACGTATGTACATATGTATGTATGTATATACCCCATCCCACAAAACAGTAAGCCACAGTTGCATGACATGTAAGCATGTCCATCCATTATCTCATTTATCTATTTTAATCAGCAGTCCTGATAGAAGTGACTCTAAGGGACATATTTACTAATCTGCGGGTTTGAAAAAGTGGAGATGTTGCCTAAAGTAACAACTCAGATTCTAGTTAGTATTTATTTAGTACATTCTAGAAAATAACAGCTAGAATCTGATTGGTTGCTAAAGGCAACATCTCCACTTTTTCAAACCTGCAGTTTAGTAAATATACCTCTAAATGTCAAAGTTTCTCCTAATTTGCATAAGTTAAGTGATCATGGAATCATGGAATTGCATGATGGATTTTTGTTTTCTAATGAACCAGAGAAGGTGACATGGGATATAACTTGCCATAAAATAAGTAGCAAATCCAACACAAGTATTTTTCTAATTATGTAACAAAAAAGAATAATGTTTTATCTTATTAATTTACATTTTATCACAACATAAAAAATATTTGGTCTTTTAATGATGTTTTAAAGAGGAATTCCCGCTATAAACACTTTATTTTTTCCACAACCTCCTCTCACCAACCAGTATGGCTAAGCATTTCCAAAACCACAGGAGTATTCTCTGTAGGAGGAACTTGGTTCTTGAGATATCCCTGCCAACATCTAAACTCTCACGATCCTCCACTGAATAAGAAATGTAAATCGGTCAGTTAAAGGTTGTGAGTGGAAGCTGGTTGGATGAGCTGCCAAAGTTAGGAGCTTCTACATAGTGGTAGCATGTGGCGGACTATATTTATGTAAATGTTGCTGTTTTGCAATTGGTTAAGCTGTGTTTGCTTCTTAGTTTAAATGACTTGTTTATATTACTGTGTCTGATGTATATACTTCCAATCACTGTTGTACTTTGCTGATATATTGTAATTGTTTTAAATAGGAAGTAGACACCATAAAGTCCTGCCAAGAGAAGATGAGAAGACATCTAGAGAAGATAGTGAATCAACTTGCGTAAGACACATGTAGACCATTGTGTCTATAACATATGCTCTCATTAGGATTGGGCCCATTTAGAGCAGGGCTTTGCTGAGTAGAGAAAGACGTTTCCTTGAGTGAGTTTTACACACAGTAGTCAGCCATGGTGGTCCCTCTCACTTCTACATACAGATAAAAATTTGGGGGAGGGAGAAATGTTTAAATCACATATAGAAAAATGTCAGACAGGAAGGACAAAGTTGGTGATTCAAATGGGTTACTTAACTGCTGTCTGTAGCACAAAGTTTCACAGAATGTGCTTAAATCTTTTCTATACACAATTCCATATAAATATTTTTAGAACCCCATTAGATGTATCATGCAAAATGTATTTGAATAGGAAACTGCAAAATAAATGGTAACATCATTTAATTACATGTAATGAAAAGGTGTTGGACCACCCCCTCTATAAAGAGGGTCCTTTGTTGTATTTTACATAACCAAAACACAATATCTATCAGCCATTCATGGTCAGCGTACAAGTACCATACTGATGGGGATCCAGCCCCTTTGCCTTAATGTCCAACAGCCGGATCAATGTTAGATTTCACCCTACACATTTATACATGTATGTGGCCAAATCTGAGAGACAAATAAGTCTAAATCACTGTAAATGTTGAATGAAATAGAATCCCAGTATATATAGAGCACCAAATTAAGGTTTTAAAGCACTACCCATTATAAAATATTTTTTATTGACAGCAGTTCAATTACCAGTAGTCATTTTTCTAATGTAATGTAGTTTAGAAAATGAAAGCAAATGTGTAATTGGTAACCATAGCAACACCACCTTTTCCCCTTTGCACCAGCTTCCCAAAATGTTTATTTCTCGTGTGTGTATATGTGCTTCCAATAAAGCATGTAATTATACCTTTAAATAGGTGGATTAAATGTTGAATGCCAGTTTTCAGTTTCCTTTTCACTTATTTGGTTACCTTTATCTGGATCTGGATTAGTACCACACATTTTGTGGCTAATGTATGCACATAGTAATAATAATGATAATAATAATGATAATAAACATGCTCTCCAATATTGAAAATGTGTAAATCGGGAAAGTGTGTTAACAAAAAGGGAAAGTGTTCATGCCACAAGGGGAGTGTGGTCATCTCACATTGGTGTCTGGCACTTCTAAAGCACTAAGTTGCCCTAATGACCTTCCTCTTTCCTAAACACCCCCACCATTGTATGTGCACTTGAGACACACCATCCTGGCAGTAGGGACAGAAATGAATGGTGTGATGGCGGGTCAGTCACCTAAAATTGGGCTGCCCCACCTAATAAACAGTTTGGAGGTTTGTCATATATAACGTTTAGATTAAGTGCCCTTTTAGTTCTCTTCTCTGTCATGTATACGATCTGTCCCTCAGAAGGTTTGCAGTGAATTTTATGGAGACAACATATCTTGTTGACCCATGTTGTTGGTCCAGACCCACAGGAAGAAAGATTTGTTTTGTCATATAATATGGGAATGTGTAGGTAACATGAATATTACTAGTGGAATGATTTATCCATATAACAGAAATGTATGTAGATCTATGTAGGATGAGAGTTGATCTCCTATCCTGTGACTACAATTCTCTCTCCAGGTCAAACAGGTCGGCTCAGCACGAGCTGGAAAGGGACATCAGTGACAAGCAGACGGCGTACCGTATAGATGATAAATGCCAGAACCTCAGAAATGCCTCCGACGGTATTGGCTACTACAGAGGAGTGGAACGCATTGATGCATGGTATATTCCTTTCCATTACTTCTTGACTGTTGTAAAATATGTACAGTCTCTCAAATCTCTAAGAACTATACGATGCTAGCAATGTAGCAGGAAAACACGCACAATATCTACAAATTTTCCTGAAAACAAATATGCACAATATAGTATGAAGCTAGCCACCAGATTTTATTTTTCCAGATATTGCTCTGTGTGGGAAAATATGACTAGTTAACCATATTATTAATGGGAATGCTGGAACGTCTTGATCGTCAATGAATGGTGAATGTGTTTAAAGGCGTTGACCAATCGTACTGTTTTGGTCTGCTCAATCTGGTCTTGATCAGGCAGAATGGCAAAATCTGGTCATGTGTGAGCACCATAAAGAGTCACATTTGTGAATATATAAAAAAGGGCAGACCCTCTTTTTTTTCTAATGCTCAATTTTAGTAGTCCTTCTCTAAATACAAGGAGTGTTGGTGGGAACTAGACTTCTCTGATTAAAAACACCAATGGATAGACCAATACAACACCCCTTGTAGTTTAGAGGCACGAAGTGTAAGTGCCACTCTGGAAGAGGTCACCTTGCCGTGGTAGATGGGTATCCACAGTTGGATCAAAATGTGCACGAAGAACCCCATGTTTACTCTAGTTGTTCTATTATAGAGTTTATATTACTGCACTTTAACATATACCTGTCTTTAGCTGTGTATAAACATGGTCTTAGTGCTTAAAAAGTGCATCTGCATTTTGGTTTGTTTGTGTGTGTATATATGTATGTGTATGTATGTATATATATAATCACACCTAATTTCAGTGCTAGGAATAGTTAAAGCAATTATCTGAGACTGCAATCTAATTGTTTTCCATTAGTATCTCCATTCCTGAGTCATGGGCAAGGTTCACTGATGACAACATCTTGAGGTCGCAGAGTGAAAAAGCGGCATCTGCCAAGGTCCGAGAGGAGGTGGAGAGTCTTTTGAATGTCACTTCCAATGACATGTGGAGTCAGTTCAATATGGTGAACGTCATGTTTACCAACAGGATCTCTGAGATAGCAGATGCCAAGAACAAGCTCCAGAATCACCTAGCGAAGGTACTATCAGGGTTGCAATCTTATTTCCACTGATCTTATGATAAAGAATGGTGGGAAATGTTTTATGACAAGACAATTAACAGTTATACTTTAAGACAATAATGTCCAGTAAATGTTATGCATTTTTTCTTGGAAAAGATAGGGATTTAGTTTGGTAGAATATCGGAATAAATAATTTAATTAAGTTTGTTATGTAGCAAAATTACAAAAAAATACACTTTTTCAACACTGTTTTCTATAACATTTACTGAGTCTGTACAAGCCCATTAAATTACTTGTAAGCTATCTTTGTGTTTTTATTTTTATAGTGCCACCATATTATGTAGCACTTTACAGAGAAAATCTAATCATTCACATCAGTCACTGCCCCATTGGAGCTCACAGTCCAAATTCTCTACCACACAAACACATGCACACAATTTGTCAGAAGCCAATTTACCTAAAGGTATATTGTCAGGCTCTGGGAGGAAACTGGAGCACCCAGAGGTAGCCCATGCAAACACAGGTGGAACATACAAAGTTGCAATTAAACCCATAGCCTCAACTTTGTGATGCAGCAATAAATACCACTATACCACCATGCTGTCCCCTAGGGCGGAAAATACAAGCAGTATATTATTTTTAATATTTTTGTTAATTTAAGGAGACCCTTGTTTGTTTAGTGTATCTCCCCTTTTGCCTGCACTAAAGGATTCAGTTTAAACTGAATCTAATAGAGCTGTTTCTAATAAATCCAGTTTGCATGGTTTACCTGATACAGGTCCCTCTGCCTTGGAACTGCCCTTTGTATGAGAAGTCCGTGTGACCTCACCGCAGTGATCACATGACCTTTTCAAAGTATGAATATTGTGTGTAGGTGATGAGTGCACTTTAAGATAATTCATTGTTGACCTCAACGAGATACGAGACAGTCCAAGTTCATGGCCAAGTAGACAACAGGAATTAAATTCTCAGAACCTTTAGACGGAATTCATTTGCGTGCCAAGAGTCATCCAAAGTGTTTCTCAACACTTCAGTCTCACTAGATTACTCCATGGGCATGTTAATAGATTTACACGCCTTTCTGAGTTGCCTGTTAGAGCTAAAAGTGTATATTAAAGAGGCAATTCTTCCCAAGCCATAATACATGCTTTTCAAGTGCAGATCTAGCTTTTAACATAGTTTATACAAGTAGCATTGTTTTATTATGATTGACTGACCCAGTAATTATTTTCTGCCTGACCTCGGGACCCATCATTCCTTCTATTTTCATAACTGCACCAGAACAAGTTAAACAGACACAAATAGGAGTAATAGATCAATCATGAGCTTTTCTTCTAACTTTTTGTAGACGCTCCAAGAAATCTTCCAGACAGAAATGACCATAGAAGCTATTAAAAAGGCCATTAAGGACAAAATGGCTCCCATGAAAGTAGCTCAGACACGTCTTGATGAACGCACCAGGCGTCCCAATGTGGAACTGTGCAGAGATATCGCCCAAATACGGTAAAAACTTTTATCATATTGACGCTTAGAATATCCAAATAAACCCTTTACTTATTAAATGCGAATATATTTTCTATGCACCCTTTTTTACTTCATCTACATGGTGTTCTTCCATGTTTGTCTTCTCCTGAAGTTTCTTTAAGTACAGCTTGTCTTGAAGCAACGTCTTGTGCTTGCCACATGTGTGGAAAGTCCGGCAGACAGTTTGGCAGTTTTTGATCATGTTGATGCCCCATCATAAATTCTCAAAATCTTATCAGATTCTATTAAATTAAATTATATCAGATCATGGAATTTTTAAAGAAAATTAGATTAGCCATTGACCCTCATTGACACATATGTGAGGTCTTTAGCAGACCTTTAAGTGGTAGAGAATGTCTACAGCTGATTTTCATTGCAATTCAGTCAGATTTGTATGCTATCAGTTTTGACTTGCACAATATAACCAACCAAAGATCTAGTCTGATTGGCTCATATTGCGGACGCCAAATTTACTCTCTTCCACAGTTCAGGATACTTGTAAACCATTGTTCCTTAGCACCACATGGGCTCCTTGATTCCTGTGCCCAATGGACCTCCTGTTCCCAACTACTGTATTAATAACCTGTCTTTCTCAAACTTCATGTCCTTAGTCTTGTCCATGAAGTTCAAGAAATCGACGATACAATACAGGCCTTACAGAAACGTCTAATTGAAGCTGAGGACACCCTACAGATGCTAGTCCATACCAAGGCCAACCTCGAGCATGATCTCTCCATCAAGGCCAACTCTCTGTTTATCGACCAGGAGAAATGTATGGGCATGAGGAAGAGTTTCCCCAGCACTCCTCGACTGGTCGGCTACACATAGACTCACCTAGGCGATAGATTCATCTGTGTTTCACAACAGTGGAGCAGGGAAGATTAATTTAAAATCTTACTAATGATTGTTGCTCTACAGTGTGTGGTGATTTAAAGGTGTATGAGTTTGATACACAATGTCTAACATTTTACATAAAGATTTCACAAATGAAATGCTTCATATTATTCCATGTTACACAAGGACCATGTGTAATAAATATATATTTTGTGTTTTGCTTTTCATATATACTGTGTATACACTGCCACTTATCCTACTACCTTAATTGTAAAACTATCAAATTAATTTACATTTTCCATGCCACCACTTCTAAAATAACATAATGCCATTTCTAAATTTCCACTTCGACCACTGGATAGATATAGCTATATAAAACAAAACCCAAAAATACATAAATAAAATAAGATAAAATGGAAACACTAAAGGTGACCCCACATGTTTAGATCTGGAAATTTGGTCTGATCTTAAACAGCTGCATTTTTCTTCAATTTGGCCTCGGAGCTCAAGTCAGTCCGTTGTTTGATGACCGCATAGTCCCGTTGGCTGATGAGTGGTCAATTCCCGACTGCTTTTTAATCATTCTAAACCACCTATGATGGTCAGTGGATTCCCACACAGCAATTTGGCCAAACTGGCTGACAAATTCCCCATGTTTAAGGTCACCTAATACTCCTCATAGCCACCAGCATTAATTACATTCATTTTATTATAGTTTTTAATGCTAGTAAAACCCTTGCTTCTAATGTCATACCCACTAATGTGTTTGCTAGTGTGGTGGTAGAGTTTTTTTAAAAAAGTAAAAGTATTATGGAAGCCTACAGGGAGCTGCAAATGAGCTCAAAGCACATAACTTTTATTTATTTAATACCATTTATTTATATTGTATCAGCATACTCTACAGCTCTTGGGAACAAGCACAGCACTAAAACAAGAGTGGGTATTAACAAACAAAGAAAGAGATTACAGGGCCCTGCTTACAATCTATAAGAAACTAGCTTACACTTTGATACATGGTTAAGTGCGTATTGGTCCAGCCCGATTGCAATGAGAAAAAATACTTAGTTGGGCATTTTCACTAACATTTTTAATATTATTCTTTCTTTATATATCACCAACATTTTATGCAGCGCTGTCCAACAGTTGTATGTTAATTCACTCACATCATTCTATACATTAAATGAAAATATAATATAGAATTGCTTGGAGAATATTTTGTGGACCCCTAGGATTAAATACTATGATACTAGCATTAAAAACCCTTTTTATTAAAAAGCACTAAACCTACCAATGATATATGTCCATTAGATTGATATGACCAATCTAAAATAAATGTAAATGACACTTAAAAGACAAACAGGGAGTCAAAATGAGAATTTGGAATTTAAGAATTCATCACTAGGCAAGCAAAGGACACTGTGAGGCGCACATTGGTTGACAAGTGGTTAAGCACAGGCGAGACAGGATTATTGCACCCTTGAGATAATAGAACAATGTGTATTGCATCCTGCAAGCTTGGAAAGCAAAATGTCCTTTTTTACTCTTTTTGCCTCTAGAACTATTATTGCATCAAAAAGAAGCTGTAGGAGTAATAAATCTGAGCTCTAATAAAAGTACTCAATGAGACAATTTGCACTTTGGGCCCATTCCATTCACACTATTCTCATTACAGACCTCTATTTTATTCAAGTTAATCCCAATTGTACTTATTTCACCCTGTTTTTACATATATATATATATATATACCAAAATGCAAGAAACAACTGTGACTCTCGCCCATTTGTGTATGTGTAAGTATACCCCAATCACTTCTAGCATAACATAATCCTACAGGAATATCAAATACAGATTTATAACATTCTACAAGCAAAGTAAAAATATGTACAAAGTCCTACAGGCAATATCTATATAACCAGTTGATATTGATATCATCACTTGAGACTTAATTATAGGAACTTTTCTATTGTATGTAATAGCAAACACCTGAGATTATACCGGCACTTGAAATCACATTGGAGATTTGTGTCCTGTATAAGATATATTTGTCTGCTGTCCAGTGTCTTTATATGGCCACAGAACTCCTTAGCAACTTGTAAGAACCTCATACTTGCCGATTCTCCTAGCATGTCCAGGATACTGAGATTAATAGACTCTCCTGGACTCCTGAGAGAGTCTGCCAATCTCCTTGAAGCCTGGCAGACAGAAAAGCTGTAGGCATAACCTACTATGATGAAGCTATTTCCATCATGGCACAGCAGTGGGTGGGTGGGGCATTATGACGCAAGTGAAGTCATTAAGTCCTGCTCGTCCCCACCTTTGCGGTGCTTCCCTCCACATCTCCCGGAGCGGTGGTCTGAAAATCGCCTACTATGAATAACCTTATATAATCTACAATAGAGAGCACATTACCATATATAATCGTCTTTCTGTAAACAGTGATCAATATTTCTCAGTTTTGTAAATCCGTACACTAACATCTATGCTTCAAACAACATTGAAATTAAGTTAAAATCAAATGCTCTCACCTCTCATGTATGGGGGCTGACATGTAACAAGTCTGATTTTTAAACCAAGCCAAATAATCTTCAATAGGCTGGATGGACAGCAGCTAAAACAAGATTATGCAATATTTGGAATAGAAAAGAAATAAACCCACAGTGGATCCATCCCCTAATCCCTAGGATACCAGCTGCATGGCAATATATATACCCTAAATGTATACAAAACAAACACACATGGGGGAATTCAATTCCCCCCGAAGTACTGCCGCGCTAAAACTATTACCATTATTATGGTAGTTTTAGCCCGGATTTCAGCTCGCAGCTCAGGGATTAGAACTACCGTAATAGCGGTAATTCTGCCCATTTTCATAATAACGGTAATAATGCGCAGGCCGCGTTACTTTTAACAGTAACGCGGCCGATTGAATATGCCCTACAGTTGTTGTCATTGCTTATTCTTACTACTGCAAATCTGCATGTATCTAGTAAAATGAAACTATGGGTTTATTAATTAGTTCATGTTTTTATCAAAACATTTACAACCCAATAACAAGGATTCTAATTTTGCAAGTCCATGTTATACACATTACATAACAATTTAAATTGTGTTTAAAATAATACAACGTTCACAGTTTTACAATAATCTTTATTCCCAATAGTGATATCAATATCAGCATTCACATGTTCAACCAAAGTGTATTATACTTTACAGATTAAAGGATTTTTACATTTCTTAATGCAATGTTGTACACATAATTCCACAGTGGTATGCATCTCTGATAGTACATCGAGCCTTGAAGTGGATGTGCTACAGCAGCAGAAGAACACAACGGGTTACACTCCTTTCAGCTAAGAAATAAAAACTGAGGCTACAGTGGGCACAGGCTCACTTAAGCTGAGTACACACTGGAGAATTGTTCAGACTGACGTGCTATCTCGAACGATTATACCTACGACTAAACGTCCGATCAGTCTGACGATTCATGCATACACACTGACACGATTTACCTTCAGATCTGTGCTCTTCATCTGGTGCTTTGTCTGGTCCTCTAGCCTGGAGAATGACAGCACAATATTCATTCATTCACTAATGTCACATTGTCACACTGATTAAAACCGCCTTGTTATAGCTATCCACATGTCCTAACGAATTTCGTTAGCTTCTGTGACTCTGAAACTAAATATTCTGTCTCAGAACGAACAAATGAATTATTCCTTCTACAGCGCCCTCTACGTTTATTCACTCTGACATCCAGTGCTAACGTTGGCTAAAAAGAGCCCGACTCTGTAAACTCTATGGAGATCGTCAGCGTGAGTGCATACACACTACATTATCGTTAGGTGATTGATCTGAAAAAATTGAATGGTCACACCAACCAAATGAGGCGATAATCGTCTATTTGGGCAGACTTTCGACCATCATGTCACTACACACACTGACCCGACTTTCGAACGAGCGGTCGTATGTCAGCTGGTTGAGCCGATTATTGGACAAAAACCCTCTAGTGTGTACCCAGCTTAAAACTGGACAGTTGAAGATTAGTATTTTTTACTTTGTGCATCCCTTTATGGCCAGAGTCTACCCATCTTCTAATGGCTATTTTGAGCAGGATAACATACCATGTCACAAAGCACTTGTCATCTCAAGCTGCCTACAAATATGCCAATGAATTCAATGTACTCTAATGGCCCCCCACAGTCACCCGCTCTCAGTCTGCTACTTAGTGAAGTAGTGGAACGGGAGATTGACAGCCAACAAATCCACAGCAACTGCATGATGTCATCATGTCAATATTGATCAGAATCCCAAAGGCATGTTTCCTTGGTGAATCCATGCCACAAGTAATCCAGGCTGTTCTGGGGGCAAAGAGGGATCGTACCCAGTATTATTATTATTATTATAGATTTGTAAGGCACCACGTTGCTCTGCAGCACCATACAGTAGGGAAAACAGGACATACATAAAACAAGGTCATATATAAAACAAGGACATATAAGACAGACAAAATTAATGCAGACATGAAAACAAAGGATAGAGGACCCTGCTCATTATAGAGCTTACATTCTAAGTCGAAGAGGGCACAGATGAAACAAAAGGAGCGAGTGTGGCTTAGAGATTGGGACAACTGTGAGGGTGTATTTATGTGAATATTACCATCAGTACAGGTGGTACTGGAGGCCGAATGAGCGAATTAGTGCCCCAAGAGAAGAGGTGTACAAATAAAAAAGTAAAGGGCCAAGAACAGAGCCTTCCAGTCAATACTAGAAATGTATTCATAATAAATGCATACCAATGTTGGTGATAGTTTCAGCTTGACCTAGTGTGCCTTGTATCCTGACCTGTTCTGTTATCAGTGCTTGACTCGGATTGTTTCTGCTGTCTTCTCCACTCTTGTCCATTGGCTTGTTAATCGGATCTGCATACATATCTCTACCTGCCCTGACATCTGGCTTGCTTAAAGAATTCTACTGTCTTCGCCTGCTCCAGACCTTGACCTGTTTATTACTCTGCATTTATCTCTGCCTGTCTGGCTCTGAGTCCTGCTACCAACATTCTGCTTGCTCACTACATCTTACCATGAGCTGTCTACTGCACCAGGCAAGTGCCAGAATACTCTGTATTAACACCTGTCTGTGTCTTTCACTGAGTTCTGCTGTTAACATTCTGGTTGCTCACTACCTCTTACCGTGAGATGTTCACTCCAGCGGGCAAGTGTCAGATGAACAATTACTACTCCCGAGCTTAAGTCCTGGGGGCAACCCAGTACTGTGGAACACATCAAGTTCCTCGACAAGGGTGCTTCCAAAGGTGAATATCTTAAGGATCAGTTCTAGCAGTTGAGGATCTCATAGTACTCTGCCTAACAATAAAGTGGCCACTTAGTGTATGTCACAGACCTATTTGCCAGAAATCACTATAGCCACGCTTACACTATTCACTTCTGGATATCCATTCTGACCTGTCTGTAATCCAGAAACACTTACCCTCCCACACCCTAACAGACTTGGGTGTTCTGCTGGAGTTGTATCCAAGAGTGGTTAACAAGTGGAAATTATGAGTGTGGTTTATGGTGTAGGATCAACATCTACTTGTGGGAATGTGGGGGCCTAACTATTCAGGGGTAGACCCAAACCATCATGAATATTAATCATACCTCATGAATATTTATCATGCCTCATGAATATTAGTCATGATGTACTTCAGAAATTTCACCTATTAATAGTAAATTGATAACTTGCATTCTCCAGTATTGCTTCAACCTACTGTTAAGGGGAATATATCATATGATCCTCAACTACCAGAACCGCTTTATGAGGTAATCACATATAACTACCGCTTTCCAAGGAGCAATATGTGTTCCAGAGTACTCAGTTTCCCCCAGGTCTTATGCTCAGGTAGTAGTTACAGTTTATCACACAATTGCCAATGGAGTGGACAGAACATGGAAGGAGGTAGTGAGCAACCTAGATTGTAATACTGTGGACTGGGCTGGCAAGAATTAATGCAGAGTAGTACTGAGAACCAGGCTGGCAAGGGTTAATGCAGAGTAATATACACACCAAATTTAGGAGCAGGAGAAGACAGTAGTTCCTTTTAACAAGCCAGGGGGGCAGGACAGGTTAAGACAAAAGCAGATCTGTTTAACAGGCCAAGGTCAGGTGCAGGAGACAGCAATACCGATATACAATCCAGATCAAACACTGAGAGACAAACCCGCTTCAGGATACAAGGCCCACTAGGTTAAGCAGGAACTATCACCAGCATTGGTATGTAACATGAAGGGGTTTATAAAGCCAGCAGAACCAATGAGGGATTGCAGGATGATTAGCTGCATGAGTGCAGCAAGTGATTGAAAGCAACTGCAGAGATGCTGTTGCCGTTCTGAGAAGACACTGTTTGCTAATCTTGCAGCAACTAGCTAGATCAATGAAGCACCAGCTGCATAGAAGGAGAGGACACTGCTGTAGTGGCAAACATCCTGCAACATACACGGGACCCAACTGACATTAGGGCACAATCCACTGCGGCTTGACAAAGAGCGGATGCTGGTAACAAATCTGGCATGTGGTAGTGACCACCATTTTCCTTATCATATCCAGGTGCAATCCACTGCTGTCTAACATGGTAAGGATGACGGCAACAGATCCAACATGCATTGGTGATCATCATATTTTTTAACCCATAAGGACGCAATCTACTGTCGCCTGACAGGGAAAAGACACTGGCAACAGATCTGGCATGCGTTGGTGATCACCATATACTTGACACACCAGGGTGCGACGCACTGCCGCCTGACAGTGAGATTACGCCGGACACTGTTGCTAGGCAACTGATACAACGTGCGGCGGTGATCACCATATTTCTTAACACCCACCAAATAGCTGCCTCCATTGTATTGCTCTGGGACACCTTTGAAGTGTGGCTATCAAGCTGCACAATTTATTTGGATCTACACAGACCATTTGACCATGCCATGTACTGGTAATTTATAACTAGAATATTATGCCAGGATATTTTACACACATTTTACATTCCACTATTCACCTGCCAAGAGCAGAGGCAGAGCTGGGATCTCGCCCAAAAAATTTACAGTTTACCCAAAATAACCTGTAGGTGCCAGTAACAACATGTCTCCCACTGGCACAAAGCATTAGTGAAAAATGAAATCAGCTGCTATTTTGTCAGACAGTGTATTGTCAACACCAATGAATGAGGAATTTTTATTTCACAATATTAGAATAGGATAGGAAAACTGAATGGACTGTTCTAGTTGCATGCTCATTTGCAGATGTTATATTTAAGTACTGCTCATGCTTTTTATTCTAATTTTACAGTATAAACAAGCAACATGGCAGCTATGAATTAAGACATTACTTCTCTTTCCTCCGAATCGCAAATCATGTCATTGAGGCCCCTGTATTGCCCAGTTCACTAGGAAGTGGGCAGGATGCAGAAGGATGGCCTGCTCTCCTGGGGGTATGGGAGAATTTGCCTAAATTCAGGGCCTTTCAGGAGATTCCAGGAGAGTAGTCCAGTATGTATGACTTGTATGACTTACACACTGCACACAGTGATGGAGCCATGTTGTGAGCTGAACCAATATTAATGATAATTCAGTGATGTCACTAAATACTGGTGAATTGATAGGCTGAATTTTTGACAAGGCTGAAATGAGCTTCTCTTCTTGAAATGAGCTCTAGTTATCCTCTTATTCACGCTCCAGCTTCTTATTCAACAAATCTTTATTTTTTAACGAATCACATTTCACAGAGGAGATCCACTGTAAAATGGGTAATATAAGTGTATTTTTATGTAGGGGACCCTCTCTGTCCCCCACACCCAATCTTCAGGGGATCTTTGCTGTGAAATCAGTGATCCAACTTGATTTAATTATTGGAAAATAAAGGTAAACAAAGAAGAGGATGAGAAGAGAATAAGTTAATTAGACGAAAATAAATAGTGAATAACAAGAGAAAGATAAGTAGAGATGAATAAGAAGATATAGGTAAGAATAAACTAAGGAAAATTAAGCAGGGATAGATAAGATTAGAATAATGATAAATAAAAAGCTATAGATAACAGCAGATAGAATAAGGATAGATGACAAGAGATAGATAAGAATACGATAGGAAGAGTTAATAAGAAGATTTAGATAAGAAGAGAATACAAGGAGACAAATAAGAAGTGTGGCCTTTTGCCCAGAGTGAATTTCATAGATAAGTGTAAATCTTGTTAGCCTTGAAATGCATGTAAATTCATGTTTGTGTAAATAGAGTATATCCTGATTCTAAAAATAGACTATTTCTGAACTGTATAAAAGATGAGCTGTGTGAGCATGTAAGTGTTCTTCTGAGTTCCACATCTGACTTAATCACTAATACCTCTAATCAGTGAGAGCAAATAAACATCTTGTTTCAAAGACCTGCTTGGAACCATCTTCAATATCGTTGTATTCCTGTGATCTACAGATTAGACCCTAAACCTAATCTGTTCTCCGGCTGTCTCTGAGGTTTTGGACCCAAACGTTTCCAGTACCACCGCTCTGCCTGCTACCCAGCAGCCCTGGTCCATGTAATAGGCCAGGGGGATCCATTCACAGCAACCCGGATCCATAGTAAGAGGTCCGGAGTAACCAGCCCAGGTACACCAGCAATGAGACACTAGCAGCATCAGTGACCCAGAAGAAACCCGGTTCTGGATGCCGGTATAGTGGTGGCAGCATTATAAGCCCCTCCTACTGCGGCAAGAGGGCGCATTTGGAATAGCGAAAGGGAACGGTGGCAAAGTAAGCCCAGCCGGTTCCCAGCAACAACAGACAGGGTGGCATAGGCGGTCCATCCTGTCACAGAGATAGATAATAAGAGATAAATAAGAAGACCATAATAACAGATAGCTAATAAATGATAAATAAGAAGAGTTAGATAAGAAGAGAATATGAGGAGATAAATGATAAGATATAGATAATAAGCGATAAATAAAAAGAGCATTTATTTTATTGACACACTTAGGACAAAGTCCTGACTGAGTGTGTCAGAACAGTTGGCAGACTGTCATGCACTCTCCTACCTGCCCTTGCTGCTTTCACTACTCGTTGCTGCTGTTTGTGTCCTAAGCTCAGTTGCTGCTTGTCTGGATCCTGGAATGTTGGGTCCCTGTTTGGAAAAAGTACAGGTACATGATACAGAAATCTTGAAAGAAGTCTTTACCATTGGCCGGTGCTAAACTTGGCGTAATCGCGACTGCTCCCCTCTGGACTCACATTGACGCGCCTGCACAAAGGTACGGCAAGGGACCCTCCACCCAAAAGGACCAAGAGTCGGGTTTCTGCGAAAGGGGCAGTGACGTGCAGCCAATCAACAGTAGCACCTTCGATTAGTCACTGACTGCACTCCTACCCACCGCTGAAACCCTTTAACAGGTTTTCAGCCCGCCACACAAACCACAAACTAAAGACCCTAAATGACTGTATAGATGCCGAATGAAAAACTCTAACCCTTGATTTGTTAAATGTACTCCATCAGGGCGGAAAAGATGAGTGTGCTTTACTGTAATCCACGGGTGAGCTATCACCGAACCTCCTAAAGCGATATCCACTTTATCTGTAGCTTTGATAGTTTTCCTAATTATTGACTGCATAATGGGAGCAGCAATGGGGACCCTCCAGTAGAGACGGGGTATAATATGTGACCAACACAGTTTGATCGTGGGCCACCTAGTATGCATTGGTCTCAAATCCTCTCTCATATCTATAATTAATCTAAGGATTTGGATCGACCTAAATCCTTTCCTCCAACATGCACTAGTAGAATATCAGGGGGGCCAAAATTACGTATCTCATCCTCCAGTAAGGGCATGACCAGTCATAGGCAAGGTTATGTTTCTCAGTCCAAAAAACATACGAGTGACCCATGACCCATATGTTAATCTTCTGGTTCAAAGTACCTAAGACCAAAAAGAATATTATTCGTTATGACCATTTACATAACTATGCTCATATGAGTGGATATAGACCAGTGGATTCGATAATGAGACCAGACCTCTGCACACAACAGCAGGTCATGATAACTGTACCAATGAGATATTGAAGGCATAAATTCCAAGCGTTCAAGGTGTACCATAGGACCGCTTTATAATCCATTACTGATGCGTGCCAGAGTGTCATATCCCACCAAGCGTAATCCTTACATATAGGACCACTTTATCAAAAAACGACCATTATGTCTACTTTGACGATCAGCACAAACCAAGCGTATTCCGAATACATGGAACGCTTGAACACTTCTCATAATTGATTTGAAAATACCCAGCCGTACAAGCTGTTATTAGGTTATACTTAATAATTGTGACAATGTAAAAAGGGAGGGAGGGGTTATGCGGTAACCCATATGAAGGACAAAAAACCTGTAAAACCCCGGAGCCAATAGCCAATCAGGCCTTAATCCAAGGAAAAATGGGAAAAATCCTGACAAGCAGGGACGCCGCCCCCGCACCTCCTCGCTAAGCAGGGACGGGCGTCTGCTGTAGTCTGAGCACCCCGTTGCTAAGCAACAGAGACGCTTCTTCCGGTGGCGTGGTGCGCGCCCGTCACCATAGCAACGGGATGCGCTGTGGAGCTTCCTGACGGCGGTCAGCGCGTCTGACCGCCGAACCACTGCCCACCAATGAGGGATGGCCACTTCCTATAAATAGCCTGCTCTGACACCACTAGGGTGCCAGAGCAACTAGTTATCTAGCCTCCAGCGTTACCTGCTTTATATTATATCCTGTCTGATTCCTGTTACCAACCCAGCTCTCTCTGACCTCGCTCTTGGATCCTCCGTTCTGTCCTGCATTGTATTCTCCGGTTTGACCTCGGCCTGTTGACAATTCTTCGCTTCCTGATTTGGTACCTTATCTGCCCGCTTGGTTCCTGACTCCAGCCTGTACGACCACGAATATCTCTGCCATCCCACAAGTAGCTACCTGGGAGGGCCGTGACCTGCACGTCGTTCGCCGCAAAGTCCACACCTCCTTGCGGGGGTCCCTGGGGAAAACCGGCGGCGTGTTAGACTCCGCGCCTCCTTGTGTAGTTGTGCCAATACTTGCAGGTGCTGATACCTCTTTCGTGACAGCTTGCTCTGGCCATGTCAACCGAAACACCTGGCGAACCATCTGCTCAAGGCTTTCTACTCCACCTGGCTCACAGAGTTGAAAAACAGGAGTCCGAGCAGGCGCAGTTGCTTCACTGTATTCAAGGAGTCGCAGCGCGCCTCGAGTCCCTTCAGGCGACAGTGGCTTCTGCTCAGGCCGTTCCCGTGACGACTTTGGTTGCCGCAGCAACCTCATCTTCTCCTGTTGTGGCGTCCTCCGCTTCATTAAAACTTCCCCCGCCTGATAAGTTTGATGGGGAGCCCAAGAGATACGGAGGATTCCTAAATCAGTGTCTTATCCACTTTGAGTGTAATCCAGCATCCCTGGAACGCATAAAGGTGGCCTTCATTATATCCCTATCATCCGGACAAACTCTAGCCTGGGTCTCCCCCCTGTGGAAACGGAATGAACCAATGTTGTCTAACGCCTCTTCCTTTATCGAGGGCTTCCGAAAAGTTTTTGATGAGCCCGGTCGCGTATCTTCTGCTGCCTCCAGTCTCTTAAACCTCCACCAGGGATCTCTGACAATCGGTCAGTAGGCAATTCAGTTCCGCACCCTGTCATCCGAGCTCAGATGGAACAATGAAGTTTTAGTGGCGACATTTTGGCAAGGACTGGCAGATCGAGTCAAAGATGAGTTAACCTCACAAGAACTTCCTACGGATCTGGATTCCCTGATATCTCTATGCAATCGCATAGATCTACGCTTTCGGGAGCGTACCCAGGAACGTTCCGCCACCAGACGGACTTCTACTCGCCTTGCTCCCCTGTTCCAGAACCCGGCGCCTGTGGAGGAACCAATGCAAATCGGCCGGTCCCGGCTCTCCCCTGTGGAACGTCAGCGACGCTTCAAGCAAAATCTTTGTTTATACTGCCGGGATCCTGGTCATGTTATATCTTCTTGCACCAAAAGACCGGGAAATGCCCCCTCCTAGTCGGTGGCAGGGAGGCCGACTTAGGAGTTGGGGTTACTACTCCCTACTCTGCTTCTGGCACTGATTGTCTCATGCCCATCTCCTTGGATACTCCTGTACGCCCCTTTGAGACCTTAGCCTTTGTGGATTCCGGCTCTGCCAGGAATTTCATCTCTGCCACACTGGCATCGCAACTCCAATTATCTACACTAAAATTGCCTCAGCCGTTATTTCTCACCGCGATGGATGGGAATCGGATCTCTAACGGGTCGGTTTCCCATATCTGTTCTCCTATTCGGCTGTCGGTAGGGGTGCTACATTCTGAAGTCATTGAGTTCCTGTTCTCCCTTGCTCTGTTAATGCAGTCATTCTAGGATTACCTTGGCTCAAGCTTCACTCACCCCAATTTGATTGGAATCGTGCGATGGTTACCTCTTGGGGCTCCCGATGTTTCAAGTCCTGCCTGTCTGGCCTAAAACCTGGCCAGTCCTCTCTCCCTTGTCGTTTGACGTCTCCTCAAATTGATTTACCATCTCCATACCTCTCCTATTAGGATGTGTTTTGCAAGGCTGCTGCAGAGACCCTTCCTCCTCACCGCCCCTGGGATTGCGCTATTGAACTACTACCAGATAAACCAAAAGGCAGAATTTATCCATTATCTCTTCCCGAGAATTCTGCTATGGCTACTTATATATCTGAGAATCTACAGCGTGGGTTTATCAGGAAGTCTACCTCTCCCGCTGGCGCAGGATTTTTCTTTGTTAAAAAAAAAGATGGATCTTTACGGCCTTGTATTGACTACCGGCGATTGAATGCCATCACCGTCAAAAACAGATACCCGTTGCCACTTATCTCTGAACTCTTTGACAGGATCGCTGGATCAAAGATCTTTACTAAACTGGACCTGCGGGGGGCGTATAATCTCATTCGTATACGCTCAGGAGACAAGTGGAAGACCACTTTCTGTACTAAAGAGGGTCACTTCGAATATCTAGTAATGCCCTTCAGATTGTGCAACGCTCCTGCTGTTTTCCAGTCTTTTATTAACAAGATTTTTCAAGACCTCCTCTACGTTTCGGTGGTAGCTTACCTAGAAGACATCTTAATCTTCTCCTCTGACTTGGTCAACCATCGTTGTCATGTAAGAGAGGTCCTTTCTCGCTTACTCGCTAATAAGCTATACTGCAAGCTCGAAAAGTGTGTTTTTGAAATGCCACAGATTCCCTTCCTGGGCTACATTGTGTCGGGGGCCGGTCTGCAGATGGATCCTGTAAAGTTATCTGCGATCCTCAAGTAGCCTAGACCTATGGGACTGAAAGCTATTCAGAGATTTATTGGCTTCGCCAACTACTACCGACAGTTTATACCTCAATTCTCCTCCATCATCGCGCCCATCACCGCCCTGACCAGAAGATCAGCTAACCCTCAGGTTTGGTCTCCGGAGGCTGTCTCCGCCTTTGAGGAACTTAAGAAAGCATTCTCTTCTGCTTCTGTGCTTGCTCAGCCCGATCAGAACAGACCATTCCTAGTCAAAGTTGATGCTTCCTCTGTTGGTGTCGGGGCAGTTCTGTCGCAGGAATATATTTCTGGGAAACTACTTCCTTGTGGTTTCTTTTCTAGGAGGTTCTCCCCCTCCGAGTCTAACTACGGCATTAGAGATAAAGAGTTACTCGCAGTGAAGTCTGTGCTTGAGGAATGGCGTCATCTTCTGGAGGGCGCTCGCTACCCGGTTACTGTTTTTACCGATCACAAGAACCTCATCTACCTTCGGGATGCCCGGTGTCTAAATCCCCGTCAAGCCAGATGGTCCTCATTTTTTGCTTGGTTCAATCTAAAACTCACCTACCGTGCTGGTACTCTGAATTCCAAGGCTGATGCTCTCTCTCGTTCCTTTGACATCTCCGATTCTCCACCTACTGTTGAACCTCCACCGGTCATAGAACCTTCATGTATCGTGGCTATCACTCGTACACCCCCTGTCGGTTGCTCCTTTCTGGAACCACACCTACGCCTGAAGGCGCTCCGTTGGGCACATGCCTCTAAATTTGCTGGTCATGCCGGTACAGAGAAGACCCTCTCGCTGCTATCTCGGCATTATTGGTGGCCAACTGTCCGTACAGATGTTCGGGAGTTCGTAGCCTCGTGCACTACCTGTGCCCAGAATAAGGTACCTAGGCAACTTCCCGCAGGACTGTTACAACCCCTTCCAATTCCTGATCATCCATGGTCTAGCATCTCGATGGACTTCATCACTGATTTTCCACCCAGCAGTGGCTTCAACACCATTTGGGTCACAGTGGACAGATTTTCCAAGATGGCCCATTTTGTTCCACTAAAAGGTCTTCCATCTGCATCCACATTAGCACAAGTCTTTATCAAAGAGATCTTTCGCCTCCATGGTTGTCCTCGGGAGATAATCTCTAACTGTGGCGTCCAGTTCATTTCTCGCTTCTGGAGGGCCTTTTGCAAAGATCTAGGTATTGGCCTTAAATTCTCCTCTGGGTATCACCCACAGACCAACGGCCAGACAGAGCGGGTAAATCAAGACTTAGAATTATTTCTCCGCTGCTTTTCCTCACACAACCAGTCCAATTGGAGTCTCCAGCTGCCTTGGGCTGAATTTGCCCATAACAATCATAGTCATTCTTCTTCTAGATATTCTCCCTTCTTCACTGTGTATGGGACCCATCCTATTCTTCCCACATTTTCTTCCCCACTTCCCACGGTTCCTGCCGCCCATGTCATGACTCAAGATATGGCTAAACTATGGGTTTCCACAAAGCAGAACCTTCTAAGATCCGGACGTCATTATAAGTCTTCCGCTGATCACCATAGAAGACTTGTGCCGGTCCTCCAGGTTTGGAACAAAGTGTGGTTGTCCACTCGGAATCTGAAACTACGGGTTTACTCCATGAAACTAGCACCCCGCTTTATTGGTCTTTTTTCAGTGACTCAAGTGATTAATCAGTTACTGTTAGACTCCAACTCCCTCCTGTGCTGAAGATCCGTAACACCTTCCATATCTCTCTCCTTAAACCCCTGGTACTCAACAAATTTTTTCATGCCACTTCTGTTCCTCAAGCTATTCCAACCACTATGGGGGATAAATATGAGGTTAGTCAAGTCCTTGCTGAACGCAAATTCCGAGGACGGTTTCAGTACCTGGTGCACTGGAGGGGCTTCGGACCGGAGGAGAGGTCTTGGGTTTTTAAAGAAGACTTGCATGCCCCAAGATTGTTAGCCGCCTTCCTTAAGCGGTGCTCATTACCCGATGTTTCCCCCAATTGTGAGGAGGGGGGTACTATCAGACGCCGTCCACACACACACACACACAGACAGACTAACACACGCCACTAAGCATTTATATTATAGATATCTATATAGATCTAATATATAAATGTCTAGTGGCGTGTGTTAGTCTGTCTGTGTGTGTAAAAAATAAAACCAAGCTGCAGCGCCACCTGCTGGGCGGAGTTATACACTGACCTACTAAATTCTTAGTGTGTGTGGAAAAAAAATTCAGAAGGGCTGAAATTTGGTATACTAAGATGTTTTTAATTTGTTGATTTAATTTGTTAATTGTTAAAAGTGTTTATAAAGATTTTAAAAAAATATATATATATTTCTTGAAGGAGAAGTGACAGTTGGGAGTGGTTGGTGGTTGCCGGGGGTGACAGTGGGGAGTGGTTGGTGGTTGAGGCCTGGGCTATGGCCCAAATGCATGACAAGAACCTTTTTAACACCTTAAGTAGCTTGATTTGACTAGAATGCATGAGTATCATGCACGGGTTAACTTGTATATATATATATATATATATATATATGTAAAAAAAAAGTGATGATATATATAATCACGTTTTTTTTTACATACAGATATATTTTTTTACACACACACACACACACACACTATTTATATATATATATATATATATATATATATATATTTTTAGGGGCCCGGTACACTGCATTGCCCGGGGGCCCATAAAGTAGTTAAGGTGGCCCTGCCCATCAGCGTGTAACAGCCACATATCTCCCTTTCTAGGGTGAACCAAAGACAATTTTGAGCACAATACCACCGGGCATATGGCCAAGTCATCTTGTGCAGATAAATTGAATCAATGCCCTTTATTAAATTGGTCAGTTTATGAGCGGAGGAACTTACAAGAAACATGATTATTCGTAATATGTGTGTATTTTGCTAATAATTCATTTCCTATGTCAGTGCTAGATCGCACTACTAGCTCGCTTATCCTAAAAGCCCCATGGAAAGCCAGACAAAAAGTGCTAAAAGCAGTACCTCATATGGGTCAGATGCAACCGCCGAAAGCGCTCGCACCAATTGCTTCAAGACTCCAACAGAAATGGGACGCCTTGTGTCAGGCACAAATATCTACTCCACATGAAGTCTAGAATGGGATCAGTATGACCTGATGAGTGACATCCAGAGTACAAACTCAGATACAATTGCCCTTCCTGCCAGGAGGCCAAATAAGACCGTCTTGCAGATGATGCCAAGGAAGCTTCCGCCAGGCCCATTATACCGACTCAACCATCTGACAAGCGGAAAAGGGACAGGGAATTCCAATTAGCTGCGCGTGAGTGGCCAAAGACTGAAAGCAACGCCATTGAAAACAGGATAGGGAGTCAGCGACATGATTCTCTACGCCCGGAACATGCCTAGCCCGAAACGAGATATCAAACTCTAAGCAACGCAGCACCAATCTGCGCAACAGGTTAACTGCAGATAGTGAAGATGAACTTTGCTGATTAATGGCCTGAACCACCCTGAGATTGTCGCACCAGAACATTACGTTCCAACCTGACAGGCGACTCTAGGGACAGAACTATGGGAACAATTCTAGTACTAGTAAGTTCTTTACTAGATTGTTTTGTCGTTATTGCATAGGCCAAGGAGCAGCACATCATTCACCTTGAAAAAAGGCTCCAAAGCCATGACTCCCAGAAGCATCCGTGTGAAGCTCTAAGTCTGAGTTAGATACTGTACGATCAGGCCATATATACGCATGACATTGAAATCCCTCAAAAATGTCGGCCAAATCCACAGGTCGCTTCGTATTTCAGCTGTTTGCCGGAGCCGTGCATGCGGCCTCGTTAGCCCAGCTGTGGCTAATTGCAATTTCCTGCAGAAAATCCTTCCCATAGGAATGACTCTACACGCAAAATTCAATAATCCGAGCAACGACTGTATCCGATGCAAGGAAGTAGTATCGGTTCTAAGAATCTCTGCAATAACTGACCCCAGCTTATCAATCTTTTCTTTGGGTAGTCGACAACATCCTACGATGGTGTCTATCTCTATACCCAAGAAAGACAGGCAAGCAGTAGGACCCTCAGTTTTGTCATGAGCTATTAGTACACTCATAACGGCAAAAAGAGAATTTGCAGCAAACAAAACCTCTGAGAAAACCGGAGATGGACTATGAATAAAAAATCATCCAAAAAATGCGCTAAACCAACGTGGCCCGTTCCTGCTTGTATACAACAATGCAGGAAGGAGCTAAAGCTTTCAAAATGCGCATAACATACCGAACAGCCCAGAGGAAAACAGCGATCCACATAATAGCCATCTTGTAATTTAAAACCCATGAATCTAAAAGATTCTGGATGTAGAGGGAGAAGCCTAAAGGCGGCTTCTATGTCCAGCTTGGCTAAAAGCGCACTCCTTCCATATGATCTAACAAGGGCCATTGCCTCCTCAAAAGACTGAAAAATAACTGAACTGTGTCTCACATCAATGGCATGATTTACTGAAAAGCCCAGTGGGTGATACAGGTGCTGAATTAAGCAGTATCTACTTGTCGCTTTTTTTGCTACTACACCTACAGGGGATAATATTAGGTTTGAAAAAGGGGGTAACTCAAAAGGAGAAAACATGAGTCCCAAGGCAACTTCTTTATTCACCTTGCAAGGCAGCACATCGGGAAACAACGAGGCAGATTGTAAATTACGACCATCACTGGATTGCACCAGCCCGGAAATGGGAAGCCTAAATCCGTGGGTAAAGCCGTCATAAAGGAAATTGGCGTGTGAGGTATCTGGGAAGAAACCAAGCCATTTGTATAAAGAAAGTAACTTATTTGGAGATGGGGTCTTGTGCAGAAGCTCCTGGCATACCACGACCTTTCCCGGTACCCGCTGTATTCTTGGAGCAATCTCGTGCGGGATGTAAACCTCGACAGATAGCGCAGATATGTCTGTATCTGCATGAATACCCCCTGCCGCAGGTAGAGTTATTGAAAGCAAAGCATCTGTTTTGCTTCCTACGGGGGGCGCTACGCCCTCCAGCTTCTGGGAACCTTTTGCTTCCAATTTTAGCACCACCAGAAGGACGCATAAGTTTCCTCCAGGTTTCAACATCCCTACATTCCAGAGGAATGTGTTCTAAACCACTAGCTTTCTCCATAAAACTCTCGTCATATGTTCACCAGACATTAGCCCCATCATTAATCACCATTTCTGTTATCAGATGAAGATGACTCCACACATCAACCAGAGCCTCAGGTCTAGTTTCCAAATAACATGCTGCAAAAACGCAGTATCCTGACAACCAATTATAAAAAGTGCGATATGCATCCTCACCTATGCCCCCTTTACTGCAAGCTGCAGTCAAGTCTTTTTTGGATTGTTTTGTAAAAAAAACCATATCCACATAAAGTCCTTTTTTAATCCTAGCTGTTGTGCAGGGTCTCACTCCTGTTAAAAGGGCCTTATTATCCCAGCCAACCATGGGGCCCACCTATCGCTGCACGTGGAGCTGTTACTGCAGGCGCCACCTTAGTGGGCTGAACTAAGTGATCCTTCAGTAACCTTGCTTGTCGTTAGATGAATTATCATTAGTAGATGACATTGGTGTGCTATGTGTGTGCGACTGTTGTTCAGATAACGGAATATTCTCACCAACTGTGGAAACTGGGATTCCTTGTCCTTGTTGTGAGGCGCTATCTTGAGGCACATTATCCATTGTGATATTTACATGTCCCGTTTCTTCTCTGCTGGCCGCCAATGTAGACTGTGATAACAAAACAATTCCTGTAAAAGCAGTGATTTTTCCTCCTTGCATTACTGGACGAGAAGATATATTAGGTAGACGCAAGACATCTGACATACAAGGAACAACTTGATCCGAACCACCAAGAGAGGGAGGAGCAACGCCATCTAGGTTCTGATTAATGCGAAAGCCAAAGCTGCAGAAGGACCACCGGAAGAAATTGAGCGGCCCCTATATCTCCTCCACTCTTCTGGCATGAGTGGTGGTAACCTAGAAGGGGCAAGTACTACTTGAGAAGATGGGGGTTGTTACTCAAGTGACTATGGCGGGGGGGGGAAGTTGCATTATAGTTTATTAAAGTGGAATTTCTAATCTGGACAAGTGAGGGAGTGTGGGGGAAATTCCTGCCCTCCTGCATTGCTCCATAACTATGTAGGGATAATGTGGCAACCATGTGCCCTCTAAAATGTACAGCTGCACTATCACTGGCATTATTCCCCGCCTGTATGAATGATTCATCATTAGTCTGGCGAGTGACAGGAGAGGAGGTTCTACCCCTCCCTCCCCCCTCTCCTGCCCTGATGCAGCCTG
Source organism: Mixophyes fleayi (assembly GCF_038048845.1). Taxonomy (NCBI): domain Eukaryota; kingdom Metazoa; phylum Chordata; class Amphibia; order Anura; family Limnodynastidae; genus Mixophyes; species Mixophyes fleayi. Next base: position 82,077,999 of record NC_134407.1, read on the forward strand.
CGTGCTCCAGCATTAGAGCACGTGACCTCCAATTTCTATTTAATCTATTATGCCCCCGGTGCACGGAGCCCGCACTGAACTCCGGCGCTATATCAGTTGGTGTTAAGGCCAAGTCTGCGGCGGCATGAGGATCCCCTTGAGTGCTCACAGACTTCTTTTACAATGAATTTAAAATGGCCACCGCTGCGACTAAAGGGAGTGGGGCTTCAACCTGGGCGACGGTTGAAGTGACGCTGCCGTCTAGGAAATGAGCTGGGGGAACTACCTAGTGGCGGGATGGGACATCATTAAGCTGTTGGGAGAGGACGGTAAGAAATTGGGGAATAATGGCCAGGACAGTGAAAAGTGCAGGGGTGCACGCAGGATTGTCAGGCCCCTGACCCAAAAAACCCCAAAAAAAAACCACGAGAGAGAGCTATACAGCAGCCGCGGCGCTGTCAAAGAAGCGTTTCCGCGGCGGTGCTGTATACAATACAGCACTGTCGCGGATGCTTGTTTGACAGCGCCGCGGCTGCTGTACAGGACAGTGACGCTATGGTGGCCACTTAGTTAGCGTAGGGGGGGGGTTTCTGGAGACTCAGAAACCCCCCCTGCGTGCGCCACTGAAGTGGATTGGGGGATGGGTGGGGTATGAGGACAACTTCTACACTAAATTAGAGGGAGAGAAAAGAAAAGGTGGAAAAGGAGTTAAGAAATGAGCAAAAATAGCAAGAGTGTGACAGAAAAGACAGGCAAAATAGACTATAAGAAAGCTAGAAAGTAAGGATAGAAATATATAACAGTGACCAAAAACCAAGTATCCAAATACTAAGCCTTTAATTAACACAGGAGATGCTTCCTATCCGAAGATCCAGGAACCAAGAGGGCCAGCCCACAATGTCAGTATGATTTATAGTAACAACATAAACCACTCCCAACAACTATGATTGGCTGGCTGTTAGTGAAACTTAACCCCTAATGGTAAGTGCTGACAAAGGCATAAACACGAAATTTAAATTGCCTTCAGCTTATGGTTTCACTTAAACGAATACCTGCTTTGTCTTACTTGTAATATATATTGCACCGCGCATTCATAGGAGTATTTTCATTTTATCTCAAACAAAAACCCATTTGTTAAACTGTTGATGTCAGTGTTCATATGTAATTGCTGTTAAAATATATATAAAATATATGTTTTTCATCTTTGAAAGCCACCCCAGTCCCTAGTACAGAGGTCATTGGGGAAGCGTGGTGTCCCACCACCATGGCTGGGACACCCTAAAGTTTTGATTAAAGGTAGGCAATGTAATTTATTTTTGTCTTTTATACTGCTAGGGAAAATTAGAGTACCAATGGGAGACTGTCAATGCATGAGACCGCAATAACATACAACTCCCAACTGTCCCAATTTAGACAGGAGTCCCTATTTGTGGGCTCTGTCCCACTGTCTTGATGGGGACAGCTTTGTCCAGCTTGGGCCAGAATGTTGAGGTAAATCCACTCACAGAGCAGCAGTGAATTGGGGGTGTCACAACGGGGGTATCAACTGTCCAACTTTGAAGGATTCCAGTGTTGGGAGATATGCAATAAGAATGATCTATCGTATGGTGGCCGGGCTCATACAACAGCAAAGAGTTCCCAGACTGAACTACTATCTCTTCAATTCTAACCCTGAGAACTCCTTGCTGATGGATAAACCTGCACCACTCACAACCGATGTGTGTACTCCACCCACTGTTATGCTGGCTTTGTCTACCTATCACTGCAATGCTTCACATACTTATGTGTTAACTCCGCCTGCTGTGGCAGCTTCCTCCTGCTGTTGTTGTGACTTCGCCTACCATTGTTGTTTTGGCCTCACCCATAACCAATGTGGCTAGGACTCATGATGTGCTAACAACCTCAGTCACTTATGCGTTGGGCCCACCTACAGTTGATTTAGCCCTGTCTGAGGTCACATTCAGAATTTTTTCTAGGGCCACTTTAAGTTTCCAAATCCACCCCTATTACTGTGTACAACATACCGTATTTCCCCATGTATAGGACGCACCCATGTATAAGACGCACCTCAATTTTGGGGCCCAAAATTTAAATAAAGATGTATTGCAATAAGTTACTGAAGCAGAAGGCTTGTCTGGTTGTGATTTTAATGAGAGATCTCACATCAGGTCTAGAGGAGCAGAATTTACAATAAAGTCCCACATTCAGTTACAGGAAGGCAGTGCTGATACACAGCGCTGTACATACCATACTACATGCTGGGCTAAATTATCGGCAGTCAGCGGAGACTGGGAGGCGCCTGAATGACCTGATGGTCTTTTTACCTGAAACTGGCAGATCTGTTTAGCGGGGACTCCTCTCTCATACCCTCACAACAGGGGTCATCTGGGCTCAATTATCGGTGGTCAGCGGAGCTGCCGGTCACGTGACTGACAGCTCCGAGACATCAGAGACTGTGGGAGGCTCCTGAAGGTCCTGAAGGTCCTGCAAGCTCAGATCTGTTCAGCGGGGACTCCTCTCTCATCCCCTCACACCAGGGATCATCTTCTTCATTCAGGTAAGTAGCGCTGGCAGTGTATAAGACGCACCCTTTTTTTAGACCCAAAATTTGGGGGAAAAAGGTGCGTCTTATACATGGGGAAATACAGTACATGAAATTACTTCATTGTTTACATACCCTCCTATAGTCTCTATTTTGGGAGCCTGAAAGGGATTGGGCTTAGCAATTTGGAGGTGTTGCACAGTTAATATGGACAAGATTTTGACAGATCAGGTAAATTCTTGGATGGATTGCTCGTGTGGCCAATTTATACCGAGTTAATTAGTTAATTGACCTAAAATGTTTTTGTTTTGTTTTTTCATTTTTCAATAACACCATGTTTAAATGTTAAAGGAGGTTTTGCACCTTCAGCAGACTTTATTCGTTTCTACATGTAATCCAGCAAATTTTACTAATTTTATATTACTTACTTCTGTGCTTTACAGCCATTCAGCATACTCCTGTCCTGGGATACGACACAGCTGTGCTGAGCGCTCTTCATTGGTAGCTTTGTGTCATGTGAAACTAAAATAATAAACTCTGCTTAGCCGATAAAAAAATATATATGAAAGTAAAGAATTAAAATAGAAATTAAAAACGCTGTGTTTCATTGGGGGCGGTGTGTAGAATCAGTTAAAATAGCCTTAAGGTGAAAAACTTCTTTAAGATGTATTGCACAATATGTGTTATGTTAATAAAATGATTCAACCGATTATTTGGCTTGAGTTTGCCTGAAACGGTTTCTGTATTGCTGAGTGGCATTGGTGGCAGTCACATTGTAAAAAGTTGGTGTGAGCTCAGATTTTGCAACTGAAATAGATTTTAAACTGATAACCAAGTTATATATTCAGAAGTCAAGTGCTTCACATTTAAACCGCCAATTTCCATAATCATAACTGGAGCTATATCTAAAATAGACTGTGAAAAGGAATAATTAAAAGATAGTGCAAGGCTGGCCTTATTGGGATGTTTAAATGCTGATAAGACATAAATGCCATTTTAAGTGACGATCTGCTCATTATACTGAACAAATTAAAACTATTTTGAGTCATATTACCACTAACCTCAAATTTCCTTGTTCTACATTTAATACAAAGCCTATTTTTGTATGTTTTATCTCACCTTTGTAAAAGAATGTTAGAAATCTGGATAGTTGTGATAATCAACAGAACATATTATATATCCCAATAATTGATGAAAATGACTGATCCACTTTTAATATAAAACTAACACTAAAATTGACTTTCTGAGATAAGAAAATAAATAAAAAAAAGCAACTTTTTAATGAAAATAAAAGCAAACAGGGCACAGAGCATGAAATGCAATACAGTAGCGACTAATGTATCCAGGCACATAAGGAAGTGACAATATGTAGAGAATAAGGTACAATCGTAGACAAACGGGTAAAAGCAGTACTTTACAGCATGAGCAACAATCTAAACATGAATAGCGATAACAGGAAAACATTATCAATATGGTATTCAATGACATTATATGGTAAAGACAAATCTCAGCAAATGTTGCAGGCGTGGCAGCAAAGTAAGGTTACCCAATAAACCAACCACATTCTCAGATCCAAAAGAATGAGTTACAGGGAACGGGGGAGTCTACCAATAAGGTGTAGAAGAGAAAACATAATGTACATGAGGGGAAGCTTTCAACTTAATCTAGTGCTTCCAGTAATATCAGATAATCTTCCAATAGCAATCTTGTTTCATACCACGTAGTATGTTTAAAGCACTGGTAACTAAGGTGGTGCGTGGTGTTAGATAAACTATTAATAAAGCTTTCCCATATTATAAAAAGATTTTCAGTGTGTAGTTCTTTATGTTACGTTGCCTCTAGCCAGTCCATTCTGATGATAAAGAAAAGTTTGTTCTTAAACAAGGATAGAGTAGGAGGTTTTCCGTATATCCATTGCTGTAGAACACATTTTCTAGCCCCTGGTGAGAGAACTAGCTACCCCCTTTAGATATTTTCAAGGAAGGGTCATTCATTCTAACAAAAGTCTATTCGGGAGAGTGGGAGGTTATTCTGGAGATGGCTGGAGGTATACATCTGGACTTGTCTCCAGAAGTGTTTAATTCTGTGACACTTCCCCATACAATGTACAAAGGAAGCTCCAGATGGGCCACATTTCAAACAAACATCATTTTCAGACAAACCCATTACATGTCCACATTGAGGGGAGAGGTAACCTCAATAAAAAATATTGAGGAACATCTCCCTGGACAAGCTAACTAATCATGTGGAACATGAATAGGATTAAGTTTTGAGGAGTTGCTCAATGGTGATATCTGGAAAGATAGTGAGCCAATGGGATAGGCCTAATTTAGCAGTACTATGGTCAAACGGAGTACGGAGGATGTTGTAATTTAAGGAAATTGCCCTCCATTCATGTAAGGGTTTAAGATAACAATGAATCAAGTTCATTAGACCAACAGTGAGGCGAGTTAATTTTATATTGTAATGGCATAATTTTTAGCCTGGAGAGATGCGAATCTGGGTGGCTCCGGCAATCCATATGTTTCTAATAACTGGGCTTGCGTTCTCTTAGCTTTTTTAGAGAGCGAATATCACGGATTCCCATTCCACCTTCATCCAGAAAAAGGATAGGAATCTTTACTACCATGGAATGCAAGATTCTTTATTAGTGGTAGAACCAATGAATGCTAGCCATTAAGGGGTTTTTTTCTGAACAGCTTTCCATGTCGTCAATGCGATGGAACAGCGCCTCGCTCCCTGCGCCCTCCTCCCACCTCACTGAGAGTAATGTTATCATCATGTCCCTATGCTGTCAGGGAGGACCTGCACTGAAAGGAGCAGCTGACAGAGAAGAAGACCATCAGAAGGCAAGCAAAGTATTGTGTAATGAGGGAGACAGTGTGATAAGAGGGCACAGAGTCATAAGGGGTACAGAGTCTTAAGATACATACTAGTAGGTTAATTAGCTGCTGACAAAATGAACCCTAGTGTGTGTGTTAGAGAATTTAGAATGTAAGCTCCAATGGTGCAGGGACTGATGTGAATGACAAATGTTCTCTCTACAGCGCTGCGGAATTGGTGGCGCCATATAAATAAAAGATGATCATGATAAGAGGGCACAGTGTGAAAAGGGGCAGCAGTGTGATGAAGGGGGCAGCAGGGTGATGAAGGGAGGAAAGTGTGATGAAGGGGGCAGTAGTATGTTAATGGGCATAGGGTGATAAGAGGATCCAGTGTGATGAAGGGGCACAGTTTGATGAAGAGGCCCAGTGTGATGAAGAGGCCCAATCATCATCATCATCATCATCAACATTTATTTATATAGCGCCAGCAAATTCCCTAGCGCTTTACAAATAGGAACAGACATTAATAAGGCAATACTGGGTAATACATACAGACAGAGAGGTAAGAGAACCCTGCTCGAAAGCTTACAATCTATAGGACAATGGGAGTTTGAAACACAAGGGCATGTGCTACATCATATTGCACAATGGACCAGCCAGACTGCAAAGGTAAAAGTACTGAGTGGGCTATGTGTGTTGCAATGTTGGTCAGAAGGTTGTTGTCTTGTGTTAGCAGTGTAGAGGATGGTAATAGGGTAATCTAGGGAAATTAAGATGATGGTTGAGGAATATCATAACCTTTTCTGAAGAGGTGGGTTTTCAGTGAACACTTGAAGGTTTGAAGACTAGAAGAAAGTCTTACTGTGCGTGGGAGGGAATTCCACAAAGTAGGTGCAGCCCGGAAAAAATCCTGTAACCGAGAATGGGAGGATGTGATGAGAGTGGAGGAGAGACGTAGATCTTGTGCAGAACGGAGGTGCCGAGTCGGGAGATATTTCGAGACAAGTGAGGAAATGTATGTCGGTGCAATTTTGTTGATGGCCTTGTATGTTAGTGGAAGAATTTTATATTGAATTCGTTGAAATACAGGCAGCCAATGTAAAGACTGACAGAGTGGCTCAGCAGAGGCATAACGGTTTGTAAGGAAAATCAGTCTAGCCGCTGCATGCAAAATAGATTGTAAGGGTTCAAGTCTGACTTTGGGAAGACCAGTAAGGAGGGAATTGCAATAGTCGATGCGGGAGATGATGAGTGCATGAATTAATGTTTTTGCGGTGTCTTGTGTCAGATATGTGCGTATTCTGGAAATGTTCTTTAGGTGTATGTAACATGATTTAGATATAGAGTTGATGTGGGGAATAAACGACAGTTGTGAATCAAGGATTACACCTAGGCAACGAGCTTGCGGGGTGGGGTTAATGGTCATGTTATCGACAGAAATAGAAATGTCAGACAGGAAGCTTTTGTTTTTGGGTGGGAATATTATTAATTCAGTTTTTGAAAGATTGAGTTTGAGTTGGTGAGAAGACATCCAAGAGAAAATGGCAGAAAGACAGTCAGTAACGCGAGACAACACAGATGGTGAAAGATCAGGAGAGGATAGATAAATTTGTGTATCATCCGCATAGAGATGATACTGAAATCCAAAGGAGCTTATTAGTTTTCCAAGAGAAGTGGTGTAGATAGAGAATAGCAGATGACCTAGGACTGAGCCTTGTGGAACTCCAACTGATAAAGGAAGCAGAGCAGAGGTGGATCCAGAGAAATTAACACTGAAAGAGCGATTAGACAGGTAGGATGAGAACCAGGATAGGACAGTGCCTTCAAGACCGAGGGATTGTACCGTTTGTATGAGGAGAGAGTGGTCAACAGTGTCAAATGCAGCAGAGAGATCCAGGAGAATTAGAAGAGAGTATTGGTTATTATTTTTTGCTGTGATCAAATCATTGACAACTTTGGTCAGCGCAGTCTCTGTGAAGTGTTGAGAGCGAAAGCCTGACTGAAGAGGATCCAATAGGTTGTTTGCTGTAAGAAAGTGTGTGAGGTGTGTAGGCAATTCTCTCGAGAAGCTTGGAGGGGCATGGGAGCTGGGAGATGGGGCGGTAATTTATGAGAGAGTTAGGGTCAGAATTCTGTTTTTTTTAAAGGGGAGTAATCACTGCATGCTTGAATAGTGATGGAAAAATACCAGTAGAAAGAGATAGATTACAGATTTTAGTTAGAGGGGAATGAGCACAGGAGACAGGGACATACCAATTTGTGAGGGAATGGGATCAAGAGGACAGGAGGTAGAGTAGGAAGATGAGGAGAGAGTAGAAACTTCCTCTTCATTTGTGGGATCAAATGAAGAGAGAGTGTCAGAGGGTGCTACAAAGGAATTGAGCAGATTGCTTGTCAAGGGAGATATCATTTCAAGCCTGATCTTATCAATTTTGTCCTTGAAATAGGAAGCAAGATCATGTGCACTGATGTTAGTTGGAGGATTTGGGGCAGGAGGATTCAGAAGAGAGTTAAATGTGTTAAAGAGGCGTTTGGGGTTAGAAGCCTGAGCATAGATGAGAGATTGGTAGTATGCTTGTTTATTAGTGTCCAGAGCATTTCTGTAGGAGTGATAAATATTAGTATATGTGATGAAATCATTAGAGGCACAAGATTTACGCCAGTGACGTGCACAGTATGATGAAGGATGAGCAATGTGATAAAAGGAGAACAGTGTGATAAAGGGGGAACAGTGTGATAAAGGGGGAAGAGTGTGATGAAGGGGGCCACAGTGTGATGAAGGTGACCGCAGTGTGATGAAGGTGGCTGTAGTGTGATGAAGGTGGCCGCAGTGTGATGGCAGGGCACAGTGTTATGAAGGGGGGAGCAGTGTGATGAAGGGACACAGTGTGATGAAGTGAGAGCAGTGTGATGAAGGGGCACAGAGTTATGAAGTGAGAGCAGTGTGATGAAGGGGCACAGTGTGATGAAGGGAGACAGTGTGATGAAGGGGGCAACAGTGTGATGAAGAGGGCAACAGTGTGATGATGGAACAGACTAGTCTGTTAGCTTTTGCTCTTATTGCTATTATTTTATAGCTATATGTTTTACTTAAAAAAAAGCAAAGAACAAACCTGACTGACTGACAATTAATTTGTGTGACACAGTGTTGTAGAGCACAGGGCCTACAGAAATCTGGACTGGAGAGGGGGAGGAGTCTGTAATGGAAAGGTGAGGAGTTGATATTAGTCAATAACCCCCCCCCCCCAAAAAAAAAGGAAAGTCTGGACCCGCCCCTGGGTGTGCCTAAAATGTCCTGGGTAAATCAGCCATGTGCGTGTGTAGGAAAGAGACAAGGTCTAAATCAAATACAAAATAGCAGTCTAACATTCGAGTAAGAGATTGTGGAATGGAGCCATGATTTGTAGGACACTGGCGTAATTGTACAATTTAAGAATAGGCTTTGCTGAAGTTCAATTAGACTAATGTGTGGGCACTTATTATGACCGATAAATTTCAAAAATAAGCATATCATCAGCGGGAGTTATAGGCAATTTTTGAAGGGGATATAACAATTTTGAAAAGTAAGACGGGAAGGTACAACAATGAATTTACAGTTGAATATTTTTAGGTAGTTGGACTCCTAGGTATGTGAAGGCAGAGTTTGCCCAGGATAATTTCAAATGTTTAAACCAATGAGGGTGTAGATGTAGAGTTAAGGAGCATGCCAATCGATTTGTCTCGATTAGTGGTGAATCCTGACACTATGCCGAATTGGATAATGGTATCCAGAATGAGAGTGCCTAGGGATAGAGATGTATAACTTAGGTTTATTGGTAAATAGTAGGCACATAGTAGGTTTCCTGCCTGTTCATTTGTAGATCTTGGAATAGGTACATCATCACTGGTGGATTATGCCTGTCACAGCAATAGGGTTCCTGGGATCCGTCTCAGGACCTTTGGAACTAACTGTGGCAGGAGTGTAGTGGAAACTGGGAGGCCGGATGAATGTCTTGCTCATAGAGCTTGCTCTAATCCTGTATACTGGACGTTAGGAGGAGGAATGCTGGACTGGACTCTGTGCTGAAATAAAGGACTGGAATCTGGAACTGATGGACTGGAACCAGGACGTGGGAACAGGGAGGAACTGAACTCACGACCAGAGACTCAGCACCTCCAAGAACTCAGAGACTCAGACAAATATAGTACCACTACTGAGACTGGGATAACTCAGAACTCAGGCAAAAGATATACAGGGATGGCAACCTCCTGAACAGAATAAGTCTGGAACTGGCTCTGGACAACTCAGAACCTGGGGTAGACCTGGAACTGGAAGTCGGTACCCCAAGACACAGTTATGGCTCCAGCAGGTGGATGACTCAGAACAACAACCTACTACCCCAGATAGCCAGTAGGACAGACAGGAATAGATTGATGAGAGGAGGATCCACACAGGAGGTAACAGCTGGAATCTGTACAAGAGCAGATAGAATAAAGGTGAATCCACGCAAGGAATAAATAGCCAAAGTCTTTATTTCAGCAGGCAGAATGAAGCCAAAATAACACAAAGGGTTAATGGTTTAAAGTCCATATAACAGCCAGCAAAGTGAAGCTGAATACACAAAGGGTTAATGGTTTGAAGTCCATATAAGAGCAAACTGCATGAATCTTAACTCACTCAGAGAGTAAATGGTTTAAATCTATATACAGCAGGCAGAATGAAGCAGCAAACAGGATGAAGCTGAATTCACACAAAGGGTTGATGGTTGAGATCTGTATACAGCAGGCAAAATGAAGCAGAAAACAAACAGCAACTGTGGTAATCTGGAACTAGGAATGTGTTGTACTGGCAATTTGCTGAGTGTAAGAAAAGACTCATATAGTGTGCAGAGGAAGCTAATTGGTTGATGAGATCAGATGTTCAGACTCAGCAGGATGTTTATCAAATGTCTCACCCAAGATGGCAGCCTCCAGTAATGCAGATAGAAGTCCCACTTGTCCCAGGATAGAATGCTGCATTCGACCAAAAGGGAGATGAACAGTGATATGGTACCTCCGAGTGGTGTAAACAGGACTAAAACCCTGATTCGTGACAATACCACAATATCCTGAGACTCTGTCCGCAATCACTGTGGAAAAGATAGTAGATGCCTTGTTAAGAGTGGTTAGTAGATTTAGGGTTCCCCAGTGAGATCCAAACCTATCACGGAACTCAATTCATGAGGGAACTGTTCCAATGCCTCTGGGCAATGTGTGGGTTGAGGCAGCTCCATCCTGCCCCATACAAACCATAAACGAATGGACTGTGCAAGCAGTTCAGTTGGACAATAAAGTGAATGTTACGGGTATTTGTAACTTTAGAAAGGTGGAGAACGGAAGGACAAACTGCCACACCTTCTGTTTGCTTAGCAGCAGATGCCACAGTCTACAGGTTTCTCACCCTTTGGGGCAAAAATACTGTGATACTGTAAAAAGTAACGTTGCAGTAAAAAATATTATTGACATTACGGTAATCACCGTATTACCGGTAATAGGTTTTTTGTGGCGGTATTCTGGGGGGAATTGAATTCCTCCCTTTGAATTGCTGTATGGCCGCAGTGAGACACACATAAGATATCAGCCATGTGTCACATGTCATAGTAGCTTTATCCATACACAATTTCCCCACAGAATGTGCAGTGAAACACAGTCCACCAGCACTATCACCATTGTAGATATTTTGGATCATTCAGTTTCCAGAGTATATATAGTCCATGTACAGCATTCATGTAACACCAATAACGTTATAACCCACATTAAATAGTCTGATGCGCTCAATCTGGGTCTGATTGTGTTCACAGCGCTATCTTTAAACAACATATTTAATTTCACAAAGCAAACTGGAATGAAATGCTTTATGAAGATATGCTGTATGAATTGATATACAATGTGGGACATTTATCAAAACACTTCCAGAAGAACCGATGCAGACAATTAGCTGTAATCCATAGCAACCAACCAGATATTTGCTATCATTTTTTAGCCTGTACCAGAAAAAAGACAATATGAATCTGTTTGGTTTCCATGGGCAACACCAGTTTTTTCTGCATAGGAACAGATACATGTAAAACAGTTTTAATTTGTAGTATACATGACTAAACGACCTCTGACTAAACATCTTTGCGAGAGGAAAGTGAGAGAACAGGGTAATGGAACTAATGACACAACGTGAGACACGCTCATTCTCAACTATTAACATTTTTCCTTTAAGCAGCTGACTGAGAAAAAACAACAATCCTACAAATGCTATTTTTCCCACCAAAAGGCCCTTGTGTTAGAAATGTTACGGACTACTTTGAAAAACAAACCACTAACAAGTAGAAAACCACAGCCTCAGTACTATGCAGGAATCCCTGCCAGAAGTCACATGAACAGCGTTCCCAACTGATTGTAATAGTTGTGCTATAGGTGAATCACACACTGGTATTCCATGTGACACAGTCACACTGTGTTATGACAATACGTTCTGTGCAACCAAACCCACCCACGTACCACCACCACCATAACACACAATGACTAACGCTGATATATTATAACTAACTTTTATAATCCCTTCCTCTCGGGTAACTTTTCATAATCTGAGGGAGAGGGAGATAATTGTTTTATTGACTTATCATCCTTTCAACTGAGGAAATACATATAAATAAATTTTGCAGCAGTTTGCTATAACACATAGGGCTAGATTTACTACGCTGCGGGTTTGAAAAAGTGGGGATGTTACCTACAGCAACCAATCAGATTCTAGCTGTCATTTTGTAGAAAGTACTAAATAAATGAAAGCTAGAATCTGATTAGTTGCTATAGGCAACATCCCCACCTTTTCAAACCCGCAGCTTAGTAAATCTAGCCCATAGAGACCATGTAAGTTTATTTAATTAGTTAAAGTGGACCTGCCTCAGGGTTAAGGCTGAATATTGGTACAGACAGAAAGGGAATTCAATTATGAGTGGAGTGCCTCCGGAACTGTTTTGAAGGCACTCCGCGTTAGCGCAACATTGTAGATTTAACTGATTAACTTTTTCCATGGTGGAGCAAAGCTTTAATTTTGTTGAAGAAAACTGCAGGTAACCAATCAGATAAGTTGCTCCTAGCATACCTGCCAAAAGTCCCACATTTCCCAGATTCCATATGTCCATAACACATGACTTTGTGTAGCTACTAGGAAGGCCGGGAGCCCCTCGCTGGGCCTCTGTCCCTAAATCCACCACAATGATTTTATTATTTCACATTGGTGACAGAGGGGCCTACGGCAAGGTCTAGGGAAACTTGCAAGTTTACAGGCTTCAAGGAGAGGAAACAGAGGTTATTATGAGACCCTGGCTTTCCTGACAGATTTATCTGGCTACAAGAGGATAGAGGGGGGTTAGAGGCTTTTAGAAGATCCCACAAACATTTATACACTCGGTTCCACTAAATAAGACACTTTTGTTGCTACTTCTACAGAATAAAATAAGTCATTCAATTACAAAAAAGGTAATATTAACATAGCTGGAAACTTCTCTTGGATTCGGAAGTGCATTACACATGTCTAGGAGGATGGGGATTATCATAAGCATTAATTAAACTGGGGCCCTTCACAACTATGAATGCAAATAACAGTGGCCTCTATACACATTTATAGGCTGTCGTCTGCAACAACAAAAAATGTTTTAACTGGCGTTCTGTAGATTGCCTGTGCAAAAAAAAAACCCAATTGTCCTAACAATACACTTGCCTACTCTTCTGGGATGCCTGGGAGACTGGAATGAGAAGCACAACATTGCACAGCATGCTGAGCTGTGATGACATGAATTGCGTTGTTATATCCATCTCACTTCTCCTGCAGAATATCCCCCCCTTCGAATCTCCTAAAGGGCAAGACCAAAAAGTAGTAAAGCATACCTGGCAATCTGTTGTAATCTGTCTGTATAAAAATAATCTTTGTACCTGAACAAGATGGACATATAAACTTTGTTTCATATACAGGTGCCTAGATTAATGTGACAGGAGACTCACGTCTCTGTGCAGTTGGGGGTCCCTGCTACTTCCACTATCTAACACTCAGTCTGTGGCTTCCTGTTTCCCTCCTCAGATTGTGACACTGCTCCTGACACATGCGGCATTGTCCTAACAATCAGAGGAGTGGACAGTCACTGCCTCCCACAAGATCAGCACACTCCACGCCAGCACTGATGTCTAAGCGGCACTGCCTCTACTGTGCACACGGACAGCGTTGAAATAAGTTGCACGTATATGTTGTCCGTGTGGACAGCAGAAATGGTGGAACATGGGGTTCAATGGATTTCCATGTTGCGTTATTTACCCAATGGTTTTCTCAAGTTGTGTTGAAACACATTTTAAAGCTCCATGTAAGAGAAGTATTCCTAAGTGTAAAAATGATTATTGGGTAGATTATAAAATAATTCTAAAATTTACATCGGTTTTATCACCTCAGTTTTTGCACCCATAAAGCTGTCCCAAAGAGGGCGGTATCACCAGGGCCGGATTAACCCTAGGGCTAACTGGGCTACAGCCCAGGGGCCTCGGGCATCCAGGGGGCCCTTGAAAGTGCTTAGCAGCATTATTGATCGGTCGGGGGCGGTGGCGCCCCCGTCCCGATCAGTGCTGCTAAGCACTTTCACTGCGGTCCTTCCCCGATGCGCTGTAGTCTCCTTACTGAGGAGATCTCGTGAGTCTCACTGTCACGAGATCTCCTCAGTAAAGAGCGTACAGCGCACCGGGGAAGGAGGTAAGTGCCTTGGGGGCGTCTCGGATCACGGGGCGGGGGCCCCTTACAGGGGAATGGAGGCCCCCTTAGCCCAGGGGCCTCCATTCCCTTAATCCGGCCCTCAGTATCACGTTGTAATTACTAAGAGCAGTGACAATACTGTGATGAGTTTTGGATCAGGTTTGGTCTGGTTGTAAACGTGTCTAATAGGTAAAAGAATTGTCTACTTTAGCATACATTGCTGCTACGTGCTAAAACTCTTTCAGTGTCTGATCCTGAGGCTTTGGGATTTTAGGTACATTTCTTTGTTTTAGGGTTTATGGCCAATAAAGTATCACTCATGCCTAATCTTGGACACACTGCAGTCCTTCTTCCAGCCTGATTGCAGAATGACCAGGTATGCCAGCAGCTTAACCCCACACACACTTTTGTGTTTCAGGCACAATGGGATAACAATGTGGGCTGTCTGCTCACAAGCCCCTTCCATTTCTAAACTGACCAATGTCCTCACATACAAATCATTAAAGGGGTCATCAGCTGACCAGAATTTCCACCCTTCTGTATCACATCCATTGTGTAGGGCAATGGATCATCTGGTTCTCCAGCAGCAGTAGAATTACAAGTTGTAGCATGTCCTGGTAACCAAAGGTAAGCACCCTGGGGACATTACGGGCAGCGCGGTGGCTCAGTGATTAGTATTTGTGCCCCACAGCGCTGGGGTCATGAGATATTCTTCATATAGTGCTGCAGAATTGGTGGAGCTATATAAATAAATGATGATGATCCCCAACATGCTCTGACAGTCAAAGATAGGCACTCTGTTACTGCAGGGCTAATATGGAACTACAAGATCCAGCATGTGCTGCTAGCCAAAGTCACACTTTGATTTATGTTTGGCCCAGCGCTGTACAGAGAATTCACTCACATCAGTCCAGGAAATCCACTCATTGCGGCGACTAGTTCTACAACAGCTAGGGAGTCACAGGGTGCCGATGTGTACTGTAAGTTTACCACGCAAATCAAGGACACTTGTGACAAATGTCACATTCCTTGGTGACATCACACAGCCCAGAATGAGTAAACCCACTTCTGATTTCGTCTCCACTCCCTGCATCCTCCAGTCTTATTTATAGAAAGCGATCTCTGCTGTGAGAGTGATGTCTGTGACACACCCAGGCAGGCCGCGTCATGGGGCGTCTATTCTGTTAAAGGGAAACTTATATCCTCACACTTCTAGCATCTAACCTCAAATAACTCAGTCTGACCACCGAGGGGGACAAACACACATCTCTTGGATCTGCTTGCATCTGGCTGCTCTCCCTTCACTCACACAGGGGTGGAACTGGAAACCACTTACATTCAATTCTAACACTCGGTAAGTTTTGATATATATCATCTATGAACTCCCCAATGTGCATATTTGCATTGTAATTGATTATAAAAACGCATGATGGGTTTCTAGATTCACTTTGCATTAGAATACAGTTTACATACAGTGTTTTTGTTATTTATAAATAGGTGTTTGCAAGTTGTAAATATTATTTGCATTATTTGGTAATTATTTAAACAGTATATTTTAGTTTCATGCGGACCTATTATTTGAGCAGTTTATTATGAGTTCATGCATTTATTAGTTTTGGTTAATGGTCTTATTGCTGAGAATCCTGCTGCCGTTTTAAAATGACACTGGGTGTGCCTTTGATTCATCCTTCTGTATATTGCAGATAACGGGACGCACACCCATTTCATACTGCTGGACACTTGTCCTCATCTATGTAACAGGTTAAAACATGGGAAATGTAGGATTTATACTTTTACAGAACTGCTCAGTAGTTTCACGTGCTTCATTAAATTATTTATTGTCATGTGCATGAGTTTTCTTAACAATTTTTACATAGTATATAAAAATAACTATCATTAAACAATAAATTCTGACATACAGGATTGGGTCTATACTTAACCTTCATTAGTATATTAAGCTTAAAATATAATGTATTCAGTTTTTTCAAATCAAATTTTAATATAAATGAATGCATTGCTGTACTTGAGTAAATACGAGCCCTTATAGTATTGTTTATTTAAAATATTTTTATACTACACAGTGGCAAACTGAGTTGTATTTATTGTTTTTAATTATGAATGGGAATCTACTAAACCATTAAATATGATTCCATTCTCTGGCAGGCACTCCCTGGAACTATACAAATTGGATATTTTATTCTAGATATTGAGGGCTATGTAAAAATATAACTTTATATAGTTGCAGCAAGTCCTTGAGATTGTTGAATTGCGCTAAAAACGCTCAAGTATTTACCAAAATGCTATGTAGGATATCTGCAGTGGATTTCTGTATCTTTTCAGGAACCCAGACTCTGCTCAGTTTGAAATGGAAAAACCTAATTCCATACTCACATTAAATTTATATGTCAGTCATGAAAAAAATTCCTGGATACTAACTCATAATCCATGAAAGATCTTGGAAACAGATGTGGAGAATTTGGAATTCTGGGTGTGTTGCTTACAGAATGAAAAAAAAAATGGGGTTAACCCTTTGCTGCCTAATCTGGACAAAATAGGACCTTTTTTTAGGGCGATGTTAACAATAAAGATGGTTAAAATATAATGGCAGTGCACAGAAATAAATTATTAAAAATCCACATCACTAATTGTTGCTGACAAAGCAAACACAACAAGTTCAACTAATGCTACTTTCAACTTGCTTCAATGGGGGGAAAAATCCTTACTAACAAATCTCCCCATACAAAAAAATGATTAAGTTGTGATGCCCAGACTCCCCCTGGTGGCCAGGGGATGGCTAGGTACAGATTGACACACCCATAGACTGGATTATCCTGCAGTATTCCCTCTCAGCCTGTGACTTCAGAAAGCTGTTGCTGGTGGGAGAAGACTAACGGGAAAAGAGAGAGGGACTGCGGATTTACAGCAAACTTTTTCTCTTTCTGTAGGAATCCGAATACTTGACTGAAAATGCTTCTACTGTTGCTTGGCATCATTCTTCTGCATATTGCCGTCCTGGTATTGTTATTTGTGTCTACAATTGTCAGCGTAAGTACTCCAAACTTATTATGTCTGCAGATAGAGTGATAGCTTTAAACATATGTAGCCATATACTCGTGACTGGGGAAGTTAAGCGTTTATTAGAGTCTCACTTATATCCATATGTTTACTCTAAATCATTTTAAGTGCTGGCTTGTTTTATTACAGTATGGCACATATATATTGGGCACAAAGGTTGGACTGTGTATTTTTCTCACTGCTGTCATAGCAACTGGTATTAATTTGGCTTTAAAGAAAAAAAGTGAAAAAGGTTTAGCTATTCATTAAATAATAAGATACAGTGGTATGTTTGCATGTGCTTGTGTATCTTTGCAGCAACTGAAAAGGAACAATACAGAAAATATATTATTTATAAGTATGGAAAGAAAAATATGCACTTTGTGTATACTCTGTATAAGCGTAGTCAGGTGATTAGATGTAAATAATATATAGGACGTCTCTGTTGGGCTGGACAGAATCTGTTTTCCAGATGTGCAGTTAAAGGGAGTTCTATATAGATAATATGCTGTTTGTAGGTCTAGGAGGGAAAGGGCTATGAATTTTGCACTAGGATTCAAAATGTGAAATTTGATGCGTGAAATGTGGAGAGGCTCAACTGGAGGCCGCCCACTCCTGTATAAATACAATATCATGTTTGTGAATGAGGTGGCGGGTTACTGGGTCTGTTATTTGTAATAGTCAAAATAATACACTGCTCAATGCATACAATATTTCAAGCTAAAGCCAGTTGGGAGGGAAATAAAGAAACCTAGATTTATTTCTAAACTTCAGAATTATTTCCATTTCGTATGACAAGCATTAAAAACCTTGTAATAAAATCGGGTGGTCCATTTAACATAAAATGAGCAGATTGTGAAATATATGTGTCACAAAAGTGCCTTTAATCAGATTAATCCGATATAGAGTCCACTTTTGAAGTGACAACATGTTTTAACAGAAGCCATTATTGCATATAGCACTAGCTCGCTTCTGTGTTCTGCACTGTCTTCTATGAGACGCCCTTCTCCCATCCGATTGTTTGAAAACATGGAGCTTCAGGGTTAATAGCCATTCAGACAGTGTTGACAGAGTGTTTCCTTGATGGAGTCTTTGGTATTTAAGGGATTACCTACTCCTGAAACATACACATCAAAGGTACTATGGTTGGTAGGGATTGTGTGTTTAGTTTATAAACAGCCCCAACCCCCTACCTGCATGTTACCTCCTGCCCAATGCAGACTGTTTACTGATGGCAATGCTGGATTCAGAAACTCTGCAGGAAAAACATTGTCTTTATGATCAGATTATTACTTGTTTTAGGCAGTGGTGGTGTATACTGTGGTATGTCATACTGTCACTTCTAATTCCTTCATTGTAAGACTATCAAATTCCATTCACTTATATTCCCATTACATTTTTTATACCATCGCTTCTAAATTTCCATACCACACTGTGACCACCGTTTGTAGGTTATTTTCTGGAGTTTTTCGTTTTTATTACTTCGTAAACTTCTACAAATGTATTTTCATTAGATGTTTCATAAGATCTATTTGCAGGAAATTTAGTCTAGTTTTGGATCAAATGCAAAATGTTGTTTGTTTTTGTTTTACCTTAATTCTAAATGATGAGTTTTCTGTAATATGTAATCCTAGCATCTATAATTAAACAGTGTATAGTTAATACATTATGAGGTATATTTACTAAACTGCGGGTTTGGATAAGTGGAGATGTTGCCTACAGCAACCAATCAGATTCTAGCTGTCATTTTGTAGAATGCACTAAATAAATGATAACTAGAATCTGATTGGTTGCTATAGGCAACATCTCCACTTATCCAAACCCGCAGTTTAGTAAATCTAGCCTTATGTCCTGTTATTTAAAATGCTTTTTATGTCATTTATTGTTTTTTTTTTAGCTTAAACATGTAGCACTAGTCAGAGGTGCTACCACAATTAAAGCTCTTATTTTAGACTAATGGCCAGCGACCAACACTTTGTAGATAATAATGAATGAACTTACTGTCAAATAGGCAGACCTTGATACCATAATAATGTATAAGAGAACACTTTCCCCTTATAATCAATTTTGATTACTGCCATTTGACTCAATAGAAAGCAAAGTGTTCTGTTTTCCCATAAGGAACATAGGTGTTGGCAACAGAATCGGTACAATCTGCTGTAGGCCACTTTAAATTGCATAGGCACCTGGCAAGATGCACAGCGCCTCCTCCTAGCCTTTACAGGCATTACCCCACGTTCCAATGACACACTTTGTTTTGTTGGTACTATGCAAAAAAAACGGCTAACAAAGATTTTATCAGCCCACAAATTCCTATATTTTGCTGGAACACTGTAAGAATGGCAGAATCAGTATGGCAGTGTACAGCAAAGTTAAAGGGCCTCATATTTGTTTTGTCATCATAACACTTTGGACTTTTTTCTTTCTTCACCAGAGCTGGTTGGTGAGTAACACCTATTCGGCAGATCTGTGGCAGAATTGCAGTGAGGGTGCCAGCAGCACATGGAACTGCCTCACCGCCTCAAACAATGGTGAGTAGATCTGTGGTGAACAACAGTTAGAGGGCAGGATAACCATTCTGAGAGACCGTCGTGTTCAGCACTAAGGCATCAAGGGAAAGAAGTTCATGTCACACCTGTCTCATGATAAACTAGGCGCCAGACCACACTATAAGGAAACAAACCATAAATCACTTTGGAGGTTATTTATGAGCGTTGCCCTTTCAGATTCTCAAATAGGTTGGCTACAACTTGGATAAAAATAGAGTTATAGTCCAGTGCCTCAGCTTAAATCTCTTGTTTCAAACTGGCTGGAGAACTCTCCAAACTCTCAGCTGGAACTAGTATTGTGGAAAAGAATTTGCTTGTAGTGCCCTCTTGTGGTGGATTGGTGAGATTCACATAACTGACTGTTTCTGAAAGTCTTGGATCATCCCACAGCAGTTAACATGGTGGAAAATGACTCATGAGTCATTTGGCTACTGATCAGACATTTTTTTATGATTCCCAGCTGTGATGTCACTGTGATAGAAAGTAACATTACTTTTGGGCATAACAATATTTAGGGGCATATTCAATTAGCTGCGGAGTGCCTCCAGAAAAGTTGTGAAGATTGTGGCGAAGTAACATTGCAGATTTCCCTTCCCCCCCTCCCCCCCCATAGCTTTGCATGGAGAAATCTGTGATGTTGAAGTACTGGAAAACGTGCCAAGCTGAGATGTCCAGGAACATCGCGGATAATTGAATATGCCCCTTATATTGAAAAGTCCATAGATGTATTTTTTGTAGGGTGATTGTATCATTCAGTTTGTCTCCACAGATGCGCTAAGAATATTCCATCATGTATATGGCTTTTGCGGCAAACCATTTTTTAGGGGGGGAGGGGGTGGTGATTTGGAAACCTTACAGTCTCCTGGAACACTATTTGTGGGGAATCTTTTTTTTATTGTAGTGAGAGTTGGGTTTTTTCTAAACATTCATATAATAGCCTTCACAAAGTTTGGCATGTCATCAGAAATACTATACGAAGGGGTGTGCCAACCATTGTAAAGTTTAATGATGTTAGATTTAATGACTAGGAGGCATAGGCAAGTTCAATATTTCAGTCCTTCTTGAAGTTGTGCTTGTATATGAATTTGGGCATTGTGTAAGCTCTCCATCCATGAAGTATTTAATTGCTCGTGGAATTTTTTTTGAGCCCAGTGATGTCATTTGTTCCTATTGAAATGGTAGACTAGATTCTAAAAATGTCTCTACTGAGTATAGACATTAGTTGCAGTTTAAAACCATACCTCCCAATTGTTCAGATTAGCAGACCCAAAATGCACAGGTCCTGCTTATGACGATTGGGAGCATTGGGGTGTGGATTGTGCTTATGTCATCCCCATTTTGCCCACATAAAGTATACTAAATTATCAGCACTAGATCTGTTGTGCGGTTTTGGGGCATTAGCAAATGAGTATTCAGAAATTGACGAGCCAGCACGGCTATGATCACTCCTTTCTTTATCAGATGTGCTCAGTGGTCTTCCCTTTCAGTGATTAGGGAAGGCTCCTGACTGTGAGGAAATCACGACTCTCCCGTCTCACTTTATAGAAAGATCGGACATTTCACAGTTAGCTGGGGACAGGTGCACCACAAGGGATAGCATGGAAATAACCTTATGTCAGTGCAAAAATTGCCCTTTGGATCAGGAAGAAGCCAAAACCTCTTAACGTGATAGGCAACATTTACATAGAAATTGCCTTTTGGTGTTGATAGGACCATTTTAAACTGGTCACTACTTTGTAGAGTATTCCAACATTGTTTTAATAATGTAAAAAAAAGAAAATAAAAACACTTGACATGGGTGTCTGCCAAGGTCTTTTGCATTGGATATTATAGGGAGAATGGACAACCAGACAACCATTTTATCAAACTCACTTCATACAGATAGGTTGAAATCTTCACCTCACAAGTAGATAGATTGTTTATCTTTGACATATGCCTGTTTCTTTCAACCACAAGCAGCAGATTCAACAAATTGCAATTCCTCTTATTATTAACTGGGAGATATGAATTAAAAGACAGGAAATAGTGTAGACTTTTTTTTATATATTTGTGTTCATTTGCCAAAGCCATCCAAATGTATGACTGTCTTTCTTATGTTAGATTTACATTATCTCTAAATAGTGACTTTTTTCTTCAAAAAACTAAATACTGAACCTGTTTTGGTTTACTTGTCTACTGAGAGCTGTTATGAAAATGTATGTTCTTACTACAGAGTTCTTTAAATAATAGACTAAATAGTGGAAAAGACTGACGTGACTGAGGAGGAAATTGCAATGTCAGTCATTGCAGATTCTGTTAGCACATCTGTAGATCTCTGAAAATAGAAGAGATTCCAGTCATCATCCATCCAAGGAAAACATTTTGCAAAGTTCTCAGCACAGACTGGCTGATGGACAGCACGCTTATTTTTTATTGCTGGTGTAATATAAATGCTCTAGTAATTTGTTGCATATGTACATGCTAAATAATTCAGGATTAGTGTTCCCATTGTCAATCTCCTGCCTGACCATTCACATAAAAGTCTTATGCTTTATTGAATGTATTCTCCCTTTTCAGGCTATAGCAGGCTGGTTTTACTGTGGATGCCCCTCTCAGAGGAATTATGGGGGATAACAATACAATACTCATACTATTTTTCCTCTCTCATTTATTAGTTCATTTTAAAGATCCATATGTTGGGAACATGGGAGTGTGAGAAGAATAGTTCATTGGTGTCTGTGGAAACATTTACAATAGAAATATAAGCCACTCTTTTAGAAATGTGTTTCCCTTACAGTGGATTGATCAGTGTCTTTGGGAAGGTCTATCACAGTATTTCCCATTTAAAACCATACACAGGACAATCTGAACACTTTCATCTTTGTCCGATTTGACCATACACGTACACATGTATAACTGACTCTGAGAGACCTGACTGTTCAGCTGGATCACAGAAGGCAAATTATGGCCAGTCCTACGAGGACTACGTACTTGGTCAGATGTGGTCATCGTCCAACTGAATTTACCAGCCTCTCCAGTTCATATCTGAACATTCAGACTTTGATCGGAGTCAGCAATCTTTTTATGCATACATGGCAATTTGTTTCCAATTAGGCCTAACACTACTTAATGAACCAAGTTGCAACATGTACCTGTTAGCTGTCCAGGACAGTTGGAACTTATAAATAATTCTTGTAAACACCAAGCTTGCTGCAAAGAGTCTTGTTCCTTCAATCTCAATTTAACTTCCCTGTGTTCCAAGAACTTCCAAGTTGTCTATGGAAGTTGACCTACTTGCCCATCATAAACATTTTATGTTCACTGATTACTTCCTGGAGAACTGATGTGGCTGCTCCTACAGAGTGTTGGAGACAGGTGCACCTCAATGTCCTACCGCTCTCGTGGCCTCAGCTGATGTCTGTTTGCATCTCGTGAGCGTCTCAAAGAAAATATATCTGTTTGTTCATTTAGCATCTGCATGGTTTCCAAGTTTAGACAATTGACAGTATAGGTAATGTATACATTCAATGACCTAAGGCTGTTGTGCGCTTCACAATCTATAAAAAGTAAATGTCATCAACCTGTTAAGTGCTTTTCTGTTTGTAGATTATGAATAAGTAATTATTGTGTGTATGTTCATTCACAGAATGGCTCCAGTCTGTCCAAGCAATGATGATTCTGTCTATAATCTTCAGTGTCCTGGCCCTGTTTCTGTTCTTCTGCCAGCTGTTCACTCTTACAAAAGGTGGACGCTTCTACCTAACTGGGATCTTTCAAATCCTTGCAGGTAAGTGACAAGGGGACATTATTATGTTTTATAATACTGTTTTATGCGTTTTAAAGTAGTGTTTTACAGTGGCCAAAAAATAAAATATCAGGTTACCATGTTATCTTGATTTTACTCGGCGTGTTTGACTAGTGTCAGAACACCTGTTGTACTCATTTTTACAAAATGATCATACACAGACATGTAGGAGATTAACTAGGCAGAGCTAAAAGAACAGAACACAGAACACTTAGGGGTATATTTACTAAACTGCGGGATTGAAAAAGTGGAGATGTTGCCTATAGCAACCAATCAGATTCTAGCTGTCATTTTGTAGAATGTGCTAAATAAATGATAACTAGAATCTGATTGGTTGCTATAGACAACATCTCCACTTTTTCAAACCCGCCGTTTAGTAAATCTAGCCCTTAAGCTCAGCTAACACGTGTCCCCATGTGTTTACAGTTGCAGGGTCTAGGCTAGGGAAAGTTGCAACAATACATTTAATCAATATAATGGACACCATACCATATACCCTTAGAAAAGACCCCACACATCACTCAAATCACACACCAATCAAATCCCACCCTCACTCCAAAACATCCCTCACAATGCCTAAGCCCAACACATATGCTCTCAAGAACACAAGTTATTACCAATTACCTCTCAGACCTCCCACTTTTCCCTAATTATTATGTGGGTCAAGCTCTGTGATGCATAAAGTGAATAAAAGCTGGCTCGGGGGCTGTGTGTTGCCCATCATTGGTCTAGGCTAACATAGCCAATTTGAGTACCTAAATAATACCAACAGCACAAAGCAGGAAGAAACAGGAACACAAAATAATCAATATTCAGTAGTATTAGTTAACCTGACATTCATCTTATCATTCAATAGGGAAGGCTATTTGAGGTATGGATTATCAGTTTTGTGGTTGCTGACTCATTGTGGGTTATTAATTGGGCAGCTGTTTATTCTTAATGAGTACACTGGTACCTAAAATGGCAGTAATAGTGTGACAAGTATAACCTTATTATAGCATTGCGTCTCTATCTAGTATATATATCCCCTTAATAATATAAAATTTAAGATTCATTCAATAAAATGGTGCTAAGATTACAAATGTGCTGAAACCCCAAGCAATCAATCCGATGCTTTGTTTTTATTTTCTAGACTTATAACATCTGTCATCTGATTGGCTCCTATGGGCTACATCACATTTGCGCACATTGCACCATTTTTTTAGAGTCTTTCCTTTGTTCACCATTGAGATGGAAAATAATATAGACTTAGATTGTAAGCTCTGGCTATCTGACCATCTGTTTCTTAGTATGCTGTTTCACTGTATTATTCTTATCAGGCTGTGCTCAATTTTTATCCCTGACTATATAGTTCTGGCATCATAACCCATCAATTATACACATATTATTTACAGGAGATTTCACATCTAGTAAAAGATAACTTCATCCAAAAGTAAAAAAAACTAGTTCAAAGTGTTAACATAAAAAGCAAAAGTGTGATTACCTTGTATGTGTCGTTTGTGGATCTTCCCTGATGGCTCCAACAGTCGCACTCTGCTTAGTGCTCGACCCTCCCCAAAATACTTACCATTGGCATGAATTGTAGAGGGGAGTGCGACATGGATCCATCAGGCACCCTGTTGGGTATGATGACATAGGCATACAAGGTAAATATACTTTTGTTTATTTTAACTTTTTATATTCCACCAAAAACTATTATTAACTAATTTACCATTTAGGATGGATTTATTCTTTAACATCCCTTATGTATAATATGTGTAGACGATCCATAATTATACCAGCAGTAACTCTGTTATTGTTCTCAACAATTTAGTCTCCACATCACCACCCTTTTCATGGTATTTGGATGCTTCTGGCATGGAAATTATTCTTGTCTTCCAGGAAATACCACTAACACAATCTCGCTTCTCATTAAATGTCGGTACCACACAAGTGGGAGGTTTGGCTCGCTAGAGTCAGATGACCTGGCCTGCAAAATGCCCACTTTTGCATTTGGTAAACAAAGCGCTCATTGTGTGACTGAGACACCCCAGCCAGGAGATGTAGGTGTCTTGCAGCCAGTTTAGAACACAAGGAATGGCCAGTGCTTCAGAATCTGCTGCACCAGACAATGTAGCTTTCACAAATACATTATAAGTTAGAAAAGAAAGGACCACTGTTCATGAACTTTTCACAACTGCAGGTATTTGTGATCAGGAATAAAGACAAATGTCCTGTCTGTTAGCCTGGCACAGGACAAAATAGCTTGTGATAAGCTATGGAACAAGGTTTTATACGATATCATACACCTGCACGGGGTTACACCCCCATCTGATATAAAGCCAGTCGGTGCATTTTACATTGATCGTCTGCGAGACGCTTGAGAGGAAGAGGGTATTATAATACGGAAGGCGTACAGAGTGGGCAGGCAGTGATAGGCTGAGTTCTGTTTAGCATAGCGATTACCATAGCTACCAGGAAGCCTGTGATTAGCATGCCAGACCCTCTCCCAGTCAAATGTCCGGCTTGGTGAACAGATGAGCAGCTTTATTCTTGCATTGAAATTCTATTAAGCTAAATTATATCCCAATTGTGATGGGAGCTCTTTAGGACATTCATTAAGGAATGCATATGAGCTATTGATAAATAAAAAAATCTTAAAACCGGGCCTATGTATAAATACCATTAATTGGTGTTAAGACAATTGATAGAAAACAAAGGAGGACAAGCCCTGTTGAGAGCCAAATGCTCAGTTAATAGAGAACTAAATATTACCTAATTATTTTGTTTAAATACTTAGACATAACAATAATTCAAGAAGAATAACAAAGTAACATTATTTTTCTGATTTGATTTCTATTTATTAATATGAGTAGGTGCTACCCCTAGTGGCCAATTTGTTTGTAAACATGGTAGAACGCCTGTTTAGCCTTAGAATGCAATATTTTGCACATATAAACACACTCTCTGGCAAGCGTTCAAACACTGATGCAGCCTTTATAATCATCAACATTCTGTAAACCATAATAGAGTTCTATTGGAGCATCGGTCAAAGCAATTAGCAAAGTAAATAGTACACTGTGCTTCAGGACAGATTTGACAGATTACCATGCACCTCTAGGTGACCAATATAGACTTCACCAATAAACTAAAGTTATTTTTCTTGCGTTGATTTGTAGTCATGGTTACTGCAGCAGCCAATTAGAATGTTCCTAAGGCTGAGTGTATCATGTTTGACCTAACAGGGGGTGTGAAAATGTTTATATTTAACTCTAATTAAAATTAAATTTATAACATTTTCCTGTTCACAACTGCTCTTTCTCCCCTTAGGGCTGTGTGTGTTGGCTGGAGCGGCCATCTTTACTGTGCGGCACTCAGAATGGAATAAGGACCCTACGGCCAGCTTTGGATTTGCCTATATCTTGGCGTGGGTGGCATTTCCGTTAGCTGCCATTAGCGGCATAATTTATGTCATCTTGAGGAAACGCGAATAAACACCTGAAGACCAGCAAAAATGGGAGAACAAAAGCTCAATACAAAGTTTAAAGGGGATCCTAAAGAATTGAAACCAAAAATTTCAACCTCCCCTCACCAAAGAGAGAGAGTATGGTGGGGGCAGGTTCCTGTGTTAATTGAAGATGTAAATAGTATCTATGGTTTAAAAACCTATTTATAACACTTTTTACATATATGTACATAGTATTGTTTGCTTATTTTGACCTCTAGCTTCTGTAAGCTTAAAAAAATGTACTTGTGTCTACTACAAAATATCATTTTTTTGTGTGGACAGCATCCCAAAAACAAAAGATTCAATTTGTGTGCCTTACAACAAAATATAAACAGTCTTAACCTGTACCAATTGCTACCCATGCTTGTAAATGTGGAGGGAAATGCAATTACCTGCATTAAAAAGATGGCTTCCTTACCAGGCACAAAATGGCCGACGCTAGAGCAAGAGAGGTGTTTATAGCGCAAAGGCTGTTTTGAAGCTAATACTCCACAGCAGTTAAGTGTCCACCGGGTTCATACAAAGAGAGAGGATAGGGACCCGGCTGGAACTTGTACAGGGGTAGAGGCTGTAGTGTGGCGGTCAGCAAGCCAAAGCGGAATGGGCAATGAGGCTGAGCTAGCGCGAGGGCGATTCTTCAAAATGCCATTTGACTGTTGCACTGAAACCACACCAAAGCATTGTGGAAGATGTTTATCATTTGTGAATATGACAATCAAATGTTGTATTTCACATTTTTGGGCATTTTCATGAAAACAATAACAAAATTATCTCCTTCTCAACCAACATGTGGATGCACCGCTAAACATCACTGTTGGCATCTGAGAATACCAGTTCCATTGTGTTATTGCTTTCTCAAGTAGTATTTTGTTTTGTGGCCTTCTCATAAAGAGACAAAGGCCCCTTGATTTGACCCTACACTGTCAGCGGAGCTTGCGAATTTTTGCAGCGCCAAATAGTGAGAGGGACTTTACCAACTGGATGTGTGCCTGTCTCTATAAAGAGATCTCAAAGAAATTTAGATGTGTTTGAAGAAAAGTACAGTATATGTATATTTTTTATTTTAACCAATGTGCATGTATTATACGTAAATAAATATATATATATATATATATAACACAGTAGCCAAAATTGTTTACCAAATGTTTTGCTTTTGAAAAAAAAATAATTACTTATCATTTCTGAAACCTGACTGAAAGAAATTAGAAGTAGTTTCTCACCATGTAGGTTAAAATGAAAAACAGTGGTGCTATGATATTTTTTTTGGACCATTCCTTATAACATTTGTCTAATTTCTGACCCAGTAACATTTTTGTTTTTAGTTTTCGTTTCTGTTATGTTATTTTGAGAATAAAACCATTGAATTTGTCTAGTTCTCTAAAGTGAGGTCTATGTGAATATTTAATAAAAAAAATGGCTGCTTAGAAGTTGGCTGAAGTGTGTATTGTTTTAACTGGCTGAATCCAAGGTCACCTGATTTATGACAACTTCAGTTGACAGAACTGGACTTTGTATTTGTTTGGGTCATTAGAGGCAGATTTTAGAGGGGGAGTGGGATGACAAACATCTATACATACATCAGATTTAAATGGGATGGGTACATTTTGCCAAAATCCTTAAACATATTGCAGAACTTGTGCCCCTGACGCTCAGAAATATTGGAGACAACCATTTTATGACCTGCACCTATATTCATGATAATGCGGCAACCTACTCAAAGAGTGACACCAGTAAGAGTACAGCTTTCTGTGCCTCAGTGATATCACTGTAGATTCATAGGATGTACAAACATGAGAACTGGGTCAGCTCACAAAATGGCTGCCTGTTCTGTAATGCTACAGTGCATGTAGAAGACAGGTACACTATAGATGCCACAGGACATGCCAGTTAGTTAAATATTGACAATGCTATTTACTTAGTACACCCTAAAATCATTTGTGAGTGTAACAGATGATACTATAAAAAATACAGATACAAGTTTTTATTAATTTTGTGTAGGCGATAGGATAAATCTAGTAGCTTGCTATATGATTTGCATCATACATTTGCCCCAGTACATCAAGGAACAGTAACATAATTTCTGCAAATACAACTCATTTGTGAAATAAAATTCAGTACCTTTCATTGTCAGTGGTCATGTCAATTAACATGTTCCCTCCCAACATTGGAAGGTTTTTCTTTTGTTTGTTTTTTTATTAAAATTGGAATACATTTGGTCAATACCCAGTTACACCTGCAGTTTACCAAGGCCAGACCCCAAACCAGTAAGATCTGCTCCTTTTGGGTGCCATAAACGCCGGAATATCTGAGATAATTGAGAATATTGGGGTAATGATACCATAGTCTATAAAGTTAGTTGGAATTCTAGAATGTGTTAAAGGTAGAAGACTACAATGCCTGGTGGGCCATGCTTGCCTGTAGAGTATATAATTGCCATTTTAATATGTTTGGATCTGGCAATGAAATATATGGACAAGGACATTTCCAATGTGTAAGATGTTACTACCTGGACTCTTTACTTCCTGCTAGTCTCTTTGCTTTGTGTTTTCCATTTTTGTACCAAATGTTTGTGCACTAAGTAGCAAAAAAATGTAATAAAATTCAGAGTAACTCAATTGCTGAATGTCTGAGTGTCTGTCCATATTGGAAAAAAGAAAACAAGTTGATCCTGTGAGGTTTGCTCATATAAAGGCTCCATTCGCCAATAGATTTACGTATTCTTTACTATATTCTACGCACAGCCATCCAAATCTATGAAAGTGGGAGTAACTTGTCTAGGGATTTACCAAATAATCCTGCTGACTGAGGGCCCTATGTAGAGCCGGACGGAAGTCTGACGCGTAAACGCAAAAAGTGCATTTTAAAACTGCTTGCAGTAGCCCAGGCTACACCGAGATATATCCCCCCTTCCCGCCTCTGCAAATATAGAGGGACGGAACAGGAGGAGGTAGTGGATGAACCTAGCAAAGTAAGGGTGTGTTCACGCTCTTATGTACTATAATGAGGCTGAAATAGCCGCAGGTGTAAATCCATGGATGCTTGGCTTGGCTAAAGAAAAGCATCCCGATACCCGATGCAAAAGCAGCTGGTAAGAGCTTTTGTCACCAATGACCTCTTAGCGGCAGTACACTTATAGTATAAATTCCGCCAGGGTCTACATAAGGCCTGAGGCGTCAACTAAAAATCACCCATTTCTCATCCCTTACACAAACTAATATTAGCATTTGTGTAACTATAAAAGACATACTGCAAATTATTTAATCTATCAAAAAATCAATTAGTATTTTGAATAAATTCCATACATTTTGTTAACCTAAAAACCTTAGTTGACTTATTTTAACCACATCCCCAAACCTATTTTCTCTTATCTGATCCACACAATTTGCACATGCGACTGGAGTAAGTATTGTCTTCATTCTTTAAAATACTTTTCTTTACTAGTCAGGAGGTGAAGTGGACAGAGTTACAGCAACCTGTTTCAAATCAGAACATTAGATGGTTATTAGCTCAGAGAAATGATGGGAGACTCCTGTCAGTACACTGGCGGATCCAGAGGGGGGTGATCGGGGCAACTGCCCCCCCCCCAAGGCAGAAATCTTCCTACCTTTGAATGACGGCCGAGAGGTCTGAACATAGAATTTGTCACGAACACCCCAGCCTGTCTCAGATACAGCAATCTGAACAGCTGGTCGTGACTGGTGTTACCTTAGTTAATTAACAATGAATACACCTTTTCTTCCACCACGAAGGCTTTATTATGGTGACCTTGCGTTCAAAAGAACCACTTATTAATGCATTTATTCACTATACTTATACTATTATACTTATTCACACTTAAATCACATACATATGAATTCACAAAGAATCACGCACAACCCACTAGATTAAATTTATTTAATCTGAAAAATGTTTCCAAGGCTTATTTACAAAAACTAATAACAAAGACATACAATATGTTGCACAAATGAGTTTCAGAAAATAAAATAGGAAATAAAAACCAGAGTTCCTACTTACAAGTTCAGGAGCTGGCATTTCAGTCGCGATAGATCCCCTCAAAGAAATGAACATTGTACTTCTGATACAAGGGATTTTTAAACAATTTCTTGCTGGCTATTCACCCCCCACCATAGGAATTTAATTTTCACCTAAGTTAGATTGATATCCAAAATGACACAGGGCTTTCGAAGTAAATTATGGATGTCCTGAGACCTGGCATTTTCACAGGACTTGAGTTCTCACCCCTGCTCGTTCGGCCTGGCTAACTCCTCTGCATACACAAACTACTCAGAGATTTTATCTGTCTCTGGGCCTGGCTATTTTCACAAGACCATTGACACTTGCCTAGGTCAGACTCAGGTCAGTTAACAAAATACACTTTAAAAAGTTACATAAAATATTCAGAGTGTTATACATAAATTTAACAGATAATAACAATCAGTCATTAGATATACTACATTTTGTCACAGGCCACCTGGGACCAACCAGATTGAAGGAGGGGTGTGGTTATGCTACATCGCCCCTCCAAAGAAATGTCTAGGTCCACCCCTGTGCCAGTATGACGCAGGCAGATTGTGGTGTCTGATGCAGCTCTGTATGAAACGAAGTTCATATATTTGATCGGTTGTTTTCTATTCCTGAGATACAGAGGCATATTTATGAAAACTGGTGCTCAGTGCCCATAGCAAGCAATTGTGTTGTAACTTTTACAACACCACAGTTTTCATAAATGTCCCCCATTATTTGTAATGAGATATAATGACAATAGAGGCACTAAAGCCGAACGCACTTAAACTCATGAAGTTTGTGCTCACATACACAAACACCTATCATTGGTGAAGTTTTTTCGTAGGCACCTTCTAGCCATTGGGATCCATTGGGGTCGTGTTTTGGGTTTTTCATGTAAAAACCCTCTCTGGCTGCTGTTCTACCTCATTAGTCTCCACAAAATCAGGGGACCTGCGTAGGGAAAGGCTCAGCTTCGGTCAATGCAATTTTCTTCTTTACTGTCTATATTTGTCTTACCTTTCTCTCTTCTTTTCTGTACCTTAGTCTTCATTCTTCTCTCTCCCATCTATTCCTCCAGCTGTTCCCCTGTCTTTCTCTTCACCTTCCTTTACCCCGTTTCCTTCCTTTTCTCTCTGCTTCCCATACTTCTGTGCGACCTGTCAGCAAGGGCTATATATCTAACTAACTAATCCAATTTTCTTCAGTGTTGCATTGCCTTACCCTTATCCTTGACATCTCGTTTTCCCACCTTATCCCCCTGTTCCACCCCTCCCTGTCAGCCCCCCCTTTTTCACAGGGTTCCTCTTTCTAGTTCCTTACCACAACTCCCAACCACCCCCTCTTTTTTTTGTAATTTCTCTCCACTCCCTTTTCCTTTCCCTCATCCGCCATTATCCCAGTTAGTCGAGAACCTCCCTCCTCTGCGGCTATGTTTACCTCAACTGTTGCCATTATGCCAGACAAGCAGTCACTTTTCACAGATGTTCACATTAGTACTGCAGATTCCATTTGATCAACAAGTCTTTCGGACTACACACCAGGGCTTCACAAAGGAATGAGTGGCACAAATGCAAAGGATCGGCGCCTTTCATCGTCGCGTATGGGTGCAGGAAGATGGAAGAACCTATGGAAATGGGAGCTTAAGGTCTAAGTTTCATAACACACACACACACACACACACACACACACACACACACACACACACACACACAGACTGTATTCACCAGTATATAGTCCTGTTCTGGGTATGCTCAGAGTGATTTTACACAACATACAGCCCATGTCAGCATTTGCATTCCTTAATGAACCAGGCCCATGGTATTAATAATTAGGGATGAGCGCACTCGGATTTATGAAATCCGAGCCCACCCGAACGTTGCGGATCCGAGTCGGATCCGAGACAGATCCGGGTATTGGCGCCAAATTCAAAAGTGAAACTGAGGCTCTGACTCATAATCCCGTTGTCGGATCTCGCGATACTCGGATCCTATAAATTCCCCGCTAGTCGCCGCCATCTTCACTCGGGCATTGATCAGGGTAGAGGGAGGGTGTGTTAGGTGGTCCTCTGTGCTGTTTAGTTCTGTGCTGTTTAGTTCTGTGCTGTTTAGTTCTGTGCTGTTTAGTGCTGTGCTGTGCTGTGCTGTGCTGTGCTGTGTTCTGCAGTATCAGTCCAGTGGTGCTGTGTGCTGTGCTCTGTCCTTCTGAGGTCAGTGGTGCTGCTGGGTCCTGTGCTGTGTCCTGTTCAGTCCAGTGGTGCTGTGTCCTGTGCTCTGTGCTTCTAAGGGCATAGTTATTTCCCCAATATTCCCCTGTGTTTAAAAAAATAAAAAAAAGTTTTTTAAAAAAATACCAAAAACTACTTTCATTTTTTTTAATTACCACAAAATTTGCACAACCAATCCTGCAGTATAAGCCCATTGGTACTGCAATATTACCAAGTTCACACATTCAGCAGTAAAAGTCCAGTGGTACTGCAATATTACAAAGTTTACACATTCTGCAGTATCAGTCCAGTGGTGCTGTGTCCTGTGCTCTGTCCTGCTGAGTTCCGTAGTGCTGCTGGGTCCTGTGCCGTGTCCTGTTCAGTCCAGTGGTGCTGTGTCCTGTGCTCTGTGCTTCTAAGGGCATAGTTATTTCCCCATTATTCCCAAGTTTTTAAAAAATAAAAAAAAAGTAAAAAAAAATAAAAAAATTAAAAAAATAAATAAATATATAATAATTATAACCAAATTTGCAAAACCAATCCAGCAGTATAAGTCCATTGGTACTGCAATATTACCAAGTTCACACATTCTGCAGTATCAGTCCAGTGGTGCTGTGTCCTGTGCTCTGTCCTGCTGAGTTCCGTAGTGCTGCTGGGTCCTGTGCCGTGTCCTGTTCAGTCCAGTGGTGCTGTGTCCTGTGCTCTGTGCTTCTAAGGGCATAGTTATTTCCCCACTATTCCCAAGTTTTTTAAAAATAAAAAAAAAGTAAAAAAAAATAAAAAATTAAAAAAAAAAAATATATATAATAATTATAACCAAATTTGCAAAACCAATCCAGCAGTATAAGTCCATTGGTACTGCAATATTACCAAGTTCACACATTCTGCAGTATCTTGTGCTACATATAATGGAGACCAAAAATTTGGAGGATAAAGTAGGGAAAGATCAAGACCCACTTCCTCCTAATGCTGAAGCTGCTGCCACTAGTCATGACATAGACGGTGAAATGCCATCAACGTCGTCTTCCAAGCCCGATGCCCAATCTCGTAGTACCGGGCATGCAAAATCCAAAAAGCCCAAGTTAAGAAAAAGTAGCAAAAAGAGAAACTTTAAATCATCTGAGGAGAAACGTAAAGTTGCCAATATGCCATTTACGACACGGAGTGGCAAGGAATGGCTTACGCCCTGGCCCGTGTTCATGACTAGTGGTTCAGCTTCACCCACGGATCTTAGCCCTCCTCCTCCTCCCCCCCCCCTACAAAAAATTGAAGAGAGTTATGCTGTCAGCAACAAAACAGCAAACAACTCTGCCTTCTAAAGAGAAATTATCACAAATCCCCAAGGCGAGTCCAAGGGTGTTGGTGGTTGTCAAGCCTGACCTTCCCATCACTGTATGGGAAGAGGTGGCTCGGGAGGAGGCTATTGATGATGTAGCTGGCGCTGTGGAGGAACTTGATGATGAGGATGGTGATGTGGTTATTGAAATGAGGCACCAGGGGGGGAAACAGCTGATGTCCATGGGATGAAAAAGCCCATCGTCATGCCTGGTCAGAAGACCAAAAAATGCACCTCTTCGGTCTGGAGTTATTTTTATCCAAATCCAGACAACCAATGTATGGCCATATGTAGCTTATGTAAAGCTCAAATAAGCAGGGGTAAGGATCTTGCCCACCTAGGAACATCCTCCCTTATACGTCACCTGAATAACCTTCATAGTTCAGTGGTTTGTTCAGGAACTGGGGCTAGGCCCCTTATCGGTACAGGGACACCTAAATCCCGTGGTCCAGTTGGATACACACCAGCAACACCCTCCTCGTCAACTTCCTCCACAATCTCCATCAGATTCAGTCCTGCAGCCCAAGTCAGCAGCCAGACTGAGTCCTCCTCAATACGGGATTCATCCGAGGAATCCTGCAGCGGTACGCCTACTACTGCCACTGCTGCTGTTGCTGCTGTTAGTCAGTCATCTTCCCAGAGGGGAAGTCGTAAGACCGCTAAGTCTTTCACAAAACAATTGACCGTCCAACAGTCGTTTGCCATGACCACAAAATACGATAGTAGTCACCCTATTGCAAAGCGTATAACTGCGGCTGTAACTGCAATGTTGGTGTTAGACGTGCGCCCGGTGTCCGCCATCAGTGGAGTGGGATTTAGAGGGTTGATGGAGGTATTGTGTCCCCGGTACCAAATCCCCTCGAGATTCCACTTCACTAGGCAGGCGATACCAAAAATGTACAGAGAAGTACGATCAAGTGTCCTCAGTGCTCTTAAAAATGCGGTTGTACCCACTGTCCACTTAACCACAGACATGTGGACAAGTGGTTCTGGGCAAACGAAGGACTATATGACTGTGACAGCCCACTGGGTAGATGCATCCCCTTCCGCAGCAACAGCAACAGCTGCATCAGTAGCAGCATCTACAAAATGGCGGCTCATGCAAAGGCAGGCAACATTGTGTATTACAGGCTTTAATAAGAGGCACAACGCTGACAACATATTAGAGAAAATGAGGGAAATTATCTCCCAGTGGCTTACCCCACTTAGACTCTCATGGGGATTTGTGGTGTCAGACAATGCCAGTAACATTGTGCGGGCATTAAATATGGGCAATTTCCAGCACGTCCCATGTTTTGCCCACACCATTAATTTGGTGGTGCAGCATTACCTCAAGAGTGACAGGGGTGTGCAGGAGATGCTTGCGGTGGCGCGCAAAATTGCTGGACACTTTCGGCATTCAGCCAGTGCCTACCGCAGACTAGAGGCACATCAAAAAAGCATGAACCTGCCCTGCCATCACCTCAAACAAGAGGTTGTGACGCGCTGGAACTCCACCCTCTATATGCTGCAGAGGATGGAGGAGCAGCAAAAGGCCATTCAGGCCTACACAGCCACCTACGACATAGGCAAAGGAGTGGGGATGCGCCTCAGTCAAGCGCAGTGGAGACTGATTTCCGTGTTGTGCAAGGTTCTGCAGCCATTTGAACTTGCCACACGAGAAGTCAGTTCCGACACTGCCAGCTTGAGTCAGGTCATTCCCCTGATCAGGCTGTTGCAGAAGCAGCTGGAGAAAGTGAGGGAGGAGCTGGTAAGCCATTGCGATTACACCAAGCATGTAGCTCTTGTGGATGTAGCCCTTCGTACGCTTTGCCAGGATCCGAGGGTGGTCACTCTTTTAAAGTCAGAGGAATACATTCTGGCCACCGTGCTCGATCCTCGGTTTAAAGCGTATGTTGTGTCCCTGTTTCCGGCGGACACAAGTCTACAGCGGTGCAAAGACCTGCTGGTCAGGAGATTGTCCTCTGAAGAGGACCGTGACATGCCAACAGCTCCACCCTCATTTTCTTCCACATCTATGGCTGCGAGGAAAAAGCTCAGTTTTCCCAAAAGAGGCACTGGCGGGGATGCTGATAACATCTGGTCCGGACTGAAGGACCTGCCAACCATTGCAGACATGTCTACTCTCGCTGCATTGGATGCTGTCACAATAGAAAAAATTGTGGATGATTACTTTGCTGACACCATCCAAGTAGACATGTCAGACAGTCCATATTGTTACTGGCAGGAAAAAAAGGCAGTTTGGAAGCCCCTGTACAAACTGGCTCTATTTTACCTGAGTTGTCCCCCCTCCAGTGTGTACTCGGAAAGAGTTTTTAGTGCAGTGGGGAACCTGGTCAGTGAGCGGCGAAGGAGGTTGCTTCCTCACAACGTTGAAAAAATGATGTTTATAAAAATGAATAATCAATTCCTCAATGAAGTACAGCACTGCCCTCCAGATACTACAGAGGGACCTGTGGTTGTGGAGTCCAGCGGGGACGAATTGATAATGTGTGATGAGGAGGAAGTACACACTGTAGGGGGAGAGGAATCAGAGGTTGAGGATGAGGACGACATCTTGCCTCAGTAGAGCCTGTTTAGTCTGTACAGGGAGAGATGAATAGCTTTTTTGGTGTGGGGGCCCAAACAAACCAATCATTTCAGCCAAAGTTGTTTGGTAGGCCCTGTCGCTGAAATGATTGGTTTGTTAAAGTGTGCATGTCCTATTTAAACAACATAAGGGTGGGTGTGAGGGCCCAAGGACAATTCCATCTTGGACCTTTTTTTTTTGCATTATATGACCAATCAACAGTCGTTTGCCATGTTCAAAAAGTAAAACCAAATTTAAAAAAATACAAGAAATTAAACCAAAAGTAAAATGCCGTGTCATAATTTAAAACAAGAGGTATTGATGTGCTCTAAAACTACTGTATTGTTGTTTATATTTTATAAACACTACACTTGACAGCTTGAGTCTTTCAATAAAAAAGTAACTGTCCATTGCACGAATATTTGCAACAGGGACAATTTTAGGGTTAAGAAAGTCAACTAATAACACTTCGACGCTGTCTGTCTTTATAAACACTACACTTGGAAGTTGGAGGAGGTATTGTGGCCCCGGCACCAAATTTACTACCGGGGCCACTCCACTGTGCAGTCCATATTTAGGTGTATCAGATATTAAACAACGGTGACAGTTGATGCCCAATTTTTTAATTATATTGTGGCCTCGGTACCAAATTGTGTACCGGGGCCACCACACTACGCAGTCCAGATACTTGTTTGGTGGAATTCAGACCAGTTGAGGGTTTTATTATTATATTGTGTGGACCACTCTATCTATACCACACTACAACTCTATACCACTCTATTTCATACTTTAATTCTATTTCATACTTTAATTCTATTTCATACTTTAATTCTATTTCATACTTTAATTCTATTACTAATTACCATAAAGAGGAACAAAATAAACCAATTTTACCAAAAGTATATTATGACTTAGACTTACAAACACTACACTTGAAAGATCGTGCCTTTAAATGAAAAAGTCAGTCTTCATTGCACGACTATGTGCAACAGGGACAGTTTTTTGGGTTTACAAAGTCAAACAATAACACTTTGACCCTGTCTGTCTGGGATCTCAATGACGAATTGTCTGTACCATGTTTGGAGGAGGTATTGTGGCCCCGGTATCAAATTGGGTACCGGGGCCACCCCACTATGCAGTCCAGATACTTGTTTGGTGGAATTCTGACACGTGGAGGGTTTTATTATTATTATATTGTGTGGACCACTCTATCTATACCACACTACAACTCTATATACCACTCTATTTCATACTTTAATTCTATTTCATACTTTAATTCTATTTCATACTTTAATTCTATTTCATACTTTAATTCTATTTCATACTTTAATTCTATTACTAATTACCATAAAGAGGAACAAAATAAACCAATTTTACCAAAAGTATAATATGACTTAGACTTACAAACACTACACTTGAAAGATCGTGCCTTTAAATGAAAAAGTCAGTCTTCATTGCACGACTATGTGCAACAGGGACAGTTTTTTGGGTTTACAAAGTCAAACAATAACACTTTGACCCTGTCTGTCTGGGATCTCAATGACGAATTGTCTGTACCATGTTTGGAGGAGGTATTGTGGCCCCGGTATCAAATTGGGTACCGGGGCCACCCCACTATGCAGTCCAGATACTTGTTTGGTGGAATTCTGACACGTGGAGGGTTTTTTAATTATATTGTGGCCTCGGTACCAAATTGTGTACCGGGGCCACCACACTACGCAGTCAAGATAGATAGATGCGTATTGCGTATCATAGATAAAGTATATTCAGTGGTGTGGGGCAAATTGAAAAATATTCAAAATGCACTGACATTATCAAAAACAAGAGGTTGTCACACGCTAAAACTCCAACATGTATATGATGGAGAGGATGGAGGAGCAGCCGTATGTGTAGTGTAATGCAGATCTGTTGAAGGTTTTTTATATATTTTATTGTGGTGCCCAGTGCCCACTCCTCTACGCAGTCCAGGTACATTTATTGGTGCGAATCATAAAAGTTCAGGGTTTTTAATATATTGTGGTGACCCACTCCTCTACGCAGTCCAGGTACAATTATTGGTGCGAATCATAAAAGTTCAGGGTTTTTAATATATTGTGGTGACCCACTCCTCTACGCAGTCCAGGTACAATTATTGGTGCGAATCATAAAAGTTCAGGGTTTTTAATATATTGTGGTGACCCACTCCTCTACGCAGTCCAGGTACATTTATTGGTGCGATTCATAAAAGTTAGGGGTTTTTAAGATATTGTGGTGACCCACTCCTCTACGCAGTCCAGGTACATTTATTGGTGCGATTCATAAAAGTTCAGGGTTTTTAAGATATTGTGGTGACCCACTCCTCTACGCAGTCCAGGTACAATTATTGGTGGGAATCATAAAAGTTCAGGGTTTTTAATATATATTGTGGTGACCCACTCCTCTACGCAGTCCAGGTACATTTATTGGTGCGATTCATAAAAGTTCAGGGTTTTTAAGATATTGTGGTGACCCACTCCTCTACGCAGTCCAGGTACAATTATTGGTGCGAATCATAAAAGTTCAGGGTTTTTAATATATTGTGGTGACCCACTCCTCTACGCAGTCCAGGTACATTTATTGGTGCGATTCATAAAAGTTCGGGGTTTTTAAGATATTGTGGTGACCCACTCCTCTACGCAGTCCAGGTACATTTATTGGTGCGATTCATAAAAGTTCAGGGTTTTTAAGATATTGTGGTGACCCACTCCTCTACGCAGTCCAGGTACATTTATTGGTGCGATTCATAAAAGTTCGGGGTTTTTAAGATATTGTGGTGACCCACTCCTCTACGCAGTCCAGGTACATTTATTGGTGCGAATCATAAAAGTTCGGGGTTTTTAAGATATTGTGGTGACCCACTCCTCTACGCAGTCCAGGTACATTTATTGGTGCGAATCATAAAAGTTCAGGGTTTTTAAGATATTG
Organism: Mixophyes fleayi; assembly: GCF_038048845.1. Taxonomy (NCBI): domain Eukaryota; kingdom Metazoa; phylum Chordata; class Amphibia; order Anura; family Limnodynastidae; genus Mixophyes; species Mixophyes fleayi. The sequence continues at coordinate 82,118,021 of NC_134407.1, forward strand.
TGGTGACCCACTCCTCTACGCAGTCCAGGTACATTTATTGGTGCGATTCATAAAAGTTCGGGGTTTTTAAGATATTGTGGTGACCCACTCCTCTACGCAGTCCAGGTACATTTATTGGTGCGATTCATAAAAGTTCGGGGTTTTTAATATATTGTGGTGACCCACTCCTCTACGCAGTCCAGGTACATTTATTGGTGCGAATCATAAAAGTTCAGGGTTTTTAATATATATTGTGGTGACCCACTCCTCTACGCAGTCCAGGTACATTTATTGGTGCGAATCATAAAAGTTCAGGGTTTTTAATATATATTGTGGTGACCCACTCCTCTACGCAGTCCAGAAAGATACCTTGTTGCAACGTTTTGGACTAATAACTATATTGTGAGGTGTTCAGAATACACTGTAAATTAGTGGAAATGCTTGTTATTGAATGTTATTGAGATTAATAATAGCCTAGGAGTGAAAATAAGCCCAAAAACTTGATTTTTAAACTTTTTATGTTTTTTTCAAAAAAAATCCGAATCCAAAACCTTAAATCCGAACCGAGACCTTTCGTCAAGTGTTTTGCGAGACAAATCCGAACCTCAAAAATAACGAAAATCCGGATCCAAAACACAAAACACGAGACCTCAAAAGTCGCCGGTGCACATCCCTATTAATAATATACTGTTCAGTCACATTACATAGTTGGCTATAAATATATTGTCAGAGAACCTCAGAACTGACTTGTGTGTAGCATTACAGGCTAGTGTATATGGCTGTGTATATCACAGTACTGGATTTCATATTATGTGGTGCATATGATATCGCACAGGCAGAACAACATGTGTTATCATAGAAATGTATAGTCAGGGGCATATAAGGATACAATATTGCAAAGCATAGATTCAATCTCATCAGGCAAGATGTAGCTTCTATACAGAGGCGCTTAAATAAACTGGTGGATTGGGCGGTCAAATGGAATATGAGGTTTATCATAGATAAATGTAAGGTTATGCATTTAGGGACCAAATAACAATAACGCAATCTATAAATTAAATGGGATTAATTTAGGGGAATCTAAATAGAAAAGGATTTGGGAGTGCTCGTAGACAGCAGACAGCAATAGTGCTCAATGTCAAGCAGTAGCTGCAAGGGCAAATAAAGTATTGTCATGCATAAAAAGGGGCATAGATGCAAGGGAAGACAGTGTAATTTTGCCACTGTATAAATCGTTGAATATGGAGTACAGTTCTGGGCACCACTCTATAAAAATAGATATTTTGGAACTAGAACGGGTTTAGAGAAGGGCGACAAACTTGATAAAGGGTATGGCATCTTTAAGTTATGAGGAGAGGTTAGCCAGTTTAGGCATGTTTACTTTAGACAAGAGGCGTCTAAGAGGAAATATGATTACTATGTACAAATATTAAGGGTCAATACAGAGAACTAACATGGGAACATTTTACCCCAAGGACCATACACAGGACACGCGGTCACCCCCTAGGGTTAAAGGAGACAAAATTTCACAACCAGCAAAGGAAGGGGTTCTTTACAGTAAGGGCAGTCAAGATATGGAATTCACTGCCAGGGAAGGTTGTGATGGCAGATTGAATAGATATGTTTAAGAAAGGGTTAGACAAATTTTCAGTGGAAAAGTTTTTCCAGGGATACGACCGTTAATTAAAATGAAGGATAGTACTGAATATAGGGATAAAATAGGACTGCAATATTGAGTCTGGGGGGATTTTCACAATTGAAACAGATTGGCGGTTGCTTACTCTGGATCAATTTCCAATTTAAGTGAGGTATCGCAGGAGATTCAAAATAGGTTGAAATAGTGTCTTTTTTAACCTCATCAACTATGTTACTATGTTACAATGTATGTTGCTATGTTACTACGGTGCAGGACAGCACAGACCAGAATCTAGGATGACTGAGCAGTAGGCTGTATAAAGAATAGAGGTCTGACTGCCAATATGTGTACTGATCATAAACAAACATAAGACCAAGGCTATCTTCACAGCATTATAGGCCCCTGGGCAAAGCAGTGCACTGGGGCAGTGCACCTTGAAAAACTGTTTGTCATGTTTGATGATTTCATACAAAAAAATGGAAAATAAATTGTTGATCGAGTATTGTAAAATTTTGGTAAGATTAAAGGTGGATTTTCAAGCATGCATTGGCTAAGCCTATGACATTGGATCTAACATGGCTGGGAAATACAATGGAGTAAAAGCAAAGGTGGTAAATTCTGAAAGAGCATCTCCCTGCTTTACTTCATAATATATCCACAACTAGATGGCCTGCTCGCATTGATTATTTTAAACCACTTGCACATCATTTGCATTCTTTGGGAACGACTTTATCAAATTTTGAAATTCTCAATCTCGCTGCACAAACTTGATCAGAAATTTAGCCCATAAGAAGTACTTTTCAAAATTTGAATTTGTTCTAATGTCATCTTTGTGGATAAAGCTACTTACAATGATCGACCAAACTAACATCCTTATTGGAGCACACAATGCTTGTTAGGAACTCCCAAGTCAGTACAGTGAAACTCGGGAACTACTCTGAAGGCCAGGTGTTCGCTGGAGCCCCTAGTGGTGGGGACAGACTGGGCTGCGGGCCGACCGAGGGTCGAGTAACGTATACTGACTTAAAGGAGTTCCCAGAAGTGGAGTGATTGGCGGACTGTAGTTAAGTAGAATCCTAGGTCAAAGGGTCACAGGCACAGATGCAATATCCAAAGACAAGCGAAGGGTCAAACACATAGGCAGAGAAGCAAAATCCCAAGTCCAGGCAAAAGGTCGAGGTCAGAAGAGAAGGGTCACAGGTCCAATAACAAGCAGGGGTCAAAACACGGGTAGTCAAATCCAAGGTAGCAAGAACCAAACCAAAACAGGCAGCAGGACTGAGGACAGAACGCTATAACCGGCAGTGAGGCTGCAGACCTCAGTGCCTTAAATACACAGAGGGACCAATCAGGGCTTGCCCCTGAAGTATACCCACTCACAGACTAATGCCTGCTAATTCAGCCGCGCTGAAGGAGCGTCTGACCGTTGCCTTAGCAACGGTCGGGTGCTGGGCGGAAGTGACGTCCCGGTCGTCAAGGTGACGGCCGGGACGCTAGAGGAACCAGGAAGCGAGCCGCGGCGGCTCGTAACAATGCTACATTGGTTGTTGAGCTGGACAATATCAAATGTCTTTATCAAAGATATAATGCAATAAATGAGATGAGATCGTCATAGAGTGCAAAATTGTAGCAAAAAACAACTGAGCTCTCCACCATTTGCCACTTTCCTACTCAATACGATGCCGAAAAGCACTATAGGGTCAATGTTTTCTATGCAGTCGTGGACTCCATTCTGTCTGTCTTCATCGTCAATGTGCTTCATTGGAAGTAATTTGTAACTTGTTTAAGTTTTTGGGGGAGTTCAACAAAATGAGCAATGAATGAAGACCTGTGCTCCGCAGCTGAAAACATTCAGCAACAATACAAGAAAGATATTGCCTAAGATTTCAGTGGCAAACTAATTTTCCTGAAGTAAATTTATAGAAAGCAAGCCAAAGGAACTGAACAGAAATCCTAGAACTACGAATTTCTCTCAGTTTGCCAGCATCTGTTGCTTCAAATGAAGGAACATTCAATGTGCTGAAGAACGTACAAAACTATCACCGTTCAATTATGGTGCTAGAGCAATTGAATGGGCTGGCCATGCTCAATATTAACTGTGAAACTTTTTTTTTTTCCAAATTGATTGCTGCATTTGCAGAAAAAAAAGCTATAAAAGCTCTTCTATTTTGAAATCTCCAAAAATGCAGCATATCTAGATATGTATACAGTATTTTATTTGTAAATTGTAATAAAGTTAAACATTAAAATACATTTTAAATGCATTTTTAAATTATTGTTTTAAGAAAGAGGAGGTGGAGGCCACTTAATTTGGGTTTTCCCTGGGCCTCTATGAATCTCTGTCAGGGCCTGGCCCCTAACTACACAACCACTGACAGGAATAAAAATGCTAATTATTGATAACATTAAGCTTATATTTATTGGTACCTGCAGCAAAATCAATGTTTAAACGTTAAAAAAGCTTTGATACATGGGCTTCTATTGTGTCATCAAAAATTGGGATCACCTTTTCATGCACCAATCATTCATCTGAAGGTGTAGCCATTCAGTCTCATAAAACAACCTAGGATGGATAGATAGATAGATAGATAGATAGATAGATAGATAGATAGATAGATAGATAGACAGAAATATAGAAAGATAGATAGATAGATAGATAGATAGATAGATAGATAGATAGATAGATAGATAGATAGATAGATAGATAGATGCACAACTTCCTGTAAAATATTTGGACATTAGATGTCTCTGAGATGTTCTGTGACCATGTGAAATGATATGGAGTAATACAGTAATTCCAGGTGTCTTCTAGCTGCAGTAAGTTACAGTTGAGGTGCATTACTTCTTATAACACACATAATACATAAATATTTCAAAGTTGTCTACTCTCCCGAACGGTCCGGGAGACTCACAAAATTTTGGGAGCTCTCCCAGACTCCCGAGAGAGTAGGCAAACATCCCGGACCCAGCCATCTCCGTTGTTGAAGAGGGTGGGGGCGGGGCTAAATGTGTCATCGTGGCCCTGCCCCCTGTGGCGATTGGCACAACGGCACAACACGCGTTGCCACACCCCCTCTACGCACCTCCCTCCTGGACAGCTGCCTTCAAATGTAGGCAAGTATGAAATATTTAAGTGGATCATTTGACACAAGTGACATCAACACTCAACAAATGTAGTTATATTTTACAGTGACATTGCTACTTTCCAAATATAACAATGTATTTGATTGGAAATCTTACATATACATATCACTTGAATTATATATGCTGCATATACTGTATGTGCATTTCATTTCTCACATTTAATAATAGTGTAAGCATGCCCTCTACTGGAAGATTGCAGCATAACACAGCAGCATAAAAAAGTAATTATTGGGTAACACATGAGCATTAACTGTATTTAAATCTGGCATCAAAGTAATTGTCAGAGGGTTGGTAATAATAGAAATGTAGAGATAGATGAAGTGTAGATGTGCAACATTTTTATTAAAATTGACTGATATAAGTCAAATTGGAATACAAATCACTTTTCAATCAGCCCTTTCCAGTTTAAATAACTTGGGAAAAAAGATGCACTGATAAATCAGACAGGAATTTACAAACATAGCAATGGACCATTTAGCTCCTCTACATAGGCGCACCCTGACGTTCGGTATTTGTACATTGCTTCCTTAGCTCATTGAAGGGTAAATTTGACCGTGCATGGTATAATACTGCTGCTTGGCGTGAGTGACACTCTCTGATATGGCCAAACACGTCATAAGTGGATGCTATGCAGCTCTTCTGAACTCTTCTGGCATCACCGGGTCCTATTAGTGCAGTCAGAAGGTCACGCACATATAGGCCGTTACAATAATATAACAAGTATGGTTATGTGACTTCAGTTAAATGTACAAGTTTCATGTTGCTCTGGTGAGAGTGGTAATTATGAGATATACTTAACTGTGTAGACTTTAAAGTGCGTGTTTATAGAATTAACTGTGTCCTATCCTTATCTGTGTATCTTATTCAGTGCTGGTCATATGTGAAATTACAGGGAAGAGCGTAGAATTATCCTCCGTTTACCAATGATACCATGGATTTGGAGTCCTGCGATCCATCCTAATATTTCACATGACAACCTGTGCTGAAAAGGGTAATAGGCAGAGCTGGATTAAGGCTCTGGGGGCCCCGGGGCACTTTAGACAAGGGGGCCCCTATGATGTAACATGGTTATCATTTTAGACAAACACACAGGCAATGCTGTGTGCACTATTGTTAGGTGCATGCAGCTCTGCCTTTACGAGCAGTACAGTGTGAAGCAGGACATACCTTCCAACTGTCCTTGTAGTCGAACCCAATCTTGACTACGCGAGACAGTCACCCAAATTCAGGACTGCCCCACCAGATTCAGGACAGTTGGCAGACTGTCCTGGTCTCTCCTACCTGTTCTTGTCACTTTCTCCCCCTGTGGCTGCTGGTGTCTTTAGCTCAGTTCCTGCTTGTCTGGATCCTGGAATGTTGGGGGCCCTATTTGAGAAAAAAATGGGTACATGAAATTTAGAAAATTCCAACCAGCCCCAGCATTAAATCAATAGTATTCCCATTTAATATATAAACATATTTCCCTCACTCAAAACAGCCCTATCAATAAATTAAATGGCATTTACGTTTAAAAAATATAACCATTTTCCACAACCATCCACGGCATTAAATAACACAGATCTGCAACAAAATTTTTTTGGACAGCTGTTTTGGTTTAGTTGACTGTTTCTTACATTTTTTAGTGCACTGAATCCAAAAATGACAGCCGTTTTGTCCTGGGACGTCAGGTTTTCGAACAAACGGGTGGTCATCGTTTAAAAAAATCGCTTAACGCAAATATTTTATTTACATGAAAAACATTACCTCATTTGCACAGGTGACGACAAAATTAACACCACACTCAAGTAGATTGCTTGTGAAATCGTCTTTTTTTAAACTCTAAACTTCTTTTTCAGCTTTTCCTCTTGTAGGTGGCTTCCGGAAGATCCCTGTAAAACATCCAGCAGTAGTCAGCCATCATCGTAACATTCCATTTCCCTTGATAACTTCTTTCCTTTATATCTTAATGGAAACTTTATCCCTGCTCTTCGCTCACTGCTCCCAAATTTTCAGGAAAATAGTCACGGTGTGAGTTGAGAAAATGGACTTTTAAGCTCATGGAGCAACGAAGCTTGTGGAACGCTTTCAACATTGTTTCCACCATTTCCTTGTAATTTGGGTCCTTTTGGTTTCCCAAAAAGTTTTTTATGACCACAGTAAAGGCAACCCACGCTTCTTTTTGAGTTGCAGTCATTGAACTGATGAAGTCTTTGTCGGATATGAGTTTTCTAATATCCGGGCCAACAAAAACCCCCTCTTTCAGTTTTGCCTCCGTTAAACCTGGAAACTTGGATCCCAAGTACTTGAAGCATTCGCTATCTTTGGGAAGTGCCTTAACAAATTGCTTCATTAATCCTAATTTTATATGGAGTGGTGGCAATAAAACCTTCTCAGGGGGAACCAATGTATCTCTGAGAACATTCAGTTGCATGCGGGCGGCAGTTGGAGAAGGCTGCACGTTAGATCAGCTCTGTGTCTTTCCTCCCACACAATTATCTGTCCACAATTATAAAACATCTAAAAACTTGTGAAGACAGTGGGAAATTATTGTGGGGGTACAAAGGAGTGTCATCATCACTCCAAAGACAAGGCCATACCATCTATCCCTGGCTTATCTGCATCAACTGACCTACTGTGTACCGACCCGGCTTGTCAGTTGGCCCTTCTCCTGCTGAATCCCTGGCTTATCTGCATCAACTGATCTACTGTGTACCGACCCGGCTTGTCAGTTAACCCTTCTCCTGCCGAATCCCTGGCTTATCTGCATCAACTGATCTACTGTGTACCGACCCGGCTTGTCAATTAACCCTTCTCCTGCCGAATCCCTGGCTTATCTGCATCAACTGATCTACTGTGTACCGACCCGGCTTGTCAGTTAACCCTTCTCCTGCTGAATCCCTGGCTTATCTGCATCAACTGATCTACTGTGTACCGACCCGGCTTTTCAGTTAACCCTTCTCCTGCTGAATCCCTGGCTTATCTACATCGGCTGATCTACTGTGTACCGACCCGGCTTGTCAGTTGGCCCTTCTCCTGCTGAGTCCCTGGCTTATCTGTATCAACTGATCTACTGTGTACCGACCCGGCTTGTCAATTAACCCTTCTCCTGCTGAATCCCTGGCTTATCTGCACCAACTGATCTATTGTGTACCGACCCGGCTTGTCAGTTAACCCTTCTCCTGCTGAATCCCTGGCTTATCTACATCAACTGATCTACTGTGTACCGACCCGGCTTATCAATTAACCCTTCTCCTGCTGAGTCCCTGGCTTATCTGTATCAACTGATCTACTGTGTACCGACCCGGCTTGTCAATTAACCCTTCTCCTGCTGAATCCCTGGCTTATCTGCACCAACTGATCTACTGTATACCGACCCGGCTTGTCAATTAACCCTTCTCCTGCTGAATCCCTGGCTTATCTGCAGCAACTGATCTACTGTGTACCGACCCGGCTTGTCAGTTAACCCTTCTTCTGCTGAATCCCTGGCTTATCTGCACCAACTCTCATCTCTTCCCAGTCCTCTAACCCCCGCCGCCTCTTTGCCACCTTCAGCACTCTCCTGGCCCCCTCCCCTCCCCCACCCCCTCCTCCCTGACTGCCTCTGATTTCGCCTCCTTCTTCTCCTCTAAAATCGAGGCCATCCGACTTGAAATCTCCTCCTCCACTCTCTCTTCCACCCCTCCCACTCTTCTGTCCTCCCCCCCCAACCACCTTCCCCTCCACTCCTTCCGTCCCACCACCGGCGAGGAAGTCCACTCTCTCATTTTATCCTCCCCCCACTACCTGCCCCCTGGATCCCATCCCCTCCCACCTTCTTCGCTCCCTTTCCCCCACCACCTGCTCCCACCTCGCTCACCTCTTTAATCTCTCCCTCTCCACTGGCATCTTCCCCTCCTCCTTCAAACATGCTCTCGTATCCCCCATTCTTAAGAAACCTAATCTCGACCCCACTTCTCTCTCGAACTATCGCCCCATATCTCTTCTCCCTTTTGCCTCCAAAATTCTTGAGAGGCTCGTCTGCAGCCGTCTCACCTCCTACCTTTCTGAATACTCCGTCCTTGATCCTCTCCAGTCTGGTTTCCGCCCCCTCCACTCCACTGAAACTGCCCTGGCTAAAGTCACCAATGACCTCCTCTCTGCAAAAGCCAGGGGCCACTTCTCCCTTCTCATCCTCCTTGACCTCTCTGCAGCCTTTGACACCGTTGACCACCCCCTCCTCCTTCACACCCTCCAGTCTTTCGGCCTCTCCGGCCCAGTCCTGTCCTGGTTCACCTCTTACCTTACTCACCGTTCCTTCTCTGTCACCACCTCTGGGTCTCTCTCCCCCCATCCACCCTTCCAGTCGGGGTCCCTCAGGGCTCTGTTCTGGGACCCTTACTCTTCTCTCTATACACCTCCTCCCTGGGTGAACTCATCAGCTCCTTCGGCTTCAGCTACCACCTTTACGCTGACGACACTCAACTATACCTCTCCTCTCCTGATCTCTCTCCCTCCCTCCTCTCTAGGGTGTCCGCCTGCCTCTCTGCCATCTCCTCCTGGATGTCCTCTCGATTCCTCAAACTTAACCTTGCCAAAACTGTGCTCATAGTTTTTCCTCCCTCTCATACCCCATCCCCTTCTGACCTCTCCATCACTGTCGACAACACCTCTATCTCCCCTGTCCCCCAACTTCGCTGCCTTGGTGTCATCCTCGACTCCTCTCTCTCCTTTGGCCCCCACATCCTCTCTCTTGCTAAATCCTGCCGCTTCCAGCTGCGCAACATCGCTCACATCCGGCCCTTCCTCTCCCAAGATGCCACCAAATGCCTTATCCACTCTCTGATCATCTCCCGCCTGGACTACTGCAACCTCCTCCTCACTGGCCTCCCCCACTCTCATCTCGATCCCCTTCGATCCGTCCTTAACGCTGCAGCTAGGCTTATTTTCCTCTCTCGCCGCTCCTCTTTTGTCTCCCCCCTCTACCTAGCCCTTCACTGGCTCCCATTCCCCTTCAGAATCCTCTTTAAGCTCCTCACACTCACCTACAAGGCCCTCGCCAACTCCACTGCGCCCTACATCTCCACCCTCCTCTCTATTCATGCTCCATCCCGCCCTCTCCGTTCTGCCTCTGACCGTCGCCTCTCTTCCCCCCTTATAACCTCCTCCCACGCGCGTATCCAAGACTTCGCCCGCGCTGCCCCCTCCACTGGAACAAGCTCCCTCCCTCCATCAGAACTTCCCCTAATCTGTCCAGCTTCAAACGGGCACTAAAAACCCACCTTTTTCTTAAAGCCTTTCTGTCTCCCACTTAACTTCCTACCTTATCTTCTGCCTCTGTCCCCCTACTCTCCCTCTCTCCCCTGCGTCTCTCTGTCTGTCCACCCCTCCCCTTAGATTGTACGCTCCTCTGAGCAGGGCCATCTCTCCTCCTGTTTCCACCACTTCTAACTCTGCTCTCCAGCTACTTAGCCCTCCTCCTCAAAGGTCTTCCACCCCACGTCCACTTTCGCTCCCTCCTCCCTCCTGGGGGTCTCCCTGTCTTCCGCGCCCCCCTTCTTGGGCCCCGTCGTTTTCGGATCCTCCCTCCTCCTTCCCCGCCCTCTCTAGCTGTGCATTGAGCGTACTGAGTTGCTGTGTTTACTGTACTGTGCTGTCTCCCATTGTATTGTGATTTTGTTTGTCTCTATACGGCGCTGCGGATGCCTTGTAGCGCCTTATAAATAAATATTAATAATAATAATAATAATTCAGTTCCATTCTCGTCAGGCCAATTGACTTCATACAGGTTTGTAGGAGGGTCGGGCACAGGGACGTCTGGACCATGGGGAATGGGACGAATAGCAGAAGGAAGATTGGGATACGTGATGGTGCACTTTCACTTTGAATTGTACCCCTTCACATCACAGGAACAGAAATAACAATCATCACTATGATTCTTTTGCTCGCCTCACATCATAGGAATTCCAAATCGAAAAGCTTTTATCTTGCCTTTTGACCAATTACGAAGATCTTCGATGCACCGCTTCCATACTTTATGAGGAGCCCAAACTTTATCTTGGTCACCAAGTTTTAATTTAAAATAAACAAAATAAACTTTCTTAACAAAATCCGTAATATTCAACTGCACTTTTTCACCATGAACTCTCCACATATGAAACAGAAACTGCCAGGCGAATTTACACACTTTCTTGGAGGCATTGCACTAATTTTGAACCACACAGACAATAGCAGGATGGCGACTGAAATGAAATACAAGATTGTGGAGGAATCAGAGAACAAGTTAATGCATGAAAGAACATGTCCAGGTAGGTATTTTCATGTTTTTGGGAGCACTGGCAGTGAAAATAAATTTGTTTTTCCATGTTCAGTTTTTTTTTGATGAATTTGAAATTTAGCGATTTCCAGCTACCTGTTTGACCAAGGCACATTTCGATTGTGAAAAAACCTGACGTCCCAGGGAAAAACGGTGGTCATTTTCGAATTCAGCGCACCAAAAAACATAAGAATCAGATAAAATTATGAAAACAGCTTTTTGGTTGCAGACCTGTGTAATTCATATTCACATTTCATAAAAATACCTAATTTTCCCCAAACAGCCCCACCTTCATTTATGAGCTTCCAAACCACTCCAGCACTAAATTTAAAGGTCCAATCACCCCATCTTAAATTGATAACTCCCACTATTAAATTAAATTGCCCCACCATACCCCACAAATAAAATAGCACCCATTAAATAATTAGCATCCACCTACAATCCACCATTAAATTAAGAACTTCCCTTTCTTCCCACATTATATTAAGACCACTCTACCCTCACACATTATCTTAACATACTACCCCCTCTCACACATACATTATATTAACATACTACCCCCTCTCCCAAACACATTATATTAACATACTACCCCCTCTCCCCCACACATTAAATTAACATACTACCCCCTCTCCCACACACATTATATTAACATACTACCCCATCTCACACACACACATTATATTAACATACTTCCCCAACTAACTTTGTTCTATCCGCACGCTGTATGACCTTGCTTCCATCTCATTCACAAATGGGATGGAACCTGTCACGTGGTGCACGTAAAAAGCGACACCAATAGCAGGCCACATATAGGGGAAGGAGGGGGACGGATCATAAGGATCCACAGCCAATGATAGAATGTGGCTGGTCTCGGAGGAGGTGCCAGCCACCAAGTAAGAGAGACTTGGGGCATTGCAGGGACCGGCCCAAAATAGTCTTTTTTTTCTGCCCGGCCCAGCGGGCATATGCCCCCCAGCTCCCCGTCCCAGCCCGCCCCAGAAAATAGCATTGATACTACACATTAAAAAAAAAGAAACACTGATAAAATGACATCAGTTTTAACTATGTGTATAAATATATATATATATATATATATATATATATATATAACACAAATAGATACAAGTGGCGCTATGACACTGCACCAGCGTGCGCACTCGAAACCGGAAGAGGGGCATCCGCGCATGTGCAGAACTCATCTGCCAGCGATCCTATTAGGCACAAATGTACAGTAAAAACATTCAAATATACAAATGTATTGCCCAGGCAACATTCTGCCAGTCAGGTAAACAACAGCCTTTAGAGACATAGAAAACAAATAGTAGGCATAATAATGAGAGAAAGATGTCATATGCGTGTAGAAAATACATTGCGCTGCGTCGCGCATGCGCACTGAAAACCTGAAGTGGGGCACATGAACAAACTCCGTGACCCAACCACCGGCATCATCGTCTGCGCAACTGCAAAAATTCTATACCAAGCAATAGCACATACAAATCATATGAATCACAATCGGCAATATGCCATAAAACGGACAAAGTCCATGCTAGAGGCAGCGTTAACACGCTATGCAAACATAAAAAAGTAAATACTGAACATTCTACTCATATGCAGCCCACTTGGATGAGCCATAACCAACCTCATACAACATAACCAATACAGTTATACAAAGTTAATAAATAACTATAATAAGTGGAATAATCTAGGAGCTAATTAAAAGAGATACATGATACATACAGAGAGTTACAAAAAGTTATAAAAAAGGAGCCACTTCAAAACCTTCCTTTAGTCCAAGTGGTGACAGCGTATTGAGTGTGTTTATCCAATACATCTCACGCTGCGCTAATTTCTTACCTAAGTCGCCACCTCTAGGACCCTGTACCACATGTTCTATGGCAAGAAATTTGAGATGTTTAGGATCTGATTGATGTGCACCAAAAAAATGTTTAGACACAGAATGGCTTAATACTTTGTTCTTAATATTTCTAAGGTGTTCCTGGATACGCAACTTTAGTAATCGTTTTGTTTTTCCCACGTACCTTAAGCCACAGGAACATTCTAAAAGGTACACCACGGATGTAGAGATACAATTCATAAGGCTAGAAATTGTATAACTCTTACTCCCATCAGAATTACAAAATTGTTTGTTATTAGTATTCATATAACGGCACACATTACAATGGTTGCATTTTATACTTCCTTTGCAATCCAAAAAAGTAGTAGAAGGGCAACTTCTATTTGTTTGAAGTAGGCTCGGAGCCAGCATGTACTTAAGACTGCGGCTCTTTCTAAAAATAATATTGGGTCCATCAGATAAAATATTAGTTAAAACCGGATCTCTCTTGAGGATACCCCAATGTTTCGTAAATGCTGATCTAATCAAAGTCTCATCCTTATTATAATTAGTAATGAAATTCACCACTTCCTTATTAGCTCTATGTTCCTTCTTGGTACCATCTATTAATGATGATCTATCCACATTATCAATTTTATTAAGAGCTCCGACAAGGAGGGACTTGGGATACCCTCTTTCCAGAAATCTATCATGATAGATTGCTAATTGCTCCCTACATACCACAGGATCACTACAATTACGCTTAACCCGATTGAATTGGGAAAACGGAATGTTCGTTTTCCATTTCTTTTGGTGGCAACTCCCAAAATGAAGGTAACTATTAGCATCAACACTTTTAAAATAATTTTTTGTAGTGACCCAACCATCTTGTTGGATTAGAAGGAGATCTAAAAATTCCACTTGACAAAGATCATACTTAACTGTGAACTTCAAGTTGTACTCATTATTATCAAGAGTACTTATAAATTCTTCTAAAGACTGCGGGGTACCCGCCCAGACCATAACTATGTCATCAATATATCTGCGGTACAACTTAATATTGTCCTTGTACTTTTCCGAGAGATAGATATAACGTTCCTCCCATTGGCCCATAAAGAGGTTGGCAAAGCTAGGGGCAAAGATAGTCCCTATAGCTGTGCCACATATCTGAATATAAAATTGGTCCAAAAATTTGAAAAAATTATGAGTCAGGATAAATTCCATAAGGACACAAATAAATTCTTTATGAGCTAGGGTGAGGTTCTCATCAAGATCCAGAAAGTGTCTGGCAGCTTCAATACCCTTCCTATGATCAATGGAAGTATAAAGAGCCTGGACATCGATCGTGACCCAAATATAATCCGTTTTCCATGGAAAATCTCTAAATAGTTTAAGGACACTAGTAGTGTCTTTCAAATAAGCTGGTAACTGTACTACATACTTCTGTAGGAATAAATCTACATATTCTGAAGCCCTAGAGGCAACTGAATCGATACCGGCCACTATAGGACGACCAGGTGGATTTTCAAGGCTTTTATGTATTTTGGGCAAGAAGTAGAATATTGGCACCACAGGATAATTCATTATCAAGTATTGGTATTCATCCTTTACTATGATATTATCATGCAGTGCAGTAGTGAGAATATCCCTTAACTCAGAAACAAATCCCTCTGTAGGATCTTTACTCAACTTTCTATAGGAAACTGTATCGCTTAAAAGACGTAAGGCTTCCACCACATATTTGTCCCTATTCATTAAAACTACCCCTCTCCCCTTGTCAGCTTGTTTTATTATCAAATTAGAATTGGTCTGTAGAGCCTTCAAAGCCTTAACCTCTTGTGGCTTGAGATTGTTAACCCCATACTCCTTGGAGTTACTAGGTTTAGAATGACACAAGTCTTCCGTGACCAAAGTCTGAAAATTTTCTATAAAGCTACTCTTGGATTCCAAGGGGTAGTATTTGGAGGGTGCTTTAAGGCCTGATTTCGAAGAATCATCATAATTCGTTAGAACTGCCTGTTCTTTTCTCAGAAAATGCCTTTTTAATGTCAATTTTCTAACGAACTTGTTAATATCAATAAACAATTCAAATTTATTACATTTTTTGGAAGGGGCAAAGGATAAGCCCTTCCCCAGAACCGAAATTTCTGAGTTCGACAAAACGTGTGTGGAAAGATTAAAAATACCATTACTCTTTAAACTTGCCTCATCAGCTAAATGTATCGCCTTTTCTAAGGTTTTGTTGCCCCCTCGCTTTCCTCTTCCTCTAAAAATCTGCGTTTTAGAGGAGACGCTAGCCTGATATTTTCTTGTAGTGGATGTTTGGGTCTCTCTCTTACGGCTGGGTCTGGGGACAAAAAATCATCCACCTCACTCTCAACCCTGTCCAAGACAGAAAAGCGATTCCTATAAGTATTAACGTCCGTCTGTCTCCTACTAGAAGGGTTCCTAGGTGTACGGACTCTCTTTTTAAATGGAACACTCGTCCATGGTTCAGAGATCTTCATGTTCTTATTTGGCTCAGTATTATTTCTATATGACATATTAGGAAACTTCCTCCAGTTTTTTATTTGATCCTTATTATAATCGTTTCGGTCTCTGGCATATTTCCTTTCTTTGACCTTAGCTACCTCCATTTCCACTCTATTAAGCTTTTTGCCAAGAACCTGTTCATTGATCGTAAAATCTTTGTGGTCTTTAAAACCACCCATAGTACCTTCTTTGGCCTGTATCTCAGTTTCTAAAATAAGAGCCATTTTCCTTTTTTCCTGTATGATTAAATGCATCAGTTTTTTGGAACATTGGAGTATAGTATCCCATTCTTTAAGAAAATTTGGATCACTAGAATTAAATGTGGGGGATTTATTCAATCGTAAGCCTCTTGGGACCCTATCAACCTGGATATACTGCTCCAAGCTCTTAATATCCCACCATAGCTTAGTCTCTTTAATGAGGACCTTTTCCAGATCCCAAAATAAATTATCCAGTTCATTATTGGATTCTACTGGAACTATATTATCATCAAATATTTTACTCGAAAATTCATTCCTCTGTTTACCTCTATTACCAAAAGTCCACATTGTTTTTTAAAAAATTACTGGTAGTATCAGCTGCCTAGTATCTATAACACCAATAACAACAAAATAACACAAATAGATACAAGTGGCGCTATGACACTGCACCAGTAGATTAATATTAGAGTCCAATGTCTTGAAATGATTCCTTCTTAAGTAACACTTCCCCTGTGCGGGCGGCTGCCAATCCTCTGTAGCAAGCGGTGTAGCAGGGATAAATCTAAAAATAAAATGAGAGAAGGCGCACAATAGTGTAGTATGGCGGGTTAATTAAGCCAAGTGGAAAAATCCAAAGAAGGAACCAAACCCCCAGAAATGGATAAGCCAGAGCTTCCCACCATGTGGATATCGACAGTGTCTAGAGTAAATATGATTAGTTCATAAGATGAAAGATCACACAAGGCCAAATAGCATTCAGGAAGATATATACACAAACAGGTCACACCAATGAAGATGTATGCGTACCAGAAGCCAAAAGTTAAATGGCTTATCTGTAGGATTATCCTGTGGACTGTGAGGGTGTAATCAATCTTCAGCCAACCTTGATTATCCAATTGGTTACCTCAATACACGAAAGGACACAGATGTAGTATCCAAAAAATTCAAGTTTATTAAAAACAGTAGTAACTTACACATCCAGAAGCAGATGACAAGCCTATCTGATCAGCGATGGTAGTGTAGCAGCAAATACTCAACGCGTTTCGTCTGTAAAACAGACTTCATCAGGAGCAAACACAGGTGTAGCTGTCCAAAACAGCGTCTCTATATATAGTGCTTAGCGCCATTTTGCGTGTGCGCACTCGAAACCGGAAGAGGGGCATCCGCGCATGTGCAGTACTCATCTGCCAGCGATCCTATTAGGCACAAATGTACAGTAAAAACATTCAAATATACAAATGTATTGCCCAGGCAACATTCTGCCAGT
Organism: Mixophyes fleayi; assembly: GCF_038048845.1. NCBI lineage: Eukaryota > Metazoa > Chordata > Amphibia > Anura > Limnodynastidae > Mixophyes > Mixophyes fleayi. The sequence goes on from NC_134407.1 coordinate 82,134,887, forward strand.
CAGGTAAACAACAGCCTTTAGAGACATAGAAAACAAATAGTAGGCATAATAATGAGAGAAAGATGTCATATGCGTGTAGAAAATACATAGCGCTGCTTCGCGCATGCGCACTGAAAACCGGAAGTGGGGCACATGAACAAACTCCGTGACCCAACCACCGGCATCATCGTCTGCGCAACTGCATTTATATATATATATATAAATGACGTTGATGATGATGTTATATATCTCAAAATTATTGGCATGTTATCAATGTTTCTTTCTTTTTAATGTGCGGTATCATTGATATATATATATATATATCTATATAAATATATATATATACATAATCTCTAAGTGATAGTGTGACTCACCTAGGAAGCCACGTTCAGCACAGCACCCCACATCTTTTGGTATGGTATTGTTAAATATGATTTTTTGTTAAGGCCTCATAAGGCCTTTGTTCAGCCATTTTATTGTAACTTGCATAGAAATATTATTTGCTAGAAGAGATTATTCATTTTTCTGCTGATTTGCAGTCTTACAATATGTGGGCCTATGGCCTTGAAGTTAAGCTGACATAGACAACACCTGAAGAATGTAACCAGATATGAAAACAATAAGTAGCTTCATATCCAGCTGGTAGTATGGGAGCTGTGCCCTTGATGTTGCACATAGCATACCCCCAGCTCCCCTTGAGATAAATACAATAGGCTCATCTGTCCTTAGAAGGGTGAGAAAAATAAACACCTCTAGAATACGTGAGAAAGTTAATCAGTAGCGCTTCTCATAGACTAATGTATGCATATGACGTAGGATTCATTTATTCAGTAGGCTATAAAAACCTGTATCTTTGTATCAATAAACTAGAGAATATTCCTTGTATACAGAACTTGGTCTGTGTCAATTCTCTCCAGCTGACTGAAGTGCTTCCAGATATACTTGACACCACAGGCAGACTTGGGTCAGAATTTTAGATCTAACAGTATGGTATGGGGGGAGCTGCTGATGCACATGCGCAGCAGCTCCATTTCGGCCATCTTAGAATGGCCTGATGTACAGCAGCACCGCGGCTGTACATCAGGGGGGCCCTACTGTAACAATCTGTAAAGATTGTGGAGGAGAGAGACTATTCATTTTTTGGGGATTATCCTTAACCCCAACACTTTCTTTTAACAGGCTGAGCACTTCTCATGATTACCGCTCTCACTACAGCAACATGAAACAGGTACATTTCATCATCATCATTTATTTATATAACGCCACCAATTCCACAGTGCTGTACAGAGAATTTTTGTAACTCACATCAGTCTCTGCCCCGTTGTAGCTTACAGTCTAATCTAGGGGGAAGACAACAACAGTTACTCAGGAGAAAGAATACAGAGTGGAAGGAAAGACAAAGTGTTTTCCAAGTGACGTGTGGGAGTAGTGGCACTGCACTCTACTTCTATTGCTGGCACCTCAATTTTGGTCTGGGTCTTGGCACGGGGCTGCAGATATTTGGAACAGGGAAGACTTCCGCCTGAATATCTCACACAGCATTGTACTGGAAAGGGCTGAACCAAGAGAAAAACAAAAAAGGAGGACACTCACCGTGTAGTCAGTGTCTCCTCTTGATGGTCGTCTGTGACTCCCATGAATGGCATCTAGGGAAAGGAGCAACACACAACAACCCTCCCACAGAGCTGTCTATCTTTGCTAGTATGTCCACCGACTCTATTTTTAACTACAACTACAACAACAACAGCAGCAGCACCCTGGTCGGAACAACACTCTGTGTGACTGGTATGCTGGACGACGTTAACCTCTACACTAGGTATAGTGTACTAGCCTTCTACGATATCCACAATTTGAACAACCAACAGACAAAACAATAAATAAAATAGCAAAAGCCTACTTTTAATGGGGAATTGACTATTAAGTGCAAGGACAATGGGGAACAACAATGAAGGTACCAGACCGGACACAGCCTCTCAATGACAGGGACTAACACCCTACCTAATGTCTGGCCGTATTAAATTTGTCTTTACAGACCTACTGCCTGAATTATATGTGGCCTCAGGCTAATCCTTAATAAACTGTGTCCCACAGGTTTCTAAGCTTGAGTGTCAAAAGGTGCCCAATGAGAAAGAATAAGGGCCCTACAATACACTAATTGGTTCTCCTAAGGCTGGCCTGTAACCCTTTTCTTAGTTAATCCCAAAGTCTTCCTTTTTCTTCGTTTGATGGCAGCGTCTTCTTCGTTGTCTGCGTGTTGCCTCTTCTATCCTGTATTCCGCCCACATTTTTTGCTACCTATCTAGTCTGTCAGTTGTTTCAGCTGTTTTGGGAGGCCCACCTTTTTTTGTTTTTGTTTTTGACTTTGTCTGTAAAAATTTTATGATTTATGGCAATATTGTAACTGGATCCCATATGATGATAATGTCATAATGGCTTTGAGCCCATAATATGTGTAGAAAGGAAATGATTACCTTGTTCATTACAGTAATAGGGGAAGATTTTTGGAGGCCTGCTACCCTCATCACAAACTTGCTTAGGACTACAAATACGTGGAAGTAAATATCCAGTAGAAAAGGACAAATGTATATTAGATATTAGTTTATGTTCAAATTCTCCTTTCATTATGGTACAAATTTACATGAATACACATTTTCTTTTGTCTAAAACAATACACACACACATACACCAATGTGTTGAACAAAATATTATTACTAACTAAACAAACAGTAAAAAATAAACAAAATTAAGTGCTATAAAAATCTTCTATTTATCATACATTTTTTTTAAACATTTTTTTTTTTTTACAAGATAAGCCAGAGATGGGGTTTGTCAACTGTGTCAGGGGTGCGGTAATCCGGGTGAGGGGGCGGACAATATGGCAAACAAAAGTGAAAAAAATTAGTTTTCCCAAATTAGGTCAGTTTGTCAACATATACTACGTCTATGGGTGTGCTATGTGTTGGAATATCACTGATATCAGCAGAGGTCTAAAGTGTTCAATAACTTGAAACTCTCTGTAAAGATTAATTTTATGCTTAACACAGTAGTAGCCAGAGGACTAATACTGTTTGGTTGCACATGCAGATATATATATTTGTGGGTTGACAAAGGGTGAACTTGATTGACCACAAACACTTATTAGGCCCATCATATCAGAAACCTATAGAATGGCTAATGTTGCCTAGGTCTAGGTTAATTTCCATGTCTGAAATGACGGCTTTCTGATGACTACAGTTTAATGCTTTGCCACCCCTAACCCCACAAAATTTCCAAAATTATTACTTATATTCTTCAACAGCCTACTTCTCCATGTGCTGCGTCTGGTCCTCCTCCTTCTCCATGTACTGCGTCTGGTCCTCCTCCTTCTCCATGTACTGCGTCTGGTCCTCCTCCTTCTCCATGTGCTGCGTCTGGTCCTCCTCCTTCTCCATGTGCTGCGTCTGGTCCTCCTCCTTCTCCATGTGCTGCGTCTGGCCCTCCTCCTTCTCCATGTGCTGCGTCTGGTCCTCCTCCTTCTCCATGTGCTGCGTCTGGTCCTCCTCCTTCTCCATGTGCTGCGTCTGGTCCTCCTCCTTCTCCATGTGCTGCGTCTGGCCCTCCTCCTTCTCCATGTGCTGCGTCTGGCCCTCCTCCTTCTCCATGTGCTGCATCTGGCCCTCCTCCTTCTCCATGTACTGCGTCTGGTCCTCCTCCTTCTCCATGTGCTGCGTCTGGTCCTCCTCCTTCTCCATGTGCTGCGTCTGGTCCTCCTCCTTCTCCATGTGCTGCGTCTGGCCCTCCTCCTTCTCCATGTGCTGCATCTGGCCCTCCTCCTCCTCGTCTTGCTCTTGGCCCAACTCCCCCCTCGGCCTGCCCCTGCTCCTCCTCCTCCTCTGCCTGCTCCTGACCCTCCTCCCTGACACCTTCTCCTGGCCGCTCAAGGTTTCTGCAGTGGAGCAGGGTCAGACAGTCTGCTGGAAAAATATGACACATTAACTTATTTAAAAATGTTATCTCTGTTTCACACTAAGGCTAGGTACACACCGCTCGGTCACATATCAAATTAGTGTGTATAATCACACAATGAATGAAAATCGTTCCAAAGTGCCAATTGACGCTTCATTTGGTCGGTCGTACTGTTTAATAATCTCATTGCAATCACTTTCCGATCATGTAGTGTGTATGCCCTCATGAATAGTTTGTTCGCTCATTCTGAGACTGAAAATTTTGTTTCAGTGTCACAGAAACTAACAAAATTTGTAAGGACATGTGGACAGCTATAACAAGGCAGTTTTAATCAGTGTGACAGGAATGAATGAATCAGTGCATTTTGTGTTGTCATTCTCTAAATGACTAGAGGACCAGATGAAGAGCACAGATCTGAAGGTAAATTGTATCAGTGTGTGTGCATGAATCACCTGAGCGATCGGACCTTTAGTTGTTAGTAAAATCATTGTAGATAACACATCGGTCAGAAAATTCTTCAGTGTGTACCTTACATAGAGACAGCCAGATAATGTTAGGTTGCACTGTGAAATATCCACACATAGACAATTGAGTGGCTTAAAAAAACCACCTCTACACCACTTGCAGATTGACTTGACTTTGGGTAATTTCAATCACATAGTGAATCAGAAAGATCATTATTACAGGATACGGTTGATGACAGATTAATTAACAGGATGAGGCAGCACGGTGGCTAAGCGGTGAGCACTTCTGCCTCACAACATTGGGGTCATGAGTTCAATTCCCGACCATGGCCTTATCTGTGTGAAGTTTGTATGTTCTTCCCGTGTTTGCGTGGGTTTCCTCCGGGTGCTCCGGCTTCCTCCTGTAGTAGGTTAATTGACTGCTATCAAAATTGACCCTAGTGTCTTTCTCTTTGTCTGTCTGTGTGTATGTATGTTAGGGATTTAGACTATAAGCTCCAATGGGGCAGGGACTGATGTGAATGAGTCCTCTGTACAACGCTGCGGAATCAGTGGCGCTATATAAATAAATGGTGATGATGAAGCAGACATTTTGCATATGGTATTTGTCGAAGGCCTTGTACCTTGTCACATGAAGCCTATGTAGCTGTCCAAATTCGCAGCTCTGCTTGCAGCCCTTTTAAGTGAATGACTCTCCAACATTCGGTGTGGTGATTGGTTCTCAGTGCACGTAAGGACCTAGACACGTTACTCACAGATCCCTTCAATATCGTATGGAAGATGTCTGCCCAACCTGTCAATTATTCTCAGTCATCAGCTGTATACAGGAAATTGGGAGCCTGCCTGGTCCCTTGATATTCATACACCGGCATTCGCAAGTCAATGCACCTGACTTAAATTACAGTAAAACTCACCTGCATGCCCTATATAAGGACTGGTGAGATGCTGATTCAGCTCTGCCATTATGTGACTTCAGGAGTTCAGATACTTGTGAGATTTCAGACATTTGTCTGTCCCCAGCCACTTCTGGCTATCCACCAGTCATATCTTTCCCTTCATCCTTCTATACCCAGACTCCAACCACTTCAGCCCATCACTCTCTGCTGACCCAATGACCTCTGCTTCTTCTGCCTCACGGGTAACCAGAAGCCAGGTGCAAAAGCAAACCACACAACCGTGTGGCAAGAAAATGACTTGTTTTTTTTATTTTTCATATTATTATTATTATTATTATTATTATTATTATTATTATTATTATTATGTATGATGTATGGCTGTTTGATTTGTTTGTTATTAATTCTAATACACTTATTTGATCATCCACAAAACCAAGTCTCTGTTTATTTATCTAATAGAAGCGACATTTATATACGGATAACACATACTGCCTGAAGCAGACTTTAACCTTTGTAGTTTGCTGGTACACTAAAGAGTTACAAGTGGCCTAATCAGGCTCATTATAAATCTGTGTAAAATATACAAATAATAATTTATGTTAATAAAACATAAAATATCTTTTTAAAAATAACTTTAAAAAAAGACCCAACATTATCTATGTTGCAAGCCTTGGATACACCAAAAATAAATCAACAGAATACCAATGTAGTGAAGCATGTGGATTATAAAATCTCAAAAGAATGCACAGGAAAAAGTATATAATTAATGTCACCTGGTAATAATAAAGGCATTAATTAATGATTAATGATAAAACAGTGGGGGAAAAAAGTTTTTTTTTAAAAAAAAAAATAATTTCCCCAAGAAATACAATTTTTAGAACATTGTTAATGTTTGCTGAATATATTAATAAATGTTACAGTTGCTCATGATAGTAAAACCATGTTAGAGAATGTATACGAGGCCGTAATCATTACTGATCGGGACTTAGACTAGCACCAGAGCTGGTGCAAGAGGTACGGCAGAAAATCAAGTAACAATCACGGCTGTATAGCTTGATACGGACGTGGCTGCGTGTGCTCACGTTTGGCACTCCCCTTTTGTACATTGAGCACGGCAAAACGCCCAGTTCACTCTCCTAAGTCAGAACCAGTAGTAAGTGCCCCTGAAGCTCACTGTCACATGGACATTGCTTGCGTACTGGACCATATCTCTGTGTTTATCAGCTGTCATTTCTGGTCATGCGCAGATATTCCAAAATTGTTTTCATTTTCATGGTAGAATGAGGTAAAATACAATTTTACATCACAAATATTATAATACCTTTCAAAGCTTAGAGAGAAAATATAGTAAGAATTGTGTCCAATATACAGTAAATATGATTTGTACCATATAATTAGTCAATATAGGAAATTAGGGAAAATTCCAGACACAACCTTCTCTTAAAACCCGAAACTATCCTGGAGACTAGGTAAATAACATTGCTTTTACTGGAGCAAAAGCCAAATGAAAAGCTATTTTTATTATTTAAAGCAAAATGTTAGCTTCCTTCTACTCCAAGCATGCAAATTGTGGATTTTTTATGTTCTCCCCATGTTCATGTGTCCTAAAACAGATTGGTAGGTTTACTGCTGTTTGCTGTTTCAAAGCCTGGCCATTTCCACTCCACAAAAGAACTTGAAATCTGCACAAGCTCATAGCGGCTAAAGCGGCTACAGGTCTTGTCCTGTACTTTAAAGGGACCTATTTTGCACCGCCATGTTGAACTTCGGTACAGAATTGCTTTACCAAGTGCTTCTCAAACAATGTAATAAAAGATTCACATAATAGCACCTTAAATCTAATTTAAGCCATATATTAGGCTAAAGTAAACAATATTTTAAATAAAAAATCTGAAAATGATTTTCTGTTGCTTGAGTGGTGGGATTTTCATACACCGTTTAGATAACGTTTAGACTTTTGCACAGTCCACATCTGGAGATTTTGCTGCCTCTAAGCACAAGGTGGACCAACTAGACTAACCAGTGTAAACAGTGAGCAATAACAGACTATGTTACGGGTATTTACGGTGGTAGCTTTAAACTCAAGAAAACACACAAACCATACCGCTATACAAGTATGATAAATAAACATTACTTAGGCTCCTACATGCAAATTAGTGTTACATTTTAGGAATCTATTCAGCCTAATCTTTTATGAAAGATTAAAGGTTATCTTCACTTTCCTGAAGTTTTTCCTATTAATGGTTAAATGAGCAACACAGACCCAAAATGTCTATTTTGGAAATCTAACCCCTGTCCTACCTTTAGCATATTCTATATACACTAATTAGCAGAGTGTCTACAGTATTTTCCTCTTGCGGAGCTCCTGCTGTCAATGGACCATCCATAATGAGTCCTTAATGTATGGCTGTCCCCTTCTACTGTGTCATCCAGCCAGTGACATTAGATTTAAAATGAGTGGAGCTATCCTGTAATATATAATAAATAACGTTATAACATGTAAGGCAAAGAAGTCATAGTATGGATTGTAATGTACCGAAATTGATTACTGTGTGTCATTTGTTTAGATATATCTGCGAAGCAGCAAAGTGTCATATAAAATGTTGCCAAATTAGTTATTTTTTGGTAACAAGAATAAATATAATTACAATATAAAATAACAATAATATAGCCATGTGAAATAGAAAGTGATTCTAACAACAATTTATCCTTTTTGTAAGAATTGTTGGACCTGCAGCGTGACACAGCTGGAGGTACTGGGCTGTCAATACTTGGTCAATACTATATAAAAACCCAGTATGTGGTCACTGGGTACTTCTTTTGTCCATTAATACCTTCTGCAGATGGCTTAGTGATCGTATGTTAATCTATCTCCTGTATTGATTAGTTGTCATGAGCCTGCAGATGGGCCTGTGATTTGAGGTAACACAGAGAAAATTGTGACCAATGAGACCCACAATTGTGCTTTTCGGAAAGACTACCTGACTCATATGACACAAAGGATTAATGATCACACAGCCAGAGAGGAGCTCTTTAAAGGAGAAATATCATGAAATTTAAAAATCAATATTAACTTTATTGAAACAAAAGCTAATTTTCAATTTTAAATGTATGAATTGGAAAAAGGTACAAATCAGTCTTTTCAATAAACTTTTCTACTCACTGCATATTTGGGCTTATAATTCTGAATAGACAGTTATAAAATCTGACACTAGTACCTGCCTAGCCTTGATTATGTATAGGAGTTTATAGCAAATTCTAATTTATATATATTTTCCATTTGTTATATTCAATAATGATAAACCTCAAAATGTACTATTGTGCTGTAATACATCTATTATAATGTAACCACTGGGCCCAGTGCTCACCTATCAAGGAGGGCTGGGTCCTAGGAGTTGAGTACCAAGGGAGTAGTCACCGGCAGTAGGGAGCCATTCAAATTAGCCTCAGTTACTGAAAACTACACATCCCAGCATGCCTGAGGAGCGAGGGCAAAGAGAGTGATGTTAGAGCCTGCTAAACATGGAGAGATGTAGAATAAGTGCATGAGTAGATAACCATGGCCATTGCTTGGGCTGTCACCATAACCCGAGGAGCTGCAAGGAGATAGAAAGCAGCCACAACTATTTTACATGTTTGAAAGAGCTGCCAAATTTATGGAGAGGATGGACTGTCTTCCCAAAAGAGCTACCAATCTATCAGGCAAAGCTGTCTGGTTACTTACTACCCAAGGGAGATATTGCAGGATTTAAAAAAAATAACGGAATAGGTGGAGAAGGGAGAGAACAGGAAAGAGGGGAATAAGCAGCATCACGTCCAGAACTGAAGAGGTATATAAAAGATCATACCCTCCTCTCAGACCAGGTGTTTCAGGGCAACATAATGTAATATACTCTGTAACGATAGCCTGAATTGGCACTGACTGTTGCAGAGGTGTGGAGTCTAAACACAGAATTCATTAATTAACCCCCACAAGGAGGTATGCACTTTGCTGCTAGCACCACGCAAGTTGCTGCCCTTTCAGCAGGTTCTAGGTGTGACAGGCAGACCAGGTAGTTCAGATGTGGAGGCAATTACAGGACATGTAGGAACCACAGGAGAGATGCAGTAGATAGTTATTGATACCAGGAATCCACAGGCTTGGTGAATATAGCCAGAACACACTGGAAGATGATATTACCAGGAACACACTGGACAGATGACAGATATCAAGAATACTCTGGAAGATGATGATACTAGGAATAACACCGGATAGCTGCAGAAAAAAGGAATGTGATAGAAAAGTACATTACCACGAATACAATGAAGATGACAGAAACCAAGAATACACTGAAAGAAGTCTATACCAGAAATTACACCAGATTGGTGCATATACCAGGAATGTGCTGAAAGATGGTATTACAAGGAAAACACTGGAAATGACAGATACAATGAATACTCTAAAAGATGACGATACCTGGAATTACACTTTAATGGTGCATATACCAGAAATGAGCTGAAAGCCGATATTACCAGGAACATGCTAGAGATGGCAGATACCAGGAATACTTTGAAAAGATACCAAGGAACAATATGACAGGAGCCAAATGGACAAAAGAACTGACGCTTATTCTGCCATGAAGATCTGGCCACAGGTGCCTTAAATAGTGCAGGGCAAGAGGCAGAGGCTGCCTATACTAAATGAACAGGATACAGAGTGGGCATGTGCACACGCACCTGCTTAGTGTCATGGCAATCAGCATAGGGAATAGAAGAGGATGATGCCAGAGTAGGAACTGCATGGTGTTGATTTCAAGCTAGAAGAGAGTGCGCCAGACCACAGGAAGAGCATTGTGGAGGTAACAGCAGTCTCCAATGGTTTTGCCGTTACAGGTGCCATTATTCATCACACTCTGTAAGTACTGGAAAGAGAGGATGACTGCAGAATCTGAAGCAGCTGCGAGGCAGCTTTGGAAGAAGAGATGAGACACAAGAGAAAGGTGTGGAATGGTTGCTATAACGACGGAGTACTGGAGTCCAGCATCCAGCATGGCCAGGGTCAGCCGGAGTGACTTCTGCTGCCTCACTTGGACTGGGTGAATTGGCAGTTGGAGTTCTCCAAGCAATGACTAAAAGCATGAGTGCAAGTAAGCAATACCCAAGTTTATAAGAAACTTTAGAGGTGATAGAGTGAAAGTGGCCCTTAGAGAGGATAGGTTACACCCAGGAAGGGCTTGGGGATCTCAGAGAATGAAAAGGGGCAAGAGACAATCCTCTCCTAACAAGAGGCCAGACAGGAGTGAGAAAAAAGGTGAAGGAGGTTGTCGCAGCAGGTCTGAGACGTAGGGGCAACTTAAGACGTTGGCAAGCACGGATAGGCAGGCTACCAGCAAGATGGAGCCCTGATGGCGCTAAGTATCCAGTCGCTAGCAGGCAAACATCGGGCTCACAAAAGAGAGAGGAAAAGAGAGCTGGGTAATATGCAATTGCAATTGCAATTGTCATATTTTTGTGGGCTGTCTTTATCGTCACAAGTGAGGAAGTCTCCATGAATAGCTGAAATGGAAATTCCTACTTCAACTCAAAAGGGAAACAAAGTTGGCATGTTGGGAGAAGGTGAAATTAGGAGTGGGATGGTGGCTGCAAGTGACAGCTGGCTAATGTTCCTTTCAGCAGGGTCATCATACAGCGAAGCTGAGAGACTGCGGCTCACAACAGGGTCAAGTACTGCCAGTGACATATTTAAAGAAACTTTATGTGTAATGCTGGTACGGCATTAGTTAAAAGGTGAATGTTGAAGACAAAAAATAGCACATTCACCTGTAGATGTTAGGCCTGGAAAAGGTGACATTAATAGTTTCTATTTATTTTTATTCTGTGCGTTCTTTTGGGTCTTTATATTCCACATATGTTTTGGAGGAATTCTGCAGTGTCTTGTCTGTTAAAGCAAAGTGCACCTAGACTCATGTTCAACAACAGACGTAGCTTTACATTTACTCTGTGTGCCTGATTAACATGAGTTTTTAAAAACACGCACAATACGTTCGTTTTGCGTGCCTTAATGAATCAGGCTGTAAGAATCAAGTGCCTAAGATGGAACTGCTTACAGGCATTTGTGAAAATGGCTAGTATTATATATAAAAAAAAAGCCTTACAAAAATGTTTGTCCCTATTTAAATACATACATATTCTATTAGAAGCAAGTGGAGATTATGGGGTCTTGCTTGGTGGTATTTCCGACAGAGAAAGACAGTATGCCCATCTATGCCAGTGAGCTGCAAAGAGTTGGATTTGTGGCTTTTAGGTCACCAGAAGTTTGACAGAGGAAAAGGTGTCTACTGGGCATTTAATGAGGATCAGGAGCCGTTTCTGGCATGCTCTGCCTGCGGTGGTCCTCACCCGTCCAATAGTTATTTTAGGAGGAAAAGGACAGTAGTGGGTAAAGGACAAGACAAAGTTCCTAAGGGGCCCAACATAGAGGTAGCCTTTTGATTACTCATCATATATGTCTCTTGTTTTCATTTGCTGTATTGAACATTTGAATGACATTACTTTGTAAACAGATGCCTTCACATATCTGTGCAATATCCTGCAAATAGTTTTAAGCATTCTGCTCATTCCTGGAATGGGTGGTGAAATCAGAATCGGGAAATAGGGGCGTGTGCTATTACCTGCATGATTTCCTATTAATGGTGTAGCAGCTGTTTCACTTACATAAGCAAAAGCTGGGAGAGTTGAAGGATATTATACACTTCTTGTTTGCAGTTAAAAAAGCCACACTGCCCATTGGGCGAGTCTTTTACAGGCGCATTACTGCTGCAATAAGTGGGTTGTTTAGATCGCAATATTTCATTAAGATTACAAAAGAAATGAAAGAAGATATGAAAGTTGGTTATATTTCCTGGCTGAATATGATGGGTACACAATTTGAGTAATGGAAAGGTCTACTATACCTCAGAACAGCTATTTGCCAATGCACCAGGCAGTGTAGGGTTTGGGGCATCCTTCACAGGAAAATTGTGTGTGGAGAAATGGCCTACAGGCAGGCTTAGCTCAAACTGATAGATCTGTTTCCAGTCTTAGTAGCAATAGACCAGGGTCGGACTGGCCGGTCGGGGAGCCGGGGTATCCCCCGGGAGGCTCCGACCCTGATGGCTCCCCTTTTGATTGGTGGGGGGCGCTGGTACCTTAAAAAATAAATAAATAATAATAATAAAAAACACTCATATGATCGCAGCGCCGACTCCCCTCCTTTCTCATCTCTGGTCCGTTCGCACTGAATGTCGGGCGTGACATCATCATGCCCAACGTTCAGTGAGAAGAGGCGCAGAGAGGAGTCAGCAAGAAAACAGAAGAGAAGAAGAAAAGAAAAGAGAAGAAAGAAACTGATAGAAAAGGTAAGTGAAGGAATGGAAGTAAGGGGGAGCAAAGGCAGCATGGCAGAGTGTGAAGGGGGAGCAAAGGTAACATGGCAGAGTGTGAAAAGGGTCAAAGGCAGCATGGCAGAGTGTGAAGGGGGGGCCAAAGCAGCATTACAGATGGTGTAGGGGAGACCAAAGCAGCATGGCACAGGGTGATGAAGGGGGGCCAAAGCAGCATGGAACATGGTGACGAAGGGGGGCCAAAGCAGCATGGAACATGGTGATGAAGGGGGGCCAAAGCAGCATGGAACATGGTGATGAAGGGGGGCCAAAGCAGCATGGAACATGGTGATGAAGGGGGGCCAAAGCAGCATAGCACAGGGTGATGAAGGGGGGCCAAAGCAGCATGGAACATGGTGATGAAGGGGGGCCAAAGCAGCATGGCAGAGTGTGAGGGGGGGCCAAAGCAGCATGGCACATGGTGATGAAGGGGGGGCAATAGAAGGGGGTTGCAAAAGCAGCATGGAGGGTGCAGTGTGATCATAAGGGGGCACAGCATGGTGATGAAGGGGCACAGCGGGCTTTAGGCAATGTAGTGTGTGTGTGTGTGTGTGTGGTAGGTGGTGGCTAACTAATGGGTGCTATTTTGTTTGTGTGGTGATGGTGGGGCAATTCAATTTTATAGTGGGGACTATTAATTTAAGATGGGGTGGTTTGGGGGCTATTAATTTAATGTGGGGCTGAGTTTGAGGAGCATGACGTCTATTTATTAAATTTGAATATGAATTATTTAATGGCAGTGACGGTTGTAGAAAATAGGTATATTTATTATATGTAAATGCTATTAATTTATTGCTGGGGCTGTTTGGAGGGAGGGAAATAGGTTTATTTTTTAAATGGGAATACTATTATTTTAATGTTGGGGCTGGAGGAAGGCCTAAGTATTAATCATGAGTCATATTGATTTAACTCCATGGCTGGATGGCATTTTCTAAATGTATCCATTTTTTTTCCAAATAGGGCCCCCAACATTCCAGGATCCAGACAAGCCGCAACTAAAGACACCAGCAGCCACAGGTGGTGAAAGTGACAAGAACAGGTAGGACAGTCTGACAAATGTTCTGATTCTAGTGGGACAATCCCAATTTTTGGTAACTGTTCTGCCCAATCTAAGGGGCAGGTCAAGACTGTGTACTCTTTATATACACACTGCATTCTTTATATACTACACTATGGTGCTAGCTGTCCTTCGTGGGCTGACCACTCCCCCTCTATTGTCTGTTCTCGCATGTATTATGGCTGGCCACACCCCCTCAGTTGGGCCCCTAGCATTGCAGTCCCCTGGTGGGCCCTTCATGCCTCAGTCCGACACTGAGCAGAACTATGGGGAAATTAGCTAAAGAACAGACTAGTGGTATTTATGTCCGATAATGAGGTGGAGGCTTTAAACATGCAGTCAGCTAGATCCCATCCAGTGGTGACCTTATTGTGAGTGCTAGTGCTATAATACCTGAAGCAAAACATTTGTGTGAATTAGCTAATGCGCTATGTATATTCAATTTTTCAAATTGCGCATCTTCGTAGCTCCACGGGCTGATGTGGCCCATCATAGATGCCTTGGAACTAATTTGGGCCTACTTCGCTCAGATGGAGGCCAATAACACCAGCAGTGCTGGAATGATTTTAGGTCATCTTCACCAAGTGTGCTGGTCTGGGTTCAAAGTAATCTTATTTTGGGCCACTTTTACACTGATGTTCTTCGGTGTCATGAGGATAAGGATGGTTATTTACTCCCACTAGGAAGGAAGTTGTAGGAATAAATGTACTAGATATCAACCTGAGCAAAGGGGAGCTGACTTTTGTCATCAGGAGGTTATAGACCAATTAATTGGGCAGAGGAAAATGGGTCAAGTTAAGGGTACTACATGGCTCATCCATATGTCATGTGGAGAAGGTAAGGGAGTTTTTCCATATAAGCCCACAAATTCCTCGCCTGCTGTTTACTCATAAGGACATGACATTTCCTCATTGTCGGCCTTATAGTAGTCTGCATTTTTTTATCGCTATAATTAATGTCGGAATTTTTTGAGTCAGAAAAACGTACCCAACCCTTTCACCGCATACTTAATCATTATCATTGTGGTTATATTATATAAAGTCACAGCCAGCTAGTCACACTACATAATTATAATTTCCATTTGGACGACTGCAAGAAAGAAGATTTTCCATTTAATTTTATAAAGGGGAAAACAACAGATGTTTGTATTTTATTTAATTTGTATATTGTATTTGTGTTTGTATGTAATTACATTTTTTGTGGAACATGCAACTTTTGCATTTATGAATACAACTGTCCAGGCAGTATTCTCTCTTGTTAATATGACAATTGATTACATTATCACATTATTCAAATATGGTAATGCAATTTTCACATTAACTAACACTGTCTAGTCATATCTGAACTCTATCTCTACACCATCATGGGGCAAAGGCATATATATACATACTAGTTACTCCTGACATACACCTGATGCAAAAATGCTGTACAGATGAACGCATTTTGAGATGCATGCAACTGATCATATGCATGTAAATGAACTTATTCTTGTGTTTTCCTGCATATGTATGGAGTGCAAATGCATCCAACCCTACATGACCCCTATGTTTTTGAGTATGCATATTATTAAGTGTTTGATATGCAGTCCATAATCAGTCACTGGACATGATCACATCCTTTCACATTTATTTGAAAAGGCATAGAAAACGCAGGCAGTAAGCTTGTTCCATTAATATCAATGGGCCATTCACTTCAATGGGGTTTCCAGCAAGTGCGCTGCTTGTAGAAATCCAACGGAAATGAATGGCCCATTGAAATGAAAGCTTTGATAATAAATAAATAAATAAATAAAAGTAGCTGTTAGGCCGTCCCCTTCTCCCTAAATCTCCAAACAGCCGCTGTGGCAGACAGCCTGGGCTATTTATCACTAAAACAGGGAGACCAAGAGAATGGGGTTCTCCAATTACATTGAAAACCAGTCCATTTTCCATTATAACAGGAAGATCCATGAGCATATCATAGGGCAAAAAAACTAAAGACTACCAGCCCTATGCTGAGAAGCACTGGGGCACTTCCCGGCTTCCATGGACTGTGCGTCCATGGCAATGAAATATATTAGAACCCCTGGATTGGTAACTTTACTGCAAACTACAACTAAAATTAAAATAGAAAAACGAAGAAAATAAACACAAAGAGAAAGTGTTTAATTAAATATATTACATCTCTATTTTTACCAGTTTAAAATATAATTAAACAAAATGTTCTTTTGTTCTCTCGATCTCTTTAGCCGAACAGTATAGGGGAAAATATGGGACCTAACATTAGCGCTGTGTGCCGCTAAATGATCAAGGCAGGGGGTCCCTTGGACTCCCCTTAGCCTCCAATCAATCCCAAGCAGCTTCCTTCAATCTCTGCTTTTGATTAGCTGGCAATGAGGGGAGTTCTGGGGAATTACTGCTTTGATCACTAGAGACATTTAATTGTCACTGAAATATATATATAAAAAAAGATACTATAAACATAAACTATCCTAAGTACCAAAAGCTAGATATAATAAGGATGTGTGGGATGGTTGCCTGGGTCTAAAGCCAATATCTCAATTCCAGTGATTGGAGACAGAAATAAAAAGCAATTTATAAACACCTCCTTCATTTCAAAGGGCTCAGTCAGTAAAAATAACTCAACTGGTCATATGTGATGATTACTGTGCGTTTGTGCCCACATATAAAAGGATGCACAGTGTGTTACAATGCTGGCAAAGGGTAGTAAGTAAGATTTTGCTCCTTCTCATGGGAGAAGATGGGTATACTGGTGCATTGCTCACTGAAGGCTTTTGCACCAAAACACAAAACAATATTTTGTTGTGCGGGATGAGATGTTAGAGCTTGCAGTAAGGGAGTGCAGTACCTGATTGTCCAAAGAACCTCCCAAAAAGACATGTCTTCTGAGGTAGTGGTAATTTGGCTCCATTACTTCCACCAGAACCCCTTTTTATGTCATCCAAGGGCATTTGATGCTAGAAAGCATATTAATATATGCTCAATGACAAATGTAATAAAATCATGTAAAAACTCATGCATGACAGCCCCAATGACTCCTTACTCTTATTTGTTAATTGAGACATGAATGAGAAGTATTTTAGGAGAAAAGAATAAAAAGTTGTAATGATTAAGATTGTGTTAGAAGAGTGATAGTAAGTGGGACTTACTCTTATGATGAACTGCAATCCTACAGGAGATTGTATAAAGTATTTGCATGGATGCATTTCTAAAAGGAGAATGGGTCCTATGTACTGTATGTGCACATTGGATGAACAGACACATCTGTGCAGAAAAATACACCATGTTCCAACATGTCTGTGGTTTGCAAAAGACTCTTAAAAACAAGTCAATGGAGGTATCACTATTGTGTCATCAGGTTTCAGTAAGAAGTGATCAAGGATCACCATCCCTTTAATGAAGAGATCTAGTTTGGCATTATTATTACAGCCTGGGGCTGTGTCTGTGATACTGAGCAGATGGCACAAGGGACGGCCCTTTAATTATAAGGACTTTGCAATTCATGAGAGTTAATTATGTCCCCCTCTCTAAATGTTCTGCTTATCAGACAGAGCTCTGTGTGTGTATTATGTCCTGCAGGACATGGTCATGCTCTATCAATTAAATGTGTCCTTTCCCCTGGGACCCCGCTGTTCACCCCTTTCACAGAGACAGACTCATTATAAAATGTATACTATATTAAACCCATAAAATAAATCCCATAACACCTACACTATTTCACAGCACAGCTACACTAGGGTCTTTGGCATTTATTGTAGTCCATGTTATTTGTGATTAATGCCCATTGTTATTGCAATAATTCTGAGATAATAAGATTATTGATGATGCTTATGTAGTCTTGAACTGAATTCTGAAACGGATAGGGAGCCAATGAAGGGATTTATGCAGAGAAGAAGCGGTAGAGGTGCTCTGGGAGAGGAAGATGAGTCTAGTCGCAGCATTCTCTATGGATTGAGGGTCAGAAGTGCGAGAGCGAGGTAGGCCAGTGAGAAGGAGGTTGCAATAGTTGAGATGAGAAATGATGAGTGAATGGACCAGGATTTTGGTTGCTTCCTGAGAGAGGAAGATATGGATTTTTGTGATGTTACAGAGGCAGAAGTGGCAGGATTTGGTGACCTTGTACTTTGCTCTTTTTGTGATGATTGTATGTGTATGATATATGTAATTGTTACATGTATCTGTTGAAAATGAAAAGTTTAAAAAAAAAGTTGTAAGAAATTAGCTACATGGAACAATAAGTTGAGATGAATAATAGAATTATAATAATATATAGGGTAACAGTGAGTGGATATAACAATGTAATAATTTGATAGGATAACATTTTACAAAATTATGAAATATAATAATTTAGAGAATGCTTCCTATAAGTTGATCAATCTGTAAATGTAAGAGTTAAAGTTTAATTTAATGAGCACCCCCCACTCTGGCGGGCTTCATTTACAATGTGAAGGTCCCTTGGTACCTTTAATATCTAGCACTATCGTTTTCTGATTGTGTAGCTTAAACAGGACTGTGCCACCAATCCCATTTACAATTAATTATTTAATCTGAACAAGATTGCATTAAAACATATGAATTGCTTTCTATCGCGACTTTTTATAACACCAATTTTGGGATATGTTCTAAGTTTGCTTTGTAAAGAGCACTGTAAATAATATTGTATAACATTAGATTGAGTTAAACAATATGTAATTATCAGAAATAATTGTATTGGGTGAATATTTAATAAATCATAGAATGCAGAGATAATGTTGTCAGAAACTATACAGAACAATTAATTAGTTTAATTGCCTTCTACTTGCTTTGTCTTGGCTATCTCCTACACTTCTCCACTCGGAGCCACTCTATGGGGCATATTCAATTAGCTTTGCGGTCCATGATTACGCACAGCTGCACGAGTCTCGTTACCATTTCCTTGTGCACCCCATGTTGCAGTACCGTATTGTCACTTTACACTCGCAGCCGCACGTAATTGCAGAACGCAAAACTAATTGAATATGTACCTATTTGTGTCTTCTACTCCCGGGTCTCGGCTAGAAAATGGCTCCTCTTAGGGTGGGAAGCCAGAGTCTTTTAGGTTCCCACCTGATCACCTCCGTCTCCTGGCGTGTGTGTGCTGTTAACCACGCCTCTTCGGCCATTGACCACGCCCCCATCAATGACACGTCCACTTGCGTCATCAGGGGCGGGACCTAATGGCCGCTGTTCATAGATTAGAAATTACCATCACTTTCATTCACTGTCCTGTAAATTACTTGATAAGCATTACCAAGCTATTTGTGTACTATTTCTTTAATCGGTAGATGTCTGGTCATTATATTATTTTGTTTTTTAATGTATTATGTAATGTGTCATGGATCGTTTATTTTAGATTTTTGTAAATGTCATGTACGGCGCTGTTGACCTTTTGTGGCGCCCGATAAATAAAATATAGTAATAATAATAATAATTAAATAGTTAAAAGTCTTTACAGAGATCGTTAGTGTAATGCTTTGTACATACGTACATAACATATATGATACAGTGCACATTCATAGAGTCTATTAAATGTATTTTAATGCTGAAAGTAAAAAAATAATATAAGCTAATGGATCTGTACACACGCAATTGTTCACTTCATGTCAACTTTAACGTTGCCTGCAGCGTTCACTAAGATTAACGCTCGGTAAAGAGTACAAGGTGCTGTCTACACTGTTAACAGGCATTTTTTCAACTTTTGTGTGTACGATCCCTAAGAGGATAATAATAAGCGCAGTACAAGTATGTAATCATTTGTGTATGTAATATGTAATCATTTGTGTATTTAATGATTGCGTTTTAAAAATTGGCAATTTAACTAAATAACAATCATTCAATAGACAACTCCTATGTATCTATGTTCAGCACATAATGGGAATCTCATAAGACCTTAAAGCCCTTATAAAAGGTTAAGGTCAGTTTTTACCCTGGGCGTGCAACAGCTTTATTTTGTAGCAGGCACACGCCAGACAATGGACTGCTGCCCCAGGTGCTTCACACTTCATTAGACCACTGCAGGGACCAGAGGTGAAAGGTACAGAGTGAAGACTGGCCACTTGTGATCCCCAGCAGGAGATTCTGTTTTATACTTTCATGCTAGGGGCAAGAGATGCAAAAACCTTTAGAAAGACCAGCACTGGTGGACAGATACACTTCCTACCTTGTAAACAAGCATTTATCACATACTTAAAGGCAATGTGGAGGAGAGCTCTGTGAAGTCAGGGGCGGGTGGACCTTTTAGAGGCGTGCAAAGTGTTATTTTGGGAATTGTATCATAATGCTGCTGTAAATGGCATGTAATGATGTGAATTGCTTCACTTCTCTTTCTGGGCAGACATCAGGGAGAATGTCAGACTATCTCAGGAGCCCGTGAGATCACTGGAGTCTCCTAGATATATTGGGAGAGACGGCAAGTATAATTTATGAGAAGTAATAATGTATAAAGTCTGCAACCCAGATAAGTTGTATATTGCCACTACCAACCAATCAATAAATGTAGAGTCACCAGTAAAAAAAATCAAAAGAAAAATCAAATTACTTGTCAGTAAGAGAAATATACAGGTCAGTAAAGATCTTCCCCCTTCCTGACACTACGACAGTACACACAGAAGGGATGCACCAAACATTTTGAGATGATGCAGTATTGTAAATGCTTTAATTACAATACTAAAGTCCCAATTTTTTGCAAATATTGCTTCAAATATTGGCTCTGGACATATGTTGTTAAACCTTAATAACATGGCAGTAAAACACTAGCCATCAGTAAATTTTAGTAATATTTTTAGTAAGGCAGGCAACCATAGGTAGTTTATTCCTAATTTTCTACTCTAGCTGCACCTTAAACAGATTTGTTAAAATATTTTGCTTGACACTTTGTCCAGCAGATGCGGGTCTTGGAACAGTTGAGAGTTAGGACATTAAGGTGCACCCAGGCTTTTATCTAAGCTGGAAGCTCTCTCCTTGGAAGTCAAAGCATTCTACAGTGGGAAAGGAGTGCATTGTAGTAACATGGATAGTGGAGGTTCTCCAGTACTGGGAGGGTACATTTTATGGTTGCCAGCGACCATGATCCTTTGAGGTAAATTAACCAGGTAGTGTTTGGCTCTCCAGACTTCCTCTTTTGAGGTGTATCGTAGGCCAGGGGTCTTGCAACTTAATGAACGCCTTTATTTGCACACAAGGCAGGAGTGCTGGACTTCCACCTGTCCTGATGCAGAACTTACTGCTAATGGAGGAGGTACATAGAAGGTGATTAAATCCTCAAGGAGTTTGATAGCTCCACCCATTCTCACATAACTGTGCATTTATATATATTTTATTAATTAAAGATTTTATTGAAGGATCACAAATGCAAGTGTCAAAAAGAGGTGAGAAGAAGAAAGGGGGTGGGGGTTAGGGAGCTGCCTGCATTTGGGTTTTGGGCTAAGGGGTACACAATTCAGGAGAAGTCACATAAGAAAAGTACACTAATCATAATCGCTAAAACCTTCATGAGAGGAGTCTCAGGTTATAGTAGGTCACCCAGGCTTCTCAGACATTTGAAAATGCTTCAGCAGAGGTTTCAATTATGCATGTTATGACTTCAATCTGATATATGTAGCAGATTCTATTCAAGACAACTTTGAGAATTGAAAGGAGAACGGTACAGATTGTTTCCAGTTAGCAGCTACCTAGCAACAGCCAATGAGAAATATTGTTATAGAATATTACTCTGGATAATCGAGCAAACAAGATCTCTTAACACCAACCAAAGTATTATTATTTTGGACAACCCCACCATATATGGGATGAGATGGGTATCATGTAACCACTCCAGGATTAATCTGAAGTACTTGGTACAGCTTGTATATCCTGGTGGAAATGTAAAACCACCATTTATTTTGCCGCTACTAGAGCTACTGGCAGTATTACTTGCTCATTCTCCATTTTCCAATGTCTCTGCCAGTCCGCTTCCCATTTTAGCTTGGTCTATATTCTTTATAAGGCATGATAGCCCAGTCTAATTGATCTACTAGAAGACAATAGTGTCTGTATTGAATCTCTGAAACCTCAGCAATTGACTACCAAGCAGTGGAGATTAATTAATTTCACCATATTCTCCTCAAACAGAAGAGTGAATGTTTGTCGGCAACCTTACAGCCCTGAGGGCTTGTTTCCAACAGTGAAGGATTCTGGTGTTCCATAATACCATGGGGAGCACAGAGCATAAAATCATTTATATGGACTTTTTAAATATATTTTGGGTGGGCTTGTTTATGTTGTTGTTTATGCATATTTGTATTTTGTTTTCCAAAAAGTAAAGTATATTTTCTATTGAGTCCAAATTTTTATCTCCCTCTTTATACGTGTGCTTATGCATTCATTATGGTATGACTATTAATATTAGCCTGATAATGTCAATGTTAGACAACTTCTGATATTAGCCTCCACATATACATACAGTATATACTGTAACTCCATTATCTCTTATGGACCACTACAAACGGTATTTAAAAAAAAAGAAAAACTGCTCAAACACAGTAGGCGATTGAGCAAATGAAAAATAAGCAACATTTTTAAACTTAAACAGAACTGCTGGGTACAATATATGACATAGACTAGTACTAGGAAGACCAAATACCACATAGAATAATGAATGTAAATTAAAAATAGAAATATGTTGCTTCTTTAGCTCACTGACATATCTTATTAATATTCCAAATCGGTTGGGTATTCCACAAAGAATAATTGGGCTGTGTTTAAATAGTTTTTGTCATAAAGAAATGTTTACACTAGGTTGAGTTGCATGAAACAGATTTGCCTTTTCTGACATGTAAAGCACTTATTGACAAGGTAACATGTGCTCTGAGAAGCATACACAGGAGGGCGCACTAGCCTTTCCCATGAGCAAAGCACACTAACTCCAGTTTGCCTGGAAGTGTCTATTTGATATAATGTGGTTACGCTGCATTATATTTAATAGGGAACATTGTGAGCAAAATCCGGTTATGAGTCTTTTCTTAATCCTACTGGCAGGAGCCAGAGGCAGATAATTCTGTTGACATCAAGGGAGTCTTTAGTAGCTGTTAATTCCAATACTGTATATGTCCTGATGTTAAGAAATAAAGCCTGCAGCTCATATTGTGTTGGAATGTGAGTTACCTTTCATTGTAATTTGGTATGACTAAATGATATCTCAGGGATCGGGTATTAAACAGTTACTTATCTTTTATCAGATCCTGTGACCTGCGGGCACAGAATTATCAGTGGACTAACAGCAGTCTGCAATCTGAAGATGAAACATAGATTTATTCCATACCTATGCACACAGCGAGAAGTCACAGATGAAGCAACTGAAGGATAATGCCAACCAAAACACCTGTTCTGCTGGGGTCTGCAATGGCTGTGACAGTGCCACACCGCACTTCTCTCTAAGATTACTGCTCCGCCTGTGCCAAGAAATCCGAAAAAGGTGTCAATGCCCCCCTCCGGGAGCTTCTCATTAGCAACAGCAGATTTAAGCATAGACAGGAGTTCGGCGTGGGACGGCGTTTGCAGAATAAATCTACTTTCATTTTGTAAGTCCCTCATCCCAACCCAAAACAGTATTGGGTGCAGTTCTTCTTTTAGTAAATAGGAAAGTGTAAATTGCAGTATTTTGGACACGCGGTCCCACTGTGTGGACATGTCCCCCAGTCACACAGTGGATGGAGTTGCATGATGAGCTATGAGCAGTGGTAAATGAAAAATTATATTATATTATTATTTTATTATATTATTATGACACACTGAAGAACTATAACTTAGCAGGATTGATCAGGTACACAGTGATAAGACTGTACTCACTGGGCTTGATTCATCTTCAGATAGCGTGCCACATCTTGCCTGACATTGCTCTGTGCTTGATCAGAAAGGCACCTTACACCAGTGAATGCAGTGACATCAAATTCATGTCCAAACGCTAATGACACTGCTGACTGCCTACCACTTGAAGGGTGGGACAGGGACGGGTAGGGTCAGGCACATGTAGGCAATGTACAGTAAGAGCGTGCCGAGGTTGAACGTGCGCACTCTCAACCGATTCAAGCTCTGGGCACGTATAGGTGCCGACTAAGAGTGATGACTGACACTTATACATGCCAAAACATGTGTTGGCAAATTAGAGAAACTATATAAATGCATTTTATGTGCAGTACGCATTAAGAAGATCACGATTTATGCTTTTCATGTAAAAAAAAATACATTAAGAGTTGTTTATTTATTTGATAGAATTTTTTATGTTCATATGTTCTGATGGGACTTTATATTGCACATTTGCATGTGTATATATTCTGTAGTCTGTTCTGTCTGTCTGCATACAACAAGTAACATTATAGCCAGAGAGTACTTATAACCATATTCAAGTCACTTGAATCAAGTGGAAACATTTCTTGAGATCCCATTGTACTTGAACGTGTGTGCAAGTTACACTTGATTTTTTTAAACGCAAGTTGCTATCCATTATGTTCGAAGGCCCACTATCTGCTTCCAATCAGAGCTCAACTCTTAAATACAACCTTTACAAATGTAAAACAAATGAAAAATGACAGAACGAAAGTAAGTTATATCTCTTGCTGTTGTGGAAAGCAGCAGCGACAGATCAGGGGATCATGGCAGCCATGTGGCTATCTTGGTTGCCAAGAGGAATTTCAGCCCTGCACAGCAACTTCTTGGGGCCCCCTCTTAGATGCTTAAGCGCACTGTAATTTGGGTATGGCTTCTCTTTGTGGGCTTGTCTAGTGTGTGAGAAGTGCAAGGTTGTCTCCTACTCACTACAAATAAAACCCTGCACCCATTTGTAAGGGAATATACATAGGAAGAACTGAGGAAAAGCTAGTAATGGGCAATGATCACGTCCAACTCATGATCAACCCCTCACATTAACGTGCTGGCACTAAAATAATCAGAAACTCACAAACAAACCATGGCTATGGCAACCAGTGACACTCTCACAATCACATTTTCAGACACCAAAAGTAAGGTGTAATTCACAATATATATACAGTCCATCATAGGTACAGTGGCTTCAGCGTGTAACAAGCTCAGCTGGCATTAAACAGCTGACTGGTCACTCGCACACCACATGGTGTTACGATTTTGATGCCTTAGTCAGTATTAGGCTTACCTAGGGCACGGAGTCTAACGGCCTTCCGGTCTTCACCAAGAACCACCGCAAGGTAGTGTGGACTTTGCTGCCGAAGAACCGCAGGTCGCGGCCCCCAGATTAGCCTACTGACGTAAGGGAGAAAGTTCTAAGCGATGGCAGGCAGACAAGAAAATAGACAATGCGGTGCAAGTACAGGCACTAACCGTTAATTCCAGGCGTTGTAGGTCTGGAACAGTAACCGGTAGATGCACGGAGCCAATGGGTGCATGGCAGGATTCGGGTCCAGAGAGACGACCGGGTCAGTACACTGGTGATATCAGATATACGGTACCAGAGGGAAATCCAGAGAATAGTTGGTAACACAGCCGAGTCGGTACACAGAAGGTATCAGGTATACGGTGCCAGAGGGAGATCCAGAGAATAGTTGGTAACACAGCCGAGTCGGTACACAGAAGATCAGGTATACGGTGCCAGAGGGAGATCCAGAGAATAGTCGGTAACACAGCCGAGTCGGTACACAGGAGATAGTCCAGTTGCGTAGTGCCAGGGATAAGCCAAAGAATAGTCAGGTCACAGCCAGGTAGGTACACAGGAGTAGGAGGAATAGAGGGATACACAGGGAGCAGGTTCACAGGAGTCAGGACACAGGAACTGTAGCCAGGAACAGGAAACACATTGCTCTGACACAGGCAGCGTGTCAGAGCAGGGGAGATATAGGAGTTTGAATTCCCCGCCCAGGAGTCACATGATCGGCAGCAGGGAGAACCCGGAAGTGCGGCAGCGCTAACAGAAGAAGCGCTGAACAGATCGGACACCGCTGTCAGATCACGCTGACAGCGCAGCGGAACGGGAACAAGGTAAGTTCCTAACAGTACCCCCCCCTTCAGGGGTGGCCTCCGGACACCCTATAAGGCTTTTGAGGGAACTTGGTATGGAATTTGTTCAACAAACTCGGAGCATGAAGGTCTCGTGCAGGAATCCAAGAACGCTCTTCAGGGCCGTAACCTTTCCAGTCAACCAGGAACTGAAAGGAACCTCTGGAAATCCGAGAATCTAGAATCTCCTTTACCTCAAATTCCTGATCTAGCGCAGAAATAGCAGCAGGAGGTCTTCTTGAAGAGAAGAATTTGTTAATTACAAGTGGTTTGAGAAGGGAAATGTGGAAGACATTGGGAATCCTCAAGGTAGGGGGTAATTTTAATCTAAAGGCCACCGGATTAATGACCTCAATGATCTTGAAGGGACCGATAAATCGGGGAGCGAATTTCCTAGAAGGGACCAACAAGCGAAGATTCTTCGTAGACAACCATACTTTGTCACCAGGAGTAAGTAGTGGAGACGGTCTTCTTCTTTTGTCAAATGCTCTTTTACTGATGGCAGAGGTGTGAAGTAATTTGCGTTTGATAAGATCCCACCTAGACGAGAAGTCCGATAGAAGGGAATCAACTGCAGGAACCCCAGAAGCGGTTAACTCTTTGAAGGGTGGAACTCTAGGATGAAATCCCTGAAGAGCAAAAAAGGGAGAAATGGAGGTAGAGTCGTGTGAATTATTATTGTGGGCGAATTCTGCCCAAGGTAATAAATCAACCCAATCATCATATTTAGCTGAAATGAAACATCTGAGGAATTTCTCCAATTCTTGATTCGTCCTTTCAGTGAGACCATTACTTTGAGGATGATATGCAGAAGAGAAATTTAACTTAATTCCACAAAGACGAGAAAAGGCCTTTCAAAATCTTGCCACGAACTGAGTTCCTCGATCAGAAACGATAATATCTGGACAGCCATGTAGGCGGAAAATTTCTTTAATGAAGAGTTGAGCCAGAATAGGAGCAGAAGAGAGACCTTTTAATGCCATAAAATGAGCGGCTCGGGAAAGGCGATCAGTGACCACCCACACTACCGAGAACCCTCTGGAGGAGGGTAAATCTGTGATAAAATCCATGGAGAGATGACTCCAAGGTCGATCCGGAATTGGCAGAGGCTGCAGCAGACCGTATGGAGCTTGACGAGGAACTTTATTTTGAGCACATGTGGAACACGCCGTCACAAACTGTCGAACGTCCGAACGGATAGCCGGCCACCAATAACTACGGGAGATAAATTCCAAGGTCTTCTTTATGAGCCCATTTAAGTAGTTTAGTTTGGAGATGTGGAGGAACCAAAGTCTTCCCGTGAGGAATAATCAAACGAGTAGGAGTAGTAGCCAAAATACATTCTGGATCTAGAATAGACCTAACACTCTCTTCTTCGGTATCCATAGAATCAAAGGAACGAGAGAGAGCATCAGCCTTCTTGTTCTTGGACCCTGGTCTGAAGGTAATGATCATATTGAATTGTGAAAAAAATAAAGACCATCTGGCCTGACGGGGATTGAGGCAAGATGCAGTTTGTAAATAAAGCAGGTTCTTGTGATCCGTAAAAATAGTAACAGGAAATCTGGCTCCCTCCAAATGATGTCTCCAAGCTTCCAAGGCCAATTTGATAGCAAGTAGTTCTCTGTCTCCAACGCCGTAGTTTTTTTCGGTGGGTGAGAATTTACGAGAAAAGAAGCCACAGGGAGAAAATTTTCCAGTAGAATTCTTCTGAGACAAAATAGCTCCCACTCCAGCGGAGGATGCGTCAACTTCGAGAAAAAAGGGGAAGGAAGAATCTGGCTGTTGAAGAATAGGTGCCGATATGAAGGCTTCTTTAAGATACTTGAAGGCCTCTACCGCCTCTGGTGGCCAGGTCTTAGCGTTGGCAGATTTCTTGGTCAAGGAAGTGATGGGTGCAATAACAGACGAAAACCCTTTGATAAAGTGGCGGTAATAATTAGAAAACCCAATAAAACGCTGGATGGCCTTAAGTCCAACCGGTTGGGGCCAATCAGAAATCGCCTTTAATTTCTCAGGGTCCATACGTAATCCGGAGCCAGAAACTACGTGACCAAGAAAAGGAAGATGCGTTTTTTCAAAGACACACTTGTCCACATTACAGTACAGATGATGTGACCGAAGGCGTTGAAGAATCAAGGAGACATGATGGCGATGAGTAATAATATCAGGTGAAAAAATTAGAATATCGTCTAGGTAGATGACAACAAATTGATACAGGAAATCCTGAAAAACTTTGTTAATGAAATTTTGAAAAACCGCAGGAGCGTTACAAAGTCCAAATGGCATGACAAGATACTCAAAATGCCCATCGTGCGTATTGAACGCCGTCTTCCATTCGTCCCCTTGTTTAATATGGATAAGGTTGTAGGCCCCTTTCAAATCCAGTTTAGAAAAAATTGAAGCTCCCTTGATCCTATTAAAGAGTTCAGAGATCAATGGTAAGGGGTACCTATTCTTTTTCGTTATGGCGTTGAGGCCACGGTAGTCTATACAAGGACGCAATCCGCCGTCCTTCTTTTTTACGAAAAAGAAACCTGCTCCTGCTGGTGACGAGGATTTCCGGATAAAACCCCTGTTTAAATTCTCCTTAATATATAGGGACACAGCATCTGATTCGGGTAGAGATAATGGAAATACCCGTCCTCTGGGTGGTATCTTATCCGGCAGCAATTCAATGGAGCAATCCCAAGGTCTATGAGGGGGTAACTTGGAAGCCTCCTTTTCACAAAAGACGTCAGAAAACGAATGATATTGAGGAGGAATACCGGAGGATGTTGGAAGACAGCCCATAGCGGGTCTATGAATCCTGGGAAGACATCGGGAATGACACTCTGAACCCCATGCAAGGACTTCCGGTTTCTGCCAATCTAAAGTGGGGGAGTGAAGTCTGAGCCAAGGTAAGCCTAAGATCAACGGGTTGATAGCCTCTGGAATGACTAGGAAGGAGATTTCCTCAGTGTGTAGGGCTCCAATGCGTAGAGAAATGTTGACAGTTCTGTTCTTAATGGATCCTCCAATGATACGACTGCCATCTATAGCTGTAATGGCAATAGGTGGATCTAAGGGTTGCCTAGGCAATGACAACCGCTCTACAATGTCAGCTCGTAAAAATTTCCCCGCTGCATCGGAGTCAATAAGCGCTGGAAGAGACAATTGTTTATCAGTATATTGCAGAAGAACTTGGATAGAAAAACTAGAATCCATAGGAGAGAGAATGTTCATACCTAACTTAGTCTCTCCGTCATCAGTTAGGTCCGATCGTTTCCCGGCCGCTTCCCACATTGACTCAGGACATGACCGGGTTCCCCGCAATAAAGGCATAAACGATTCTTGAACCGCCTCTCTCTTTCCTCCTGGGATAAACGTGCTCTTCCCAACTGCATAGGCTCTTCCTCCGGTGTAATAGGACTTTGGAAGCGAGGAGCCAAATGGAAAGTAGATCGACGGGAACTCTCTCTCTCCTGAGTGCGTTCACGGAAACGTATATCAATCTGGTTACAGAGAGAGATCAAACCATCCAGGGTAGTGGGTAACTCTCGGGCCGCTAGCTCGTCCTTAATACGATCGGACAAGCCTTGCCAAAATGTGGCCGCTAAAGCTTCATTGTTCCAACGAAGTTCGGCCGCCATAGTGCGAAATTGAAGGGCGTACTGGTCCAGAGTAAGGGTACCCTGGAGCAGACGGAGGAGTCCAGAAGCTGCACTGGAGACTCGTCCGGGTTCATCAAAGATGCGTCTGAAGGTTTCCAGGAAAGTGGCACAATTATGGAGGATGGGTTCATCATGTTCCCAGAGAGGAGAAGCCCAGGCAAGTGCTTGACCAGACAATAAGGAAATAATATAAGCGACTTTAGTTTTCTGTGTAGGAAAGTTTCCAGGCAAAAGTTCAAATTGAATAGCACACTGGTTCAAGAAGCCTCGGCATTCCTTGGGATCCCCATTGAACTTGGGTGGGTTAGGTATGCGGAGTTGAGAGGATGTGGGAGCAGATACAGCCGAACTGCTTGGAGCGGGGGCAGGTTGTGGGGCCGGAGCAGGTGGAGGATTAGGAGCTGCCACCTGAGCTGCTTGGAGCGTATCCAACCTGTTAGACAGAGTCTGCAGAATCTGTAATAACTGTTCTTGATTTTTCCCCTGTTCTTCAACCTGAGCCGCTAAGTTATCCAGTAGTACTCTCGCAGTGGGATTCCCTGTCGCTTCCATCAGTTAGATAAGGGGGTCAGAGCAAACTGTTACAATTTTGATGCCTTAGTCAGTATTAGCACAGGCTTACCTAGGGCGCGGAGTCTAACGGCCTTCCGGTCTTCACCAAGAACCACCGCAAGGTAGTGTGGACTTTGCTGCCGAAGAACCGCAGGTCGCGGCCCCCAGATTAGCCTACTGACGTAAGGGAGAAAGTTCTAAGCGATGGCAGGCAGACAAGAAAATAGACAATGCGGTGCAAGTACAGGCACTAACCGTTAATTCCAGGCGTTGTAGGTCTGGAACAGTAACCGGTAGATGCACGGAGCCAATGGGTGCATGGCAGGATTCGGGTCCAGAGAGACGACCGGGTCAGTACACTGGTGATATCAGATATACGGTACCAGAGGGAAATCCAGAGAATAGTTGGTAACACAGCCGAGTCGGTACACAGAAGGTATCAGGTATACGGTGCCAGAGGGAGATCCAGAGAATAGTTGGTAACACAGCCGAGTCGGTACACAGAAGATCAGGTATACGGTGCCAGAGGGAGATCCAGAGAATAGTCGGTAACACAGCCGAGTCGGTACACAGGAGATAGTCCAGTTGCGTAGTGCCAGGGATAAGCCAAAGAATAGTCAGGTCACAGCCAGGTAGGTACACAGGAGTAGGAGGAATAGAGGGATACACAGGGAGCAGGTTCACAGGAGTCAGGACACATGAACTGTAGCCAGGAACAGGAAACACATTGCTCTGACACAGGCAGCGTGTCAGAGCAGGGGAGATATAGGAGTTTGAATTCCCCGCCCAGGAGTCACATGATCGGCAGCAGGGAGAACCCGGAAGTGTGGCAGCGCTAACAGAAGAAGCGCTGAACAGATCGGACACCGCTGTCAGATCACGCTGACAGCGCAGCGGAACGGGAACAAGGTAAGTTCCTAACACATGGGCAATGACACTCACTGTGATGATTACACAAACTGATAGTCATACACTAAATGGTTAGACTGCATTGCTGAGCTCACCTTTCTGCAGTGAACACTGCAGTAAGTGTTACCAGAAAGATTCTATAAAAAGAGTAGATATGCCAGGATATCAGTTCCCGGGCTGACCCTCCTCATTCCGCACAGTACACGATATAGAGCATGGGATCTTAGAATAACTTGTTATTATTTTATTACATACAGCTTGGAGGGAGACCTCATACAAGGACAGGCCGGGGCCACCACATTGGTCTGGGCCTTTGTACCCCACTGCACACAATAAATAGCAAGTAAAGCCGCAATTTGTCTTTAATATACATCAAAGGCTGTTTATTACTGAGCTAAAATGTTTGAAATAACTGGAGTGTTAATAATTAACCAAGTATGTTAGGAGGGTGGTGCTCCTCTAACTGTATTTACCTTCATGGTTCAGTTCTGAAAATGTAAATATAGGGGTTTAGTGGAATTTAAGTGTTGTACAGTGGAAAGGAATGAGTGAGTGGATTCAGTGCTTTGATAACACCAATCATAGAACTAAGTATTAGTACCCTCTTACCTGCCTTATTTCTTGCTGCAGTGCCAACACAGGACCCACAGATATTAAAATACTATTCCACCTTCCTCTGCTGTCTGGCCACCCTAACTGCATTGTAGACAGCAGCTGACTCAGAGAATCAGCAATCCCTTCCAGCTATTTCTCTCTTGACCTTAAATCTTTTTTCCACCAACATCACAGATATTATGCCAGGGCCTTATATTCCACTTGCTCATTAGCTCCCGTCTCCCAGCATCTCTCTCCAATATGATTCCCTTGGTTCACTTCCACCAGCCGCACAGTGAATGGATAATACTTTTCACTATGAGTTGGGAATGTTTTAGTTAGCTAGCAATCTGCTGACATGAAGCAGTATGTGATTAAACTGGCACTGGAGTCTCCAAAAACACATTTAATATTTTCTCTTGTGAATATAACGATTGAATTGTCAGTGCAGAGCCCACACTTAGAAAATATGTGTAACAGTGCTTGGTTCAGTGATCTTTGGGTATCAGTGTTCTGTGTATCTGTATGTAGAATTTATCAACCAGAAAAAATACACTATATGGACTAAAATATTTGGCCACACTTGTTAATTATTGAATTGAGGTGTTACAATCAGACCCATTACCAGAGGTGTATAAAATCAAGCACCTAGCCATGCAGTCTCCATTTGCAAAATTTTTGATACAAAATGGGTCATTTTGAAGGGCTCAGTGACTTCAAGCGTGGTACTGTGATAGGATGCCACCCTTGCAATAAGACGGTTCGTGAAATTTCATCCCTGCTGGATATTCCATGGTCAACTGTAAACGATATTATTAGAAAGCAAAAGTGTTTAGGAACAACAATAACTCAGCCATGAAGTGAAAGACTACATAAAATCAACGACTGCTAAGGCGCACGGTGCGCAAAAATCGCCAACACTCTGCTGGTTCCATAGCTGAAGATTTCCGAACTTCCACTAGCATTAATGTAAGCCCAAAAACTGTTCGGCGGGAGCTTAAACAAATGGGTTTCTATGGCCGAGCAACTGCATGCAAGCCTCACAACACCAAGACCAATGCCAAGTGTTGAATGGAGTGGTGTAAAGCACACCGACACTGGACTGTGGAGCTGTGGAAACATGTTCTGTGAAGTGACGAATCACGCTTCTCTGTTTGGCAGTCAGATGGGCGAGCCTGGGTTTGGCAGATGCCAGGAAAACGTTACCTGCCTGACTGCATTATACCAACTATGAAGTTTTGCAGGGTTTGGGCTAGGGTTTGGGCTAGGTTCCTTATCTCCAGTGAAGGGCAATCTTAATGCTTGAGCAAACCAAGTGATTTTGGACAATGCTATGCTTCCAACTTTGTGGCAACAGTTTGGGGAAGGCCCTTTTCTATTCCAACATGACTGTGCCCCAGTGCACAAAGCAAGGACTACAAAGACATGGTTTGATGAGTTAGGTGTGGAAGAACTTGATTGGCTCGCAACCCCATTGAACACCTTTGGGATGAACTGGAATGGAGATTATGAGCCAGACCTTCTCGTCCAACATCAGTGCCTGACCTCATAAATTATCTACAGAATGAATGGGCACAAATTCCCACAGAAACACTCCAACATCTTGTGGAAAGCCTTCCAAGAAGAGTGGAAGCTGTTATCACTGCAAAAGGGGCACCACTCGATACTAAAGTATATGTATTTGAATGCATCACAGTTCCTATTGGTGTAATGGTCAAGCGTCCTAATACTATTTTCCATATAGTATATATCCCAGCAGCGCATTTCTTTTTGTGGAGATTCACCTATTTGTGTACTGAACGCAAACATAGGTGTGCATGCTCATATGAAAATGTCACATCAATGTCCATTCTATTAACAATTACAACTTTTCCCTTTTCGTGGAAAAGACTTTTAACATCATTATTTTTTTAAAAAGGGTTATGTCTCTATATAATGTTTTAATATTTTTGTATTATTTTGGTATAAAAATGCATGGAAGGTGCAAAACACATCCATTGAAAATATAGTCTGAGATCTAATTTGTACCACCTGCAAGTACGTGTAAAATCCAAGCCCTTTTCTGGGGAAAAAAACCTAGTGTGACTGCCCCACTAAACTAGGAATACTACCATAATTATCTCTCTCCAGCCCTCAATATTCTTTTAAATGTGCATGAGCACCTAACCTTAATTTAGCAAGGAACACCCAAATGCATGCATGCATCTCTAATGAGACAATGCAAATTCTTGCAATTTCCTATAAAATTGAGGAAACATAGTGGTGAATAGATAAATTACATATCAAATCTGTATTTGTGATGCAGGACTGCATTTTTCCAGTTTGTAATGGGCCTTTATTGAGAAGTTATCGATGGAGATAATTGGATAGTGCCCAAACCTCTTTATTAAAGACTAGCCTGAATTTACTTTTAACGTTCTCCCATTTCTCAACCAGGCAGAACTGAGATCTGACCACTACATGTGCAAGTAGGGGAAGTATCTGCTGAACTCTATGGTACCCTAATATCGGGGAAGGAAGGTGTTTGGGTATGTGAGGCTATAGGGTGGAGTTCTCCTTTTGAAATATAATTCATTGATATCCACTGACTGCAGGTTTACATTAATGTCCCTTTTTATTGACATCTGAACACAGCTTCCATTTAGTTTGGAATATACTCTAGGAGATAGCAGAACCCATTAAAATAAATATGTCATGCAATGGAAAGCCTTAGGGGGCTAAACCTAGCCTGTGAACCTACAGTTGGTCTGTGGTGGTTTAAATGATCAAACCTGGCAACTGTGGTGAATAGCTCATCTGATCTGGTACAATCAAAACATTAGACACTTGGTTAAGTGGTCATGTCTTATGACTGAAAAGAGAGAAGGAAATATACAAATAAACGCTTGCTGCAGTCAATCCATCTGGTAAGCGTCATTGTATTAATCTGGAGCTACTTGCAACGTTCATGCCACTCATCTGGAGCTACTTGCTGCGTTCATTCCATTTGTCTGGAGCTACTTGCTATGTTCTCACCTTTGGTCTGGAGCAAGTTTCTACCTTTCATCTGGAGCTACTTGCTATCATTCATTTCTCCTGGAGCTACTTGCATCGTTCATTCCATTCATCCTGTACTACTTGCAGTGTTCATTCTATTTATGTGGTGCTACTTCTAGTGTTCATTCCATTTCTCTGGTTCTACTTGTAGTGTTCATTCCACTGTCTGTGAGCATTTATCTGATAACTATCACATGTAATATATAACTGGAAAAGACCTTATATAGCTTGGAAATGTAATCTGCACAATCCCCACCAAAATGCCAATCTCACCAACCATCTCTTTTATAGTTGCATCATATTCCTATCTAAAATTCTGAAAATAAATTGTTAACTAAATTCTTACACACATAAGGCCTGAGTCATTAAGGAGAGTAAGGCAAAAAAAAAGAGTACATATTCTCCAGGACAAACCATGTTACAATGCAAGGGGTGCAAATTAGTTTATTATTTTGCACAAGTTAAATACTGGCTGTTTTTCATCTAGTACACAAATTTTTCATCTAGTACACAAATACTTGATAGCTTTATTTTTACACTGAAATTCAAAGTTGATTTAGGACATGTCCTAACCCAACTGTAAATCTGTCCCTACATTTTTAATTTACCTCCCGTTCCAATGCAACATGGTTTTGCCCAGGTGCAAAGTTACTCCTTTTTTATACTTTGCTTTCCTTAATGACTCAGGCCCCATACTTTCTAGATATGTTAATCTCTAATCAGTAATAATAATCAGTTCTATTGCTGATGGGTATTTCCAGTCACTGAAGCTGCTATTCAAGGAGAGAGATGTTAAAAAACCTCTGAAAATGACAAAGCCAGCTCTTGCATCTGTGTTCACCGTTAGATTGCTCAATCACATGGCTAATTGTTTTAGCAGCTGTGTTTCAACAGTTCACACACGTAATGCCAAGTCCTAAATGTTGCATATCAATGTATCATACTAGGTAATAAATGTGGCCTTGAGGTTGTTGGACATTAAGGAGTAGACTGTTTAAGGCAAAATGATTTCCAAATAATGCCTGTTAGTTATTTGTACAAAAAAAAAACTAATTTATCCTGACAAAACACAAAGCCACATTCCAGCCAATATTGGGGGCAATTGATCCAATATAGCAGCAGCATGTGCGTCGAAAACAACCATGACACCAATTAACAACAGGCCTTAGTCAATGTGGAAGTAGTCCGGACGCTCCGCCACCTATGTGTGTAGTCACAATTGACGCATGTATGGCTAGTTTTACTGTATAAGTCCTTACCCACTTTTTTAAGGTGCTTATACACACAGACATTTATGGGCAATTAGGTCTAAAACTGCATAATTGGCTGCATACTGCAGTGTCTATAGGCCCAAAAATGCCACATATCCCAATCAATATCTCCCTACATTCAACTATAAATATTTGGCTATAGAATGGTAACGCTCACATATTTATTATTATGTATTGTATAAGTATATTATGTATACAATGATATAGCCCATATTTATTATTTATATATAATGTATATTACGTTATATATATATATATATATTTATTTATTTTATTGTGTATTGTATTATGTATAAGTATTATTATGTATTGTGTTAAGTTTTGTGCTTGTTATAACAAGTTCAATTGTTCTACTTTTTTTGGCAGATAATAGAATATTTCATTGATGGTCCTCTGACTTTCAACATTTCCCTTAATCTCAGTAATAGTTTAAAACAATAAACAAAGAAAGAGACATCTCTCTGTAATAACATATCAGCGGACATTTAAAGCAAGTTTTATAAGCTAGAAGAAACAAATCTGACAATAAAGCAGGAAGGGACTGGGAGCCGCAGGCTAAGGCTCGGAGGGCCATATGTGGCCTAGGACCGTCTGTTGCTAATCACTGGATAATTACTTCTCCTTAGACAGCTACTCTAACCTCAACTGTGTTACCTGCACACAGTCGTTTTGTGCCTCATGCCTCAGTGCTATAATTAGTTTATAGTGAATTGACAAGCTTAATTTCTAAGAACATGGCTTATCAGGGGTAGCAGCTGGCACCTTTGCTGATTCTGGCCTCGCTCCCCTCTGACATCTCCACTGAGCAGCATTCACAGGAGAAAAGTAAGGTGTCCACA
The DNA here is from genome assembly GCF_038048845.1 of Mixophyes fleayi. Lineage (NCBI taxonomy): Eukaryota > Metazoa > Chordata > Amphibia > Anura > Limnodynastidae > Mixophyes > Mixophyes fleayi. The sequence goes on from NC_134407.1 coordinate 82,171,499, forward strand.
GTCAACAGGAAATTAGCTTCCATTCAGAACTGTGATGTCACCTTCCTCTTTGAGCAGGAAGTGTAGAATAGAGCACTGCGAAGCTGTAGACATCAAGATGAAATGGTTGACCTAGTAAGGTAAGTGAGGGGATGGGGCTATGTGGCCCAGAAACCTTTAGTTCGCATATGCTAAGGAACATTGGTTCAGCTCATAAAATGGCTGCCTTCACTGTTTGTAGGTGACATGTCCACTTTAATAAAGTTTAAAGAATGTTTTCAGAAAAAAATGGGAGATGCCAGCTTTTTGTCATAAATCTTTCCAACTTGGATCAACAACATCATAAACGCTTAGACTCGTGTAATGCAGTTCATGTTAATTGTGACATCATTTTACATGGCTAGCCTACAAATATGCATTTACTAACCAACCGAGACCAGACTTTCAAGACATATCCACAAATGTCTGGCATTCAGGTTTAGGGAAAACCCAAAGATGAGGTGATAATAAAGTGTTAAGACTGGTAAAAAGGATTTTTAGTATTTGTTTGTGACTGGAATGACTTAAAAATGAACCTTAATTGGTTTCAACTTCAGAAGCCAAAAATTGAAATTGCTGGCTTATAATGTGTAAGTTTTCCTTGGCAGAGTGTAAAGAGGGAAATTACCAAAGCTGTCTCTTTACATTCAGCCATGAATTGTGTGAGAATGGCCAGAGAAAAGCTGCTGTGTATAGAGGAGATTCACCCGCTCTCCACGCACAGGGAGCAGTAGTGACCTGAATGCTCTTATTGGAGTAACATCATGACAGGGACCTTATGCAGCCAAATTTATTCTGAAATACATAAATAGCATAAGGTTGTTGTGGGTGAGGGGGAAATCATTTTATTTTTCTTGTCTTGGATACAACATACAGTCATGGCCAAAAGTTTTGAGAATGACACAAATATTATTTTTCACAAAGTCTCCTGCCTCAGTTTTTATAATGGCAATTTGCATATACTCCAGAATGTCATGAAGAGTGATCAGATGAATTGCAATTAATTTCAAAGTCCCAAGTCAATGAACTTTATCCCAAAAACAAGATTTCCACTGTATTTCAGCCCTGCCACAAAAGGACCAGCTGACATCAGGTCAGTGATTCTCTCGTTAACACAGGTGAGAGTGTTGACGAGGACAAGGTTGGAGATCACTCTATCATGCTGATTGAGTTAGAAGAACAGACTGGAAGCTTTAAATTCAGGGTGGTGCATGAAACCATTGTTCTTCCTCTGTTAACCATGGTTAACTGCAAGAAACATGTGCAGAAAAGGGCTTCACAGACAAGGATATTGCTGCTAGTAAGATTGCACCTATCGGATCATCAAGAACTTCAAGGAGAGAGGTTCCATAGAAGGCTTCAGGGAGCCCAAGAACATCCAGCAAGTGCCAGGACCGTCTCCTAAAGTTGATTCAACTGCGGGATAGGGGCACCACCAGTGTAGAGCTTGCTCAGAAATGGCAGCAGACAGGTGTGAGTGCGTCTGCACGCACAGTGAGGTGAAAACTTTTGGAGGATGGCCTGGTGTCAAGAAAGCCAGCAAAGAAACCACTTCTCTCCAGGAAAAACAGACTGATTTTCTGCTAAAGGTACAGGGATTGGACTGCTGAAGACTGGGGTAAAGTCATTTACTCTGATGAATCCCCTTTCAGATTGTTTGGGGCATTTGGAAAAATGTTAGTCCAGTGAAGGAAAGGTGAGCACCACCATCAGTCCTTTGTCATGCCAACAGTAAAGCATCCTGAGACCATTCATCTGTGGGGTTGCTTCTCAGCCAAGAGAGTGGACTCACTTACAATTTTGCCTAAGAACACAGCCATGAATAAAGAATGCTACCAAAACATCCTCCAAGAGCACTTCTCCCAACCATCCAAGAACAGCTTGGTGACGAACAATGCTTTTTCCAGCATGATGGAGCACCTTGCTATAAGGAAAAAGTGATAACTAAGTGGCTTGGTGATCAAAACATCAAAATTTTGGGTCCATGGCCAGGAAACTCCCCAGACCTTAATCCCAAGAGATGGGTGGTCAACCAAAAACCCACAAATTCTGACAAACTCCAAGCAATGATTAGGCAAGAATGGGCGGCCATCAGTCAGTATGTGGCCCAGAAGTTGATTGACAGCATGCAAGGGCGAATTGCAGAGGTCATCAAAAAGAAGGGTCAAGACTGCAAAGATTGACTCTTTGCATAAAATTAATGTAATTGTCAATAAAAGCCTTTGACACTTATGAAATGCTTGTAATTTTACTTCAGTATACCATAGCAACATCTGACAAAAAGGTCTAAAAACACTGAAGCAGCAAACTTTGTGAAAACCAATACTTGTGTCATTCTCAAAACTTTTGGCCATGACTGTAGTATTGAATAAAATGGAGTGTGGGCGAAAGCACATAGTGATGTATTTAAGGGCAACAAAAACAGCTCTGCTTGGATCACGTAGCAATCTTGGTAAAGAACACAATAGGAAGGTAGAAACATAGAGCAATGTATTTAGTAAAATTGTAGGTGGGCAGGTAAAATCCAATATTTTTATAGGTATAAAGACCCCTTTAATTGTACTATTATCTTTAGGCTTTATTTATATACCACCAAATATAATGCTACGCTGTAAAGAGAAAGTTTAGTCATTCACACAAATACACACATATTGGGGCCAATTTAATACTGGTATATATTTGGTCAGTGGGAGGAAACTAGGGAGAACATACAAACTTTATGCTGATAGTTACTAGAGATGTTCACTGAACCCCGTGTTCTGGTTTTGGTATTGGATCTGGATTAACTTTGAGTTTAGGTTTTGGCCAAACCATCCTTGCATGTTTTGGTTTTGGTTTTGGATCCCTATTTTTTTTTTTTTTTTTTTTTAAAAATCCCTATTTTTTTTTGCAAAAATTTTGCTTTCTTCCCCCCTACATTATTATTATTAACCACAACACTAATTTCAAGTCATCTGCAGTCGATTTTGACCACCTCACAGGTCACAATATTATTTTCATACACTTTCAAACAAAGACTGCAGCGACCTGGCTGGATGCTCGACAGAGCAATGACACAAACACTCGGCAGTTCATAGCACATCTAGGAAACATTGCCACACAGCAGTGGCAGAAAGGAAAAGTGGTGCAAGATGGAATTGTCCTTGGGCCCTCCCACCCACCCTTATGTAAGATATTGAAAAGGACATGTACAGTTTAACTAAGCAAGCACTCCAGCGACAAGGAGTGCCACTTTTGTGGCTGAAGTGCTTGGTTTGTTTGGGCCCCCACAAAACAAGCTAACAATGGGCTTCAGGCACCTAAGTGTAACGCCCCCTAGTGGCGTGTTAGTAAAACCCTGCACCTCAGTGAATTCAGGAGGGGGTCACCTAGAGGGTAAGCTAATAGTTTATGAAAAGTTACATAAACAGGTTACCATGGGGATAACCCAGCCCAGCCTGGAGACTGAGGGAGAAGAAGGAGGGGCTGTGAGCAAGGGGGAAAGGAGATAGAGAAGAGAGACAGGAGAGGAGAGTTGTAGCTGGGGACCTGGGGTGGAAGCTCCCAGGCTCCCCCAGCATTGCCTGGCTGTCTGAGCGTGGTGACTGAGCCAGGGCAAGGAATGTGTGCCCTGGATGAGGGGGAGAACTCCATGCCACTATAGATAACCCAAGAGAGAGGGGGACACTTCGCATGGAAGAGGCCCTGGAGTGAGGGCTGCTACAAGAGGCATGGTAGCTGTAGTGTCAGATCCTGAGGCTGAGAGTACACAGAGTGACGTGTCAGAGCACAGGAGACATCATCCCCGCAGAGGAGGGCTGAGCTGCAGTTGAGAGGTACACAGAGTGTGTCAGAGCTGCATGGAGGAGAGGCTGCCTGCCTATTAGCATCCATGTGAGTGCCCCTGCAGAGGAGGGTGATCTGCAGTGAGTATGGAGTGTAAGAGAGACCTATGATTTATGTTATATAACATCTGGATAACATTAAGAACTGTGCAGGAGGAGTAATGAGATATATTTGCAACCATATTCGTATTGCTCATTAAGAACTGTGCTGGAGAGAGTAAGGAGATGTATATATATTTCTTTATTGCTGCAACCATTATGATTATCGTGCTGGAGGAAGAGGAGTGTAAATAAAGAGTTCAGTTTGTTATAGAGATGGTCTGGTGCCCAAATTATTGTGACTTCTATTACACTGCACCAAAGTGACATCACTTGTGTCCCACTAACTACAGAGAAACACCTGCATGTGCAGGGACCCCCTGATCATCTACACCCATGCCCATCAGCTAGCCAGGGCTTGAGAAGGAGGTGCACTGTGTCCCCTTTGCACCCCACAATACACACAGTGACAGGGGGGTTACATAAGCAAACAGTGCTGTTAATGAACGCTACTGTGGCAAGTCATGCACCACTAGAAGCAGTTCTTGCCAGTGATAAGAAGAAGGCCATTGTCATGCCTGAGCATAAGACCAAAAAACCACCTCTTGCGTGTGGAATTATTTTTACACAAATCCTGACAACAGTTGTCTAGCCATTTGTAGCATTGTAAAGCCACAGTCAGCAGAGGTAGGGACCTTAACCATTTAGTAACCTCATCCATGTTATGCCATTTGAAGCGAGTTCATGGAAAGCTTTTGTAAAAATCAGAAAATTATGCTACAAAATAACAACAAGCAGTCCAGCATCAGCTACCTTCCTTATCTCAGCTAGATCCCAGCACCTGCAATCTACACCCCCAACACCTTCATCATCAATATTCTCACAAGTGATCGGAGTTAGTACTGCATCCAAGTTGCTAAAGCGATATGGATCACCAGGGGACTCCTTCAACGTGTCAGGGGCACTACCTCATCCGGACGGATGACGATACAGACGCCTTCTGGGAAAGAGTGCTGAAAATGCAGGAAGATGTCCCCAGAGACTATTGGACCGACGATGAGGACGAAGTCGCTGAAGAGTGGGAGCCAGAACTGTGGAACACATGGTGCGAGGAGTGTAAGCACCCTGGACACCTGGCCCGTGACTGCGTGGAATACTGGGATGAAATGCTCGAAGAGCGACACCAACAGGAATTACAAAGCGAGGATGAGGTTGCTGACCTGTGGAAACCAGAATTGTGGAGCACATGGTGCGGAGAATGTAGTCAATATGGACACCTGGAATGTGACTGCGATGAGTACTTGGAGAAAGCCATGGAAGAGAGAGGTCGACAAGCCTTGCTGAAGGCGGAATCGCAAGTGAACACCACGCCTACCCCAGGCTCCGGGACAGAACACCTCCAGCGACAAGAGTCGGAGACCAAGGCGTTGGCGATGACGGGGGCGGCGTATTGCAGCTCCCAGGAACAAGACGAGAGTTCCAACGAGTGGAAAGGTGAGTCAGAAGGGGAGGAGGCCGCCGTCGAAAGGCACCAACCGAGTCTGCTGGCAGCAGAGTTCCCGGCCATTCCTCCATCACGGCCGGATGCCAGGCCCGAACACCCGCCGTTGCAAGTGGAGAGGACCGAGGTGTGGGAGACATCTGATACATCAGCTGATTGGCCCCTGAGGGCGGAAGAGCTGGTCCCAGGGGAAGTTGCCAGACTGGTGTGGATCTTGCGCGAAAGGGCATTACCCAGGAGGACCCGGAGAAGATGGGCCTGGGGCGGAGAAGAGAGAGTCGCCCAGGAGGCACCGCCCGGTGAAGACTGTACTCGGGACAACGCAGCGGGGGAGTGGTGGGCGGTGCCCCACTCCGAAGAAGAAAGAGAGGTATCTGCGGGGTGGGAGAATCCGGTGAGCGCCGAAGAAGGGACTCCTTGGATATCAGCCTTGGGTGAGGGGGTGGCCCGGGTGATGTGGACCCAGCGTGAGAGGGCATTGCCAAGGAGAATCCGGAGAAGACGGGTCAAGCTTGTCGATAAGCGACTTTTGGAGCTGGATGCCGAGGAAAAGATAGTTGTGGGGACCACAACGGAAAAGGTTGTAGGAAATGTGGAGGGATGCTCCGGCGGCGAGGTGACCTAAAGGGGACGCCGGAAGCAGCTGCTCACCAGTCCAGCGGTATCCTTCTCTCTCCACAGGGTCCGGGGGCAGCGGGCGGGTGAGCCAATCACGGCTCACTACCCGCTGCTGGCCAATCAGCAATTGATCAGCAAACTATTCGAGTTGACTAATCTCTACAGAACTGCTTTACAATAATGTCAGGAATCTATTGCTTTCCTATTATGTCCCTAGTTCACCCTGAACTCTATTTTCTGAGCAGAGCACCGCAGCTAACTTCCTCTATACACGATGTCTGTTCTAAAATGGCACTTGAGAAAAAAAGGGAGGACTATATATACAAAGATGGCAATCCAAATCTCGGGTTTTGCAAAAAAAAAATAAATACCAGAAATTACATTTTGCCTCGTTTTTAAATCTGAGTTTGTAGGGAGAAACCAAGTGACGACTCAGTTTCACTCGGAACCCCAACATTGGATTTTGTTGTATTTCACATAATCCGAACTGCTCATCTCTAATTTGTATTACTGATTTTTGTCACAGAACACATTTTATAATACATAATATTATGAGAACTGTTGGTAATGTCAGGTACTGATGGATTATGCTGGGCAGTACTAGGGATAATATTTAGACCATCGGTAGGGTGACAAGGGACTTTTTTGGTCATTAGTCCGATCACTGGTGGGAACTATTAGAGATAAATTTATCAGCACCGCTAGGCACCACTAGTAGAGATAATATCATGGCAAAAGCACTCTTGGCCACTACTAGGAATATTGTTTTTGGCACTGCTGGTTAATGCTGTCTGATACAGATATATTGTTCTGGGCAATTGAGCATTGCTGGGTAATGTTTGGTATTACCAGATATAGTGTTCTTGGTAATTCTGACAAATAGAGTAATATATATTATATTATATTTAGAGATGCTCAGGCTCAATTCCCCGAGAACCGAACATACCCGAACTTAACATATCCGAGTCTCAGTACTTTCACGCTTTTTCGGGATTGAAAACGAGGCAAAACATCATCGATTTGTCGACGTATCTCGGATCTTGCGAGTTGGATTCTATAAGCACCACACTCCACGGCGATCCAGCGCAATTTCACAGAGGGTGAACAGAAGGGGTAGCACAGTCTGTAGAGCAGTTGTGCAGCAAATTAGGTGTAACAGAAAGAGGAGGGGTAGCAGTGTTTTTCAAAGTCTACAGTGACATTCAGGAGAGCTCCATTGCTCCATTTCTAATTGTCATTGCTGAAATACAAATACTAGGGCTGGCAGTCTTTTCTTCTGAATTTGCACTCAAATTGTACGGTGTAATATAGGTTACACACAAAGAAGAGAGCTCCATTACAAAATTACTAATTGTCATTGCTAAAATAGAAATTATAGGACTGACTGGCTTGGTCCAAATCTGCAGTTACATTTTACTGTACCATAGCTCATTCAGAAACAGGAGTGGTGGCAGGGTTCAGTGCTGAAACAGAAATTGTAATAATAGGGCTGTCAGTGTTCTTAAAAGTATCCAGTGACATTCTACTGTGCTATAGCTCATACAGAAACAGGAGGGGTGACATTGTTCTTGTCACTCTCCAGTCTCAGTCATGATGATATTAATCCTTGTACCTCATGTGCTAAAGTCTATGTTCAAGTGCACAGTGGTCAGGGAAACAAAAATGTAAAAAAAAAGCTTGTATCTTTTTAAAGAAAAGGTAAACGCTCTAATAAAGGTGAAAATTTACTGTAGAAAAACGTAAAATTGCCAACATGCCATTCTACCCAAAATATTACCAAGCATACCAACATCAGATAGCTCCATTCTCTTAGCTAGATTTCAGCACCTGCAATCTACACTGTCATCATATTCACCCTCATCATTGTGTACATCCTCCTCAAACAATACTAATTCGTCCCTGCTGGAATCCACCATCACAGAAGTCTGTGTACTTTGATGTAATTGCCGATAATGGCCTTCCACATGGAATTTGTAGTTCAAATGTCATGATTTTTGGGCAATTATTTTAGACCAACCCAAATGTCAAAATGTTGTGCAGACTCATCTGCATCACCACTGGGTGTCATGGAAAAGCTAAGTTATTTCCTAGCAGCAATTTCCAGAGAAACTGAAGGAGAAGACGTCATTGTGTCATGTACCACTTGAGCTGTCAGCTTGCTGACCAGGAGCTCATTGGATCTCTTGTGATCTGGGATAGTGGGAAATAAAGACAAAACTGGAAATGTGATAAATCCCCCCCGCAGTAATACTCTAACAATATTGGTGGCGTTATCAGAAATTACATATCCTCAGGAGAATCCAAGCAGGATAAGTCATGCAATGACATTCCTTACTTTTTCAAACAGGTTGTCATCAGTATTACCTCTGACGTGCACTTTGTCTCATCTTTGATAACCACCTCTCACTTCTGTCTTCGAGACTTCTCCCATGCTGCTCCCCACTTATTGAATTCCCTACCATGCTCAATCAGACTTTCCCACAGCCTTCAAATCTTTAGATGCTCTTTGAAAACCCATCTCTTTTTTTGAGGTGACCTTATCCTCGATAACACTATTCACACTAATGCACCCTCACAACTATCCCAATCTCCACTCTGAGCCACACTCGCTCCTGTTGTTTCAGCTGAGCCTTTAGAATGTAAGCTCTCTAATGAGCAGGGTCCTCCATAACCTTTGTTTTCATGTCTCCATTCATTTTATCTGACTTCTCTGTGCTTGTTTTACGTATGTCTTGTTTTATGTCCTTGTCTTCCCAACTGTACGGCGATGTGGAGTACTGTGGTGCCTTACAAATCTACGACGATAATAATAATAATAATATGCCTTTTAGTGAAGCAGATGATACACTGAGTAGCCTGGCTCAGAAAAATGTGACGTTCTTGGGTACATGCTGCTGCTGTTCCTGCTGGTGAAGGCGAATCACCAACCCAGTGGGCTGTCACAGTCATATAATCTTTAGTTTGCCCAGATCCGCTTGTTCACATATTTGTAGTTAAGTGTACAGTGGGAAGAATGACATTTTGTAACCCAATAATTACATTTTTACGAACCTTCTGGTAGAGGTGAGGAATAGCCTTTCTAGTAAAATGGTGTCGTGAGGGAATTTGGTAACGGGGACACAAGACATCATGTAATTGTCTAACACCAGCTGCAATAATAGTGGATATTGGATGCAGATCTAATAATAGCATAGTCGCCATGGCGTCTGTGATCTGCTTTGCAACTGGGTGACAGCTTTCATACATGCCTCCTCTTCAAATGATTGCTTAACAGTCAATTATTGTAAACTACTATTAGTCTTCTTCTTGGTCTGCTTCTGGGTTGAAGATCCACCCTCAGCAGCAAGAGCAGCATCAGTGGGCCTGACGCTCAAGGATTCTTCTTAGGAGTCCTGGATAGGGGAGGAGTTGAGAGGTGCCCCCGGGGGGGGGAGGGGTGGGGGGATGTCCGAGCGCCCAAACGCCTCAGGGGGAGAAGGCCCCTGACTTCGTGTACAGGGCACTCATTTTGCTGTAAGGGAAAGGGAGAATACGGGAGGGACAGCTCCACAAGGTGAGTGCACCAAGGGAACAGTCCTCGCCGCGGCTATACTCACGTATGCGACTCTCCGCCGATACCCCTGGACTGCCGCCTACTACCTTGTCTTCCGATCAGCGCCTGCAAGACAAGAAAGACAACACCACAACAGCCCTTCCCAACACCTCTGTTACTTACCCAATCCCGAGGGAACGCTATGGACCTCACCACACCGTACCTACCTCCGACTGACCACTCTCGCATCCTGAGATGCTGTGCCCCCACAGGCCTACGCCCGTGGCCCGAGCCCCGGCCGTTAAGCCCCCCTGGTCCTGGGGCTCAGGACTTAGGTGCCCTTCCGGACGGATGGAGGGGTTCTAAACACCGCTCCAGGACTCTACTTCGTACCTATGTAGGAACCAAGTGTTCCCTACTCTATGTCAGGACCTAGCATCCTGCTAGATTGGGGCCAAATGCCCACTGCCAACTACAAGGGCCTACTGCCCGCTCACCATCAGGGACCTTATGTCCCTCTACCAGCAAGGACCCGGAGTCCTTGCTAAGCTACAGGGCCGCCGCCCTGCTACGCTCACGGAAGCCTATCGCTTCCCTAACCAGAGGCCTATGCCTCTCTGCACTAGAGGGCCTTGCGCCCTTCTACCATCCAGAGCCTTGCACTCTGCTACGCTCAGGGCCTTGTGCCCTGCGGGGGAGCCGAGCTCCTACCTATCCAGGCCTACAGCCCGAAGCTACTTAAGGGTCTTGTGCCCTGTGGGGGTGGAGCCGCGCTCCTACCGGAGGGCCTCCTGCCCTGTACCCACCTGAGGGCCTCCTGCCCTGTAACAACTAGGGATTCGTGCCCTCTAAAGACCAGGGCCTGGTGCCCTTCTAACTAACTAGGGCCTGGTGCCCGTTAAAGACTAGGGCCTTGTGCCCTCCTAACAACTAGGGCCTTGTGCCCTCCTAACAACTAGCGCCTTGTGCCCTTTAAAGAACTAGGGCTTTGGGCCCTTCCGAATACCTACAATGGCCGCCCCTACCTGCGCCACAGGCCTAGTGCCTGAAGGTGCCCCCGGGCCTTCTGCCCGACCTAAAAGAGTAATTGATACTCACCTGCTCCGCGCAGGAAACTCCGCTTGTCCCGCCGTCTTGAGTGAAGTCTTCTGGCGGCAGGGTAGCTCACAGCTCTTACAAGGGCTCCCTGCCGCTTCAGCCGCTGGAGCTCTGGCCGCGACGTCCTCCTTCTTCTCATCCGCCGGACTGCCCTCGTGTCGGCGCCCGGCGGCTTATAAAGCCGTCGGCGCGCTGACGTCATCAGCCCTGATTGGCTCGCGGCGGCGGCGCCAGTAGCTTGAATGGCCGGATGCGAGCCAGGACTTCCTAGTGAATTGGGCAGAATCAGATCCAAAATGCAGCGATTCACCGGGAATCGCGATGTTTGGCCAAAATGGTGCAAATATTGGAGCCCCACCCCATCACGCCCACCTCCCCCCGGCAGGCTCCCGGAAGCCAACCTAAGTAAGTTGGCAAGTATGACATTCCTATCACACAATGTTGTGTCACAGCTTCTCCTAAGCACCATGCTGATGCTACTGTCCACTTGTAGCACAGTTTAATTGCTACTAGCAGTGTAACAGAAGTCCTACCAACTAAGCCAACGTGGCCCACTATGCTGTCTCATTTCACTGCTGCTCACATTAGTATAAAATGCGACAGCACAGAACATAAGAGACCTGTAGGGCCTGGCCACCCTACTAGCCCAACTTTTAATAAGTGTAATGCCCCATGTGGCGTGAGTGAAGTAAGTTATTTAATCTTTACTGAGGTAATAAATATAACATAGGCTGTAAAACGTAGGCACACAGGCCTCGGCATCCTCTTTTCAGAACAATATATAAGACTGTTTTAAAGTAGCAAAATCAACCGTTCAACCAATGAATAGATAGAACAAATGGTGGACGGGTACAGGGGAGGAAAGGAGAAAAGGGAGGTAGAAGGGAGAGCGGTAAGTACAGAGGAATAGATGGGGTTAAAGGATTTCAAGTGTATAAAGGGTGTTATGTGAGTGTTCACAGGAACATGAGTATTTAATAAACGTACAATTCTATATTTGGCGCCACTGTGTTAAACATATGCTGCCGATATTCTAGTGTGACAAACATTTTTGCAAGATTTCATGCGACTCCATATTGTTAACAACATTATTGATAAAAGTCAGCCCTTAGTGTTGAGGATCCGTGAAGATATAAATCCTGTTCTAACATATGGTTTTTCTAACCCCCAATTACTGACAATTAAAACACAATCTCGCACAATGGAGGGGAACTGGATGTGCAGTTTGTTTAGCAATAGGGTTAGGTTATGCTGCTGCCTTTGATAAATGATCTTCATTGTCCAGAATAGTTATCTTGGATCCTCTCTTCCAGATTGACGGTAGCAGATGTCAATTTGTCTCTTGTTCTGAATACCTGGAGGAGCCTTAATAACACTGTAATTAAAGGTCAATTAGCATATTAGTCAATATTATCCAATACAATACACTAATGAAGAGTGAGATAATTAATGTGTTTCTCTGAGGCTATTATGTGAGGAGGGCACCGAGGCATGAGGCCTTGCTTAACATCTGCAGGAAATTAGTAATCACGAGGTCCACATCAACATGAAACCTTAATTGCACCTTTGCTTGCTGCTGCATTTTGTATAAGTGCAGCAAACTAGCAATAACACAGCAGAATATGTGGCAAGAGAGAGCCAATTTATTGTTGTGGTGCTACTTGGGACACTGTAATACCTGTTCTCCTAACTCCACTGCAGGATGGTGTTAACAGAAGAGACCGTTGAAAAATAAAGCAGCTATTTATTTTTTTTACTCCAGGGGGTAAATTTATCAAGCTGCTGGTTTGAAGAAATGGAGAGGTTGCCTATAGCAACCAATCAGCTTCTAGTTAACATTTATTTAGAATATTCTGAAAAATTATAACTAGGGGCCTGATTCATTAAGGATCTTAACTTGAGAAACTTCTAATTTCAGTCTCCTGGACAAAAGCATGTTACAATGCAAGGGGTGCACATTAGTATTCTGTTTTGCACATAAGTTAAATACTGTCTGTTTTTCATGTAGCACACACATATCAACTTTTAATGTCAGTGTACAAATAAGCTATTAAGTATTTGTGTGCTACATGAAAAAACAATCAGTATTTAACTTATGTGCAAAACAGAATACTAATTTGCACCCCTTGCATTGTAACATGGTTTTGTCCAGGAGACTGAAATAAGAAGTTTCTCATGTTAAGATCCTTAATGAATTAGGCCCTAGAATCTGATTTGTTGCTATAGGCAATATCTCCATTTTTTCAAACCCGCAGCTTGATAAATTTACCCCCAGATCTCTGAAATTAATAGAGCTATTGCACTGCAACCTGGAAACGAAACATTATTATCGTTCTGGATACCTTTCAATATTCTGGGAGAGTAGGCCAGTATGATATCCATACATATTGAATAAATCACTTATACAGTGGAGGCAGCTAGATAAACTAATAGTTAGCCTATCAATGCACTAAGAACTCGTGACATTACCTAGACATGCAGCACAAAGTGCTTAGTGAATTTATAGGCTGTATTCACATGAAAATTGGTTTAGCTAGCAAAATGGCTGCCATTAGCTTTTAGTGGTAATAGTTTCACTCTAAGAATATTTTTGCGCTTTTCCTTATTCAGACTGTAAGCATGCACCTGTGCAAGCCCTGCTAATTTACTAAAAATCCTGTGACCTATTGCATTGCTTGTTTTGATGTATGACGTATTGGCGAAACTATTAAAAGTGCGAGGTTGTGTGATAAACTTCAGAAGCAGATAAGTAATTTCCTTATAAAAAGTCATAAATATGTAAACATTTCAAAAATGAATTAAAATGCATAGTGTGGAAGTTCCTATCATATCACACAATACAACTTACTTAAATATCTTACTAAAACCAAATAACGTCACGGACACCAAATTAAAGTTGAAATAAAATATACATTTATTGAACTGAACTTAATTAATTCGACTAAGGACTGGATGGCGAACGAGATCAGGGCAGTCAGCAACAGCAAAACCAATAACGGTGGAAAGGTCAGACCATAGTATCACCAACCCAGGATCATACCTTATCTATTGGCCGGTGATAAAAGTCTGTCCAAGCGGCAAGACTACATCCCCTTATTAACTGCTAGTATTAATCTGTAGATACTGGCTGAGGGTACTCCTCACAGGCGGACCTACCATCTGATGACACCAACGGGAGGGGGGTAGTGACCTATGACAAGATGAACCCATCACCATATGCAAACCTACTAACTGCAATGCTCTCCTACCGCCAATAAGGAAACAAATCCTGGCCATATACCATTACTTGCCACCATTAACTACACCTTGCCGGATTGGAGGGAAAACCCGGAAGCAGGAACAGAAGGAGACTGCCTGAGCTACTAGTTTATGAAGCTCAGCAAGACCCTCCTCCAGCCTCCATTGGTTGTTATTTCCTGCAACATCATTGAATGGTGAGTACTCCTATCACTCACACGCATGATTTTAACTGCGTTCTAGCTAATTGCCTTACTTCAACTTATCTATGAATGCAGAAAAGCTTTCTGTACTTTTTTTTCATTATAACTGAAAAATGATTGAATTAAAATAAATGGAGAACAATGTTTCATACTTCTTGCAAAACTTGTACATTTTGCTGAAATTGGAAAAAGTATGCCTAGATATACAGTTATGTCATATGTAACTTCATTTTTTTCAATGATAGAAGGAAAGAAAATGACTTATTTAACATGATATAGGAAATTTTCATCATCATCATCAATTTATATAGCGCCACTAATTCCGCAGTGCTGTACAGAGAACTCATTCACATCAGTCCCTGCCCCATTGGAGCTTACAGTCTAAATTCCCTAATATAGACACACACTCACACAGACACAGACAGACAAAGAGGGAGATAGACAGAGACTAGGGTCAATTTTTGATAGCAGCCAATTTACCTAGCAGTATGTTTTTGGAGTGTGGAGGAAACCGGAGCACCTGGAGGAAACCCATGCAAACACAGGGAGAACATACAAACTCCACACAGATAAGGCCATGGTCGGGAATCGAACTCATGCCCCCAGTGCTGTGAGGCAGAAGTGCTAACCACTAGGCCACTATGCTGCCCACATTTTCTCTTACATTTAAGTTAAGAATCTGTAGGTCCCAGGGAACCAGCCAGTGATAACTTTAAAATCGTGAAGTAATATTACAGTCTGACCACATCCTAATGAATCCTTCTAAGACACAAAACACACTTTAATATAGACTCTATTGCCAAGGTGGGGATTATAGTAATGCTCCCCTATAAACAGCTGGACTAGAACCCAGTCTGATATCACAGACTGATAAACTGTTCTAGAACAGTTATTTAACCATAGTCTGCGAGAAGTAACCGAAACACCTGGATTACACCCACGCAGGGCCATCTTAACAGCACTATGGGTCCCCGGACAAAGCAGTGCACTGGGGCCCCTTCCTACATAACCAATCACAGGAATAAAATATAAACTATCAATAAAATTAAGCTTATTTATTGTTACATGTAACAAAATCAGTGTTTAAACATTAAAAAACATGCTGCTGTTGCTCCCCTTCTGTCTCCCTATTTCTCACTGTGCCCTCCAAGCTGCTGCTATTTGCCCCCTTCATGTTTCCCCTATTTCACACTCTGTGCCCTCCATGCTATTGCTATTTGCCTCCCCCCATGTTTCCCCTATTTAACACTCTGTACCCTTCATTATGCTGCTATTTTCCCCCCTTCATGTTTCCCCTATTTCACACTCTGTGCCGTCCATTATACTATTTGCCCCCCTTAATGTTTCCCTTATTTCACACTCTGTGCCCTCCAATATGCTCCACAGACATTTTCACTTACTCTTACTCCCCCTCGCAGACCTTTTCAGTTACTCCCCCTTCCTGCAAACATTTTCAGTTACTCCCCCCCCGTCAGTGGCGGATCCAGGGGGGGCGATCGGGGCAATCGCCTAGCAGGGACTTGCTGCTGATGGCTGCACACTGTGTAGGTCCGTTCAGCATTGACAGTGTGCTGCCCGACTGCTCTGATTGTGTTTTAAACACAATCAGAGCAGCCGGGCAGCACACTGTCACTGCCGAGCGGACCTGCACATAATGTGCAGCCGCCGGCAGGCTTAGAAATTAGAAAAGGGGTGGGGCCTAAATCGCCCCCCCCCCCCCTAAAATCGCCCTGGGTAGAACAGTTGCCTAGATCCGCCCCTGCCCCCCGTGCTGTTGTTTTTACTTACTCTCACCCCCCCTGCAATAACTGTCACTGTGCCCAGCACCATTTTCCCGATCCCCGAAAAGGAATGCAAATAAAAAGTATAAAAATACACTTGCAACTACCAATAGATAACTTACCGCAGCAGCCTCCTTGAGTTCACTCTGCCCCCTTAACAGCTAAACCGCGCTTTGTGAAGGCTCCTACACAACTGCACAACATGACATCACATCGCGCGGCCGCGCACAACTTGAAGAGCCAGGACCCGGACCGGCCCACACAGCCAGATGGCCAGTCCGGCCCTAGATGCATCTAAAAGACACATCTTACAGCTGGACACATCTAAGCTGATGGTCATTAGCTTTCAGTTCATAACTTAATTTACACAGCTGCATAGTATGTCAGCTCTTTATAAATAAAAGAATAAAAATAACTTTTGTGGAGTGTAGATGGCCAAAGGCCTCATTGCATCACAAGAAATGCACCCTCTCCACTCCTTTATCTAATATCAATCATTAAACTAAAACCTCGTTTCTGCACTGCTCCACAAAACGAGGGGCACTGGCATGCCTAATCCTACGCCTTCACCCCGTCCAGCTCCTCCACATAGATTCAGTATTACTCAGAAATTTGTAGACTTGAATGTGGCAAGATCTGTAAGGGGAACTTTCAAGAAGTTTGGGCGCCAGTACTGCTCCACTCCACTACCTGGTCATTATCAAGTTAATATCCTTAGACAGCTGGATAATAAAATTTTTTGAAGTTTCTCAGTATGAAGTAAGAAGCCACAGTCACCGAGGTTCTGGAAGTTACAACTGAAAACTTTCAGTAGAAAACATGATTGATGGAGCAGTCTCCTATTTTTGGCAGGAAAGTTTAAAATGAATTCAAATCATTTTGTTTTCACCAGCAGTTTCAAATATAGGTTTTATCTTCTGCTAATGAAGCTGATCGTCTCAGCAAAAGCAAAAAAAAATAAAAATTTTCATGATGTCATTGTGGACTTAGCTTGCTTTACTCTCCGTTCCTCATGCTGCAATATTTCCTTTACACTTATGCTGTCCATCATTCTTTTCCAACTCTACCCACCCCATGACATTCTCCTCTGTACCCTTCCCCACTAAAAGGAGTGCTGGCAACTTGCAGCCTAAGGGCAAACTAGAATCTTTTATCCAAGGAGCCGGTATTCTTAAAAAGGGGCTATTGATAACGCTCATCTGCCTTGCCAATATTGTTTTTATAATGGTGATAAAAATCATACTTACAGCTGAGATTGGAGGACTAATAACAAATAGGCCTCAAACTATACTTGCCAACTCTCCCGGAATGTCCGGGAGACTACCGAATTCTGGGTGAGTCTTCCGGGAGAGTATGACAATCTCCTGCATCTGCCCACTTCCTAGTGAAGCGGGCAGAATTAAATCCAAAATGCCGCGATTCACCGGGAATTGCGGTATTTGGCCCCGTCATTACCTCACAGGGGCGGGTCCAAAAAGTACACGATTTTCGGAGCCCCGCCCCCTGCACGCTTACCTGGTCCCGGCAGCTCCCGGATCATACTTACAAGTATGCCCCAAACTGCCTTTTATCTTAATGATATCAGTGATTCCCTGTGAATTTATAGACTGCATGAACATAGATATTGGTTCAGCAAGCACCCTCTAGGCAACGAGTATTATATGTGTTCGTTAGGAAAAGGGGAAGCTCCAAAAAATTGGGGGCACCCTCATTTGAAAAGGAAAAGTCAACTCTATCACATTTAATTATAGCAGTCACCTCTTTGAAATTAAGTTACCTGAAACTTAAAATGAGCTTTTTTTTTTATTTTTTTTATTCATTTATGTATTTATTTTTTTTAAATGAGCTTTTTTATGTGACATTGTTTTATATTACAAAAGCATCTTACAAAATACCCCTCTGAAATATGCTGTTTGCATAAGTATTTAATTGCCACACTTTAATATTTTGTACAGTTACCGTAATAAATTAAAAATAATCATTAATCTTCTAAAAATGAATGGACTGTTCAGAGAGAGAAACAAGAAAGCAGCAAGCAATTTTCAGGCCCAGTTCTGGGAGAAGCTCCAATTGAGGCACAGAAAACGAACTAGGGTAGCAGATCAGTAATACTAGCAAGGTTCACACATGTATCAATGTTCTGAGGATCAGCATTTATCTATGTAGTAATCCACTAAATATAAACACAGCAATGATGGCACAGTCTCATTGAACATCTCCAGCCAGAGTACATTGCCGAAGCAACTACAGTGCAAATGAGAAACAGTCAGCAGCTTACAAATGGGAACTTCTTAACAGTCTCAAGCAATATATTTATTATTAGTAAGGACCGCTGCGCTCCATCCTCTATATCCCCGGTGGTCAAGTGGAAAAGGAAGTGGGGCAGTACCGGAAGTGTCGCTTCTTGTTCAGTGTATAGGAAGAAGATGCAGCATTAGTAGCTGTGTGGGGCCATAGGTTCTAGGAGTGACCTGAGGCTCAAAACATTATAGAGCCTGTCCCATAAATGTTTCTGCACTGAGGTGCAGAATAACAAAACTCCTTACAACATTGCATATGTGCATAAGGATACTGCTCAGTATACATAACATGCATAAGACCCGATTGCTGCTGCAGCCATTAGCCATGTGAGTACCTGCATTACTATTACTGTTACAAATAAACCAACAACTTGGTTGAAAGTGGACTGACATCCATAACCAACACTGCTGACACCTTACAGATACCAAAGGTTCTGCCAATATATATTATATATATTGAAAAAAAGCAATATTTCTATAAAAGATTATACTGTTGAGTTGTACTTTTATTTTATGTTAAAAATAGTTGTGTAAAATCATGTAAGTGTGTATGCATGAATCGGTGTGCTGATCTGGACTTTCAGTTGTTGGTAAAATTGTTAAAGATATCGTATTGGGAGAAATTTCTGTAGTTTGTACCTAGCTTAAGTACTGTAGGCTCTTCATGGGGTAGTGTCCTGGAGTTAGCTGGTCCCTCACAAGCTCCTCCTCTCTACTGCATGCTGGGAGATGTAGTTCACTGCATGCAGGGGAGGGATTTAAAGCGCATGTATGGCCTGCTCGGGTCGAGTCGCCACACAACTTAAATGCAAGTTTAGTTCAGACTTGAATAAGGCCCTTAGGGGCATATTCAATTGTCGGCAGAAACGCCGAAAATCTCACGGTACGCGCATTATTACCGTTATTACGGTAACAGTGCGCAGAAAAAACGTTATTACGGTAGTTTTCTCGCTGGATTTCAGCGTTCGGTACCTTATCAATCGTTGACAGCCAATTCAAGATGATTAAAGCATGGCAAGGGTGCTCTCATGGCAAAGCTGGACATTGATTTGGCCTTCTCACTCTTTCCACTACACCTGGACAATATAATGTTTCTACTGTAATATTTTTAGCATATTCCTACACTGATGCCTTGAAAATCATACTGGGTCCAAATCAGTGGCACATTATTTGGATGATTTAATGTTAGTGGATCCAACACAGTCAACTCAGTGTAGCCACATGCCAAGTGAGTTTGAGTACATGCTTAGTGAATTTGGTGTTGCGAAAGATAAAATTGAGGACCCAAAGTCAGTTATGTTCTACCTAGGAATCGAAATTGACACAGACAAACTTGAGTGCAGACTCTCAGCTGTGACGTATCAAAGCTCAGTGACGTACTTGGCTGGTACGCAGGAGGGAAGGACATGCTAGAGCAGATGCAGCATTTGCTTGGGATGCTGGCAATACCTCTTTTTTGGCTTGCCCTACTTTAATTTAAAAAATAAATGAAAATTGTAAGAATGCCCCTTTATTGTACCACCTCCTGGGAACTTGTGCATTCCAGGCTTGGGTTTGAAAGATAATCCCCCCCATGCATTTGATGCAACTAGTTTCCTAAATTGTGTGCTTTCCCCACCTTTTCTTGTCTCTTGTGTCTCCATGATCTTTACAATGTTCTTATTTCATATTTGCGGGAGTCTCACGGTCATTCCGGGAAAGTTGGCAAGTATGGTTCATGTAAGTGTAGCACGCTTCCTGGAGATGCCACCTAATGAGACTTGGACAGATCCCCAGATATTCTTCTTAGGAGAAGCATCTTTAGAGGTTACCTGAGACTTGGTCTAAAGATACATGATGATGATGATGACACCAGCACACTGTCTAGCTGCTTCTGATTAACTGCTTGCGCAATGAGTCTCCAGCTGATTGTGTTAAGTCATGGCCATCTATATGCATTACTAGTTTGTCATTTCTATTTGAAAAACTGGAGGAAATAACATTTCCATTTTATTTATAAAGCAATAAACGGTGAATGTGAGGAGTTTGTATTTACCTGACTTCCACCTGGACCTACTCCACTACACCCACGAAACCTCTGCCTGCCTCTACACCCAGCCTGGCCCTACTCCTGGTCTAATCTCCAATGGGCTCCGCTGTTCCGTCTTACCTGCCTGCCACCGTTCCAGCTCCTCTGTCGACGCCGGCTGCCGCTCTCTGCTCTGTCTGTGGACGTCCACCTCTCCATGCTCCGGCCCACGCTTCCAAGTGCCGCACCACGTGTTTCTCCGGCTCCCGCTGCAGGTGATGATCTGGCTACACGCTCTCCTCTGGCTCCTGTTTCCTCGTGCTTCTCCGACCTCCACAAACCCACGAAGTGCCGATCCGGCTCCACGTGTTCCTCAGGCTCCGCTTCCGTGTGCTGCTCCGGCTCTCCCATCTCCACTCTTCTGGATTTCTGACGCTGCTCCATCTGCTGCTCCAGCTCCGTTGATGACGTTGTTCCTGGTTGTTCCTGGTCTGCTTGCTGCCACGTCTCTCTGGTGCCTCACTCCCGGTATCCCGCAGCTCCGGTCCTGACGCCATCCCTGCCTCCAGTCCGCCTCCGGCCACAGCTGCCTCCACGCTCCCATACCTCGCATCCCGTGCTTCGGTTCCAATGCTCCTTTGGCCCTCCTGATCTCCGTCCACCTGGACCCACATCATCTCTGGTCACCTGTACTTTGGTCCTACCTGACTCTCTGGATCACTCGTCTTGCCTTAACCCTGATCCCTAGACCATTGTCCCTCCAGCAATCTACCCGTGACCTGGACTCGCCTGCCTGGACTATAGAGGCCTGCACTCGCCTGTTTCCGGTGGTCTCCTTCCTCCTGGTACCTGGCTCTCTTTGTCCTCCTTTCTACTTTTACATTGTATTTTTCATTTCAATTTTTACATTGTGTGTTTCAGTTCAATTTTACGTTGCATTCTTCTCTTCTATTGTACTATTATGTCACCTTAACCTACTCTTATTTTAAGCCTATTTTACTGTGTTTTATTTTACTGCATTCCATTTCATTTTACTGTGTTTTATTTTACTGCATTCCATTTCATTTTATTTTTATTTCAACTTTAATTTTATTTAATTTAATTTTTATTTAATTTAATTTATATTTAATTTAATCTTATTTTATGTCTACTGAACTCCATATTGTTTTCTGACATTGCCTTTCTTTTCCACCCTGTCTATAGCCCTCTACTGTTCTACTCTGCTCGTCAGCCCTTAGGGAACTAAAAGTCTAATTTGCTCTGTTCCACTACAATCTCCCTTTGCTGCCCTCTGTTACTCCCTCACCCCTCCCCTGCCAACTCTTGCCGCTCTCTTTTCCCTTGTCCCCCATCTCTCATCATGCCACCTCGCTCTTTTCCTATACCCATACTCTCCCCTAGCCCCCACCTATGGCCTAACTCTCGCAGCCCCATCTCTCACCCTCCCCCTCGCTCCATCAACCCTGACAATCTCATCCACATCTCCCCCGGTCCCTCCATCCCTTTTTCGTGTGCTCTCTGGAACTCTAGGTCTGTCCGTAACAAACTGTCCTCCATCCACGACCTCTTCATCTCCAACTATCTCAATCTTCTTGCCATTACCGAAACCTGGCTCACTCCCTCGGATACTGCCTCTCCTACTGCTCTCTCCTATGGGGGCCTCTCTTTCACTCACTCCACCAGAACAGATGATCGTCCAGGAGGTGGAGTGGGCCTCCTCCTATCCCCTAGCTGCACTTTTCGGGTCATTCCCACTTTACCTTCCCTCTCCTTCTCCTCCTTTGAAGTTCACTCCATTCGGCTCTTCTCCCCCATCCACCTTCGTGTCTCCGTCATCTACCGTCCCCCTGGCCCCACCTCTCTTTTTCTTGACAACTTCGCCGCCTGGCTCCCCCATTATCTTTCCTCTGACCTTCCATCCATTATACTAGGAGACTTTAACATCCCTATTGACAACTGCTCTGACCCTGCCACCATCAAACTTCTCGCCCTTTCCTCCTCCCTTGGCCTCACTCAGTGGACCTCCTCCCCTACCCACTGCCTTGGTCACTCCCTCGACCTTGTGTTCTCTCATCTCTGCGATCTCTCTGACTTCTCCAACTCTCCCTTCCCACTCTCTGACCACCATCTCCTCTCCTTCACTCTGTCCTCCTCCCCCGCTCCCGCCTCGCCTAAAGCCACCCTCACCAGGCGCAACCTCGATGCCATTGACCCCATCTCTTTCTCCTCCTCTCTTGAAACTCTCCTATCACCGCTGCTCTCTATGGCCTGCCCTGATCAGGCGTCCTCTGTCTACAACAAATCCCTCACTACTGCCTTAGACGCTGTCGCCCCGGCCTCTTCTATCCGCCGCCGGCGCCTTATTCCCCAACCCTGGCACTCAAAACTTACACGCTTCCTTCAAAAATGCTCTCGCACAGCTGAACGCCTCTGGAGGAAATCTCGTTCCCTGGCTGACTTCCTCCACTTTAAATTTATGCTCTCCTCTTTCTGCTCTGCCCTGTCCCTTGCTAAACAATCCTACTTCAAGTCCCTCATTTCTTCTCAGTCCTCCAATCCCCGTCGCCTCTTTGCCACCTTCAATTCCATCCTCTCTCCCCCCCCTCCCCCTCTCCCATCTTCCCTCTCCGCCTCTGACTTCTCCACCTTTTTCTCTTCCAAAATTGAGGCCATCAGACTGAACATTTCCTCCTCCAATCCCTCTCCCGCCACCACCATCGCTTCACCGCCCTCTATTAATCAGCTCTGGTGCTCCTTCACCCCTACATCTGGTGATGAAGTTCGCTCCCTTATTCTTTCCTCTCCACCCTCTACCTGTCCTCTTGATCCAATCCCCTCTCACCTCCTTCGCTCTCTTACTCCTACTGCTTGCTCTCACCTGGCTCACTTTTTCAACTTATCACTCTCCTCTGGCACAGTCCCCTCTTCATTCAAACACGCTCTCATCTCTCCTATCCTCAAGAAAGCCAATCTTGATCCCACCTCCCTTGCGAATTATCGCCCTATCTCTCTTCTCCCCTTTGCCTCCAAATTACTCGAGCGGATTGTCTGCAGCCGCCTCACCAGACACCTCTCGGTCAACTCCCTCCTCGACCCCCTCCAATCTGGCTATCGCCCCCTTCACTCCACTGAAACTGCCTTGGCCAAAGTTACCAATGATCTCCTATCAGCCAAAGCCAAGGGTCCCTTCTCCCTACTCATCCTCCTCGATCTCTCCGCGGCCTTTGACACTGTAGACCACCCCCTCCTGCTGCAAACTCTTCTCTCTCTTGGCCTTTCCGGTTCGGTCCATGCCTGGTTCACCTCATACCTTGCTAACCGCTCTTTCTCTGTATCCACGTCTGGTTCTTCCTCTACCCCCTCCCCTCTCCCTATTGGAGTCCCTCAAGGCTCTGTTCTGGGCCCTCTACTATTTTCGCTCTACACTTCCTCCCTTGGCGCTCTCATCTCCTCTTTCGGTCTTCAGTATCACCTCTATGCTGATGACATTCAACTCTACATATCTTCCCCTGATCTTTCCACCTCCCTCCTCTCTCGTGTATCTGACTGCCTCTCAGCCATCACCTCCTGGATGTCCTCGCGCTTTCTCAAAATTAACATCTCTAAAACTGAACTCATTGTCTTTCCCCCACCTCGACTCCCTTCCCACCATGACCTCTCTATCGTTGTTAACAACTCCACCATCTCCTCTGTCGGCCAACTCCGCTGCCTTGGGGTCACTCTTGACTCCTCTCTCTCTTTTGCCCCCCACATTCAATGCCTCGCCCAAGCCTGTCGCTTCCAACTCCGCAACATTGCCCGCATCCGTCCCTTCCTCTCTCAGGAAGCCACCAAAACTATCATACACGCACTCATCATCTCCCGCCTTGATTACTGCAACATCCTCCTTACTGGCCTCCCCCACTCCCACCTCGCACCCCTCCGCTCTATACTCAATGCGGCTGCAAGACTCATCTTCCTTTCACGCCGCTCCTCCTCTGCCTCCCCTCTCTGCCTTGCCTTACACTGGCTCCCTTTCCCCTACAGAATCCTTTTCAAACTCCTTACCACCACGTACAAGGCTCTCTCTCAGTCTACGGCCCCTTACATCTTTAACCTCATCTCCATTCACACTCCTGCCCGCTCCCTACGCTCAGCTAATGACCGCCGCCTCTCCTCCACTCTTATCACCACTTCCCACTCCAGAATCCAAGACTTCTCCCGTGCCGCCCCCCTCCACTGGAACGACCTCCCTCGCTCCATCCGTCTCTCTCCTAATCTGTGCTCCTTCAAACGAGCACTCAAAACTCACCTGTTCCTTAAAGCCTACCAACCTTCTACCTAACCCGCATCTCCTCCAAACGTTCTACTCTCTCTCCTCCCGGTCCCTCTCCCCACACTTCAAATTCCTCCAATTGTGTCTGTTCGTTCACCCACCCTTAGGATGTAAGCTCGAATGAGCAGGGCCTTCTTCCCTCTTGTCTCCACACCAGTTCTTCTACTTCGCCTCTACTGCATTGACCTAACTGGAGTTTCTGAAGCATTGGTATTTTTGTTTATTGTTCTGTATTGTTATACCCTGTATAGTCTACTGTTTGCTTTGTGTACGGCGCTGCGGAAATCTTGTGGCGCCTAACAAATAAATGATAATAATAATAATTTAATTACAACTTATGTTGAAAATGTGACTCATATTTATTACTAAGAATGTCAAGATACTAGTTTCTCTTATGTATAGTATATGACACTCTATTACAATATACTGTATATGTGTAGGTTAATGTGACTTTCACATTTACTACTCAGGCTGGATACACACTACAGAATATTTCTCCCGATAGTTAATGATTTTACCAACGATTGAAAAGAAAAAAAAAGCACAGCTCAGCACGCCGATTCATGTGTACACACTAAACATGTTTAACAAGATTTACCTTCAGATCCGTGCTCTTCATCTGTCATAACCATTGGCTGAAAAGATTGTGACTCGGCACAACCCATAGAGACCTATGGACACTGCTGGTTGTGAGTGCATACACACTGCAGAATTGAAACAACAACGCTCGCTCCATCGTTGAACCAGATTTTTTGTTTGGTTTAAAAATCAAATGAAACGATACAATGCGCTTTGGAATGATAATCATTCATAGTTGGAGCATACATACTAATGCAAAATTGGTCTGAATGGTCGTTTATTGTGTGATTGGCCCAGTAGTGGGCTAAAAACCCTGTAGTGCAGGGGCGCACGCAGGATTCCCCCCCACCAGAGAAAAAATATAGAGAGCTGGTGCGCATGCGGCCGCGCATGCGCAGCAGCTCCATTTTGGCTAAACTGTATTGTACAGCAGCCGCGGCGCTGTCACAATACAGCACCGCCGCGGACGCTTCTTTGTCAGCGCCGCGGCTGCTGTACAGTAAAGTGCCGCTATGTAGGGGCACTGTTTAGCCCCCGTTTTTTGCGGAGCCCGGTAGTGTGCCCGGTAGTGTGTACCCAGCCCAACAATGACAAGCAGCATCTCTATGCTATCGTTGGTATAAGTATACGCAATTGTATGCCTGATGCAGAAATACTGCTGTGTATTGAGTTGGACTGATCTTGAGATATGTCCAACTGAACATACACACTTCAGCATGCTCTTTTGTAACATATTTATGCGCAGGCTCATAAGACAAAATGCGTTAAATCTACGCTCATAAGACAAAATGCGTTAAATATAAGTGAGGCCCAAATTACATAATCCTAAATTCTGTTGAATCAAGCACCAGCAGTTGTTTCACTTTGCAGTAAGCATTTGGTAGAATCATACTGTTCCATCAGCCAGTGTTAAACTGTCAAAAATGATGGACAGACATTCTCACCCAGCTGATCAACACACACAGTCTGGAACTTAAATCTGTGATTGACCTCATTATTTATATGGTCCTAAAAAGAAGTGAAAAGACCCATTTATTAATCTGCAGGAAGTTAAGACAGGACAACTCCCCACTGTTGGGACAAATTACTGCAGAGGTTTCAGTGAGCTGATCAGTCCCTACATCTCTCCCAGGATGCCTGAGGGTCTCAATTAGCTCTTGGCAATTCAGAATAAAAACAATTCACCACTTTTCTCATTAAAACATGAAAAGATTCTTTTAACACCAGCAGCAATTTCATTGCTGTGAAGAAGCTGCTCGGCTTTTATGGGACACTGATTAAAAAGACAATGGAATTAGTTCAGAGTGAGCTGTTAGGCCTATGAAACCTCCTTTGGTTGTTAAATTGCAGGGCAAAAGTGCATAATGGGAGATTGATTAGGGTTAATAGACTTATTTTTACAGGTCACACTGCACAGCAGTATAGATTGCAACCCTCACAACACATTATCACTAGCCATAAATCAGGATGCTCAGGACCAATTCAGACCCCCTTTCCCTCCAATGACTGGCAACAATCTGCTTTTGTTTCTTGTTTCCCCTGCTGACCAGCAGCTCGTCCTCTCCTTTACAAAGCCGAATAACAAGGCAGCTGGGTATTGGCTAAATTATTAGTTTGGTGGGATTTTCTGAGTTTGTTTCACCTTCCTTTTTTTTTACAAGCCCTCCCAGCTTCAGTAGTAACTGGTGGTCTACCACTATGCTTATTCGTGAGCTGGGCTCTAGAAAAATTATTGAGTAGAATTCAAAAATATTGTTTCCTAAAGAATTCTGCAATTTCTTCTTAAAATCTTCTCCTTAACATCATAATCAAAGATATAAACTGTTTTGAGAATATGTTTTACATTATTATTATTATTATTATTATTATTATTATTAAGTTTTATTTATAGATCGCCACAAAGTGTCTGTAGTGCCGTACAGGAACAAACAATAGGACAATACAAGGTTAAGCAGCACGCTGCAATTAACAATAAACACTATAACTCAGGGAGCTCAAAGCACAGCTCACGAGAAAGAGTAAAGAATATTCAGCACAAGATGCAAACCTGTGCCCAAGAGGTGGGCGCGGCTGACAGATTAAGAGCCACTGAAAGGTGCAGAGAAAAGCGAGAGTGGAGTCTGAGAGCAGAAGGCCCAAGAAGGAGGTTGGCTGGGTAGCTGGAAAGCAAAGTTAAAAGTGGTGGAAACAGGAGGAGGGAGGGCCCTGCTCAAGAGAGCTTGCAATCTAGAGGGAGAGGCAAACATACTGAAGACACAAGGGTGATACGGGGACAGAGTCACATGGAGCGAGAGAGGAAGGGGGAAGAAGGGAGGAGAGGGAGAGGTATCCGACAAGGTGGGTAGTTAAGCGGATGACTGAAAGGCATTTAAGAAAATGTGGGTTTTTAATGTCTGTTTTAATGAACTGTAATAACAATTTGGCTATGCCCACTTTTAACAAACTTCTACAATTTCTAAACTGACTTTCATGTCAGAAATACATTTGTTATTTTGTTGTTAGTGAATTCTTTGGTAAAGAAAAAAATCAGTCATATACGTCAAAACCAAAGTAATACATTTGCGAGTTGCATGCAATGGAGCTCATTTACATATTACACACAATGCACACCACCAACTTATTTATGACTTAACATAATTGTAAAGAGCCAAGGGACATCCAAACTTTGTTTTTTAACATGTAGCCTTTTTGTTTGTGTAAAGTTTTGATTACATTGTGTGACCCTTTAAAAGTATAGGATTGGACCTGAAAATTGCCATCTTTGGTTCAAAACTCTCATTTACATTGACAGTTTAGTGTCTAGTGTCCAGTCCCTCTGTATTTTATATTAACTCATAGAGAACATGTAGCTCTTTTAAGTGTTTGGAGCTTTTCCAGACCCTGCGGTTTCAGCTCGCGACCACCAGGGTGGTAGTGATGGCCAGGAACTTTAACTGACCTATATAAGAAGGACGCAGTTCTAGCAGCACTGCCAAGCTGGATGGTACTTCTAGGTTGCTGCAGGTGATGGTAGCCGAAGCATCTTTGCGGGATGCAGTGGGATCCATGGGGTCTGGCTCTGTAAATTATACTTGGAGCCGCCCCGATGGCTCAGTGCGTTCCCAGTTTGTCTTTGTGTTTACCTTGAGAGCAGTAAGGCAGAACAGGCATGTCATGGTTCCCTGCTTCTTCACGGACCACAGGGCCATTCTTTTCGAGGGGGTTCTCGTCCACGGTTTCCCTCATGGCCCAGGTTCCTGGAAATTGAATTGTGCTCTTCTGGAGAGGGAGGATATGTTGGAGGAGCTGAGGGAGGCCTATATCACTTGGAAAAACAATAAATTGTACTTTGATTGCATGTCTAACTGTGGGAACATGTCAAGATTCGCAGTTTCTTTCAGGCTAAGGGAAAACAACAGGCACGTGAGAGGAAGAGAAACTTTAGGGGGCTGCTGGATCTCCAACTTTGCAGCTGGGAGGTGAAGGATGATCTGGCGGAGGTCAAGGGGGGCCTGAAAAGGGAGTTCGAGGAGGAGTCCAGGCACATTGTCTTCTGTTCCAAGGTGGAGAACCTGGAAGAGGGTGAAAAATGTAACTCTTTCTTTTTCAGAAAACTCCACTCTGACCACATGCCCCTGACTGAGCTGCGGGACAAGAACGACATTCCCAGAAAGGGGAAAGAGGGCGTCATGAGAGTTGTGAAAGACTACTAAAGCAACCTCTTCTCCTCTAAAACCATTGACACTAATGCTTCTGAATCGTTCCTGTCAGGTATCACTAACACTATTGATCCTGCATATAAATAAGCCATGGACGCCCCCCCGAAGTTGGTGGGGCTGCACTCTGCCACTAGATCCTTTAGGCTGGGTAGGACCCCGGGGAGTGACGGTCTCCCAGCGGAGCTCTATGTAGCACTGTGGGACCACATTGGCCCAGACCTGCTAGAGCTGTACGAGGAGATGGTGGAGGAGGGCAGGATACCTCCTATTCTTAGAGAGGGACTGATCACGATCCTGTATAAGCGCAAGGGGGAGAGATGTGACCTTAAAAATTGGCAGC
This sequence comes from Mixophyes fleayi, assembly GCF_038048845.1. Classification (NCBI taxonomy): domain Eukaryota; kingdom Metazoa; phylum Chordata; class Amphibia; order Anura; family Limnodynastidae; genus Mixophyes; species Mixophyes fleayi. The sequence goes on from NC_134407.1 coordinate 82,200,590, forward strand.
CCATCTCTCTCCTGAACGTGGACCACAAGATCCTCGCCAAGGTACTAGCCAACAGGCTAAAGGTTGTCATTGGGCAGATTGTTCATCCGGATCAGACTTGTGGCATTCCTGGTCGCAGGATTGCCGTCAGCCTTGCGCTGCTGAGGGACATAGTCCATTACATCAAAGATCGCCATGCACTTGTGGCCCTGGTCAGTCTTGATCAGGAGAAGGCCTTTGATCGTGTTTCTCATGATTTTATGCTCAAGGTTTTGTGCAGGTTTTGCTTTGGTGATATGCTTTGTTCTTTTGTTAACTTGATGTACCTTGATATTTACAGCTCGGTGTTGGTAAACAGCTGGAAGACTGACCCCTATTCGGACCTGTCTGGGGTCAGAGATGGCTGTCCTCGTTCACCTCTTCTTTTTGCTTGTTGTATAGATCTCTTTGCGATGTGCATCCGGCAGAATCCAGAGATAAGGGGCATCACTGCACTGGGTCCAGACCGACTAGAGGCCAAGTGTTCGCTCTACATGGACAAAGTCACTGTCTTCTGCGCTGACTAGCATTCAGTGAAGGCACTCGTCCAGACCTGCGAGAACTTCGGCCAAGCTTCAGGGGCAAATGTCAACTGCAGGAAGTCAGAGGTGATGCTCTTCGGGCAGTGGCATCTGTCATCCCCTGTGCTTCACAATCAAGTCAGACTTCATCAATATTCTTGGAGTTTGGTTTGGTGGATGGGAGGCGGCCCTGAAGTGTTGGGAAGAGAGACTGGCAACAGTCAGATGAAAGATTGGCTTGTGGAGTCTCAGAGACCTCACCATTGAAGGGAAAGCACTGGTAGTGCGCTACGAGATCCTTGCCGTATTGCAGTACACTGCCCAAGCTTGGTCACCTCTTGCTGCCATGTGCAAGACCATCACGCGAACAGTTTTCCACTTCATCTGGGGCTCGAAAATGAAGTGGTCGGTTATGTACAAGGAGCCCCTCAAAGGTAGGAAAGGGATCCCCGATATTCCCACCATGCTGCACGCCTTCTTCATTTGTAACTGCATCCGCAAAACTCTTATTGAAAAGAACATTTGCCATGTCTTGCTTTTTCCTCCTGCCTCTTTGGAGGACCCTTGGCTGGAACAAGTGGGACAGCTCTTTCCCTTACAACTGGACTACACCTTGGTTTTACCTGGATGTTGGACAATTTGTGAGGGAGCACCATCTGGAGGGACTTACACCAGACTTGTGGAAGCCAAATACTGTCCACAAGCTCATCAGAAAAACACTATGGAGTCTATTCCAGGGCTCCTTGTTGCTACAGCAAAACACGTATGGGAGAATGTGGCCTCTAAGAGGCTGACTAATAGACATAAAGACATTGCATGGATGGCTAACCAGGGGGGTCTGCCTCTCAGGACATTCATACACTCCCGGAACCTGTGCAGATATGTTCACTGCCCCTTTTGTATCACCAGAAGGGAAACAAAATAGCATATCTTTTGGGACCCCCCCACTGCACAGGTACTGTTGAATGCCTTGGAACATGAACTTAAGGACAGTGTGCCCAGGACTTGCTTTTCATACCATTCAGTATTTTATAGATTATTTCCTGGGACCCACATCATTGGGGCAATCCAGGAGGCCTGGCGTCTTATGAACAGTTAACAGTTAACAGTTAAGGACGCTATGTGGCTTGCCAGGAATCGCCTTATTTTGAAGCGGGAGAAGATGATTATCCAGGACTGTCACAGGCTGATCCACAGCCTGCTGAGAGCCTATAACACACTTGACAGTCCTGAGGAAAAGGAAGATGATTGATTGTTGTCTACCTCTCCTCCTTCTTCCCTCTATGTGTGTTTTTTATCATTAAAACCTTTGACTTGTGCTTCCCCTCCCTTACCTCCTCCAACCCATTCCCCTATCACTGTTTAAAGTGTTATTGAATGTCATGCCTTATTTATGCACCCTTCCCATATTTGTGTCTGTCCTCAATAAAGCTTCGGGCTTGTGACTTCCCCACCCTACCCCTCTCACCTACCATCCCCTCACATCAATTGTTTCTTTTGAAATGTTATATCGTTTAAGTTTGTATGGTTAGTACAGCACTTGATGTATAGTGTAGGATGTTATATCTTGTACTTTATGCCTTGTATTGTACTAAAATGTATGAATGATTATGTTTTACAGTGTACTACGTACACTTGAATGCATTGTATCATGTGTTTTTTGTAACTTTATACAGATAAAGTTACTTTTTCAATAAAAAAAAAAAAGTGAAATTGGCTAAGATCAAGTGCAGTTGTGACAGAGCTGCAATTGGTCCTATGGCCAGGGCCAGGTAGGCTGCTTTGAAAGCCTGGGACATTTGTACCCCAGGAGTGGCGACTTTCGTTTTTATGTTTTCACGTTTCTTGGATTTTTTTAGGGGTGCTGGTAGGCCCTTAGGGGCTTCGTTTCCTGGAAGATCTAGGGGGGGCTGTGTGGCCCTGAGGTTCTGGCACCCCTGAAAACCATAGTTTATCCTCCCTTACGGGGTTTGGACCAGTTGTCGAGCCCTGGGAGAAGCGTCAGCGGATCCCAGTGGCTAAAGGGGGCCCCCCCTAACCTTGCGGAAAAGGGAGTCTGAAGACCCTTGCCCCCTAATGGTCTTTTTGGATCCGGGGGTCGGGGACTAGTGCCCTTCCTCTCTGGAGAAGGGCCACATGCCGCACCCATTGTACACCTTTTTATAGTTTTGCACATTTTTTGGGCACTTTGGATCACGAAAGCACGGTTCCCAGGCTTTCAATAAAAATAAAAATAAAATAATAAGTGAAATATACAACCTCTTATCAGATCCAACAAATCCCACAGGGAATAAAGTAATTACTGACTTCAGAGCAAATTGACATGGTCTACAAACAAGGTTCTCATTTAAGACAGGGCAGAGGAAGGCTGCCTGGTTAAATCCAGGTGCAAAACGACTAGCCAGCATTTTGGACTATTTACTTTACAAGTATATAATCCTTTACATTGCATTTTAGGTATCTATCTCTGGTGAAATAAAAAGAAGGAGGACTACCCCAGCCTTACATTAACAGACAGGTAGCGTGGCTTTCATATCAGTTTCCACAATTATACCTTCAGGTAGCTGTATGTCTGTAGCAGCATGGATCCTAGAGGAGTAACAGTTTTACTGATCTGTACATCCACTTGAAGGTAGACATTCCCTTTAAATTGTTGATCCTATTCCATCTATCAGCTTTATGTGCTCAACCTCAAGCTGAGCACATATGCATTTTGCATTGTTTCTGAATGAACAATTGGATTCCTTTTCAATCGCGTCAATAAACAATTGAAACACCCACGTTCCAATCTGTTAAATTTTTGATTGTTTTTATTTGGATTGTAAATCAAATATAAAGTAGTTGCTTCACACACATTACAATACTGGTCTGTCAGAGCAGAAAGACCTTTACAGTATAGGGTCAATAAAATTTGATTATATTGTATCCAGTAATCCACACACTTTAATTTTTAACAATTCAATAAAATCTTGAATTGTAATGTGTGTGGCAAGCTTCAAGAGTGATCTGTGTTTGCTTACTAACATCACTGTGGTGCTTAAGTTACAGCAAATCTTGAGCTTGGTGGCATTTTAGTTTGGGGGCTCCATCAATTGGTTCTATATAAAGTGTAATAATAATACAAATGCTCTGCAAACATTACATACAGTATAAAAAGTAATTATTTTATATATATGTCCTGCTAATCAAAAGCCAACAAATTACACTGTCCCACAAATCGGAGTCAGTCCAGGAGCTTTTTCAGCACTAGAAATACAGTGCAGCAATTTGTAAAGCTGGGTACACACTACACAAACTTTAGACCAATTTGTTATCTCTAACGATTGTATAAACGACTGAAGTCCCGACCAGCCTGCCGATTCAGGTGTACACACTATACCCAATTAAATTCAGATCTCTGCTCTTCTTCTGTCATAACCATCAGCTACAAGTGACAGCTGCCCTGGGTGTCAGTGGGTAAATGCTCAAAGAACTTTGTAAGATTCAAAAGCCAAGATGTTAATTTCCACACTGCTACATAAGATAACAGTGTTTCAGCAAAGGCTGACTGCAGGTCAGACACCAGCTCCGTACTCATCTTTGTTTTACCCGCTGATACTGATAATCATGCAGGCACCTGTGACTTATAACTAGGGATGAGCGCACTCGGATTTCTGAAATCCAAGCCCACCCGAACGTTGCGGATCCGAGTCGGATCCGAGACAGATCCGGGTATTGGCGCCAAATTCAAAAGTGAAACTGAGGCTCTGACTCATAATCCCGTTGTCGGATCTCGCGATACTCGGATCCTATAAATTCCCCGCTAGTCGCCGCCATCTTCACTCGGGCATTGATCAGGGTAGAGGGAGGGTGTGTTAGGTGGTCCTCTGTGCTGTTTAGTTCTGTGCTGTTTAGTTCTGTGCTGTTTAGTTCTGTGCTGTTTAGTGCTGTGCTGTGCTGTGCTGTTTAGTGCTGTGCTGTGCTGTGCTGTGTTCTGCAGTATCAGTCCAGTGGTGCTGTGTGCTGTGCTCTGTCCTTCTGAGGTCAGTGGTGCTGCTGGGTCCTGTGCTGTGTCCTGTTCAGTCCAGTGGTGCTGTGTCCTGTGCTCTGTGCTTCTAAGGGCATAGTTATTTCCCCAATATTCCCCTGTGTTTAAAAAAATAAAAAAAAGTTTTTTTTAAAAAATACCAAAAACTACTTTAATATTTTTTAATTACCACAAAATTTTCACAACCAATCCTGCAGTATAAGCCCATTGGTACTGCAATATTACCAAGTTCACACATTCAGCAGTAAAAGTCCAGTGGTACTGCAATATTACAAAGTTTACACATTCTGCAGTATCAGTCCAGTGGTGCTGTGTCCTGTCCTCTGTCCTGCTGAGTTCCGTAGTGCTGCTGGGTCCTGTGCCGTGTCCTGTTCAGTCCAGTGGTGCTGTGTCCTGTGCTCTGTGCTTCTAAGGGCATAGTTATTTCCCCATTATTCCCAAGTTTTTAAAAAATAAAAAAAAAGTAAAAAAAAATAAAAAATTTAAAAAAAAAAAAAAAATATAATAATTATAACCAAATTTGCAAAACCAATCCAGCATTATAAGTCCATTGGTACTGCAATATTACCAAGTTCACACATTCTGCAGTATCAGTCCAGTGGTGCTGTGTCCTGTGCTCTGTCCTGCTGAGTTCCGTAGTGCTGCTGGGTCCTGTGCCGTGTCCTGTTCAGTCCAGTGGTGCTGTGTCCTGTGCTCTGTGCTTCTAAGGGCATAGTTATTTCCCCACTATTCCCAAGTTTTTTAAAAGTAAGAAAAAAGTAAAAAAAAATAAAAAATTTAAAAAAAAAATAAAAAATAATAATTATAACCAAATTTGCAAAACCAATCCAGCAGTATAAGTCCATTGGTACTGCAATATTACCAAGTTCACACATTCTGCAGTATCTTGTGCTACATATAATGGAGACCAAAAATTTGGAGGATAAAGTAGGGAAAGATCAAGACCCACTTCCTCCTAATGCTGAAGCTGCTGCCACTAGTCATGACATAGACGATGAAATGCCATCAACGTCGTCTTCCAAGCCCGATGCCCAATCTCGTAGTACCGGGCATGTAAAATCCAAAAAGCCCAAGTTAAGAAAAAGTAGCAAAAAGAGAAACTTAAAATCATCTGAGGAGAAACGTAAAGTTGCCAATATGCCATTTACGACACGGAGTGGCAAGGAACGGCTTAGGCCCTGGCCCGTGTTCATGACTAGTGGTTCAGCTTCACCCACGGATCTTAGCCCTCCTCCTCCTCCCCCCCCCTACAAAAAATTGAAGAGAGTTATGCTGTCAGCAACAAAACAGCAAACAACTCTGCCTTCTAAAGAGAAATTATCACAAATCCCCAAGGCGAGTCCAAGGGTGTTGGTGGTTGTCAAGCCTGACCTTCCCATCACTGTACGGGAAGAGGTGGCTCGGGAGGAGGCTATTGATGATGTAGCTGGCGCTGTGGAGGAACTTGATGATGAGGATGGTGATGTGGTTATTGTAAATGAGGCACCAGGGGGCGAAACAGCTGATGTCCATGGGATGAAAAAGCCCATCGTCATGCCTGGTCAGAAGACCAAAAAATGCACCTCTTCGGTCTGGAGTTATTTTTATCCAAATCCAGACAACCAATGTATGGCAATATGTAGCTTATGTAAAGCTCAAATAAGCAGGGGTAAGGATCTTGCCCACCTAGGAACATCCTCCCTTATACGTCACCTGAATAACCTTCATAGTTCAGTGGTTAGTTCAGGAACTGGGGCTAGGACCCTCATCGGTACAGGGACACCTAAATCCCGTGGTCCAGTTGGATACACACCAGCAACACCCTCCTCGTCAACTTCCTCCACAATCTCCATCAGATTCAGTCCTGCAGCCCAAGTCAGCAGCCAGACTGAGTCCTCCTCAATACGGGATTCATCCGAGGAATCCTGCAGCGGTACGCCTACTACTGCCACTGCTGCTGTTGCTGCTGTTAGTCGGTCATCTTCCCAGAGGGGAAGTCGTAAGACCGCTAAGTCTTTCACCAAACAATTGACCGTCCAACAGTCGTTTGCCATGACCACCAAATACGATAGTAGTCACCCTATTGCAAAGCGTATAACTGCGGCTGTAACTGCAATGTTGGTGTTAGACGTGCGCCCGGTGTCCGCCATCAGTGGAGTGGGATTTAGAGGGTTGATGGAGGTATTGTGTCCCCGGTACCAAATCCCCTCGAGATTCCACTTCACTAGGCAGGCGATACCAAAAATGTACAGAGAAGTACGATCAAGTGTCCTCAGTGCTCTTAAAAATGCGGTTGTACCCACTGTCCACTTAACCACGGACATGTGGACAAGTGGTTCTGGGCAAACGAAGGACTATATGACTGTGACAGCCCACTGGGTAGATGCATCCCCTTCCGCAGCAACAGCAACAGCTGCATCAGTAGCAGCATCTACAAAATGGCTGCTCATGCAAAGGCAGGCAACATTGTGCATTACAGGCTTTAATAAGAGGCACAACGCTGACAACATATTAGAGAAAATGAGGGAAATTATCTCCCAGTGGCTTACCCCACTTAGACTCTCATGGGGATTTGTGGTGTCAGACAATGCCAGTAACATTGTGCGGGCATTAAATATGGGCAATTTCCAGCACGTCCCATGTTTTGCCCACACCATTAATTTGGTGGTGCAGCATTACCTCAAGAGTGACAGGGGTGTGCAGGAGATGCTTGCGGTGGCCCGCAAAATTGCTGGACACTTTCGGCATTCAGCCAGTGCCTACCGCAGACTAGAGGCACATCAAAAAAGCTTGATCCTGCCCTGCCATCACCTCAAACAAGAGGTTGTGACGCGCTGGAACTCCACCCTCTATATGCTGCAGAGGATGGAGGAGCAGCAAAAGGCCATTCAGGCCTACACAGCCACCTACGACATAGGCAAAGGAGTGGGGATGCGCCTGAGTCAAGCGCAGTGGACACTGATTTCCGTGTTGTGCAAGGTTCTGCAGCCATTTGAACTTGCCACACGAGAAGTCAGTTCCGACACTGCCAGCTTGAGTCAGGTCATTCCCCTGATCAGGCTGTTGCAGAAGCAGCTGGAGAAAGTGAGGGAGGAGCTGGTAAGCCATTGCGATTACAGCAAGCATGTAGCTCTTGTGGATGTAGCCCTTCGTACGCTTTGCCAGGATCCGAGGGTGGTCACTCTTTTAAAGTCAGAGGAATACATTCTGGCCACCGTGCTCGATCCTCGGTTTAAAGCGTATGTTGTGTCTCTGTTTCCGGCGGACACAAGTCTACAGCGGTGCAAAGACCTGCTGGTCAGGAGATTGTCCTCTGAAGAGGACCGTGACATGCCAACAGCTCCACCCTCATTTTCTTCCACATCTATGGCTGCGAGGAAAAAGCTCAGTTTTCCCAAAAGAGGCACTGGCGGGGATGCTGATAACATCTGGTCCGGACTGAAGGACCTGCCAACCATTGCAGACATGTCTACTCTCGCTGCATTGGATGCTGTGACAATAGAAAAAATTGTGGATGATTACTTTGCTGACACCATCCAAGTAGACATGTCAGACAGTCCATATTGTTACTGGCAGGAAAAAAAGGCAGTTTGGAAACCCCTGTACAAACTGGCTCTATTTTACCTGAGTTGTCCCCCCTCCAGTGTGTACTCGGAAAGAGTTTTTAGTGCAGCGGGGAACCTGGTCAGTGAGCGGCGAAGGAGGTTGCTTCCTCACAACGTTGAAAAAATGATGTTTATAAAAATGAATAATCAATTCCTCAATGAAGTACAGCACTGCCCTCCAGATACTACAGAGGGACCTGTGGTTGTGGAGTCCAGCGGGGACGAATTGATAATGTGTGATGAGGAGGAAGTAGACACTGTAGGGGGAGAGGAATCAGAGGTTGAGGATGAGGACGACATCTTGCCTCAGTAGAGCCTGTTTAGTCTGTACAGGGAGAGATGAATAGCTTTTTTGGTGTGGGGGCCCAAACAAACCAATCATTTCAGTCAAAGTTGTTTGGTAGGCCCTGTCGCTGAAATGATTGGTTTGTTAAAGTGTGCATGTCCTATTTCAACAACATACCTCTCAACTGCAGCTCATCCCTCCTCTGCGGGGATAATGTCTCCTGTGCTCTGACACGTCACTCTGTGTACTCTCAGCCTCAGGATCTGACACTACAGCTACCATGCCTCTTGTAGCAGCCCTCACTCCAGGGCCTCTTCCATGTGCAGTGTCCCCCTCTCTCTTGGGTTCACTATAGTGGCATGGAGTTCTCCCCCTCATCCAGGGCACACATTCCTTGCCCTGGCTCAGTCACCACGCTCAGACTTCCAGGCAATGCTGGGGGAGCCTGGGAGCTTCCACCCCAGGTCCCCAGCTACAACTCTCCTCTCCTGTGTCTTCTCTCTCTTTCTGACACTTTAAAGATCGTGCCTTTAAATGAAAAAGTCAGTCTTCATTGCACGACTATGTGCAAGTGCAACAGGGACATTTTTTTGGGTTTACAAAGTCAAACAATAACACTTCGACCCTGTCTGTCTGGGGTCTCTCAATGACGAATTGTCTGTAGCATGTTTGGAGGAGGTATTGTGGCCCCGGTATCAAATTGGGTACCGGGGCCACCCCACTATGCAGTCCAGATACTTGTTTGGTGGAATTCCGACACGTGGAGGGTTTTTTAATTATATTGTGGCCTCGGTACCAAATTGTGTACCGGGGCCACCACACTACGCAGTCAAGATAGATAGATGCGTATTGCGTATCATAGATAAAGTACATTCAGTGGTGTGGGGCAAATTGAAAAATATTCCAAATGCACTGACATTATCAAAAACAAGAGGTTGTCACACGCTAAAACTCCAACATGTATATGATGGAGAGGATGGAGGAGCAGCCGTATGTGTAGTGTAATGCAGATCTGTTGAAGGTTTTTTATATATTTTATTGTGGTGCCCAGTGCCCACTCCTCTACGCAGTCCAGATACATTTATTGGTGCGAATCATAAAAGTTCAGGGTTTTTAATATATATTGTGGTGACCCACTCCTCTACGCAGTCCAGGTACATTTATTGGTGCGATTCATAAAAGTTCAGGGTTTTTAAGATATCTTGTGGTGACCCACTCCTATATGCAGTCCAGGTACATTTATTGGTGCGATTCATAAAAGTTCAGGGTTTTTAATAGATATTGTGGTGACCCACTCCTCTACGCAGTCCAGGTACATTTATTGGTGCGAATCATAAAAGTTCAGGGTTTTTAATATATCTTGTGGTGACCCACTCCTCTACGCAGTCCAGGTACATTTATTGGTGCGAATCATAAAAGTTCAGGGTTTTTAAGATATTGTGGTGACCCACTCCTCTACGCAGTCCAGGTACAATTATTGGTGCGAATCATAAAAGTTCAGGGTTTTTAAGATATTGTGGTGACCCACTCCTCTACGCAGTCCAGGTACAATTATTGGTGCGAATCATAAAAGTTCAGGGTTTTTAAGATATTGTGGTGACCCACTCCTCTACGCAGTCCAGGTACAATTATTGGTGCAAATCATAAAAGTTCAGGGTTTTTAAGATATTGTGGTGACCCACTCCTCTACGCAGTCCAGGTACAATTATTGGTGCGAATCATAAAAGTTCAGGGTTTTTAAGATATTGTGGTGACCCACTCCTCTACGCAGTCCAGGTACATTTATTGGTGCGAATCATAAAAGTTCAGGGTTTTTAAGATATTGTGGTGACCCACTCCTCTACGCAGTCCAGGTACATTTATTGGTGCGATTTATAAAAGTTCAGGGTTTTTAATATATATTGTGGTGACCCACTCCTCTACGCAGTCCAGAAAGATACCTTGTTGCAACGTTTTGGACTAATAACTATATTGTGAGGTGTTCACAATACACTGTAAATTAGTGGAAATGCTTGTTATTGAATGTTATTGAGGTTAATAATAGCCTAGGAGTGAAAATAAGCCCAAAAACTTGATTTTTAAACTTTTTATGTTTTTTTCAAAAAAAATCCGAATCCAATACCTTAAATCCGAACCGAGACCTTTCGTCAAGTGTTTTGCGAGACAAATCCGAACCTCAAAAATAACGAAAATCCGGATCCAAAACACAAAACACGAGACCTCAAAAGTCGCCGGTGCACATCCCTACTTATAACCAGACTGTGTCAAGAGTATAATTTATGCGCTGCAGTAACTTCTCCCAATGCGCTATACACTTCATTTGTGCTCAGATCTCCTGCTCTGAATATGCTGCTGCCCTAGCTTTTAATTTAGATTCCCGACAGTTCTCACTACCTCCCGATGCCCGGTTAACCTACTCATTGCTGGCCCAAGTTACCTAAAATTACCTTTGAGGGAGTGAAGATCTTCCAGCTGGAAGTGTTGTTCAGCTGATCAGAACGGCGTGTGATGGACACAGTGACAGAATGCATACATGTTAGGATAGATACGCGGTGGAAAGGCTGCCCAAACACAGTGACAGGCTGCGCTGTACACAGACACATTGACAGGCTGCTATCTCTCTCTCTGGGCAGACAGTGATTGGAACAACAAAATCAAACAGATGAAGCGATGATCGGCACTTTGGGACGACTTTGGATCATCGGGTAAGTATACACACTCACAGATATCTGGCTAATCAGTCATATATCGTTTGATTGGCCCGATAATCTGCTGAAAACAGTGTAGTGTGTACCCAGCTTACCTTATTGGGCCTGATTTGTTAAGGAAAGTAAATAAATAAAAAAATAGTAATTTTGCACCTTGACAAAACCATGTTGCATTGGAGGGGGAGGTAAATTTTAAATGTGTGGACAGATTTAAAGTTTGGGTTGGGCATGTTGTGGATCAGCTTTAAATTTCACTACATAATATGAAGCTATCAAATATTTGTGTGCTACATGAAAAATCAGCCACTTTTTAGCTTATGTGCAAAATAATAAACTAATTTGCACCCCTTGCAATGTAACATTTTTTTGTCCAGGAGAAAACATTTTTTTTATTTACTTTCCTTAATGAATCAAGCCCATTGTGTCTTACAGTAAGATTTGTCTAGATGGGGTTCTCTGGTAGCCTTTGGCTACCGGTGGGAAATAGCTTCTGACTTCCATTCTTGCTTTTAGAAAAAAAAATTATATATATTTTTGTCAGCAATCATTTGCTACAACTTCAATAAACTCTACAAGGAAGGGCAAGAGTAAACCATTTACTCTACCCCACCAGAGCTAATACATTAGAGCCTCGGAATTTGCATTTTAATGGCTTGGCTGTGCTTTTCAAATAAATGACAGAGGATTATACACTCAGCCTGCCCAGCCATGTGGGAATCTTATACATGGTTTTTCTCTTAAAATAACTGTTTGAAGTTCAGCTAGAGTAATCTCTTAATATCTTTTCCTAGCATTAGCCGTTTTTGGCTGGGAGGCGTGTCACACGTATGACCGGTAGCTCGCCTCAGTTCAGAGAGTGGTAAGAAGTCTGAGGAAGTTCCTTCTCAGCACTTTCTGACTCATAGAAATAAATGCAAAGCGTACCTGGAAATATGTGATAAACATAGTGGTAATGTCCTATCCCTTATTCCTTTCTGCAGCTCAAATCGCAGGCTGCACCGAATGTGGAAAGAAGTGCCCTGCAGCTATTATGAAGAAGTGTTCAGTACTCGGGCCTGTGTGAATTTGCACTTACCTAATTTGTGGATTTTTGTAAATTTCAAGCATAAATTTCCATGTGGCACTTTTCAGAACAAAACCACATAGTCATATCCATTTGCTAAAATGCCACATGCTCATCTGAGAAAGGGTCCATGTGTCACTCCCATTAAAAATGTCATTAGTAGGTTATTTGCAAAGCACAAAAATGTGGAACTGTTGTGCATAATTTTATTATTTCACCCCCATGAAAATACACAGACACATACCAGCCTTTGGGACAGGTCTCCATGCAAATTATTTTAAGAGGCCACTTTTGGGATTGCGATCCAAGATCGGACTACTCATGCCGGCAAAAGTACAAACGTCCTGCCTACTATCACATTTGGACCACCGTCTTAATTAATTTAAACTTTAAAAAATTTTAATGGCGAAATACTGCTTTTTGGAGACATATGTCCTAAATAAATTATAAGTGTAAGGGGGCACTAGGGCTGTCTTTATCATATAGGTATTAGTGTATTTAGTAATGCTCTTTCCATTAAATATTGTGCACGGATGGATTTACTCCTAACATCTAAGGTTTGTATTTCAATGAAATACAAGACACACAATCACTATGGCTAGTTTCCAGTCCCCAAGTAATGTACTGATCTACCCAACTCTTTTAATTTTAAGAGCATATACCAGTAAAATAAAGTTAATATGGTATTATTATTAAAGGTCTCATATTATAAAGCATTTTAGGGAGTTAGTTAGAAAGGTGTCAGTCATTGCTATTTAATTGCAGTTAACACCGCTGGTCATAGCTCCATATTGAAACCCTCAGTGGTTATCTTGTGACTCCTTCTATGGGCAAGTGATTGCCTAGGGTGCCCCATTGAGAAGTGCCAACAAGTTGGTGTAGCCCTATGAACATTCTAATGTTCTGATTTACTACCAGTTAGTCCACTTGTGGCTGTCTTAATGTTCTAATTTATGCATCGTTGCTTTCAGTTACTCCTATATTAAAGGTGCTTAGATACAGACATGCTGGGGACAGATTAACAGCATTCACTGTCCACTGAAGCACAACTACCCCAGCCCCTTTCCCACACATACTCTCTGGAATCCAGGGAAGGAGTTAAAAAACCCAAAATATATAGAAGCCTGCAGTGCGCCTTTTGCTAGAGTCAGGAGCGCCTGCTGAGGACACCAGCCCCAGCCATATTCAGGAGCTTATGTTAAATGTCATAATTACCATAATGGACCGTTCTGTCAGCTGACAAGAAAGAGGCAGACTTGGCGGACTCAGTGGATCTCCTTCGCCGAACTGCTGACGTCAATTGCAGGCAGGGGCAGATTGACCTTAGTTTTATCGGTAGACTGATACCCCCATAACGTAATGAGGCCACTTTAGTATCAAATTCAATGATCTGGATCTGATCTTGTTGCCGTGTGAGGAGAATAGAGGGGAATCAGATGTGGGGACATACATGTACACAGCAGCGCTACCTGTGTAAAGGACATTTACAAAGGTAGCACAGCTGTGTACATGAATGTCCCCACATCTGCTTCCCTTTTACTCTCCTCCTCCCCACCCGGCTTCCTCCATTGGCCAGGACTGTGCACCATGGTCCTGGTAGCAGGTAGAAGATGCAGAAAGTGAGTAGCTTTCCCTCTCTTCCCCTGTTAATTCTGACTCCATTTCCCTCCATCTTTGTCTTGTCTGGCCCTATATGTCAGTAGCTTTCACCGCCTCCCCTTCCCCGCTAGGCTGGAGTCAGGCAAAGTATGTGAACAGCCACTCCACAGTTGTTCTGGCTTTAAGCAACTTCCTGATCTGCACAAACCTCACCCAGAAATGTCCCACTTCTTGCCAAGAGATGCCCACCTTGGAACCAAATTCTGCATGGTTTCGTAAGCCCTGCCCCATTTGTGACCCTTGAATCGTCACAATTGGGAGATCTGCATATTTAGTAATCCCTCTGGATATCAGGATCCTGTATGCACCTTATAGACATGCTGTGGGAATGGAACAAACCAGAATAGGAGAGGGCAGCAGTGCTGTTGGTGTGCCGCTGAATTATACTGATCAGTTGTTAGCGGTTAGGACCACTGTTGGACTGTGTATATCAGTTGTTTAGACCTGGAATTAGAACCAATCCACTTTCAGTTTTTAGAGTGCCCCAGTCTGAGGGTATGCAAGGATTACTGAAACTGGTCCTGAGATGGGTGTCACTACAGGACTGCTGCAGATTACACTACATAACTCCCACAGCTCTGTAAAGGTGCTTACACTCACCTTCACAGTCTTACTGCACCCCTGTGTGCCTGCTTCCATTTTTGTACAATATACCTTTCTCTCTTTCACCCCAATTGTGTCTCTATACCCCCCTTTGTATGTGCCCTTGTCCTCATCTTTGTGTGTGCACCACTGTCCCCCCTTTATGTGTGTGCATCTCTGATCCATCCATTGTGTGTGTGTCTCTCAGTCTTCAATTATGTAAGTGCACTAATGTCTCTCCAAGTTTACCAATGTCTCTCTGCCCGCGCTCCGTAGGGATAGAACGCTCTTTAATAAATCAATAGGGCTTTTTCTCGCTTTAAAGGGCCTAAATGTCATTGCAAGAATTTTTTTCAGGGCAACATTGAGTTCACAATCCACCCCTGCCCATAGGCACAGGGCCTCAAGTTTACTTCCTTCAATTTAAGGAAAATGTAAAAGTATTTTTTGCTTGTTTATCCTTATAAAAATGAGCAAAGCATTGTTGAAGCTACATGCCATTAACCAGCAGCAGCGAACATGTAATGTACCAAAATGAAGGGCAATACTGTATTACTTCTCTCAGTGGCCGACAGGTATTGGCCCCATGAAATAGGTGACTTTACTGGTAAAATAAATGTGCAATCCAGTAGAATACCTAACCACCTATATTCCTAAACTCTCCTGCACTTGATTGTGCACCATCACAGTGTACCGTTATACCTGTCCCCACCAATTAACGTGCTCCTTAAATAGCCCAATGGACTGGTCTGAAAAAGACCACTGGGCTGTTTTTTTTTTTTTTTTTTTATCAATCTCCCCATTAGTTTACTTGAATTATCGATTTTTGTAAGCATTAGTCTCCTTCAGTGTGTCCATGCCATCATTAAACAGGCTTCTACATGTGTGAGATTTCCAAGAAGCAAAAAGTATCATCATCATTTATGTATGCTACATTAACAAATAAAGAGATAAACCCAAGTCCTTCAGAACCCAACTTATTCAACTAAATACACAAACGGACAAAGCAGTGAAATGTAAAAAAAAAAAATCTTTCTAAAGAAAAAGAAAGTGGGAGAGCAATGTAGGTAACATTGGTAACCAAGGGTGTAAATCCCATCCTATTCTGCCCATCAAAGCATTGGATACAATACTATCTGACCCCCAGTGCTTCAATACAATGGCTGTAGGGCGAGACAAGAAGAACTGAAGTGCAGTAAAAGACAAAGTGGAGTGGGGGTCTTCTGCCTTTTGTGTCTTACTTCACTTACTGTCCATTAAAAGGTATAGAAATCTTATTGTAAGGAGACTTTTAACAAGTCTTGAATGTCTTCTTGTGACTTACAACACCCTTGGAGATGTATTTTCTGAAGAATACATCAATTATTTTATGTCTAACAAGGGAACAGTAAAGATTTTATGAAATGAGTACATTTTCCCATTAGATGAGCATGCATTGCTAGAGCTCTGAGTCACTTATTGTGAGTTTAAACGGTTATAAGGAGATTTAGGATTACAATTCCTAAATTGTGACATCATTAGAACTCATGCATGAAATGGATAAAATAACCACTACTATAAATAAGTATATTGCATAGTTTTGTATACATGTAACTGAATGCATACGGTACTAGGTAGCATATTTGATTTTAATATATTTATATTTTAGACTAGGTAACAGGAATTCAACATAGGACTGCAGCTCAGAATATATGTAATATTAAATAGGACACCCAGCCTCTTGCTTTGCCTAAATCAGGAGTTTAGAACATTCTGTTTTTTTGTAACATGTGCAAATTTTGTAGATCTCCTTGTAGCCCAGCTCATTCTTACCATCACTCTTGAGTTGCCAGGAATGACACCTCTGATATGTGCCCTTCCTTTCTTGTGCTGGCTAAGGAATAGTTGGTCAACGTGTGAGAGGGAGTCTGCAGATCGCTGAATTCCTGTTAGGAATACATACTCGGGCACTGCATGTACATGGGACTTGATTCTGACTGGATATGGTGGTCCTCTCAGGAAGACGATCATCTCCCGTATTGATTATTTCAATACCATCCGTATTGGTATTGCGAATCAAACTCTCACCCTTACAATCTATTTTGCATGCAGCAGCTAGATTAATTTTCATTGCAAATCGTTCTTAAACTGCTAAGATGCTTTTATTCTCTACATTAGTTGTCTGTTTATTACCAAATCAAATGTAAATACTTCTCACATACAAGGTCATCAACAAAACTGCACCAACATCTCTTCACTTGTCTCACAATATCTCTCTACTCTATGCATCTCTCATCCACACTCATTACCTGCTCCCATTCCCGGTTGCATGACTTTTTTTCTGGCTACACCCACTTTGTGGAATGCCTTTTCTGGCACAATTAAACTTTTCTCTAGTCTTCAAACTTTATAGCGTTCTCTGAAAACCTTTTCAGGCTAGCTAATAAAATTCCTTTTAATTTCACTAGGGTACATTTTCACCCTGTATACAGTTCACACAAGACAACAACTCTCTGACCCACTGACCAACATTGCTGGATGACTGGATCATATAGCCCACTAATCACTTTTTACTTTTGCAATCTGGCAAGACCAATATGCAGTATGTACACTTAACCTCATGTATCAAACTCCCACTGTCCAATAGATTGTAAGCTTGCGAGCAAGGCCCTCTTTGCTCTCTGTCTGTGTTACCCAATATTGTTTTATTGATGTTTGTTCCCAATTGAAAGCGCTACAGAATATGCTGGCGCTATACAAATAAATGTTGATGATGATAACGATGAAGGTGACCTACAAACTCTGGAGTGGTGAGTTGCCTTACCTTTTCTAGAGTCAGCTAATTAGCACTAATGAATGTATATTTACATAAACCACACTCCCATTTTTGTGGGGAAGCTTTCAACCCAAGTTTTGTAGCTGGATTCTAGATTTCCATCACTCTTGCCTAGATACATTGCACATAGGGGGAAAAAAAACAAATTTTCAAGTTTGCGGCCCTTTGCCCTGTCCTAATTGAGTTTTTTGGCCTCCATTGTACACCCCTGGTCCAAATAGCTAAACAAAATAACATAAGTGGTGACATGCCAATATGTTTAAGGCCATCAGCCCTTGTTTATTAAACATGGGCTAACGAACACCCATCATCAGGTGCATTAAGAATAAAATGGAGCAGAACACTTATTTAGACATGCTAAATATGAATGACCCGTAAAAAATGAATTTGTTAACACCCTCCAACCATGAGATAACACTCTTAATAATGTGTACTTGCAACATAACATAAGCAACCACTGTTGGTGGGGAAGAAACGTAATATCAACAATATTTAAACCTAGTGCCTCAATAAGGATGCTTTGCATTATCATTTATGGAACTGAGGTATCAGATTGCAAAGCGCATGAAGGCAAAAGCAATATCATCACTAGATATTACTAGTTTTGGACCATCTCCTTAATTTATTCCATTCTTTTCCTAAAATACTACTCATTGTAGTATTATTTATGCCTCCAAGCATAACAATTTTGGGTTTGGGCAGAGCTAGGTAAATTGTACTTAAATCTGCTCCCGATGGTTGTAATGGTCAAAGCAGTAGATTCTCACTTCTCCTTTGGCTGGTGTTTTATAAATTTGTAGATGGGCTAAGTCCTATCCCAATGGGAAGCTCAAAGGAATAGGACAGGAGAGAGGATCTCCTGCTTGGACCGTTACAACCATTGGGGGACTCATCGAACCAGAGTGAAGTCATTTTTACCTGTTTTTTTATGCAATTTTTATTTATTCAATTTTAATGGCAGTATTAACAGTTGAATACTCAAACATAGACAATGTTGGTTAAACCACCAAAATAAGTGCATCATGCCTTAATAAAACAATCAAAAGCGATTTCTGATGCCAAGTGGAAGAAAGAAAGGGAAAGGGAGAAAAGAATGATACCGCCTGAGCATTGGTGGGTTACAAAGGAAACAGGGAAGAGGGAGAAACTGAGAGAGGGGTAGGGGAGGTTGTATCATGGTAAGGACAGAGATTGACTAACATCATTCAGGGGGTCCTGATCTCTTGCGCAAAGAATGAGAGTGAATGCGGGGCTGAGAGAGCTGCATGGGAGGTTGGGAGCTGAATTGGCGAGGGAGACAAACCTTTCTGAGTCCTGGAGTTCGAGCCAGAGGTACCAGGTGCTATAGTAATCTATAAACTTATCAGCCATTGAGAGTATTAGCTCTGTAAAATTCCAGTCTCTGCAACCAGTCCTGGAGGGATGGGGAGGTAGATGATCTCCAATGGATCGGTATCACTGCCTTAGCTGCCGAAATGAGATGTTTCAGTAAAGATTTTTTGAAGCAAGAAATTAGCAAGTTAGTTTTGTTCAGGAGCCAAAAAGAAGGATTATCTGGCACTTTGTATCCTAATATCTTGGTAGATATCTCTACAACCTGGGTCCAGAAGAGGCGAAGTGCTGCACAGTACCACCAGATATGCAGAGGAGTACTGGCATCTCCAGCAAGAGTCTGATAGATTTGTCAATTGGACAGGACACTTGTACCATCTGGTTAGAACTTCATAGTGGGTTTCTGCAACAGAGACCCTGGTGGAACATGCATGTTTGGCATCGAAGATAGCTGGCCAGTCTGTCTCCTGAATCAGGTCACCTAGATCTCGATCCCAAGCCGTGGTAAACCCGGGAATGGAGCTAAACGTTTTTCTTATTTTATTTACATTACCTAATTCTACTCAAAAGTCAAAACCAAATTTTAAGTGGAACCATCCTTTAAATAAGTATTAGAAGTAAGTGGACATTTGTAATGTGTTTAATACAATGGTATTAATGTGTCTATAAACATACATACCAAATAAAGTGTTCCTAGTGAAAGTACTGCCTAACACCTTATCACGTTTGAGGATGTGTAAAAATCAAGAGGTTTTGCACGGCTTAAAAAAATCCATGGCCACATGCTATACAAGGACCACCCCCACTAAATGTGCAACCTCCACCCATCAAACTCATTTAAAGAAGATAGAAAACTGTTGGCGTAATATTTGTCATGATTAGCGGGGAGGCATGGCAGCGGCAGGATGTATCTAGCTGAAGGGGGAGTCCCAAGATTTAATGTGAGTGCCATGTGATCGGCCCACATCCTATCCAGGGAGTAGTGAGATGACTAAGTGCTATTTATCATGCTGTTCAATGATCATAATATAAGCTCTATGTGAAACTCAGTGCCTTTGCATGGCCACAGAATTTCTCAATGAAGGTATTAAAAACAAAATCAATAAAAGAATAAATTAAATATGTGTAGAACATGTGGTTACAAAAACACTTTATTCAACAAAAATAGTGCAAGACTAGAATTATATTGAATAGATGCGCATTGGGTTTTCGGTATACCTGATTCTATAGGCTTGCTATTCTTTAAAATACCTCTAAATATTACCTCTAGTATTATATTCATTATTAAATGGTACCTGCCAAAACAAACAAGCAAACCATGTTTGCCTCTTCTTAATGTTATAAAGATGGAGAAGTGTCAAAATGACTGAAATATTTCATAATATTACAGAATGTGTTCGGTAAGCATCACATGTAAAGACTTTTTATTCATATATCTATACATGTACATATATATATATATATATATATATATATATATATATATATATATACACATGTACATATATATATATATATATATATATATATATATATATATATATTTATATATTTATATCTATATATAGCTATTGTACAATCTCAAACATATATGGATGTAAATATACACGCATGTACAGTACATAAATCCTTTTATTGATAAGGATGACAGTTGATGGGCTATTCCCTTATCCCCCTAGAATCCAGGGGCCCTCTGTCCGATATTACCTAATGCTACAAGCAGGGCCGGTGCTAGGGTCCATGGCGCCCTAGGCATTTTTAAAAAAGCAGCGCCCCCCCCCCGCAAAAATCTCCACTCACTGACACTAGTAAGTGGAGGGGAGGAGACGGAGCAGAGAGGCGGCGGTGGTGACAAAATAGCCTCTTCCCCCCCAACCCGTGCATCTGAATGCTAAAGTCTTTTAGTATTCTGTGGCGCCCTCCAGGCGCCCTCCAGAGCCCGGCGCCCTAGGCAAGTGCCTAACCTTGCCTAATGGGAGCGCCGGGCCTGGCTACAAGTAAAAGAACACTCTTTCACTACCACGTAACAATCCCTGGAGCTATGCCTGCCAATTTCTCGCACTATAGATATTTATAGTTGTGTATATGATCTACATGTTAACACAATTGCAATTTTCACCCTGATTCTATTTGAGACAATTTGTTACAAAAGTGTATGATGACATCTTGCATCATTTCATATTGAAACGAGGATGCTGTATGTATTTAAATTAGTATAATGGTGTTCTTCTTGTTTCCTCATAGCATAGTGCTGATGCCATTGCTGTTGCTACTGAGAAATCGGTGTACTTGTATGTGATTATGAGAAATGATGTTCTCCACTGCATCCCGCTGTATTTTAACTGACACATACGCCTTTCTTACCTCTAGCAACACCCCACAATCCTACTACTGATTTCCTTATGACCTCATCTACTGCTGCCTTTTTCTTTTATCACCTAACAGCTCATAAATACTTGGCAGGTTTATTAATCGGCTACCTATCTATGAAGGCGATTTTCTCCCTTTTTTTTGTGTTGGTCGCCAAAGAGGAAATTGGGGTTATTATTAAGAGGTGACACTGGAGAGATGAGAAAGTACTTAAAATGTGTCCATACAAAGTCCCTCTAAAAATGGAATGTGGAGATTCTTTTTTGGGCTTCAGGAAGAATCCTAGAAAAATTACATATAACAATGGCATGTTATGGATGCCCCAAAATGTTTTTCTTTTTATTTTAGAAGTGCTTTGCAAAGCAACAAGCTGATTACTAATTAATGATGCCATATGTAAGGAAAATAAACCTATAGAAAGCATGCCATACACATTTTAAAAGTTTCAACTGATTATGAGCATCTATTAAAGGAGTTTGGTTGAAATACACTTAAATATACTCAGCTCTTGCCATGAATCTGCAGACATGCATATGATGGCCTTCCAATAATAGTTTTCCAATTTTTCAGTGACTTTTTAAATTTTAGTAATTTATCACAGGAGACTCATAACTTCCTGGGTGATAGTTGTGCTGGGTCATTACATTAGGTGGCTCACTAGTGAAAATGATGATTGTGTTGACATTTTTGGAATAAACAGTATTATAAAATACAATGGCTAAAAGCAAAGTTGCCTACTCTCCCAGAATGTCTGGGAGACTCCCGAATTTCTGGGAGTCCTCCCGGACTCCCTGTCCCAGGAGAGCAGGGCAGCCTCCTGGATCTAGGCCAGTTTTAAAAAAAGAATGGGCGGAGCTTAGTGATGCAATTCTTGCCTTATCATGGCCCCACCCCTGGCAGTATAGGGCAAAATAATGATGTCTGTGGAGGGGGCAGGGCTTGGTGACATGATTCTCTGAGCCCCGCCCCCAAACGCTCATCTGCCCCTGGACCTCCTGGAAGACAGGATGAAAAAGTAGGCAAGTATAGTTAAAAGTCATTGTGTGGAGAGACTAAACCAGAAAATCAATGCAACAAGTACAAAGTTTTCCTGAAGCATTGTGTCAAACATACTGTATATAGTGCTGTAATAAAGGCAATTAAGTTTGTTTGATTTTATCACCGGCATAAGAAGGTGCATGTACTTCTTCTACATCTAAAAAGCATGTTCTTGGTTTAAAGTTTAAGAGTCAATAATCCACAATGGAAGCAGTCATTTTTTGGGCTGAACCAATAATCATGAGAAAGCAGCTTATAAATTCACTAGGAACCAGTGATATCACTGGAGCCAGGGGCATTTTATGAATTCAATGAGTCTGTTTGTAAGATTAGCTCTTGAGCTCCCCTCTCATATGCGATATGGGGGGACATTGGCTACTTAGTGGTTAGCACTTCTGCCTCTCACAGCACTGGGGTCATGAGTTCAATTCCCGACCATGGCCTTATCTGTGTGGAGTTTGTATGTTCTCCCCGTTTTTGTGTGGGTTTCCTCCAGGTGCTCTGGTTTCCTTTCACACTCCAAAAAACATACCAGTAGGTTAATTGACCTTATTCTCTCTCTGTCTGTGTGTGTATGTTAGGATTTAGAACTTAGACTGTAAGCTCCAATGGGGCAGGGACTGATGTGAGTGCGGTCTCTGTACATCGTTGCAGAATTAGTTGAGCTATACAAATAGCTGCTGCTGCTCTGTGCTTGCAACCACTGGAATGAAACCACAAAGCTTGCACAGAACACTTCAAACACTTTATTTGAACAAGGGCTACCTCCTGGAATCCCATCTCAGAAATAATGTGCTTGCCTATGTGAATCACTGTCAGACATTGTTCATAATGAGAGATGCAGAAACTAACAAATGTTTGGAAAACAGATACTTCTAAGAAATAAAGCATTTATGACTTAATTGGCTGCTATTAAATGGACCTTAGTCTCTCTTGGTCTGTGCATTTGTATGGTAAGGAATTTAGACTGTAAGCTCCAATGGAGTAGGGACTGATGTGAGTTCTCTGTACAGCGCAGAGGAATTAGTGGCGCTATATAATGTTCTTCTCAGTATTAAACAAGGACAAAGCTATTTAGAGCATTTTGCAAATCTTTGTTAATATACATTTAGACATCCCTTTTGTATGAATGAATGCAGTGTTGAATCCACTACAGAACAAGTCAACTGCAAGTTTAGGCTGAGAACAATCTCATTGAAGTGTGAGTTTAATGAAAGGAGTTGTTTCCTGTCAATGTCATTTATATCACAAAGACCAAGCCTAATTTAATTTGTTAAGGAAAGTCTCCCATCTGCTTCTACATTTTCCACGCTGGTTCCCTTCTCCCTTTTTTTTGGGAGAAATGATGGAACAAACCATATGGGAGAACATGTCAGATCTTTGACCTGCAGATTCGTTTTGTGATGTTTAGTAGTATTCATTAAACACATGTATATATCTAAATTCTAACAAATGAGCATGAAATGTCCAACCCATCCTTCATCCATCTAATCTAAAGCCTTTCTGACTTTTGTCTTACTAACTGTTACGCATAAAGTGCCAGCATATTCTGCAGGGCAATACAATAATGCCTTACACGGGTTGGCATATACATAAGTTGGACCAATATTGCTGCTTGTTTCAGTGTTTATCGCAGCTTCAAAGATGAACAAATTGTTTAAAAAACATGCTATGGCATCACAGCTTAGTATGCAGTAGTACATTATACATGCACAAGAGAAAGCAGCACTGCATTGAACATACCCTCTATAGTCCCGATTTCTGGTGGTGAGAATGGTGTTGTCTATAAAAAAGACCTGTGGTTTCATAAAAATTGGATAAGGCAATGTATGTGCAGATTGGGGGCATAGCCTAATTGTTCTGATTTTCAATTCGGAATGTTGGGAATTATGTTTTAACTATGAAAGTGTACACTGCACATGACCTGGACTCTGTAATTTGAAACTCTGAATATCTGGTGGTGATACAATGAAGTCTATGAATTTCTGGAGGTGATACAATGCAGATTCAGAATCTCTGATTTGGAGTCTGACCTGAGCATACAATGTATCTCCACCAACACTTCACCAGATTCGTAGTCTGCATCGTATAGCCACCCGAGGTTTGGAGTATGCATCGTATCGCCACCAGATATTTGGAGTCTGAATCGCATCGCCACCAGAGATTCACAGTCTGCATTGTATCGCCACCAGAGATTTACAGTCTGCATCATATCCTCACCATAGATTCTGGTTTTGCATCGTATCGCCACCAGAGATTCGCAGTCTCCATCGTATAGCCACCAGAGATTCGCAGTCTCCATCGTATAGCCACCAGAGATTTGGAGTCTGCAACGTATCACCACCAGATATTCATAGTCTGCATCGTATCGCCATCAGAGATTTGCTTTTGCATCATATCGCCACCAGAGATTCGGAGTCTGCATTGCAGTGAATTTGGGGCTGTATCATATAGCCACCTGACATTTGGGGCCTGTATTGTCTAGTCAACTTCAGCATAGGGTCTGCATATTTGTCACTAATATGGATTGTGCTTTATATAGTGATCAATATGACAGACTCTACAGTATTGTATAGCGGTAACTAGAATGCTATTTGCAGGGCCGCCTTCAGAAATCATGGGGCCCAGTACGGGCCCAGGGGTGGAGGAATCATTCCCCCTGCGATCATGTGATCTGCCTGTGACAGATCACATGATCGCAGGGGGAATGATTCCTCCACCCCTGCGATCGCATTCTGGTGCCTGGCTGTCACGGTGTCAGGCTGAAGACAGAGTAGCGGAGACCAGCGGACTGCAAGACAGCGGGCCCCCAGGTAAGTATGTGTTGGCTCTTGTACTGGGCCCCCTGGTGAGCCCAGGCCCGGTACAACAGTACCCCCCATACCCCCCTGATGGCGGCCCTGGCTATTTGTATTGTTTATGGGTCAATAGCATGCTCCTTGTATTGTATAATGGTGGTACTCAGCAGAAGGCTCACCCCGAAGTGACTATTCCGAAGGAGCTGGTACCCGACCCTGCCCGATGACGACTCCTCGTCATTGAGCATTGAGCATGCCGACATCATTGAGCATGCCGACGGCATTATCGCTGTTGTTAAGGGGGTGAGGTAAGTATGCACCCATGTACAATGTATAATCCTTTCTAAAATACATTGTTCATGGGTGCATACTTACCTCACCCCCTTAACAACAGCGATAATGCCGTTGGCATGCTCAATGACGTCATCAGCTGAAGCCGCCTTCTTGCTTCATCGTCATTGGCTGCTGTCGGAGTGAAGAGGAGTCGTCATCGGGCAGGGTCGGGAACCAGCTCCTTCGGAATAGTCACGTTGGGATGAGTCTTGTCGTTCTTATGAGCATCGATATGCCATACCACACCCATTGCATAACGCTCACTAAAATTCTTTCTGTATCACACAGAGGTCATTAGAATGCATTGTACATGTTAGCAGCCGCGGCGGCCGCGGGCGCCGCCGCGACTCTCTGCTTCCTGTTGCTGGCGTCCCAACCGTCTGCATGACGACCGGAATGTCACTTCTGGCTCCCTCGTCCCGGTTGCCTAGGAAACTACCGGGGCGCTTGAGGCAACCTGCTGCAGCGCCCGGCCAGCTGTCAAACAGCTGGGCACGTGAGCGCAGGTCTGTATAGACTCAACCACCATGGCTGATTAGATTTACTATTATTGCAGCCACCTGGCTGATTATGCACCTGGGCACACTGCATGCTCATTGGCCACTAGTACTATTTAAGTCAGTAAGGACTGAGCCTCACTGCCAGTTATAGCGTTCTGTTCCGGTTTGCTACCTGCTTCTGTGCTGTGTTGGTGATTAACCTTGGATTGCTTTTCTGTGTATGACCTCTGCCTACTGCCTGTTCCTGGATTTCGAGTCATTGCTTGTTGTCCTGACCTTCTGCCTGTACCCTCACTCTATACCTTTGCCTGTGGCCCTGACCTTCTGCCTGTACCCGGACTCTGAGCCTTTGCCTGCGGCCCTGACTGTAAAGCTCCGGTCCCACAGATAGTACCTGTCTCGTTACCTGCAGTCCATTCATCTGGAAACTGCCATGTCCCAGCATCAGACATTCTCCAGTTCATTCATTCAGCTATATTCAGATCTGTGCAGGTGCAAGCCTATTGCACTTCAGAACCTCCTCCCTCTTTTTAATTGGCTAAGCATTTCTGGAGTACTATTTAAACCTTCTGGACTCACCTCTGTCTGATCACTGTCTGATGCCTGTTCTTCAAGCTCACTTCCTGAAGCCTGTGGTTCTGGTTCCTGTTCTCCTTGTGGTTTGCCTGTATTCCAGTCTGCTCTCAGTTCGTGGGCTGTGCTAAACCATCGCTGTTCCAGTACCTCTCTTACCATCTCCAGTGTACTTCATCGTGACAGCTCCGGTTCTCTTATCGCTACCACTCAGAGCCGCTATTACACCTGTGACTCCTCAGCTGCTATCATGGGTTACCTCCGCTACTCCAGTCTGCTCTCAGTCTCTGGCCGTGTTGAACTATCACTGCTCCAGTACCTCTATTACCATCTCCAGAGTACTTAATCGTGACAGCTTTAGTTCTCTCATCGCTACTGCTCAGAACCGCTAATCTCTCTGTGACTCATCAGCTGCTACTACGAGTTACCTCCACAACTCCAGTTTGCTCTCAGCCTGCAGCCGTTTTGAACTATCGCTGTTCCAGTACCTCTATTACCATCTCCAGTGTACTCTACTATGACAGGTCCAGTTCTCTTATCACTGCCGTTCAGAGCTGCTATTTCAGCTGGGACTCATCAGCTGGTACTACGAGTTACCTCCACCACTCCAGTCAACCTTCAGCCTCTGGCTGTGTTGAACTATTGCTGCCTCTGTCCTCTCGTTGTATACCACAGAGCACCTATTCTCCTAGTGACTCATTGGCTGCTCACCATCAGCCTATATTATTGTTGTGCCTGTATTTATACCACTCATCTGTGGACTCCATCGTCTCCATCCACTTCACCTGGCTCCCCCACATCGTTCTGCTGTACACTCACTCATGGGACCGCAACCTGCAGGCTTGGTGCAGCTAAGACCATACCTCCTTGCGGGGGTTCCTGGTGAAAACAACCTGTCTGTTAGACTCCGCGCCCGTGGGTGGGCTTATCCATGTTCAGCAGAGGCTAAGGATCAATTTCCTGTAAGCCAACCGTGACACTCACCTTCTGCCTGTACCCGGACTCTGAGCCTTTGCCTGCAGCCCTGACCTTCTGCCTGTACCAGGACTCTGTACCTTTGCCTGTGGCCCTGATCCTGTTTGTACCTGATGCACCCGTTTGTGCTCTGTCAGTCGGACATTATCATCTCTGTCTAGTCCGCAGACCTCTGGCCTGTCCCTACTCCGTGTTTTACCTCCCGTTTCTGTGTGCCCCTGTATGACCATAAACTGAGTGTAAGACCTGGGGGGATCTGAGTACCTGTGAGCATAACCAGTCTTTACGGGAAAGTCGACTGCTATAGGTGAAGGCCTCTTCCGCTAGTTCTACAAGTTTATGACGCACTGGTGGCCATAACAGTATATTGGTAAATAGAATACTCTGTGTACTGTATATTGATTACTAATATGTCCTGTTGTGTATAATAGTAACTGGAATAATCTATGTATTGTATATTAGGCAACAAAATTATTTCTGCAGTGTACATCAGTCATTAGAATGCTCTCTGTATTATAAATTGGTCACTGGTATGCTGTCCCACACCAGATAGACCCACAATATCAGCATTTGGTGGCCAGTTTATCATAATAAGTGGAAGACACTCAAAAGGAATGGCTTTTATAGCCTGAGCAAGCTATGTCAGATGCACTGTGTTCTGTTTCGAAGTTATGTGAGCCACACTTATAGCTGTGCTTGGCACATTTATATTTCAGCTGGGCAACAAGCAATTGCTGTCTATTACTGAGTAGCGGATCAGTGACTTGGATAAAATCTCCGTCTCCCGCATGGGGCCACTAAGTCTAAAATACTGTAAAGTAACAGAACAGCATATCACAACAAAATCATTATTACGGAAACTGGTAGAAGTAAAATATAAAAGATTTATTAAGGATGAGTGAAAACCTCACTAAAATTCTGAACATTTCCTGCAAACGTTCTGCTAACGAGCAGAGATGCTTCAGTAAAATTAATTACAAATGAAATCCTTTGAGCCTAAAGCAGAAATCTGTTATGGTGAGAATTAAATGGGCTACTAGCCATTGATAATACAATCGTGATGTCACTTATATTGTGCAAGCCTACGGTTGTGGCATCTCATTCCATGTGTTCTGCCACCAAAAAGCCATATACTCTTCTTTCTAAATCACATGAACAGAATTGATGAAATAGAAATAGTTAACAAGAGTTTGCTTATTAGGAACTCCCTAAGCCTGACCACTACCCAGAAGTGTCAATACCTGCCTTGGCACACAAGGAAAAGATACCAAACTGTGTCCATCCATCTCCGTCCCCACTTATGCAGAATTGCATTTAGCAATGTAATGGCATGTGTCCACATATTACCCGCCCTTATGTTTTGATTGCCATAAATTAGTCTAACAAGGCATTAAAATCAACAAATCTGATCTGACAGCAAAAGAGGAACCGAATGTGTGTAGATTTATAGGACTATGCTTGCGGAGGAGTAGATGTTTGTATTGGCAGTGGGGTGCAGTTGGGTAGAATGAGGGTACTATTTCTAAAGCACAGAGTAGGCAAACAGTGCAGAAACTAGTTGAGTTAAATAGTGGAGATGGTACAATTTTAGGGGTGTCACACAGATATAACACCTTACATGGATGTGTAATACTGGAAAACAGTACTTAATTATAACCATGTTCAGTCATGACAGTGTATGTAATGCTCCAAGGTCTGCTCTTACTGAGCCATCAACCTGTTCAGCTATAAAATGACACTGGAATTTTTTATCATATTTTGGTAGCTCTGTGCCTCATCCAGGAATCGCCTCACCAACTGGCATCCAGAATTTGCTCACAAATGCAATTAATTATATCAACATCATAACCTCTTATTTATATAGCGCCACCAATTCTGCAGTGCTGTACAGAGAATATTTGTCATTCACATCATTCTCTGCCCTAAATATGTTGTATTAAATGCATAACAATATTCCTGAGACAGTGTGAAAATGAGGTGGTGTCCTGAATTTGCCTAGAGTAATGCATCATTTATGCATTACTGTGCAAAAACGATACGACCAAGACTACAAATCACATACAAGGCTGATAGTAGGAACAATCACATGACAATCAGTAGCCAATATGACGCAGAGATCCATATCCACTCACCGCGGAGGACCAAGACGTGTTAATGGCGTCTTTTGTATTTGGTGACTCCGTTTGTATGTGGCTGTGATATCATTATTACTTACCTCACTAACATGTTTCTCATTTGTGATTGAATTATACAGCACCTCCCTTAGCGTGGCTTCTAAGAGCGCGGTATATCAGTCATCGGGCTCGTTACATCGGTACGGTGATACTGATCCCCCTAGTGTTTCGGAGAGGAGGTGCCGGCAGAAGCATCGGTTTTCCTTGTGAGTGAATCTACATTTTTGAACCAGAAAACCAGGACACCCGTCTTGCGACGTGATTTTTGGTAATTTTATAAAGGTAACGCCTTGTTGACTTTTTGGTGACAAATTCAGTTACTTTTACTGATACTGATAACTCACAATTGGTAAATCAATGCTTCTACCTCATCCCTAATGTAGTAAAGACAAATGACTCTAGATAACTTAGGGTCTCTGCGAGAGGGGGAGAGACCCCACTATTTGCAACATTCGGTGAATGGAGGGGGGGTGGGTTGTCCAGAACTGAATTTATTTAAAATGTGTATAGTTACAAAAACGTGGCCTGTCCTGGGAAAAGTGGGACACATTTGAGCCCTAGTAGGGGAGATCTTGATAAATGGCTGAGGATAGTGTGAAAACAAGAGATGCTCAGGCTTGGATCCTCGGGAACGGAACACACCCGAACTTAGGAGATCCGAGGTGTAATTCTGCAGTCAAATTCTACTGTGTTATATAGGTAACACACAAAGAGGAGTGCTACATTGATAAGAGTCATTGCTGAAATACAAATAGGAGGGCTAGCAGGCTTGTCTTCTGAATTTGCAGGCAAATTCTACTGTGTTATATAGGTAGCACACAAAGAGGAGTGCTCAATTGCTAAGAGTCATTGCTGAAATACAAAAGGAGGGCTAGCAGGCTTTTCTTCTGAATTTGCAGGCAAATTCTACTGTGTTATATAGGTAACACACAAAGAGGAGTGCTCCATTGCTAAGAGTCATTGCTGAAATAGAAATTATAGGGCTGACTGTCTTGGGCTAAATCTGCAGTTACATTTTACTGTACCATAGCTCACTCAGAATCAGGAGGGTTGGCAGGGTTCAGTGCTGAAACAGAAATTGTAATAATAGGGCTGTCAGTGTTCTTAAAAGTCTCCAGTGACATTCTACTGTGCCATAACTCATACAGGAACAGGAGGGGTGACATTGTTATTGTCCCTCTCCAGTCTCAGTCATAATGATACTAATCCCTCTACCTCATGTGCTAAAGCCTACGTTCAAGTGCATAGTGGTTTTAAGTTAGAAAAACAAAAATTTAAATACAAAGCTTGTACCTTTTTAAAGAAAAAAAATGGTGAAAGTTTACTGTAGAATAACATTAAACTGGCAAAATGCCATTCTACCCAAAATATTACCAGGCATACCAGCATTAGGTAGCTCCCTTCTCTTAGCTAAATTTCAGCACCTGCAATCTACACTGTCATCATATTCACCCTCATCATTGTGTACATCTTAAACAATACTAATTCATCCCCGCTGGAATCCACCATCACAGAAGTCTGTGTACTTTGATGTACTTGCCGGTAATGGCTTTCCTCATGGAATTTGTAGTTCATTTTACGGAAGAGCTGTCACGATTTTTGGGCAATTCTTTTAGACCAGACCAAATGTCAAAATGTTGTGCAGACTCATCTGCATCAACACTGGGTGTCTTGGGAAAGCGAAGTTTTTCCTAGCAGCAATTTCCAGAGAACCTGAAGGAGGAAACGTCATTGTGTCATGTACCACCATGTACTTCAGCTTTCTGACCAGCAGCTCAATGCATCTCTTTGAGATCTGGGTAAGTTGGAAAGAAAGAGAAGACATAGCCCTTAAACCTAGGATCAAGCACAGTTGCCAAAATGTAAGTATCTGAAGTTTTTTCCTAGAAGCAGTTGAACAAGAAACTGAAGGAGGAGACGTCATTACAAGATGTTGATAGCTCTTTTATCCTGGCGAAGCTAATTAAGTACTTAATCTACAATTACAATATAGTTAGCGGATTTGTTTAGTTTAATTTCGTCCTTCAGTTTTTCTAGCTGCTTTTCAAAAAGTATAATTAAGGCAATCACTTGACTTAAGCTAACCGTGTCTGCACTCTCTTCACAGGTGACTACTTTGCTGGACTAAAGTACATTCCCCCTCAAATTCTAGCCTTCTTGCAGCTGCTGCATTCTCCTAAATGCTGTTGCACAATCCCGAAAATGACCCTAAAGTTTTCGGGACACAGACAGCATCTCCTGCATGTCATTGTAATTTATTAAAAAGTTCTGTACCACCAAGTTGATTGTGTGAGCAAAATAGGAAATGTGATGAAATTCCCTGTAATGCTCTAACAAAATTGGTGGCGTTATCAGAAATCACATATCCTCAGGAGAGTAAGCAGGATAAGCCATGTTGCAATGACATCCCTTAATTTTTAAAACAGGTTGTCAGCGGTATTATCTCTGACCTGTGCCTTGTCTCGTGTCTGATAAGCACCTCTCACTCCCGCCTTCAAGACTTCTCCAGTGCTGCTCCCCACTTATGGAATTCCCTACCACGGTCAATCAGACTTTCCCACAGCCTTCAAATCTTTAGATGCTCTTTGCAAACCCATCTCTTTTTTAGAGGTGACCTTATCCTCGATAACACTACTGACACTAATAATAATATATATACAATAACAATAATATGCCTCTTAGTGAAGCAGATGATACACAGAGTTGCCTGCCTCAGAAAAATGTGACGTACTTGGGTACATGCTGCTGCTGTTCCTGCTGGTGAAGGTGAACCACCGAACCAGTGGGCTGTCATAGTCATATAATCTTTAGTTTGCCCAGTTCCGGTTGAAGATCCACCCCCAGCAGTAGCAGCAGTGGGACTAACGCTCAATAATTCTTCAGAGGAATCATGGTTAGTGGAGGAGTCATCTAGCCTTAGCAACTTGGATGCATGACTATCTCCCATCACTTGTGAGGATATTGATGATGAAGGTGTTGGGGGTGTAGATTGCAGGTGCTGGGACTTAGCTGAGAGAAGGAAGGTAGTTGATGCTGGACTGCTTGTTGTTATTTTTTAGCATAAGTTTCTGATTTTCACAAAAGCTTTCCATGAACTCGCTTCAAATGGCGTAACATGGATGAGGTTCCAACATGGTTAAAGTCTCTACCTCTACTGACTGTGGCTAGACAACTGTTGTCAGGATTTGGGTAATAATAATTCCACACACAAGAGGTGGATTTATTGGTCTTATGCCCAGGCATGACAATGATCTTTTTCTTATCACTGGCAAGAACTGCTGCAATCTTTGTTTGAAAGTGTATTAAAACAATATTGTGACCTGTGAGGTGGTCACAATTGACTGCAAATGACTTGAAATTAGTGTTATTGAGGGTAATAATAATGTGGGATCCAAAAAAGATCCAAATTATGTGATTTTAGCATATTTTAGCAATTTTTCTAAAAAAATACAAATCCAAAACCAAGTCCAAAACCAACACATGAGGGCGGTTTTACCAAAACACAAAGCTAATCCAGATCCAAAACCAAAACCACTCTACGGGGATCAGTGAGCATCTCTAGTGAAAATGACTCATACCTCCCAACTGTCCCGATTCCAGCGGGACAGTCCGATTTCAGTGGACTGTTCTGCTATCCCACCTGACTTAGAGTTTGTCCCGATAAGCAAGGAGAGGAGTTTTTTTTTGGTTTTTTTTGCAGCTTCCATGGCAGCTGTGTGGGCGTTTATGATGACCCCATAGATTCTGCTTCCTCCCGGGACCTAGCGCATCGCTTCCCTTGGCACTGGCCAGGGGAGCGATGCTTCCCTTGTCTGCTCTCACCCGGGTACTGGCCGGGGGAGCGATGCTTCCCTTGTCTTATGTAACGATATTCTATGGTGCAGACCAGAAGCTACGCTCAGTCACCGGAAGAGTGGAGGAGATGAGGTCCGGCGGTATCGGAAGTATCTGTTTATGGGGGCTGGGTGATGAGCGCGCCTCCCACATGCTCGGTCCATTTCCCCTCTGGACTTCGGAACTCAGTGGAGCTCTGTGGGTGTCACCGACCTCATCCCTCCTAACTACTGATTTTTGGGGAATGGGCGTGGTTGTGCAGATTAGGGTGTGGCTTGTGTGGGATGGGGGTGTATATATAGATTAGGGCCGGGTTATGGTGTCCCAGTTTTACCTCAGTAAATGTTGGGATGTATGCTAATGTTCGCAAGACCAGTCTTATTTTAAACTGTACATGTATGAAATAAACACGCTGCATGGATGCTTTGCAGATGATACATGCCTGTTGCTGATAATATGTAGGTGCACAGCAAACATCTGTAATTAATTGCAGTGCAACTATTCAGCATGTGTCTTTAATATGTGTTAAATGCCTAAGGCTGGTATCACACAGACTTTTCTGAATGTCAATGAAACTCAGCATTGGGATGATTTCATCTTCTGCATAATATTCAATGGAAAACACTGATCCCCTGTAGCACAAAAAGTTTAGAAACTTTACATGTAAAACTTTGAACAGCAGGCAGATAATGCTGATTTTGAACATTAAATAATGTTCTACTGGATGTTACTGGAAATGCATGACTGCTGTACAATTTCTATGCATTAAGTTTCAAGTTAAGTATGCGAAGGAACTGACCTACATACTGCTTACCCATACAAGTGTATGACTGTTTCCTGTCACAGTGTCTCCCTATGTCAGGTTACCAAGTAACAACATTTATTCCCCACAGTTCCAACCTCCCACCATCTTTTGTGTTGCTGCTCTGCAGAGATAAGCCGGTGGCATTTTCCCCCTGTCGCTTCCCAATCAGACTGCATCAGAAGAAAGTGAAGGCATCTATCGTATTCCCAGCACAGCAGTGTGTGTTCAAAGTTAGGATTATCTGCTCTGTTCAAAATCCCTTCAAACAAGGACAAAAAACAGAGAAAGAATTGCTTTCTCCGGAGGAAATTGGGATATTGGTTCCTGCAGCAGCCTAACGGAGCTGTTTCATCAAATGCCCGCTCCAGCAGATTTATAATGTCAGGACAGAACCTACATCTTGGGTTCCAGTAAGGTTTTACACTGGAAAGAATCTCAGAGCTTCTTACGTAACGACTGTTGCTGTCCCCAGAATAATAATTATCTGATTGTTCAATGTTTAGGTAACGCCTGTCAAGAAATTGATGACTTAATTTCTCTTCCTGCTTTAATGGAATCATTCTAGTAGTATAAATGGTTTTACTTTTTTATAACTAATTTGAAAGAATTGAAAGATGCACTACCGCTTATATAACATATTTTACTAATGTGCCGCTCCCACTAGAGTAGTACCAGAAGTTTAAAAGATAAAACCATTTATAATACTCCTCAACCAGGTGACAGCCAAGGTGGCTGCTCCTTCACCCCCCTGAACCTTCCCTCCTCTGCTCATCCTTTGAAGTTCTTATCAAACATCTCTTCAATCCACTCGACTTCCTTGTCGTTGTCATCTATTGGCCCTCAGGACGTGTCTCCCAGTTCATTGGTAACATGAATTGGGAGACATTTTACCAGGTGTTAGCCGGGTACCACCTGGCTAACACACTTTCTCTACACCAACCAACCTACTATTATTTTAGGGGAATTCAATGTCCTTATTGACACCCCTGTTACCTCTGCCGCCTCCAAACTCCTCACACTCATTTCCTTTTATGGCCTCACCTGGTGGGCTTCTTCTCCCAACCTTCATGATGAACCTTGTGTTCTACTATCGCTGCAACATCTAAAGCTTCTCTAAATCATTATTGCCTCTTTGACCATAATCAGCTAACCATCGTCACCTAAATGGTCTTTACTTTATCCTCTTCTCTGCCTCTCTTGAACCACTCCTACTATTTCTACCCTGTTCTGCTCCAATGCTGCAGTCTCTTTCTATAACATTACTCTCTCCACAGCCCTGGATGAAGCAGCCCCCGCTACCACACATCGTCTCTGGTGATCCAAATCCTAACTCTCGTGCTCCAAATAGGCTCCCCAACAGCAAAAGTGCTCCTCTTCATGTCAATGTTAGAAATCACGTTCTGATGCTAATTCACGTACTACAAATTTATCCTGTCCTCCTTACTGCCATCTCTCTCTTGCTAAACACACCTACTTTAGATTCTTAATTTTTACCTAGTCCAACAACCCCTGTCACTTATTCACCACTGTCAACTCAGTTTCTTTGCCCTTGGGCCACCCACCACCCTCCTCCTCTTCCCTCACTGCTCACAACTTTCCCACCTACTTCAAATACAAAATTGTCACTACCACCTCTATGCAGACATCACTTAAATATACCTCTCCTCCCCTGACCTTTATCCCTTTTTATCCAATGTATCCAGCTGCCTCTCCGCTATCTCCACCTGGTTGACCCAATGGTACCTCAAATTCATGTCTCAGCTCATCATCTCTCCCCCTTCAAGTGTCACTACCCTCCTCATTTCTCTTATAGAGAATAACATCACACTTTCACCTGTTTCCCATGCATGTGCCTTGGTGCATTATCAACTCCGTCCTCAACTTTACCCAACACATCTTGTCCTTCACGCAATCCTATTACCTCCACCTTCGAAACATTTGCATAGTACACCGATTTCTCACTGAAGAAATCACCAAAATCTCCATGCATTCTCTCATCTTCTGCCACCTTGACTACCTTGCCTTCTTTCAACTATCTTATCCCTCTGCAATCTGTCCTCAATGTTGTGGCAAGACTAATCTTCCTCTTCTGCTGATCCTCACCTGCTGCACCACTCTGCAAAGCTCTACACTGCCTCTCCATTTCCTACAGAATTCAATTCAAGTTGCTCACCCTTCCCTACAAAGCCCTTACCGGCACCTCTTCCTCTGACCTCGTCACTATATGCACTCCTGCATGACTCCTCCTGCCCACGCCTCTCTTCCCCTCTTATAACCACCTCTCACTCCTGCCTCCAAGGCTTTTGCTGTGCTGATCGCCACTTATGGAAGTCCCCTCTGCAACCAATACCTTCCACTTCCTATTAGCTACCGTTGTTCCTAAAGACTGTAAGTTCTCATAAATATGGTGGCCCTCTCTAACTTCTGTTTGCACCTCCTTCGTCTACCTTGTTTGTACCTGGTTTATGTTCAAGTTCAATTTGTATGATTTTAATGTACTTGCTCTATTTCCATTTCTATTTTGTATGCTATATATTACTGTCTGTCCCGTGCTGTGTAATCTGTGGCGCCTTATTAATAAACTATGATGATTAGGGGTGCTGTTGCTATGGGGCCCAGAAGTGAGGTTCCCCCACCCCTGCTCCGAAATCCCCAATTAATTCTAGAGGCCCAAGCTATACTGTGAAAAAGAGCTGAAGCCTTGCATATGCCGGACCATGCTTGCTAAGAAGAGGTCCCTGGCAAGAACTGTATCGCCAAACCCCTTGAATCCAATTGGAGAACTGTAATCAGAATACATGCATATACATAACAAGTACAAAACTAAGAGAACACAACTTGCGATAAGTGTTCTTTAATGATGTCTACCATATTTTCATTGAACACCACTAATTCTTCTCTGATCTAGAACTGAGCATCCCAAAGCCTCTAGTCAGTCTCCTGACCTATGGTTTACAATATATAGAACCAAGTCTTTGTCACCCATTATAAGTATGGGATCTATTATCTGGAATGCTTGGGGCTTGGAATTCCTGGAGAAAATATAGTAAATTCCCATTTCATTCCTGACACTGTCCATGTTATTCTCCTCAACATTAAATTGTTTAGCAGTGCTCCTCATTGTGACTAGGGGGAAATTCTCAGTGAAAATGTTAGTGTGTATTACATTAATACTGGAAAGTAGCAATCATTTTTTTTTCTTTCTGTTTTTATGAACTCTCTGGAGAACATGAGAAATAGGTCTTGACACATTTATACTTGGAGTTAAAATTTTAGAATGCAGTGGGGGAAACGAGACAAAATAAACTATTCCTCCTATTTGTAAAGCAGCTTACAGACATTAGTTAGTGGCTGAAAAATGCATTAACAGCGGGTGGGTGTGAATGAGCCCTTTTAATCTTGCATATGTAGTCTTGTAGTTCCACAATCGATCACAAGAGGGTGCTCCAAGCTTGCTGCAAACTGATGAAGCATAGGATATCTGTTCTGTTTGGGTTTCCCCAAACTCGGGTTTAGCGATACACCACAAGTCTTTTTGCTCTATCTTCTCAGCAAAAATATTTGCACCACATTTGCCATCTTTTTTATATTTCTCATACTTTTGTGTTTGTTCTTTTTCTATCCATTTACGTAATAAGGCTGAAACCATTTACATGTGTTAAAATGATAGCTATGGACTGTTGATTTTGTAAACTGTGCCAATTGTTATGGTTTTCTTTTATTAATTTAAAGCTTTATTGGGAATAGCTTGACTTTAACGTAACTTGTATATGCTTTCTTATATGATTAAGACAATTGCTGTGTTTGTTATAATGCAGTTTCATCACATTCTTTGCACACTGACCTTACTGAGAGTCCCCTTAACCCTTTCATTGACAACACTGTTATCTGTGCTGCCATGTCTAGTTCCTTTGCATCTGTATCCTTTCATCAGTTAGCACATTAACAGTTAAGGAGGACGTACAAGTACTGACTATATATTGTATTTTAGTAATAAATCCTTTTCTTTGGAACTGCTCCTTAACACCCCCCTCCCTCCCCCCTATTTTCACATTGTCACTTATGAAAAATAATGTATCTACTGCTCCAGGCTGTCGCTAATTAGGGATCATTACTAGCAGACCCTCCAACATGGCCTATTGCACCTGGTACAAGATGCTTCCCTGCCAGCCTTACCACTTAACTTATTCTTATTTTTGTAGTTACCTGGTAGGTGTTGTTAATTCTGCACCGAGAACTACAATAGTAAATTAAAGGCGTCATTCTGAAATTGAGCATTTTCTGCATGTGGAAGGGGTCTTATTTGAGGGTCTGGGATAGTTCCTTCTCGCCCTTTTGTTCTGCTGCATCTGTACTGGTCCCAGCTAATTCTGGGTGTCCCCAGGCCTGTTGTGATCCTGGGGAGCAAGTTAAATATAATACATATTACATGCTGCCCTAGACCCTCCGGGTGGAGAATGTTCCAGGGAAGAGATCGGGTGGTAGTGGAAACATGAATGGGGTTTTTATTTCCATATAATATAGTTATATATAGGGCAGATAGCACTGCCCATCAGTACTCACATTGGGTCATTTTTCTTAAGGACAGATGGTCCAGGTGAGCATAATGGTTGTTTTATACCTTTGGCCAAACACACTTACAAGTACTTGTTGACCCTTGATATTATTTCCTTATGGTAATCAATACATGCTATGCCTACAGATAGTGAAGATTTGCTTTAGTTCATAAACTTGGATTCTGTTTAAAACAAAGTCACTAAAGTACCTTTGTCATTATTCTTCCTATCAACATCTATTCATATAGCTCCAACATACTCTGCAGTGCTTTGCAGTTGGGAAAAACCCAGCAGTAACTGACCCAAATTTCGGGAGTCTCCCGGACATCAGGGAGAGTTGGCAAGTATGCGTAGGTTAGAAAGTCATTAGGGAAAGAAGGGGAAGTGAATTGTAATAGTCAGTGCAGGAGATTTTGAGTTCCAAGTGAGGGACCCACAAAGACTGTTATATAAAAAAGTCCTCCATATTTGTAGACTAAGTCACACTGTGAGTTTTAAGCTGAATTCACCAAAACTGCATGAAAAATGCAGGAACTTTATTTATGTGTGTTTCATTTTTTTCACCCCTCTTAATATGTACAGTGACATAGTCCACAGCATGTTCTACTTTCATAGTTAATGTCGTCTGGGTTCCATGTGTTTATAGTGTATGAGGACACAATGAAAGAGTCCCTGGTGCAGCCAGCACATGCAGCAGAGGAGATGTGTGGGCACACTCACCTGTTGGACCCCTACACAGCTTGTAAAAAGCCTGCAGAGAGGTAGACATGAAAGGTTGCCCTATACAGCTTAAATTAGATCACGTCTTTTGTAGCTGTGAGTAAACAGCTGCCCTGCTAGTCTTTGATGTCATAGTGTTCTCTCTCCCAAGCTGCATGTTGCCTGATGACTTGTATTTACATAGACTTTCACTGTCTGCAAATCTGCATAAGGACACCACTGGGTAGAACGTTTCTAGCTGACTGACATATTTTCCAGTAATGAAGATGTCTTCTAAATGCTGAGCAGTGGAAATAGAATTGTAGCAATCTTTACCTGTTGTAGACTGTGTGGTTGTCCACCTAGCAGAGATGATTTACCTGTTGTAGATTGTGTGGTTGTCCACCTAGCAGAGATGATTTACCTGTTGTAGACTGTGTGGTTGGCCACCTAGCAGAGATGATTTACCTGTTGTAGACTGTGTGGTTGGCCACCTAGCAGAGATGATTTACCTGTTGTAGACTGTGTGGTTGGCCACCTAGCAGAGATGATTTACCTGTTGTAGACTGTGTGGTTGGCCACCTAGCAGAGATGATTTGTGGAATCTCAAACTTTTGTGACATGAAAATGGTTAAAACGAGCCTCAGGTTTCCTGTCTACTTACAATATTTTTTATGCTGTCCCACACCATGTAAATTCTTTCTGTTTGTCTGTATCACAGATCACTGTAACATGGTCAAAAGCCACCTTTCTCCAGTGGAAGTCTTTAACTGTGACAGGTGAGTGCTACAACAACATGGGAGAAAGGAGACACTTGGGTTACAGAGACACGAGTGGTAGAGCATGTTGGCTGCACACGAAGAGCTGACAGATGGCTATGTTATTTGTGGATAGCTGGTACTCTCTGCTATTTACAGTGACGTGGACAATTGCCCCTCTTTCTGTCTTCCATGTTTCTACTTTTTTTTTTGTTTCATCTGTTGTTCTGCTAACCTATTTCACCATCCATCCCAAAAGTCATCCCAGATTTTATTTGACATTCAAGCACTGTATCCCTGCATACTGTGGACTATCTCATTCAGTCTTCTATCACCATTTTTATTTCTTGTAAACTGTTTATTAGTAGGACATTGTAGAATTTAGAAATGGAACAACAGAACAAACAAATTGTAAAATGCTCAGTGTTAATGCCTTTTATGATTACACTTATAGCTTATGGTTAACCACTAATAACTTTCTTATCTAAAATAACGACACGGACACCAGATATAAGTTTGGCAAAAAGGGTGTGTTTTATTTAATGGGAAATTTTATTTAAAACTCTGAATGACGACGAGAGCAAAGCAGTCAGCTAACAAATAATCTTTAAACCAATACAGCGTAAGGTGAAACTCAATACCGCTGTCCCAAGACTTTACGAATCCCAAGTCTTTACCATTGGCCGGTACTAAACTTGGCGTCATCGTGACTGCCCCCTTCTGGACTCACATTGTCGCATACGACAGGATATCCACCGCCCCAGAGGCCCAAGAGTCAGGTTACTGCAAAAGGGGCAGTGACGTGCGGCCAATTCAACGGTAGCACCTTTGATTAGTCGCTGACTGCATTGCTCTCCTACCCACTGCGCCTTGTCATAAGACAAGGACTTAAATCGTAGCATGACCAGCTAATGCCGGGCGGGAGGGAGGTATCTGACATCCAGAACTAAGAGAGAGCCAGCCCACTAATCTAAGCTAATTTATAACCTCTTGTACAGCCACTCTCCCCCCAGAGTGATAGGCTGGCTGCCAAAATTGTTTAACCCCTAATGGTCAGTGCTGATGAAGTATAACACGATATTTTAATTGCCCTCAGCTTAGGGCTTTACTTAAACAATAGGCTGTAGTTTAGTCCCATATTACCCTGTAGTTTAGTCCCATATTACCATGATGTTTTTTCTAAGCCATCTTATCTAACGCAAGTCCTTCATCTTTGTTCCTAATGGCTATTCTTGTAGTATTGGGTCCAACAATCCAAGCAGAAAAACCCATATGAAATGTTTCCAAAACCCTTTTCAGGTAAGACTCCACAGACTGAGGGACATTTATAAAACTGTCCAAATTTTACTATATCATCATCAGCTATTTATATAGCACCACTAATTCCGCAGCGCTGTACTCACTCACATCAATCTATATCTACTGCACATAATACAACTATTTTAATGCACTTCCTGCTCCAGTCTGTCTGGTCCTCATTGCTGTTATTTGTGTACCTGTTATGTATCGTAACCAAAAACATCAGAATTTTCATTATACAAAGAAGAAAGGGATAGTTACTTTTGTACAAGCCTTTGTCCTTCATCAGTTTCCCCAGCCCATCAGTAGTCCCCTTTTACCTGTTTGCAATCTTCCATTTCTAGGGAAATCTCTCTCATTGCAGCGGGTGATTCGATCTTGCACAGGCTATGTTGTGTGACTAATATAACCAGGTTCCGCTGTGTTACAGACCTCCTGTCCACAGTGGATAAGAATTATATTTACACACTTCACAGTTACCCTACATTTTCATTTTGTGCTAGTCCTTACTCTTGTTGGCATTGTGTTGCCATGTAGTAGCATACATAGCTGTGTTTCTATTTTAGCTGTTTCCTATTTTGACTATTTTAGCACTTACTATAACACCTCATGTAATGCCATATGAATGTCCTGTCCAGTGCTCTGGTCCAGTAACAGAAGGGATCCCTTTAATAAATAAGTCGTAGTAGATGTTTGTGTACCAACCATTTTCATAAGTTGCTCTCTCTTTAACAAGTTAGGCTGGGTATACACTACAGGTTTTTCATACGATTATCAGGCCAATTACACGATAAATGACAGTTTGGTCTGTTAACAAATTAATGTGTACGCTCCAACGATGAACAATTATCATTCCAAAGCACATCATATCATTTCATTTGATTTTACAAATGGACAAACAATCTCATTCAACGATGTAACAAAGTCTTTCCAATCCTGCAGTGTGTACACACTCACGACCGGCAGTGTCCATAGTTCTCTATGGAGTATACAGAGCCACGATCTTTTCAGCCAATGGTTATGACAGATGAAGAGCACAGATCTGAAGGTAATTGTGTAAAACATGTACAGTGTGTACACATGAATCGGCATGCTGAGCGGGACTCAAATGTTGGTAAAATAGTTAACGATATGGCAAGGGGAGAAACTTTCTGTAGTGTGTACCCAACCTTATTCTCTAAAATAACTCTTATCTAGAGGAGCATAAGGGATCAGTCATTATTAAGAAACCTCTGTCTGGAAATTTTTCTATAACTGTTGCTGATCTCTTAAAAGTTCCACATTGGATCATAATAGTCCTGCTGCCAAATGCCTAATTTCATATATATCTGTCTACAGCCAATCTTGTGAGCGGAGGGGGGATTTGCCAGAAGGTGAACAGAACAGCTACAGCATTCTGTGAAATACAAGTGAAATACAGGTGTGCGCATTCAATTAATGTACTAATATATTAAAATACATTTATACAAGAATTACTGAGGACTAATGTAAATGTTAGTGAATGTTACACATGATAACAATACACTGTCCCTGGGAGATGGATATTAGTGCATTGTTGAATTCCTAGAGGTGTTTGTCTCCTGGTCGTTTGCCCCTTTAAGCCATTCTTGAAGTCCTCATGACCTCCTTTCAAAAATTTCATTGTGAAATTCATAACTAAACTATTACTTGTCAGGCGTCTGGCTGGATTACAACCCCCATCCCCAGCATCAATGAGACATTCCATCCTCGCACTGGTGTCAGCCAGCCTGGCAGTGAGATATCATCACTACAGCACCCGAAGGCAATCATGCTGTAATGGAGAGAGGAAATCATTTAATGCTCTCTTGGTTTGCCAGCTATCAAGACACAACAAGGGGAAGTGGTTTGGAAAACAAAGGTGATACGTTTTCAGGGAAGTAAGGAACGTTGATAGGAGCTAAAGGTTATTTTTTATTTGCATGAACCTGACAGCAACTTGAGTTTAAAGGAATAGTAATGTGGAACTCCGTCTCAGGGACAATTGCTGCAGCATTAAAATGTAATTACTGGGAGTATTACAAGCGGTGGAAGAAGTGCGTCATTTCCATTAAACATTACAAGTAGCAAATGGTTGTAATATTTTAGCCGGCGTAAAAAACAGAAACAAAATGAAGATGCCGTGATATTTTTTGTTGACTAACTAAGCAGCTTAAAAATTAAAACTCTGAAGTCTTCAATGCCAGCATTATATAAAATGTAGTATATTTCATGTAAACATATGTCAGCTTGGAAAGCGTTGGATTGAATTGTATTTTATCTGTAAATATGCAAATTTATCTCAGGGCCTGCCACATCACTTACCTCTTCTATTGCAAATTCTTCCTCAACTTTACGTAGACTATATAAAGGGCAG
Organism: Mixophyes fleayi; assembly: GCF_038048845.1. Taxonomy (NCBI): domain Eukaryota; kingdom Metazoa; phylum Chordata; class Amphibia; order Anura; family Limnodynastidae; genus Mixophyes; species Mixophyes fleayi. Next base: position 82,244,271 of record NC_134407.1, read on the forward strand.
CACGGTGGCTAAGTGGTTAGCCCTCCTGCCTCACAGCTCTGTGGTCATGAGTTCAATTCCCAACCATGGCCTTATCTGTGTGGAGTTTGTATGTTCTTCCTGTGTTTGCATGGGTTTCTTTCGGGTACTCCAGTTTAATTGGCTGCTATCAAAAATTGCCCCTAGTCTGTCTGTCTGTCTGTGTGTTTATGTTAGGGAATTTAGACTGTAAGCTCCAATGGGGCAGGGACTGATGTGAGTGAGTTCTCTGTACAGCACTGTGGAATCAGTGGCGCTATATAAATAAATGGTGATGATGATAAAGGGCAACCTAGTATGATTGCTGTCAACAAGAACTCACAGTTAGGTCACAAGTGTTATACTCCATTCAGTATTCTGAGCTGATAAGGCTATCCATGGATGTGGGCTGGGTTGCAGTTGCAATTGCTGTAGGTATGCATTTGTCAGTTAGCCAATGAACACAATCTCATTAACAACACCTTTTGCCTGCTTTAAATGTTAAATAATTGACTATTTACTTTAAAATGTTAGCACTACAAAAGCATGCTACATTAATACAATGAAGTTCTACAGAAAAAAGAGCTATATCGAACTCAGAATGTTTGTTTGTTTTTTTAGTTGAAGATGTATGTGTTGCTATTTCTACCTGCCAAACCCCAAAGCATGTTTAGCTCCTTTTCTCTTGATGTAGGTGAAACCCCCACTCCCTCTTTGCCTGTTCCAAGCTAGGAATATTAAGGATGGGATGTTCACTTGAATTTAGACACAGTTCTTCATTCTCTCTTCTTGAATGGCAATTCTGTGTGGCTGGCGGATTCGTCCCCTAATGTTATGCAAAGCTGTTTATTTAGGTTGTCAATGTTCTGTCCAATCCCCCTCCCCACCCCCACCCCTTCCAATCTGTATATTGCTTGTTTGTAACACCCCTCCAACGTTGCATAGGGGCGGTGAGGAGGGTCCTTGAAGTGAATATTTAAAAAGTTGGCAGGGGCAACAAGACTTGTTTAGTAACACTCCCAAACTACCCTTTATTGACTCAGACTTTCCTTTTCAGTCTTTTACCAGAACAAAGATGCTTTGTTGCGCAGTTACTCTTAGCTGTGGTCCTGGTGTCATCTCTTGCTATGTTATTTATTTATTTGTCTGTAGCTATTATGGCTCAGACCTATAATATCAGACTATGGCTAAGGGAATCCTCCCTCACTTTCTCCCAGTTTACCATTTTCCTCAGTTTCCTCTCTGTCTGTGTCTCTCTCTCTCCATTTCTTGCTTCATGAGATGGTCTTGAGCTCTGAACAAACAGGGCTCAGGGCTCCCTGCTGAGCGCATGCCTTTAATAAAAACAATGCTGCGTTTTTATTCCGTGCTGACCGCACTGACCCCCTCAAAGTATGCTCCGTCCACAGGGACTGCTGGCTCTTAGAGGCAGCTGAATGGAACACACAAAGCCACTGTGACATGTTAGAATCCCTTTCTTAACTGCACCAAACTGGGAGGGAGAGGTGAGGAGACAGAATTTACCTCAGCAAAAGGCATAAAGAAAAAAAAATGCTGGATCCAAAAATATATATAGTTTTCATGGACTCTATTCTTTTTACCAAAGTGAAGCAGACATCTTGTTTAGTATTTTGCTTTTACAGTGTTGCATAAATAAGCACTGTGGGCAGCAAATTGACAGCTAAACGAGTCAAAGAGACTGATCTAGGAGCTAAGTGGATGCTTTTAAGGATATAATGTGGAAAGACCATCAAAAGTTACTTACCTACAGTAAATATTTCAGACCCCAATATTATTTCCACAAAATGGCTGCCACCATGTAGTACAGTTGACGTGTACACTTTAAGGTAGGATTTAACAAAACACTGGACTTCTTATGACATGGCTTTCCTTAACTGGGGAGGCCTATCCATAGGAATATATTTGTTTGTGATGTCATGTCAAAGATATGGTTGAAGGGTTACGTGGCTTTTTGTACTTCAGCGTAGTTGTAAAGTTAGCTCTCTCTTACGGTTCCATTACAGGCATCCCATTTGAGAGTTTCTGTCAGCAACGAGTCTGTACTTCATCTAGAACTATGGAATATGCTGATACAGTGAATAAAAAAACATTTTTGGTGTTTGTTAGTGGTTATCACCGAAGTGCCTAGCCTGTCATTAGCATAATTTCTTCCCAGTTCTTTTTTCTTCATTTGATTATTTTATTGTGACAAAGTCTATTAACTTTTGGGCTTGGCCGGGTAACAGCCAAGAGCGTACAATTAACTTGTTTTCTTTTAGTGTGCTATTTTAGGACATAGACTTGGCACTGTACATAAAAAATGTATGTATTTATATAAAGGCTATGCATGTGCATATATACATGTATAATATAGTTGAGAACATTTTTTTTTTTTATGATTATCTTTACTCCTATACAATGCACTGGTATACCAGGCGTGACACAAACACACATTTTTCTGCCATTTGCATTTTGTTGTCAATTACAGATCATTAGACAGCACAATTGACGTGCACTTTCAATTTATTCCATTCCATTAGGTTCTGTCGCAAAAATACACAGCGGGCTCTGTTAACCCTGCCGCTGCCAACAGAATCCCTGATCAGCTCAGTTCGGCACCGAAGTTCAGATATTCCCTGGGTGGCTGAAGGGTTAATACCCGTTGTCTTGAAGAATTGCCTAGTTCCCTGCTTAATTTAGAACTGAAACAGAGCGACACACTCATCTGATAAATAAAACATTTAGGGCAAAATAAGCAGCTGGTTTTAATCATACGTTCTCCGAAGGCTTCTCTTTGGATAATTTAACTTGTAGCACATTAGGAGTATTTTCTAAAACAAGACACCAATCGCTTAGGACGTATGCATGACAGGTTTATCTATTATTTCTGCATCTCCACACATTTAATTTCACCACCTTATTGTATATTCATAACTGCACAGAAAGTACAGAAGAGGTATGTGGTGACCAAGAAAGACTTGTTGACCCCTGACCTTTCTTAGGGCTTGTACACACAAGTGTTGAAAAACAACATTAGTTAAAGCATTGACAGAACATTGTACTTTGTCCTCACTTTGTGACATGTGTGCACATTAACATGTGTCAAAGCTCCATTGCAGCACAGTGTGCTATGTACTTGATGTTCCCATAGACTTTCATTGTGTTTTGCAAAGTGTACCATTTGTGAATGCCTTGGGCAATACTACAACTGTCGCTAAACTAAACAAATGTATGTCAGAAGGTACATGTGGTCTATTCGCTAACATTATTTTTGGGGCTATTAGCATTAGAGCAGAATTTAATAGGCTTTGAGAATGCACATTAAACGCCTTAAATTGACGTCCTTATGAACAAGACCTCGATGTGATAACCGCTGGCTCAATTTTTCCTTAAATATGGCATGGAGATGAAAAGAGAGGCTCGGACATATTTTGAGGTTGTTATATGCATGAAAGAAAGTTACACTTTTTCATCAGGGAGAGTATAAATAATTCTCAGTGCATTTTCCAGTAGCTAATAAAGATAAGTACGGTTATTCTACACAAATGGAGTGGAGAAAAAAGCTAAAAAAGAAAAGTGACCATATTTTTTTGGTGTTCCAATCACACTTTACTTTAAAGTACTTGAAATTAAGCTTTGTTGAGGGTTACTAACATATAATAAAATATATAGTTCCTCCAACCTGGCGAGTCCTTCCAATGGCTCTAATTGTCCATTGCTGCTTTGCTCTCTCCTAAGACGGCCTGCTTGATATGCACAGAGGCGCCATTAATGCTGTTCTAGCACAAACCGTGGATAGTTGAAGTGAGGAGTGCAGAGCTGGCGTGTTTAAGCTTTGTGTCTACAAGATTTCTGACTGAAAGTTAGTAGCAGTAGTGATAGTAGTGATTGTAGAGATAGGCACGTTGTTGTGCTGGGGACAAAATGCTAGTAAATAGAGACATTCCCTGGGAAACACAGATGTCTGGCAGTCATTTATTCCGCAAAAACATTGGAGAAGGCTGGATGTGGAAGAAAATATGTTCTATTTTTAAAGGATATTTTCACCAAAATGAGCATGCTGCAAAACTGCACATAACTTCCATAGGGTTCTGTTGTACAGCTAGGAGATACCAAGGGCTAGATTTACTAAGCTGCAGGTTTGAAAAAGTGGGGATGTTACCTATAGCAACCAATCAGATCCTAGCTTTCATTTATTTAGTACTTTCTACAAAATGACAACTAGAATCTGATTGGTTGCTATAGGCAACATCTCCACTTTTTCAAACCGCAGCTTAGTAAATCTAGCCCCAAGAGTTGTGTCCTGAGCTGAACCTCGACATAGGGTAATGAGAGGCCTGTAATGTGGACCTCTTAATTGCTGTAAATGGGGGGGGGGGGGTGCATGTTTAAATAACAAAATCTCCACTCTCCTAGTTTTGTTGATTTAGCACCATACTTTACATATAAAGACTTAGTAAGTAGTAGTAAAAGGTCCATAATGTAAATATGAAAACACATCTGCCATGACACTTTTGGTCTCATGGTGGACTCAAGTCACTGTGACTCTCTTTTGCCACAAATTCATTGCCCTTACTTACTCATATTCCTAGAAGTCACCCTAAAAACAAATCGCGTTGCTTACTTGTAGTACAATATGTTTAAAAAGTTTTTAAAGTAAAAAATTCTTTCAAAAGTAGCTTTTAAAGCAAACATTGATAAAAATTACTCTTTCAAGGGAATTATTTTCTAAAGAGTATTTTATGAGGTAAAATATTGTCAAAAAAGCTTGTTTTAAACTAAAATATTGTATTAAATCATTGCTCCAGCTTGCTGTTTTTTGATCTCTAAGTTTTTGTTTTGCTTTTTGTTTATTTTTTTATGACTTTTATAGATGTTGAATTATTTTGTGGTAACTGCAATGAATTTCAATCTAATTTACATGTAATTTTTCTGATTTTTGTGGGGTTGTCATGACTAATTAATGTGTGATAGGGAGAATTTGGGTTTATTCTCAGCCCAGACATATTTTGTAATATTTTTTTAAAAATTGTTGAGACGTGTGATGTATAAAGTCTAAGATCGTAGTTGCAATAATAGGGGTAATGTAGACATGCCATAGGTCTGTATGCAAAGTAAATTAACCAATATACGTGTTCACATGATTATCATCATCATCATCATCAACATTTGTTTATATAGCGCCAGCAAATTCCGTAGTGCTTTACAATTGGGAACAAACATTAATAAGACAATACTGGGTAATTCATATAGACAGAGAGATAAGAGAACCCTGCTCGCAAGCTTACAATCTATAGGATTAACAAGTTTTTATGAAAATAATCATTTTTTTTATGGAGAATCATTTTTTGTTGTTGGTCTGTTTTCAGGGGAAAACTATGCAGAGGGGAACATAATGAGAGAACCCATTTCCTGTAAATAGGAAGATGGAGAAATCTGACAGCAGTACAGAAGATATTAGATCTATATTAATAGATAATAGAATAAAAGAGTTCTTGGGGAATATCCCTAAATATAAATTACTTTAATACGCTATGTGGTCAAACTATTTTTAATACTGGTGGTTCATTGGGAGTTATGGGATAATAATACAAGTATTGCTACATGTGTAATGTTATGTAATAACAACAACAAATACATTATTAGATTAATGTCGGCCCAGATGAGCTTACACCTTAGGTCTGTCCATCATTTAGCTGGAGTCCATGATATTGGGTGTTAAATATGACAAACCTTCAATCTTCTTATGATCCTGCAGTTTAGTAGGTTCTGACAGCTATGTCAATGTTGTCCTCCGTCGTCTCTCCTCGGCCTTTCAAGCCTCACAGTTTTGTATTAAACTAACAATGAGTTGCCTCAACCCGTTCACACTTTGCTAACTTTCAATGTCTTAACCACTGGCCCATTAGGATGGGATTTAGAGAAAGACTGTGGTCTGTTCCCGGAACATACCTTCTTATCAAGAAACTCATACTTTATTATATGAACTGCTTGTCTCTTTCAGTAAGTTTTTATTTAGTATTCAAGTGTGCATAAGAATTTATGGCAAGTCGCCCATACAAAAGAACAGGCGGATAATTTAACATCAACTAGGGGTAAACCCCACACAGCATTGAGCCTTTAATCGAGAACTGTTTTGCAGAAGTAGCATAAGAATTAATTTAAGAGGAAAGAGACTGAGGACACGCTTTCCAAAGAGACCTTCCTGTAATTAGTGTGGAATATAGAGAACAACATTGCGTAAACCTGTAACTACAGACTCTTAATTTTCGAGCCCCTCCTCTAAATGTGGATAATGTTTCTGGCATTGCAGCACCAGCTAAATAATTCCTTGAACAAAATGGATTTTCAAATGGGAGTCTAGTAATTTAAAGCACACACAGTTTAGACAATCATGTTATGGGCTAAACCAATATACCCCAGAATGCACTTTGCTTGGAACCCATGCCTTATGAATATTTGCATTAAGCACCTCAGTGGAGGACTGATAGGCTGCATTCTTGATACTATTGAGTTAACCCACAAAGCTACCTCAATTGAGGTTAAATGATGTTACTGGTTCCCTGTCATAGGCTGTAATCTCATGTACTATTGGTTCAGACCTCAAAATGGCTGCCTCCATTGTGTGTAGGTGACAACCAGTCTACTGACTTACAAACACCATACCTCTGTGGTATAAGAGAAATATCAGGTACTACAGATAATTCTGGCATTTTAGACATAGTTGGCTACTGGTAGTTTCAAGCCAGGTGGCAAGTGAGGGAGGGGGCATGGAAATACAACCGAATTTTCAATACTACTTGTGCTTTTTCACTGTTGTCTGTATGTTATCTCATTATTGACCTAGCCAGTTTCCTTACCATCATTGTCTGCCTGTGACCCTGATCTCCATATCTTGACCTGTGCTTATCATCCTGACTTTGGATTGTCTTTGAAGTTGATTTATATTTTGCTCATTGAACCTTGGTCCTTCCTGTGTCAGCAACTGCCTACAAGGGATTCTTGATACGTATCCTTGTGGGTCAGTACCTTAGGCAGGCAACAGGTGTACCTATAGAACCTCTGTAGTCGAGAGAAACGCAGCACTATTTACTATTTATTGAGCTTTCTATGGAGGGAGTTTTTATTTTTGCCAATGTAATAATTGGAGGATAAAACTTAATGTGGAGCATTTCTGATATACAAAATAGAGCTAAAGGGCCTGAATCATTAAGGAAAGTAAGGCAAAAAAAAGGAGTACATTTTCTCCGGGACAAACCATGTTACAATGCTAGGGGTGCAAAGTTTACTTATTTTGCACATAAGGAAAATACTGGCTGTTTTTTATGTAGCACACAAATACTGGACAGCTTTATTTACACTGAAACGTAAAGTTGATCTAGGACATGCCCTATCCCATCTATAGATTTGCATCACATTTTAAATTTACCTCCCCCTCCAACGCAACATGGTTTTGCTCAGGTGCAAAGTTACTCCTTTTTTATGCTTTGCTCTCCTTAATGACTCGGGCCAAAAGTGTCTAAAGGAAGGCAAAGGATATATATATATATATATATATATATATATATATATATATATATATATATATGTAACCTATACCCAGTTTTAAAAAGGGGTGGGAGCAGAAGAACCTTTTGCTTAACATGTCATGAGAATGTTCATAGCAGAATAGAGTGTTTCAGGAGATTAATGTGCTTATATTATGGGAGGCAGTGACCTGTACACTTCTGTATGTCTGTAAGTGAGGACAGGGACCTCCAGCAGCACAGTGTAATGAGGCTTCTGGCAAACTGAGACAGACAGGATGTGGTATCAAATGCGCCTCCATATGAAACGTTACTCGTATATCCAACTTATTGGCCTTTGCAGATCCTGTACCTGTTTTCAGGTACAAACTGGCAGGACTAATTCCCTTAAACTCTAGTGAAAATCCTTGAGACACTTTTAAGATGCCAACAAAGGCACTCGAATAACAAGAACCAGAGATAACTGCACTGAGGTCATTCGTTTGATTCCCGACTATGGCCTTATCTGTGTGGAGTTTGTATGTTCTCCCCGTGTTTATGTGGGTTTCCCCCGGGTGCTCTGATTTCCTGTGTCTGTGTGTGTGTGTTAGGGAATTTAGACTGTAAGCTCCAATGGGGCAGGGACTGATGTGAATGAGTTCTCTGTACAGCGCTGCAGAATTAGCAGCGCTATATAAATAACTGATGATGATGATAACTGCAGTCTTGTGTAACAAAGGCTTCAAAGAGTCTGGTCCAATAGGCAAGACCAGTGCCAAGTAATAATAAAAGCACCAATAAACTACTCGGTTTACCTAGTGGGTCTACCGGGTCCTCCTAATTCAGTGATTTGTAAATAAATTGCTCTATTAACAAGAAATATATTCTAAAGCAGACTTGCTGCAATATATAAACATGTATGGTGTCATATGACTTTAACAGATAAAGAATAAAACATTTGTTTGCATATATTTATTGTGCATAACAATCATCTTTAAGAGATCATATTCAGCAAAAGATAAAGGAAGTTATTACATCTGAATAGATGTTTTTGACAAAGCAGTTTTCTTTTGGAGGGTAGGATATCATTCCACTTATCATCAGGGGCGGGCTGGCCCGGGGGGCAGGGGGGCAGCGCCCCCCGGGCCATTCACTCAGACCGCTATTAGGGCCGGCCGGCCGCCCCCCGGATGCAATATACCACATTTTCACCAACGGGCGCATCTGATGACATGTGATGCGGCCGCATCAGCGCACAGGCGGCTGCATCACATGACAGGCGATGCGGCCGCGTCATCAATGCCGCGGCCGCATCCCGTGTCATGTGATGTGGCCGCCTGTGCGCCCCCCGGGCTGACATCTCCCAGCCCGCGCCTGCTTATCATAGATGTGTTTATTGCATACACTGACAAAAATTAGAGAAGTTAAAATGTCCACTAGGGAAGTATTCCAAGAGGAAAAACTAAACTTCACTGCTAGGCCTTGTACATATATTTACATTTTGTGTATCTCTTTTCAGTGGTCCTATTTGATTTGTTTTTCAGGTTGTATTTTCACTCTGGCAAATAACTGGAGTATCGGTTGCCAGGTAGTCTGCTGGTGTTGTCCTCATCCACTGATCAAACTCCTAACAAGCACAACTCTGTGTGTATCTAAATGTTTGTTAATGCTGTGTCTCAATGGCCAGTTTGTTTGATTTTAACTTCATCGAATGAAAAGCTCTCTCATGCCTCAAGTGCCACGTTATTCTGTTGCCCAGCGGCTCTGTGAAAAGAGGGAAGAGGCGGCGTGAGAGGATCTCAGCTTTTAAGTCTCTCCACTTGTTTTAAGTTTATTGTTTTGGGTTTGTCTTTATTTTATCCCCCCCTTCCCCACCACAAGCCGGTCATTTAAGATGCAAACAACCTCTCATCTCTGACAGGACAATGAACGGAGTATGGAGCAGGAGAGCAACTCCCTGTTGTTAGCTACTTGCTGGCCAATGGATTTATTTTATTATCGCAAAAAAAAATGACCACATTGGGGGGTATTCAATTGTTAGCGATTTTTTTTTTCCCGCCGTGTAAAAATAAATAAATCTCCTGCGGGTTTTTGATGCCAAAAGCGACCGTTTTGAGTTAGCGCAGTTAGCACACATAAAAATTGTGTTGGCGAGATTTTAGGGGAGTGAAGAGGAGTTTTAACGCGGTCATGTATAACGCAAAAAAAAGGTTTTGCATACATTTCCATACATTAGATCGCATTACACGTTGATAATATCTACATTACAGTACTTTATTTAGCATTTGTTTAATTGAACTAATTTTTACCATACAGTCATTTATACCATGTCAAAACACATTGCTACATTCATATTTGTACCAAAGACATACATAAATATAATTAATTAGTTCATTTTTTTATAATTTTATTTCATTATTTTTTTTACAAGAAAATCAACTTACACAAGTTAAGCATTAGTAATAAACATAAGTTTAACTTTTTTCCACATTTTTACATGATTTCAAATACTTTTCAGAGTTTTTTTATTTTTAACACACCCCAAAGAGGTGCGAGATAAAACAGCATAATTTCCTGTTTTACCGACCGCGTTAAAAAAAAACCAGTTGAATAGCTTTTAACGCGGCTGCCTCTCGCACACCCTATACTTTCAATAGACCTTCTACTGGAGCGTGAGAGGACCGTTTGACGAAAAAAAACGTAGCGTTAAAAATGGAATTGAATTGCGGGTAACGTTAACCCGCATGGAAATGATAAAAAACAACTCTGTGTCGCTAAAAATCCCTCTCATGTAGTAAAGTTTTGAGCATATTACACATAAACTTTAATTTGTTGCAGATTACATATACATTTTGATGGGGATATATTTAAATTACACATGTGACAAAATACATTTATTATATATTTTCAGTTTAGATGTAATTGGCTTAAAAATGAATATTTTTTTTTTTTTTGGGGGGGCGGGGGCTTGGCACTTTAAGCAGTGGTAATAGACATGATTCATGTAACAAAGTCAGTAATGTGCAAGACGGTGTTAGAGCATATGGTGATTCATTTATGTTGCATTTTTATATTTATTAATATAAATTGTCATGTTGCATGGTCTGACATGGTGAAATAATGTACTCTCCATAGAGTAAGAGTCTGCAAAATATTTACATATTTACCGTTCAGATACAACAGCACGGTGGCTCAGTGGTTACTATTGCTGCCTCACAGAACTGGGGTTATGTGTTTGATTTCAAACAGGGCCCTATCTCTGTTGAGTTTGTATGTTCTTCCTGAGTTGCTTGAGTTTCCTCTGGGTGCTCGTTTCCACCCACCACCCAAAAACATCCTGGTAGGTGAATTGGCTTCTGACAAAAATGGACCATAGTGTGTGTATGGTAGGAAAGTTTGACGGTACGCTTCAATGGGTCAGGGACTGATGTGACTGATCACATAAGACAGCAATTGAGCACACCCAAGATGGCTGCCTCACCCTCTGCAAAATATGTAAAGTGCTTTGAGGCCTATTAGTAGAAAAGCGCTATATATAAATAATATAATTACTATTAAATATGTGAAAAGATATATACAGTTTAATATAGTTGTCAAACAAGTATCTTATTAAATGTCTAGATTACTGAAGTTCAATAACTAAAAAAGTTTCCTAAATGTTTAAAAATAAATGGCTTAATATACTGTTCATTTCAATGAATAACTTAGGAACATTATTGTGCTGTTACTTCTCAGGCTTCTGTGGCACTCCTCAGTAGAGGTTAAATGTCAAAAGACCCACAAATTAAATAAAAAGTGGTGAAAAGTGTGAAGGAAATCAAGCAAAGGGCTCTGGCTTTCTTAGTATTCCTCGAATTTTTGTGTAAAAGCATCCTAAACTTCTCCCCCACGTCCTGCTCCTGTCTCTGCTTCCTTTATCTTCAAGAGATTTGTTACTGGTTAATTCTAAATGACCATCTCTTTCCCCTGACAAAGCTTCACTCTTTAGATGTGGGTAAATGGTATGGAAAATGGGAGGTACTGGCCAGCTTCATGGACCTAATAAATCTTAACTATATTAAGGCTCATTCCATCGCCTTCCCTCCCCGGGCCTTTGTCTTGCTAATACACATTAAGATTTGCCTCGCTAAACACTTTGAGCCTTTTCTGAGGTGAGGCCTGTACAAAGCCACAGATGTAGGGACCTCAGCAACCTTTGACCCCTCCCTTTTTTAGACACCGATTTTAGAGAGGGGGGGAAGAAAAAGCAACAGTGCCAACATGACGGAATTTTGCCCTGGAATTCATGTGCTGAAAAGCTTTCACTTTGGGGAGAAAAGAAAAAATAAAAAGGCTACAAAATCTCTCTCTAGAACCCCGTTTCTCGCATCATGAATGGAATCAACGCAGTAATTTGCATTGGAAAGTAGGGTCTGGGCTTAGCCACACAAATTACTCATTCTATACAGTGCAGCGCCATTCCTCCCTCCCCAACCCCCATTCCCAAAATTGTATGAGGAGTAGGAATTGAAATGTGGAGGAAAAATAAAAGATTGACATGGCTTCTAAGGATTGATGCAAAGTCTTCTCAGATGATTAGAAGAAAAAAAATGCAAAGCCTGAGTAAAATAATGTAATGGAGCTATTTATGTAGCTTCTTTACGAGGGTGGGATTTACTTTTGTAATGCAAAATGAATGCTCCTTGCAATGTGTGTTTTTGGCACTTTGTGTATGTCAATCAATTAATGCTTTCAGGTTCATCAACAATATCACTGGCTCCCCTCACAGTGGGCTATGTAAAAGATGTTTATGATGCATGTGTACATAAGATATGTTATATATATATATATCTATATTTATGTATGGCTGAGTTCCCCTCTTTCCTCCACATGCAAAAGTTGTCTGCCGCAGTACTGGAGGAGTTATTCTCTATCGTAGAGGCAGCGAATTGGTTAATCCCTGGGGTGCGATGCAGGTGGACAAATTGTATGCATATTTGTGTGTATATGTATTTTTTATAATAAATTTACTTATGAATGTATGACGCTGTGGCGCTGGTTAGGGTCTGACACGCAGAGAGGTAGGGGATAGCAGATCTAAGAAAATATATTAATATATATTTAATAAATAAATGAAAAATGCTTTTGCTGTTCCCTGGTGGTCCGGTGGATGCGGATTTCCGCTGGTGGTCCTCTGTCCACTTCTCTGGTCCCTGTCCCCCATTCATGGAGGTCCAGTGGGGAGTTTCTAGTCACCACACAGTTACCCCCTGCTGGCAGCTTCAGTACAGTGGCTGCAGGTGGGTCTGAATATGGTGCCTCCTGGATTCAAGTGAATCAAGTGGGCAGGCTGGAAAGAACCATATTAGAGCTCAAAGAGATCTAGGAGCGGCAGCATGGGGACTACTGTATTAGGATTTGTCTTCAGAAGATTCAAAAAGCAAGAAAGATGACTTAATCACAGAGTAATTCCCTTCCAGTTATTGTGAGGAACTTAATAGGGGGAGTGCTTGGGACCAAAAAGTCATGAGTGTTTTTAAATGTATTGTAGTATATTTTAGGCATTGTGATGATACCAGTATGTATCAGAAACCTAGAGGGAAGTCCTGGTACCTAGGGATTCGGGATACTGTATCTTTATTACAAAAAAATAACAACAAATGTAATCAATAGTCAAAATGAATAATACAAATTAAATTAACTCCCAAGTACTCACCACAGTCCAGATAACAAATAATAAATCCCCAGTGTTTTTATACCAAATTTGCTATTAAAATGAACAGTCTTTTCTATACAAAGACTAAGTTAGTATAAGCTGTTTTCAGGCCAAGCTATCTGTCTATGTTTTCAATGGTAACTGCAGATTCTTACTTTCCTCATGGTATCCAATTCCTGGCCATGCTGTAGCTGAATGGAATGATGTTGTGGATGTTGCTGGAGCAACGAATCCTTAGGGTCTGATAGATCTGTCCAAGAACAATCTCCCGGCCAAGCTGTCCCTTACATAGAGTGCAACATCAAGTCCAGGCCATGCTGTTGCAGCGATCATCTTCCTATTTGATGGTTCTGGCTGCTCAGCCGACTTGATAGGGATCTGAAACCCAGTCACCCTGCTCCAGCAGGCTCACCAGGTGAACAGACCCACGAGCAACTCTGGAAGGAGCAGAGCTTCTCGGCAGCAAGAGAGGTAGACAGGATATCTTAGTCACAGAAACTGGTGCAGGAATCACAATGGAGCTGGTGAGAGACTAGACTACACCAAGCTCAAAACAACCTGGAACACCCTCTGGTCATCCTTGCAGGCTCTTTTAAATGGTCCAACTTTTCCAAGGTGATAATCCCACCCTGCAGTGAAAGTCCTCAGTCAGCATGTTTCAGGGTGGTCTGGATGGAAAGATGGGTTGATGATGGTCAGGGATTAGGATTTCCCTGCTGAGCTGGTGCCTCCAAGTCAACTAGAGTCCAGGGAAGAACAATAGTGGTCAAAACTGGATAGTGAGATTTCTAATCCTATGATGAAGAGCAACTCCTTGTTTTAACCTCTTACAAGCATGTGTGATGTTGAAGGAGCTGCTAACTTACTGTGTATGTCATGAGAGGGGAATGGAGTCCAGGAAATCCACCATTTTGGAATTCCATGGTATTGCATCTAATCCACCTGGCTCTGTTTAAGAACCTAGGTGGTACCAATTCATATAAAAGTCCAGATGGGTAAGAAATCCTTAAACACTCACATTGCAAAATAGGAATAAACATTCTTACTTATCAGAGAACACAAATAAATCCACAATCCAGATGAAGAACTGCAGAATATGATGTTCTCCATAGTCTCAAATCCGATTACATAATTGGAATCCGCACCAAAAACTGGTCCTAAACCAACTCTCTCATGTTGGGCAGCAAAAATGCTGTTGACCAGTCTAATTTTATTACGCTCTCAGTTGGCTCAGTTTTCTGTCTTACTTATGGACACACTCCGGAGACTGTCAGATTTTGTCTATCCCAGTTCTGATGCTGCTGAATCAGTGCAAACATCATCTCTTAATAGTGATACTACAAATTTACTGTTTACTAAGAACTATGGTGTAACAAACTCCAGGTTCACTGGTGGTCCAAGCCCCATCTGACTGAAGAGGAGCGGCGCGAGGAAGAACTAATAAATTGTGTCTCTACTGTGCCAGTAATATACACTTTTACAAGACTGTCCTCTCCGCAGACCACGACAGCCTACAGAACTGTCTTCTGCTTATTCCCCTCCTCATTCTGGATTTGTTTGCGCTTCACTTCCTGTTCACATATTACAGCCTGTTCTGCTGCCTGGGATGAGGCCTAGCCTGCCAGTTCCAGTCGCCTGTCCTGAGGAGCCTGCTCCAACCACCTGTCCTGAGGCGCCAGTTCCAGCTGCCTGTCCTGAGGCGCCAGATCCAGCCACAGGTTCTGAGGTGCCAGTTCCAGCAGCTTGTCCTGAGGCGCCAGTTTCAGCAGCTTGTCCTGAGGCGCGAGTTCCAGCCGTCTGTCTTGAGGTCCCAGTCTCAGTCGCTGGTGTCGAGGTGCCAGTTTCAGCCACCAGTCCAGAGGTGCCAGTTCCAACTGCCTGTCTTGAGGCGCCAGTCACTGCCGCCAGTCCAGAGGTGCCAGTCTCTGCCACCAGTCCAGAGGTGCCAGTTCCAGCCATTTGTCTCGAGGTGCCAGTTCCAGCCGCTTGTCTCATGGTGCCAGTTTCGGCTGCCAGTCCCAAGGTGCTAGTTCCAGCTGCCTGTCTTGATATGCCAGTCTCTGCCGCAAGTCCAGAAGTGCCAGTCCCAGTCAGCCAGGCGCCAGTTCCAACAGCTTGTCCTACGGCGCCAGTTCCAGCAGCTTATCCTGAGGCGCGAGTTCCATCCATCTGTCTCACGGTGCCAGTTTCAGTCGCTGGTCTCGAGGTGCCAGTTTCATCCACCAGTCCATAGGTTTCAGTTCCAACTGCCTGTCTCGAGGAGTCAGTCTCTGCCACCAGTCCAGAGGTGCCAATTCCAGCCGCTTGTCTCGAGGTGCCAGTTTCAGCTGCCAGTCCCAAGGTGCTAGTTCCAGCTGCCTGTCTCAAGATGCCAGTCTCTTCCGCCAGTCCAGAGGTACCAGTTCTGGCCGCCAGTTCAGGGGTGCCAGTTCCAGCCACTTGTCTCGAATTGCCAGTTCCATCTGCTTGTCTCAAGGTGCCAGTTTTGGCTGTCAGTCCCAAGGTGCTAGTTCCAGCTGCCTGTCTTGAGATGCCAGTCCCAGGCCACCAGTCCAGAGGTGCCAGTTCCAGCCGCTTGTCTCGAGCTGCCAGCTCTTGTCACCTGTTCTGAGGTGCCATCCTCTGCCTCCAGCCCTGAGGTGCCATCCTTTGCCTCCAGTTCCGAGGTGCCATCCTCTGCTTTCAGTTCTGAGGTGCCATCATCTACCTCCAGTTCTGAGGTGCCATCCTCTGCTTCCAGTTCCGAGTTGCCATCCAGTTCTGATTTGCCAGCCTTTGCTTCCAGTCCTGAGTCTCCTGCCATTGTCTCCAGTCCTGAATCTCCTGTCATTGTCTCCAGTCCTGAGGCTATAGCCACTGTCTCCGGTCTTGAGAATCCAGCCTCTGCCTCTGCTCTCAATTTAACAGCTGCTGTCTCCAGTTCCGAGTTGCCAGCTTCTGTCTCCAGTTCTGATTTGCCAGCTTCTGTCTCCAGTTCCGAGTTGGCAACTGCTGTCTGTTCCCGAGTGGGCACTGCCCCTACAGCCTGCTTCCGAGAGGGTGCTGCCCCTACAGCCTGCTTCTGAGAGGGCTCTGCCCTTACAGCCTGCTTACAAGAGGGCGCTACCCATACAGCCTGCTTCCAAGGGGGCGCTGCTCTTACAGCCTATTTCCGAGGGGCAGCTACCTTTCCAGTCGGCTCCAGAGACGGAACTGTCCCTCCTGTATGTTCCAGAGACGTTGCCACTTGTTACAGTCCAGCCCGAATTGCCAGTCAATACGGTCCAGCCCGAGTTGCCAGTCAATAGGGTCCATCTCTAGTCGTCATTCAAGGCGGAGCAGCCTGAGTCGCCACTTGACACGGTTCAGCCTGAGTTATTACATGGTGCTTTTCCGATCCGAGGCTTCTCCCAGTGCTGTCCGGTCCAAGGCTTCTCCTAAAGCTGTCCGGTCTGAGGCTTCTCCCAGTGCTGTTCAATCCGAGGATTCTCACAGTGCTGTCTTCCAAGTGTACTCAGTCCGGGCCGTCATTCGAGGGTCTCCACTCCGAGCCGTCTCTTGCTGAAGGTGCCAAGTCCGAGCCGCTTCTTGCCGAGGGTGCCACATCCGGGCCGACTCCTGGCGAGGGTCTCCCGTCCAAACCATCACCTATGTTTGAGGGGCACCTTTGCCAACCTAGTGCTTTTCTGAGATTTGGTGCTTTATATATTTCATCTGTACCTAGTCTCGTTAGGGACCCAGAGAAACAGGTACTGTTTTTCGTATCTCACTTTAGAGGGGAAGTCTTGGAATAGGCATACTGCTATATGGAGACTAACCATTTGATCTTATTGGACTTGCAACTATATGTTGTGGTGGTAATTGACAAGTTTACACCATCTCCTGCAGTGCAATATTGTGGGTCATCTGTGCATTCGGCAATACCACCCAGCACATCAGTCCAAGAACTTCCTTTGTGCTCCACCCAGTTGTTTCAGACTCCTATTCTGAGGAAATCCTATTTAAGGAGAGGATGTATGAAGAAAGGAGGGTCCATGGTGACTCAACTGGTGACTGGTATGATTTCTTTCGCCTTTCCATCCATGGACGAGGACTTCTCTTCCGAGTCCCCCATTATGGACCATGATTCTGTTAAATGTAACCATTTTTGGTAATATGGGTTTCTGGAATCCGCCCTAGAGCCAGGGTGTAATGTCAGTAATGTCTGGCTGCAGCCCTCTGCATCGCATGCTGCTTATTGGCAGCTTGTCTCCAGGACCTTGGACTTGTTTTATTATGATTATCTGGCAGTACCTCTGATCACCAGAGGTGCTGCTATTGTGCCTTTTATTTTGTTCTCACAAGGGGTTAACCTGTGTCACTAATTATCACCTGTACCTGGGTGTTCCCTACTTTTACCTGTCTCTTTCCTTCTCCTGTGCTGGTCATTGTTGTTTTGTTGCCCTTCCTATGAGTTTGTTCTCCTGCTGCTCCTGTACCCTCGAATCTTCACATTTGCTGCTAATACCACTTATTTGGATCTCTCTCCACTTACCTTGCTACCTGTATCTGCAGGGCCGGTGCTAGGGTCCCCGGCGCCCTAGGCGCAATTTTGAAATCCGCCCCCCCCCAAAAAAATAAATCTGCCACCCCCCAAAAAAATCCGCCCCCAGGTCTTTCCTTACCTTAAACTTCATAGCACTGCTCCTCTCTGCCGGGTCCCGTCCCTCACTGACACTGTCGGGCCCTGATGATGATGTCACGCCCGACAGTCAGTGAGGGGAGGGGGAGTGGAGGAGACGGAGGTGCGCCCCATCAGCTGTTGGAGGGGGCCGTTGTGGCTATGGTGATCCATAGCTGTGCGGCGGCCGTGGAAGGTATGCCCAGCGGTCGCCGCACAGTTTTACAGTATAAAACTATCTGCCTTTTAATCCTGTGGCGCCCACTAGAGCCCGGCGCCCTAGGAAACTGCCTAACGTTGCCTAATGGGAGCGCCGGGCCTGTGCATCTGCAGTATTCCTTGAAACCTGAATTGAGCCTTATCAGAAATCCATGTGCAGATTCAACTATATTGGTTCGTACTTTTTATTTGTATTTTATAAGCAATAAACACCTTATGCTTCATCATGTCCCGGACTCCTTAGCTGTGATTTACTTTGAAGCGTGACACATTGTATGTCTAACCTTTAACCCATGGCATCATGATACTCATGATACTACAATACTGATACTACAGTACTCATAGGTTCACCACATCTTCTTTGCTCCTTTTTTAGGCTTGTTTGACTTATAAGTAAATAACACCCATGTACCTATTGACTTGTTGTGTATCCTCATCTTGCTTTATAAAAACCAATATGAAAGTTTTGATAAAAAATTACTTCAAAGAGAAAAAAAATTAATTAATCAAATTAATGTCTTGCCTCTATCTGCATGCCTATACATACACAATAGGGGAGCATTGTATAAATGTTCCATTCCCAATTCCTAACCCCCAGGGGCGGGCTGGCCCAGGGGGCAGGGTGGCAGCGGCCCCCCGGGCTGCTCGGTCAGACTGCTATTAGGGCCGGGGGGTGCCCCCCCGGGTGCAATATAGCACATTTTCGCCAGCGGCCGCATCTGATGACATCAGATGCGGCCGCATCACATGACAGGGAATGCGGCCGTGTCATCAATGACGTGGCCGCATTCCGTTTCATGCGATTCGCCCGCCTGTATGCCCCCCGGGCTTCCCTCTCCCAGCCCGCGCCTGCTTACCCCTTTGATGACTCTTTTTAATGGGATCTAGTAGCTAGTGGGGTCTTTGTGTGACATCTGCAGAGTGTCCACATGTTATGGGTTCTTAATGTTTACCAATATAAGAAAAAGGCTAAATCCACCCCAAAAGGAAACTTCTGTTTTGGGGAGAATATACTAGGTACAACCCTGTTCCAAAAGATTATTATAATGGGGTCTAGTTTTGAGGATGATGTTGTCTGCACGTTGCCTGTCTGAAAAAAAATTCGGGCAGGCACTGACAACATGCAGTCAATAGGAGCCAATGGCAGCATGCAAAATATGTTGGGTACCTACTGGATAGCCTTGACCATTTCATACCTGTCTCTCAATATGTGTGTTTTAATTAGTAGATTAATCAATCAATCAAAGCTAAAAATAGCTGTACTGTAATTAAAAATAAGCATGGAATGATTTATACTGGGTGTCTGTATATAAAGATAGAATTGTTTAGGGTTTACAGTAAGGACAGGAGGGCAGCGTAGCCTACAGCATTATAAGTAATTAAGTAATAGGGGAGTAGTTCAGCGCTTATAGCTAGTGTTCAAGTAATATTGCAGTGCTCCGGGACTTTGTAATTAAGAAGTGAACTCATTTAGATAGTTTGTCCTATATGAGTATGACTATTACAAAATTGTGTTTCATGTTTGAGCTTGTTATATACCAGCTTTAATTCTCCTATAACAAGGTAATGTTGATTGCATGAGATGCCAGTGCGTTCTGATGCTTTTCAACATGTCACAGACAATGTTCCCTGCAGCTGATCAGATAACAGTAAATGTCAAGGTTTCCTAGCTGCTCTACAGATACCGTCTGCGTCTAACGACCCCCTCAGCACGAGTCCCCAAAGAGCGTGTTTTACATCAGCCGTGTACATCAAGGCGGTAGAAGCACCACTGATCCCTATCTGGCTCTGCTAAGCCCTGGAGTGGAAAAGTAGCAGACCTCTATGGCATGTTCTGAAACAATTCCATCAAAGAACAATGCTCTGAAGGCACTCATGTTGTGATCTGCATAATTATATGCCATTAGTATTTGGCTCATGTTATGGAGGCCTGACATCAAAGGACAGCAGGGTATCATAAACTCTGCAACACAGAGATCTGAACTGACTAATACTGTCATATGATGGTTAAAGGGACGGCTCGAATGCTAAATAGAGTATAATAATAATAATAATAATAATAATATACAAATTTGAATTGTTTTTTTAATACTTTATCAGGGCCTAAGCTTAAAATGTTACAAATGCCAATAAAACACGAAGGAAAACACTACACCAATCTGTTTACAGTTCACATTAACAGTATAGTACGATGACCTTATATTGTAGATACCATCTCTTGTGTTTTAGTCACCACACAATTCAGTTAGATGTTCACAATTAATGTCACTTGGTTACTTGCTGTGGATATATCATGCAGCTGCATCTGACTCATTGAATCTCCCTCCCAATAATTGACCACCCCACAAATCATTAAAATCAATTTTGAACAAACGGATGTGCTGTGAAGAAACCAGCGCTCCCAATAGATGAATTGTATGGGTTTACTGAAGTAAAATAAATAAATCACACATATCCTGAACATGGTGCAATTTGCCAAGTGTATATATTATATATCCCGTAACTCATATTTTATATAATTCCCAGTTAATACTCAGTCACTCCTGGCATAAAAGTATACAGATGATGGTGACATATTTAAAGTGTATCGGTTACTAACCCATGGTGATGTCAGCGATTTTTGGGAAAAAACTATTTTTGTTAAAATGCATCCTTTCCATTTGCCATGAACTAGTCACTGAGACTCAAGTACCCTGGCGGTGACCCTGTGTAATAATCTGTCATGGTTCCACCACCATACTGCTTCTCCTGGCTACTCAGTTTCTTCGGATGCCTCTGAGCGGTCGGGTGGGCTGTGTGATGTGATTACGTGCTTGTGATGTGATCACTAGCTTGCACTGTGCCAAATATCCGCTGGAGGCCTTGCTTGATAGGAGCCTTCTGATTGGCTGCCTGCACTTTATAGTGCAGGAAGATCTATGCTCCTGTGCCCATGATAGGTGTTGAAACACTGTGTTTGTGGAACTCCTGCTATATGTTTCTGATAATAGTTCTGACCTCTGCATTTGAGTGTGATTACTTTCTGGACTGCTGTTCACCAGGGTATGTGTGTTTGTGACCATTCATGTGGCGTTATGGCAATTAAGCACTACAAGCATGAAAATCATCACTCTGAATAGTCGCACACTGATATTAAGTGCATTTGTACTTGCTAATTAAGGACACCAAACTTAGTGCCTTGATTACCATGATTTGTTAAAGATTACTAGAATTTCTGTAGACCAGCTGTCCATGCTTCTGTCTTCTCATTGGTGCTTTTCTCTGGGCTTGAGATAATCATGGTTGTCCTATTGACATCAGTGCTCATGTATTCAACTTCAGTGAGAGATGTAAGTGGCACCTCATTTTGCATTCAGAATCCTATCAAGTGCGTGTCAATGAGTCCCTGTTAATACCAGATTTCTAATGGCTGAAGCATGTATAAAGTTGAGGTGCTGCTTGCCCAAAATATTGGGGGAGAACAATTCAAATGTAGACTGCTTTCCAATGAAACATATTCATGTTCATATACTATTTCTGTTGTCAAGAGTAGTACCACCAAGTTATGCACTATTAAGAGTGCTGTATGTTATCCATTTTACATAATTTATTATATGGTGATATTTTAGCTTGGACAGGATCTTTCTTGCTCTTTTTTTTGCTGGTCTCTCTAGGACCTCATCTGTTGATGAGGTCATGGGTGGGCTCCATTAACTGTAGGACTCCTGTTAACACTCTTCGTATTAGCAGGAGTTTCGAATAGTCGCCTTCTATAAGGATAGGCTATGAAGTACTTCAGATTTGGCAGTAGGCACAGACACCACTACCAACTGTGTTAAGCAAGCGATCATTTTTCATTTCAGCTGATGACCTGATGCTTCCATCTCAGACAGACCATGTTGTCCTTCAGTTTTACATTGTTTTCTCCCAGATAAGTAGAAATAGTTGCTTTCCTCAAGGGATGGTGGCTGTGTCCTTCGGTTTTGAGGGTCACCCAGGAACTATGGTCTCCATTCTTCACCAGTTGGTGGATGCCAGTGGAGACTGTTAGTGTGAATGGCAGATGCTGACAGTGGTTACCTACATGCTAATTTATGCAACACTTTTAGCAGCTAATAAAATAAATAATTCAATCAAAGTTGTATATCTATTTAAGGAGGCACAATACAGGCCTATCAGAGCCAATTATGTAGATAAATTGAAAATGGATCCTGTCTTTGGCTGTGTACACATTACAGGGGTTTCAGACGATTATCGGGTCAATCACCCGATAAATGAGCATTCAGCCCGATAATGCATTAGTGTCTATACTGCAACGATGAACGATTATTATTCCAAAGTTCATCATATCATTTTTATTCGATTTTTAAATTGAACTAAAAATCTCGTTCAACGATGGAGCGATGTTGCTTCAATTCTGCAGTGTATGTGCACTCGTGACCGGCAGTGTCCATATATCTCTATGGAGTGTGCAGAGTCACGATCTTTTCAGCCGATGGTCATGACAGATGAAGAGCACAGATCTGAGGATAAATCTTGTAAAAATATGTTTAGTTTGTACACATGAATCAACATGCTGATCGGGACTTTGATTTAATCATTTAGTAAAATCGTTAAGGATGTCTCATCGGAAGAAATTTTTTATAGTGTGTACCCAGCATTTGAATGCTGTAGCTATGTGACAAGATCAAGCCATGTGTAATAAGATGTCTTTTCATCCATAAAAGATCAATTTTTACCTTATGTTTTGTGCCCCTTTAAGCTGACAGTGAGTATGCTCTGCAAGTTGAACACTTCTTTTTATTACATAGCTTCAGTCACTGTGAAGTCTTATCTTGTAAATAAAAATGTGTTTATAACAGTTTGTTTGCTCCAGCTTGCCAAAGGAAGGGTAGCAATTACTGTAGTGTGTGCTGGGCTCCTTGATTAGTTCAGACGTCTTATCTCCAAGAAACTGATCTATAAAACTTTCCCAAAGGCACTTCATATCTACATAACCTTGACTCAGAATTGGTTCTCAGTAATGCAAAGTTTACCAGCCATCTCCTCTCGAGTATGTAAAGATAAAAGATAATCAATCTGCTAATCGGCACAGAGATTACAGCCCAGCCATCTTTTAATTGACAGAAACATGGCAACAATGCAATGTTTGTTTTCTCTAAATTAGAGGGATATATAAACCATGATTGAAGAGGCTTTTCTCGGGGAAAAACCAGTATACTCAGTGCAGTTGGATTGTATGTTGCATGCAAACATTTTTTTAAAAGAAATACAACTATGGAACCACATGTATCAGTAGGGCAAAGTAAATTTACTTTACCTAAGGCTCCAATATTTTGGAAGCAGAAAACCGTGCCATTCATATAACATAACATTTGCCCAGCCTATAAGATCTTCCGATGCATCTTTTTGGGTGTTAGTTCATAATCAGGTATTTATATAGCGCCACTAATTCTGCAGCGCTGTACGGAGAACTCACATCTGTTCCTGCCCCATTGGAGCTAACAGTCTAAATTTCCCAACATGCATACACACGCAGACGCAGACAAAAAGAGACTGAGGTCAATTTAATAGCAGCCAATTAGCCTACTGGTATGTTTTTGGAGTGTGGGAGGAAAACGGAGCACACAGAGGCAACCCATGCAAACATGGGGAGAACATACAAATGCCACAGTTAGGAATCAAACTCACGACCACAGGGTTGTGAGGCAGAAGTGCTATCCACTAATCGACCATGCTCATCCACACTACGTTTAATAATCCAGATGCATTCAGAGTCTTAATTCCGGGAAGATATACATTCTCTGTACCTGCAAATCTATTGCCAGAAACAGGTTACCTTAAAAACTGCAGAAACTCGTGAAGTAAGGGGTCAACATAAATCCAGTTTTTCCTGGTTTTTAAATAAGATAGCTATAAGTTCAGCTTTACACTACTGTTCGTTTTTTAAACTGTCTGGCCAGCATGCTATCTATACTATAACTGGCTGATAGTTGTTTCTCCAGCAGTGAACCCCAGCAATGATTTGGATTTCACTGCAGAAATACTCTTCTGTCACATTTGTTCTTCACATGTGTGACAGACCCATAGCAGAGAGAGCGCTGCTTAAATGTACAAATATTTCACTCACTTTATAATTAGACCTGGAATACTTGACAGATTTGATTTTGATTTGACAGTAAGAGATTAAACTGGATATGTCACTTAAACACATTGTGGTTTATGTAGAGATAGACATCTAGGCCCTGAATGTAAGCAGGAAAAGAAGCATGCAAGAAAATAACTTTTATGAACACCAGCACCCACTAGAAATATTCCTCCTGGCACGCGTGTCTGTGCCCAGGTCTGCTTGAGTCACAGTTATGTACTATGCCATTTACTGTACTCATTCTGTGCTTGCCCAACCCTTTTTTTCCGTAATTGTAGGATGCGCCAAAATCTTGATAGTTATGGTCATATGTGTATGTTTTTTTTTAATAATTGTGCAGTACGAAAATGGGTATCTTATGCAAAACAAAACCTGACGTCCAACTCTACGTGAGCCTAAATGATGGCATCCATCAATGTGATAGGAATTAGTGACCAATATTCATGAGGTACTGGTTACTAGTTAATTGATACGCTTATAAAGAGTAATTGTAACAATGCAGTTGTGAGATTCACCTATGCATTTGCTGGAGATCAACAATATACTGTGCTTTTATATTTACACTTCAAGTGCTCCTAAACCATTGGTACCTGCTGTCAGAGGACTGAGATCATGGATTTCCATTCAGTATGTTCTATTACAACTGACTGCTGAGACTCAGAATATAGGAGTCTCTCCATATGAGGAATCATCTGCATTAATAACTTACAAAATAATTATTTGGGCTGAAACAGTACAGCGAGGGGTCAAGGGATCCCCCATCCAGCTATGGGTTACATTGCCACAGGTAGGGCTATAGCCCTCTCAGTTCATTATTTCTCTAGCTGTTTATACTGTGTTTTTAACATTGTTTTATAATTTTATCTGTTCTCAAATATTGTTTTCGTTGTTATTTCGTTATTTTTATTTTTAGTGTTGTATATGTAATATATGTCATAGCTAATTATTAATAAGTGATTATTTTTGCATGTGCTACCAAATATAAACTCACTATAAATTCACTATTTTTTTATATAATTTAGCAAAGTCAAAAGTTCTAATAAAAATAATATACATTAGGGATGAGCGGGCTCGGATATCTGAAATCCGAGCCCACCCGAACCTTGCCGATCCGAGCTGGATCCGAGACAGATCCGGGTATTCCCGCCAATTGCAAAACTCAAAGCGAGGCTCCGAGTCAAAATCCCGTTGTCGGATCTCGCGATACTCGGATTCTATAAATTCCCGGCTGGCCGCCGCCATCTTCACTCAGGCATTGATCAGGGTAGAGGGAGGTTGTGTTAGGTGGTCCTCTGCCCTGCTATATCCTGTGCTGTGCTGTGCTGTGCTATGCTGTGCTCAGTCCAGTGGTGCTGTGTCCTGTGCTCTGTCCTTCTGAGTTCAGTGGTGCTGCTGGGTCCTGTGCTGTGTCCTGTTCAGTCCAGTGGTGCTGTGTCCTGTGCTCTGTCCTTCTGAGTTCAGTGGTGCTGCTGGGTCCTGTGCTGTGTCCTGTTCAGTCCAGTGGTGCTGTGTCCTGTGCTCTGTCCTTCTAAGGGCATTGTTATTTCCCCATTATTCCCAAGTTATAAAAAAATTTAAAAAAAGTTATAAGAATTTTTTTTTTTTTTTATAAAAAAAGAAATAAAAAAAAAATATCCAAAAACAATCCTGCAGTATAAGTCCATTGCTACTGCAATATTACAAAGTTCACTGATTCTGCAGTATAAGTCCACCAGTGGTACTGCAATATTACAAAGTTCACTGATTCTGCAGTATAAGTCCAGTGGTACTCTCCTGTGTTGCATATAATTTTTAAAGGCTTTGCCGAGTGTGTGTGGCTTAGGGGTACGCTCTCTTGTGCTACATATAATGGAAAACAAAAATTTGGAGGATAAAGCTGCGAGGAAAAAGCTCAGTTTTCCTAAAAGACCCGCTGGCAGGGATGCTGATAACATCTGGTCCGGACTGAAGGACCTGCCAATCATTGCAGACATGTCTACTGTTGCTGCATTGGATGCTGTCACAATTGAAAAAATGGTGGAGGATTATTTTGCTGACACCATCCAAATAGACATGTCAGACAGTCCATATTGTTACTGGCAGGAAAAAAAGGCAGTTTGGAAGCCCCTGTACAAACTGGCTCTATTTTACCTGAGTTGTCCCCCCTCCAGTGTGTACTCGGAAAGAGTTTTTAGTGCAGCGGGGAACCTGGTCAGTGAGCGGCGAAGGAGGTTGCTTCCTCACAACGTTGAAAAAATGATGTTTTTAAAAATTAATAATCAATTCCACAATGAAGTACAGCACTGCCCTCCAGATAGTACAGAGGGACCTGTGGTTGTGGAGTCCAGCGGGGACAAATTGATAATGTGTGAGGAGGAGGAAGTACACACTGTAGGGGGAGAGGAATCAAAGGTTGAGGATGAGGACGACATCTTTCCTCAGTAGAGCCTGTTTAGTTTGTACAGGGAGAGATGAATTGTTTTTTTGGTGTGGGGGCCCAAACAAACCAATCATTTCAGCCACAGTTGTTTGGTAGGCCCTGTCGCTGAAATGTTTGGTTTGTTAAAGTGTGTATGTCCTATTTCAACAACATAAGGGTGGCTGGGAGGGCCCAAGGACAATTCCATCTTGCAACTCTTTTTTTGGCATTATGTGACCATTCAACAGTCGTTTGCCATGTTCAAAAAGTAAAACAAAATGTCAACAAATTCAAAAAATTAAATCAAAAGTTAAATGCCCTGTCATTATTCAAAACAAGAGGTATTGACGTGCTAGAATTTGTGTAGTGTTAATATGTTATAAACACTACACTTGGAACTTGGAGGAGGTATTGTGGCCCCGGTACCAAATTTAGTACCGGGGCCACCCCACTACGCAGTCCAGATACTTGTTTGGTGGAATTCTGACCAGTTGAGGGTGTATTAATTATATTGTGGCCCCGGTTTCAAATTGGGTACCGGGGCCACCCCACTACGCAGTCCAGAATTTTTTTTTTTGGGGAATTCAGACCCGTGGAGGGTTTTTTATTAATTATATTGTGGTGACCACTCCTCTACGCAGTCCAGATACATTTTTTGGTGCGATTCAGACCAGTTGATGGTTTTCTTATTATATTGTGGTGAGCACTCCTCTACGCAGTCCAGGTACATTATTTATTTGGTGCGATTCATACAAGTTCAGGGTTTTTAAATTATATTGTGGTGACCACTCCTCTACGCAGTCCAGGTACATTATTTGGTGCGATTCATACCAGTTTAGGGTTTTTAAATTATATTGTGGTGACCACTCCTCTACGCAGTCCAGGTACATTTTTTGGTGCGATTCATACAGGTTCAGGGTTTTTAAATTATATTGTGGTGACCACTCCTCTACGCAGTCCAGGTACATTTTTTGGTGTGATTAAGACCAGTTGATGGTTTTCTTATTATATTGTGGGGACCACTCCACTACGCAGTCCAGAAAGATACCTCGTTGCAACGTTTTGGACTAATAAAAATATTGTGAGGTGTTCAGAATACACTTTAAATTAGTGGAAATGATTGTTATTGAATGTTATTGAGGTTTATAATAGCGTAGGAGTGAAAATAAGCCCAAAAACTTGATTTTTGAACTTTTTATGCTTTTTTCAAAAAAAATCCGAATCCAAAACCTTAAATCCGAACCAAAACCTTTCGGCAGGTGTTTTGCGAGACAAATCCGAACCCAAAACCTCAAGCAAATCCGAATCCAAAACACAAAACACGAGACACCAAAAGTCGCCGGTGCACATCCCTAATATACATAGGCTGTGTACATAAGGATATACGTTAATTCTTTTTGCTCTCTTTTCCATTTTTAACAGGTGAATGGGAGAGACAGAATATGACACAGAGACCTTTGATTTCTATTGAGAGAGGATGGTGCAGTGCATAAGTCTTACCAGAGCTGATGATGGAGCAGGGACTGGACAGACTATAACCCATCCCTGCTCCATCATATGCAGAGTGACGTATGCACTGAAGAGATGGAAAAAGGTATCTTCTGGAGGCACAAGCCTTTCATTTGTAGCCAGCAGTAAGTTCCCTGATAGGAATACTAGAAGTGTCCACTGCCATATAGTAAATTAAGCACTTCTGTTGGACATTATGAGGGAGGAGGGGGCAAACTCCATCTCTCCACAGAGCAGAATCTGCTCACAGTGTCTTCAGGTTACTAAATGTTTCCCTTCAATATGGGATCTGGCTTAAAACTTTAGAAGTCCTGCCTTAGAAGTGAAGTACAGTTGTGAATTAGATTTCTTCAAACGGGGCTGAGATACAATACATGACTTTTACTGTGGGTGCTTTGTTTTGCCTCCTTAGGTAATTGCTTCCCTTTTTACACCAGAAGCTGACCCTGATACGAAGGTGAACTTTACAGGATTGGAAGGAAAAAGGTAACTTTACATTCATTTTAAGCTTTGCAAACAATGCCTAATAACCAAACAGGTGTTGTAAGCCTTTATTCCTACCCACCTCCGCAGTTTACAAATATACCTGTCACGCAATGCCCTCCAGATCACAGAGCTGATCTCCCCTGCAATCCGTCATAACAAGACTGGAGACTTGATCCAAACCTCAGCAGGCACAATGTAAGATACACAGATTATGTACAGTGCTTTACTTCAAAGTGTCCTCTGCTATTAACTTCAAAGTATCCCAGGAATGCCACCTATTTTCAAAGCAGAATGCTCAGTGTTTGTAGTCTATTTGCAGAACATTGTTTGTATTTAAATCCCTTACTCTTGCAGGTTTGGCTTTTTTGGCTGTTGCTGTACCCATTTATTGCTGTTTTTATTGTAAGTCCTATAGCAGCATTCACATAAAAATGTCACAAGATACATCTTGAAAGGTAACTCAATTAAAAATGATGCCTAATTAAATACTTGAAATAGATCCTCTGCATAAAATTACAATGTTGAAACCGCTAAAGCGCACTATTGCAGCCAATTGACAGCTAGGTTGTGGACTATAGTGTTGAACAGTATCAGCAGTTACTGAAGATCAATGACAAGAAAATGTTGTTAAACTTCGTCTACATCTATTCTTCCTAAAGCCCTCTCTTATGTTGTGATTAAAGGTATTTTCCACCTTCAGTGGACTTTAGTTGTGTGGTTTGTACATGCCCTCTTGCATCTTTTACTAAATACCTTGAATACATGCTCGCAGGGGCAAACGCAGGACTTGCAGAGGGGGGGTTTCCACACCATGCCGCCAGTGGGCGTGACCAGCGTGGCTATAATTTTATAGAGTGCTTGGCTGCTCTCCAACTCTCCCTATCCCCATAATATACGTGGGCAGTGCTGCGTGCACTACTCTTAGGTGCACACAGCTCTCCCTTTTCAAGCAGAGCTGTGTGAAGCGGGAGCAGGGTCCAGCCACCTCAATTATACAGTGCCCCAGGCTTGGATGGGGGTTTTTCCAGGCACTAGGAAACCCCCCCCCCCTCTCGGTTTGCCTATGGCATTGATATATTGACATCATCTTTCAGCTTCCTTTTTCATATTAATTGGCTTGTATGCCTTCCTGCAACTAATACAACATGCCCCTGCTTTAATTGCTAGTACCATTTTTGTTATTCTTTTTATCATTAGACAAGGGTTTTTGTTTTGCTGAGAAATGACACAAATCTGCTCTCTGGTTCTAATGTAGAAGAGGCAGCACTACCGTGCTGTCAGCCAGGCTAAGGGAAATAAATCATACTCTCCAACTTTCCTTTGCTGGGATCCGGGAGATCCTGGGAAGGGGGTGTGGTGGGAAGGGGCAGGGCAGGGCAATTCGTGTCATTTTGGCCCCGCCCTCACAACAAAATAGTAATTTTTTATGTGAGGGATGGGGTCAAAATAACGCAATTCCCCGCAAATTTTGTCATATTGGTAGCCGATGGACAGGATGCAGGAGACTTGCCTGCTATCCCGGGTGTCCGGGAGACCGACCCGGAATTCAGGAGTCTCCCAGACATTCCGGGAGAGTGGGCAAGTATGAAATAAACAAATTTCCAGGAAGATAAAGGGTCTGAGTCATTAAGGAGAGCAAAGCATAAAAAAGGAGTAACATTTGCACCTGGGCAAAACCATGTTGCATTGGAGGGGGAGGTCAATTTAAAATGTGGGGACAGATTTATAGTTGGGTTAGGGCATGTCCTAGATCAACTTTAAATTTCAGTGTAATAATAAAGCTATCAAGTATTTGTGTGCTAGATTAAAAAACAGCCAGTATTTAGCTTATGTGCAAATAATAAACTAATTTGCACCCCTTGCATTGTAACATGGTTTGTCCCAGTGAACATTAACTCCTTTTTTGCCTTAATAACTCAGGCCCAAAGTATTTAGTAACAGTTGTAGCCAATGGGAAAGCCAATAAATTAATCTGAAGATGTGAAACTCCTTTATTGGTCTGTACTTTGGTGTCACACTATTCATATGCATACTGCCTGTTGCATATATGGCAGACAGTGGCAGATCCAGGGGGAGGCGATCAGGGCAATCGCCCCCCCTAGCAGGGGCTTGCTGCCGGTGACTGCACACTATGTGCAGGTCCGTTCAGCAGTGACAATGTGCTGCCCGGCTGCTCTGATTGTGTTTTAAACACAATCACAGCAGCCAGGCAGCACATTGTCACTGCCGAACGGACCTGCACATAGTGTGCAGCTGCCGGCAGCCTTAGATGGCAGAAAGGGGGCGGGGCCTAAATCCCCCCCCCTAAATTGCCCGGGGTAGAAATTTTTTCTAGATCCGCCCCTGATGGCAGAACAGCACCCATGCAATAAAACTTTTCAGTTGACATATGTAATTTGTGCATGTTTGTTTGGTGTATTTTTTGGGGGCTGCCATATTTGCACCAGAATGTTAAACAAGACAGATTGATAGTAACAGCATCGTTATTTATATAAGTCATAAGAAGAAGCTCATAATATCTCCCAGAATGTGAGTAACTCCCGAGTGTTGGTTTCTTTCTGCTCAGCAAGAAACTCAGAAAAGGTCATTTACAAATGGGGGGAAACACAAACGCATCCTAAATGCCGTTTCGGCTAAATTGTAAAATGTATGTTTTAAAATAAGCTGCTTATGTTTTTCATTATCATCATCATTTATTTATTTATATATATATATATAGCGCCACTAACTCCGCAGCGCTGTACAGAGAGCTCATATCAGTCCCTGCCCCTTTGGAGCTTACAGTCTAAATTTCCTAACACACAGACAGACTTGGGACATTATTTGATAGCAGCCAATTAACCTACTAATATGCTTTTGGATTGTGGGAGGAAACCGCAGCACACGTAGGACACCCACGCAAACACGGGGATACAAACTCCACACACATAAATCCATGGTCGTTTTTGGCAAGAAACGTAATAAATAGTTAACATTACTTAAAATTTATGAACTTTGGATTTGTTAAAGCTAAAATAGGCAACTTGTACATCTTCAGCTGTTGTGGAACAGCCTTATTGGACTTGTAGTTCCACAACAGCTGGAGAGCCACAGGTCGTACAAGCCTGTGTGAAACGTTGCTGTGTCACTCAGCAGATGTTTCAGTTACATCATCATCATCAACATTTATTTATATAGCGCCAGCAAATTCCGTAGCGCTTTACAATTGGGGAACAATTACAGCAAGTCCTATCCATGGAATGCAGTATGAAAACATGCAGTGATATATTTACACCGTACCTGTATCATCGCTCCAGTCTATTGATCCAGAAGGACCTTATGTAGCTGTATCTCTCCGATCTCTTTCCTGACTTTATCATGTGTAAATATCTGATAACTGTCTGTCTCCCATCTCATACGCTGCTCAGATCCATTTTTTTTTAATTTC
The DNA here is from genome assembly GCF_038048845.1 of Mixophyes fleayi. NCBI lineage: Eukaryota > Metazoa > Chordata > Amphibia > Anura > Limnodynastidae > Mixophyes > Mixophyes fleayi. The sequence goes on from NC_134407.1 coordinate 82,276,273, forward strand.
CTAAACTCTGAGACCCATTCCCCAGCCATAAAAATATTTGTCACCTATCCTTGTCAGCAGAGGTTAAATCGCTCCTTCTGCTGTCAACTCTTCTATCTTACATGGACATAAACCTGTCGTCTCCACTTCCTCCCAGCACCCAGCTTTACCACACTTCCTCCCTGTTTTCATCAAGGACAAAAATGCCCATCAATTTGTGTTTAGTGATTGGAATATTCCTTGCCTGGAGGTCCACACCTTCATTTACTGATCATGTTAGTGATATTCAAAATAAAGTTCTTGTATTGAGAGAATTAGATAAGTGGGGACATTTTTAACAGGTATTAAAGTTCATCAAATGTCTTGTAAAGTCCTTGAGCACTTAAAGGGATGAGAGGATACTGTCCTCAATATTATGTTATGAGAGAGGCCATTAGCCGAAGGAGTTTAAAATCATGTGATGTGAAGCTGATAATGTTACTCACCACTGGGGGGATTTAAGGCTGTAGTTTAATCAGCCAATAGGAAGGAAGTGGGAGTGTCGTGGAAGCAATATATCAAGCAGTGGGAGAAGGAGAGAGCTTCCTGTTTCCTGGATCCGGAGAGAGAAGCTGCAGCATCAGGCTCAGTATCTGTGTTTTCTGGTTTCTGTTAACTGTGCTTCATTTACTTTCTTATCTTTTCTGCTTCTTTGCTTCTCCTTCCCTTCTCCTCGTTTTTGCTTACTCTCTTTTTCCCTTATTCTTTGTCCTCATTTCTTCCCTCAGTATGGCTTCATCCCGTCCTAGACGCTCCAGATCTACCCCAGCAAGGCTGGCCGGGTCCCCCCCTCCTCTCGCGGCCGTGTCCGCTTCTGCCCATCGCCCTGCTCTCTCCTCTGTTCACCCCCCCTCTCAAAACCAGCTAGAGACGCCGGGTCTTCTCGGCGCGAACAGCCGTAGAAGGGGAGGTGCTGTCAGCAGCAGACCATGTGTCTCGGCCGCCGCGAGAGTGTCTCGCGGGGCGGGCCCGAGCTGTGGTCGGAGGTCCAGGGCTCCGGAGCGGGCGGCGAGGCCGCTCGTGTCCGGACCAATTCAGCGTGTCAGGCAGGCTGGAAAAGCCCGGGGCAGGGGATCTCCTTCCTCCGGGGTGTTGGGTGGCGCCTGGCGGCCATCTTTAATTCAATCCGCTGCGGTGGTGTCCAGGGGTCCTGATGGCACTGAGGGGGGTGTTGAGGCCCAGGAGGTATCCTCTCTGTCTGGCAGGGAGCAGAACCCGGGGTCCCCATATAGAGGGCTTGGTCCGGTTATTGTGGACCCCCTGCTCCCCCCGGGTCAACGTGGACAGGGTGGGGTTGGCCATGGTGTTCTTCCTCCCTCCCCCCCGGGCGGCTAGTTGTTGAGCAGCAGGCCCAATTTCTCCCCTGTGGTCTTCAGCAGGCCCCTTCCCCCTCCTTTTTACGGGGTCATGGTTCCCAAGTTTCCCCCCTTCCCCTCCCCCAGGCCGGTGTTCCCCCGCCCCCTCCCCCCATTTTTTTCCCCCCTTCTTTTCTCTATGGATGCTGTGGTTCAGTCAGGTGTCAGTTTTTCCTCTAACAAGGACCCTGGTTTATTAGGTCCCCCCCCGGGTAGGTTTTCTCCTGGTGGTAGTGGAGTAGCTTACCAGCAGTTTCCCTTGGAACAATCAGCGGCTTTCCGCTCCCAGGTCCCGGACCCGGTTGAAACCTGGCTTTCCCAGCCACGTTCCTTCAATCAGAACAGGTTGGATAGTGCCCCCTCTTGGTCATTGCCATACCCCCCTAGGGGTTATGGTCCCGTATCAGGAATGGGCAGTAGGTGGACGGCCCCTTACCCTCATCTGTCTGGGCAACACTTTCATGCTTACCCTGAACCCTCCTTGGCTTGGGCAATATATTTGGCGTTACTGGTACGGTCCCGCCTCTTCCCACGGTTTCCCAGCGGGGGGGTGGGGATCAAAGGGCTCCCCCTCAAGCGGGTTTTCTGGGTCATCTCACGGCCTCAACCCCGGTGCCGGCCCCGGCTGGGTTCCTGCCTCAGCCTTTATGCAATCTGCCTTCTCCGAATGCTAACGTGTTTTCTCGTCCAGTTTCACAGGCGCAGCCGTCTTCCTTAGTTGTTCCAGCGGGCATGGACAGGTCACCTTCTCGGTCACAGCAGGGAGGTGAGGTGGAGCGTTCGGCAGTCCAGCAAGAGTCTCAACCAGGCGGTTCGAGGGACGAGGGCGGAGCGGGAGTAGTTCTGCAGGAGGCGCAGGGAGCGGATGGTGAGTACGATGGTTCTACGATAAGCAATACATACATGTCCGGTTCAAGCATATCTACCACTAGTGATGAGTCAGCATCATCTTCCCCAAGGCAGGGTCAGCGCAAGCTAATAAAAATTCTGAACACTCATTTCGGGGGAGCTAAGAGGAAGAGCGCGGATCTACTGGTTTCAATTTCTCCCACACCGGCAGGAGGTCCCCTGGTTAGATGTGAAAACACTGCATTGTTGATAGGAGTTAGGCGCAGCATGAGGCACAAGATTAAGAAAGGTCATTATGTTGATATATTCGAGCTGACAAAGGTCACCCAAAAAGAGTTGGCAGCTGCGTGCGCACGAGGGGGAGTGGGGGAGGATGCATACAGAAACTTTTCAAACTGGCTAACAGGGTATTGCGTTTTTTCAGCTTGCTATTTAGAAACTAGACCTGACGCAATCATAGACGTATGGAAATATCTTCACCTTATTAATGAGATGCATAGTTGTGAACGCCCAGGTACCTGGAGGTTGTACGATAAGCTGTTTCGCGAGAAGGTGCACGGCCAGCTTTATATGCCCCTGGCTTTTAAAGATGTCGAGATCTGGTTGAGATTAAATAGAGCTCAAGTGTGGGAGGTGAGCATGGGGTATGGTCCTCCGCAGTTACCCAGGTTTCCGTATGGGGGAGACGAGGTGCTCCCCAGTCTTCCAAAAACCGTTGCTTTGCCTTTAATAACTCCTCATGCGGGAGGGGGGATTCCTGCCGGTATAGGCATGTCTGCACCAATTGTAGAGGAAGTCATCCCCTCAAGGAATGCCCTAGGGGCCCCGGCGGAGTCGGTAGGGGACAGGGAGGGGCGGGGGGTACTGTCTAAAGCAGACTCCCCCATCATATTCTCAATTCTTTGTAGATGGCTGGCCCTTTACCCGGATGCCGGGCAGGCCTCTTTCCTTAGGGAGGGTTTTCGTCTCCCCATAGATAGTGGGGTGGCGGGTACTGCCGCCAGAAACCTTCGCTCCGCGTATGTGCACCCTGACATCTTAGCGGAAAAAGTTGGGAAAGAGGTAGGCCTTGGTCGTATGGTGGGTCCTTTCTCATCCCCTCCCATTCGAGATCTAGTCATTTCCCCGGTAGGAATAGTGCCCAAAAAGACCCCGGGAAAATTTAGATTAATCCAGCATTTATCTCACCCGGCGGGTAGGTCAGTTAATGATGCGATCGACCCAAAAATCAGCTCAGTGGTGTACCAGTCCTTTGATGATGCGTTAACCATAGTGAGAGAATTTGGCAAGGGAGCGCTGATGGCTAAATTGGACATAGAGTCGGCTTTCCGCCTCCTCCCGTTGCATCCCGAGTCCTTTAAATTTATGGGGTTTAGAAATCAGAACGAGTACTATGTGGATCGATGCCTGCCAATGGGTTGTTCAGTGTCGTGCGCATATTTTGAGGCATTTAGTTCCTTCCTCCACTGGTGTGTCGGGGCAGGGACGGGACATCGCGGCATAGCGCATTATCTGGATGACTTCTTATTTATAGGTCCGGCCAATTCCCCTTGTTGTAAGGACACATTGTTTGCGGCGCAAGCGCTATTTCGTGTAATGGGGTGCCAATAGCTGCGGATAAAACGGAAGGCCCGGCCACATGCCTGTCGTTTTTAGGTATTGAAATTGACGCAATAGAAGGTTGTTGTCGTTTACCATCTGATAAAGTGGCTAAGTTACAGTCCCTGATAGAGGAGGTTTTGGCGGCCCCGTCTTGCGCATTGCGTAAAATTCAATCGTTGCTAGGCTCTTTAAATTTTTCTTGCAGAGTAATACCTATGGGCCGAGTATTTTGTAGAAAGCTTCAGCTAGCAACGTCAGGCTTGCGTAGTCCCCATGCCCAGGTGCGGTTTTCTGCAGAAATTAAGGAGGATTTGTGTTTATGGAGGCGGTTCCTAGTGGTCTTTAACGGTGTAAGAGTATGGCCAGCACCCGCAGTAGCTAGTACATCATTGGAGTTGCATACAGATGCATCAGGCTCGAAAGGTTTCGGTGCCTTTTTCCAGGGGGATTGGTGCACGGCTCCCTGGCCGCAGTCATGGAGGTCTGAAGGTTTGGTGCGAAATCTGTTAACATTAGAATTGTTTCCCATTGTTGTAGCTTTGGAGCTGTGGGCGGACCGGTTGTGCGGCAAGAGCGTGGTTTTTTTGGTGTGACAACCTAGGTGTGGTGCAGGCTATCAACAAGCAAAGCGCCTCCTCACGCACGGCAATCAATTTGCTGCGTGTCCTGGTGTTGAGATGTTTAGAGTTTGATTACCTTTCGGGCACGCCACGTCCCTGGTGTGAATAACCAAATAGCCGATGCTCTCTCCCGTTTTGACTGGCAACGTTTTAGATCTCTGGCCCCACAGGCATGTTTAACTGGCTTACAGTGTCCTCCTTATGTTTGGCAGATGGTCCGTTAGGGATAAGGTGGCTAGCAGAAGCGTCCTTGGCTCCGGCAACTAGAAAGTGTTATCAAGGGGCATGGGAACGTTGGTTGAGTTACTGCGCATCTTGCAACAGCGATGTTTCAGGTCAGATTCCCTCTATTACGGGTTTTATGTGGAATTGTTACAACGAGGGAGTTTCTAGAGCAAAGATGGGGTCCCTTTTGGCTGGTATTTCATTCATGGCTAAGTTAAATAGCGCGCAGGATCCCACAAAGTCATTTATCATCACTAAAGCATTGAAGGGTTGGTCCAGGATCCAGCCTATAAGTAGTGACACTCGCCGGCTGATTGACAGGCAAATTTTAGCCAGATTGATTGAGGTTTTGCACAACATAGCCACAGATGATTACGAGGCTTTGCTGTTTGGGCTGGCTTTCTCAATGGCGTATCACGGAGCTTTTAGGGTTAGTGAGTTGGTAGCCAGATCCAAGAACGACATAGGGGGAGCTTTGTTGTGTAGAAATGTTATTTTACAATCCAATGTGATACGTTGTAAGATAGTCAGGTCCAAAACGGATCAGTTAGGCAGAGGTCACTGGTTAGCGATTACGGAGCAGCAGGAAACATCCATATGCCCGGTCACGCTGGCCAATCAATTTGTTAAAATTCGACCCCTGGGGGAAGGTTTGTGGCTAAGTCATTCGGACAATACACCAGTAACTAAATTTCAGTTTAGCGTTTTGTTAAAACGGGCCCTTGGGGAGGTTGGCCTTAACCCTGTTGAATATGGCACGCACTCTTTCAGAATAGGGGCGGCCACTGCCGCTGCAGCCAGAGGGGCATCTATCAATGAGATTCAAGCGTTAGGGAGATGGGAGTCGCAGGCCTATAAGAAATATATCCGGCCGGATAAATGAGCCTTGTAAGGACTCTTATATATATGGTCATGTTCTCTCCTTATGTCTCTCATGGTTCTTTATCGCTTTCATCTTTCTTTTCTCATCTATCACTTGGTGACTCAGGGCTATGCTGCTCGCTGTGTTAAACGGGGGCATGGAGGGATTTTTCCTCTTGTTTTCCCTGGCAAGGCCTGATTAGTGTGTGTGCCTCCCGGGGTTAATAAGGGGTTTTTACCTACATATGGGTTACCAATTTTCCATTTCATTTTGTTAAGAATTAAAGAGTAAAGATAATTTCAGTTTAAGAAAAATAAATAAATAAATTAGTCAGTAAACGAAACAAAATAGATAAAATTAATTGCTTTTAGAGCTAAAGATAGGATCTTTTACCCTTTCCAATATTCGAATTAAGTTGGGGTGGCCCCTCTGGTAGGGAGGGGATACCTCAGCAAGTTTTTAAATAAAAATAAAATTAAAATATAGTTCTGTTTTTAACACGGTTGTTTGGTGGCGCAGGTTTCTCAGATACGGTTATGATTGATGAGACTATTCATTTTGTTTTAGGTTTTTCGGTGAAGAAGACAAGAATATGGGTCGTGGGTCATTCTTTTATCTTTTAGGCGGCGAAACACAGAATAGCGGAGAGGTGGTCCGGTTTCACACACCCAGTTGACATCCGCTGGTTGGGTAAAAGGGGCATGGTATGGGCGGCTTTGAATCCCACGTTAGGGGAAGAAATAGAAGAACACGGTACCCCAGATATAGTGGTGATTCATTTGGGAGGTAATGATGTAGGAAAGGGCCTTGATTTAATCATTAACGTTCGTGAAGATCTCGCACAAATACATGCCTGATGGCCTTCAATGAAGGTTTGTTGGTCCAACATAATTCCTCGGTTGTCCTGGAAGTCATCTATTCCCCCGGCTACATTGATAAAGGTGGTTAAAAAGATAAATGGATACGCGAGGCAGAACATTAGGGACATACAGGGGGTGGTCATTAGCCACCCTGGTTTAACAATAGACAAGAGGCACCTTTTCAGAGCGGATGGAGTTCATTTGTCGCCAGTAGGAACGGTTTTGTTTTTAGAGAGGATTTTTTCAGAGCTCAAGGGTTTAGTTCTTTCTTTAGGTGGCGGGCCGCGTGGTCCGTAGGGCACTCGGCTGTGGCAGGAGAGCATGGCAGTCATAAGGTTGTTAAACATACGGTACTTAATGTGTTGGCAATATAGCCTTGGTTCCCTCAATGTTATTAGACTCGTTGATACTCTTGTAAGGAGTATCAGGTTTTTGCCTAGAAAGGGCTTGACCAGTTTGAGTTCAGAGGGTATTGAGTTAATTTATAGTGTACAGTACCGGCCAATAGTTAAGGTGTTAACCTGGGTTGGTGGAAAGGAGGCGATCTTCCACTGTATTGGTTTATGTTGGTTTTAGTTGGCTGCCCTTGCTCTTCGCCACCTCTATAAAGAAAAAGGTCCAAATTGTTTATAGCATTTTGATAGTATTGATAGATAAAATAAAATAAAGAAAAATAAAATAAAATAAAAATAAACAAATAATTTAAAAATAATAATGTAATAAAAGGACCTTTTTTTATTCCAAACTTAAGTCGGTGTCCGTGTCTTTATTTCATGGTTTATATGTGGGGATTTTTAAATGAAGAGGGTAATGCATTTGAAGGGTAATCAACACTATGCATTTTATTATGAGAGAAGCCATTAGCCGAAGGAGTTTAAAATCATGTGATGTGAAGCTGATAATGTTACTCACCACTGGGGGGATTTAAGGCTGTAGTTTAATCAGCCAATAGAAAGGAAGTGGGAGTGTCGTGGAAGCAATATATCAAGCAGTGGGAGAAGGAGAGAGCTTCCTGTTTCCTGGATCCGGAGACCCACCCACCCGCCCTGGTTTTCAGGTTATAATGGTTATATTTCCTCATCACGAGGATCGAGGTTTTGAATGGCAGAAGAGCATGGCAGTCATAAGGTTGTTAAACATACGGTACTTAATGTGTTGGCAATAAAGCCTTGGTTCCCTCAATGTTATTAGACTCGTTGATACTCTTGTAAGGAGTATCAGGTTTTTGCCTAGAAAGGGCTTGACCAGTTTGAGTTCAGAGGGTATTGAGTTAATTTATAGTGTACAGTACCGGCCAATAGTTAAGGTGTTAACCTGGGTTGGTGGAAAGGAGGCGATCTTCCACCGTATTGGTTTATGTTGGTTTTAGTTGGCTGCCCTTGCTCTTCGCCACCTCTATAAAGAAAAAGGTCCAAATTGTTTATAGCATTTTGATAGTATTGATAGATAAAATAAAATAAAGAAAAATAAAATAAAATAAAAATAAACAAATAATTTAAAAATAATAATGTAATAAAAGGACCTTTTTTTATTCCAAACTTAAGTCGGTGTCCATGTCTTTATTTTATGGTTTATATGTGGGGATTTTTAAATGAAGAGGGGAATGCATTTGAAGGGTAATCAACACTATGCATTTTAACATTTTATGTAATAGTTTTCCACACTAATAAAACAGTTTTCAAATATAACCCTAATTCTATATGAGGATATTTGACCCAGCAGCTCCTCTAGCTCTGGTTGTTGTCCTCCGCAGACATCCCTGTCTCAGGGCCGTCTCTTCCTTTGGGCATGATGGGCAGGTGCCCGGGGGCCCTGCAGGCAAAAAAAAAAAATATTATTATTTTTTTTTTTTTAAATACTTACCTTGCGGTCACATCAGCGGTGACCCAGCTCCCTCCCTGGTCCCCTCTTCCGTGCTGTGCTCGCAGTGAATGCTGGGCGTGATGTCACGCCCAGCATTCACTGCAACCACAGCACGGAAGAGGGCAGAAGAGACTCAGCGGAAAAAAAGAAGAGGATCGGACTTAAGGTAAGTTAAGGGGGCCCCTATATATATATATGTGTAAAAAAAAAGCGATTATATATATAATCACGTGTTTTTTTTTACATACATATATATTTGTTTTACACACACTATTTATATATATATATATATATATATATATATATATATTTTTTTTTTTTAGGGGCCCGGTACACTGCATTGCCCGGGGGCCCATAAAGTTGTTAAAGTGGCCCTGCCCTGTCTTTCTGTGTAACGTTACCGTGCCAGCTAGCATTATTTTTATTTTTGTCAGTGTCTTTATTCTTTTCTGTATTGTTGACAGCCAATTGCAATCTAGGGGCATTCTGTTTGTTTTGCATGAGTTTGCGGTGTGTGTCTGTAGTAGGGAAGTTAGATTGTAAGCTCCATTAACGCAGGGGCATGTTTTATGCAGTTTTCTAATTGCACAGCGCTACATAGCATGTTGGTGGTATATAAATAAGGTGCAATAATAAATAATACAATTATTATCTCCCAGAGACAGTAGTACTGTGCCAATTAGGCCAAGAGCAATGTCATTTAAAAGATAATGTTGGCATGATATTTTGGGCCCCTATGGAACTTTTCTCAATATGCTCTCGATTAGTCACAGAGTTTGCGTCACGACTATGCGTTGCGTACCTGCTATTGTTGGCACTACTCGGAAGAAGGTGCGGAATCTAACGTGCCCCTGGTACTCACCAGGGACCCGCGCAAAAAGGTATGGACTCCGCTGCAGGAGACACGCAGGTCGTGGTCCTTCCACGAGTCAGGTAGCGAGGTACGTGAGAAGAGTTGTCAGACAAGCCGGGTCGGTAACTGTGCTGGCAATGGAAGTACACGAGGAATATCCGGAGGGATGGTGAGACAAGTCGGGTCGGTAACGTCTGGAAGCGCGGTACAACATGGAGATATATAAAGGGTGGTGAAACGGTCCTGGTCAGAAGGGTCACAGACAAGCAAGAGAAGTCAGGAAAAATGCTAGGAACTGGAAGTCCTCATACTCTGGCACTGGTGTGCACACAGGAAGCCTCTTATAAAGGCTGAGGAGCCAATGAAAGTGCAGGGGGGGGGCGGCGCTGTCCTCAGCTGCTGCCGGAAGTCTCCAGTAGCGTCCCATTGCTAGGCAACGGAACGCGCATACGCAGACGGCCAGGCAACCAGACGCGGAAATGCAAGGAGGGAGGAAATGCAGGCGGCCGTCCCAAAGTGGCAGCGGGACGGTGCCTGACAGTTTGCGTGTGGCTCACAAAATAATGTTTTAAATGTCTCACCTTGAAAATATCAAGAGCTAATTTCACACAATCCATATAATTAGTTGTTTGTTCTATGACAATGGCCCACCAAAATAATTCTAACATTATATCCCCCCAACAGTCCTCAGGCTTATAAAGTGTGGTCATAACCTCTGTGTGTTCATTTGTAATGTTGGTAAGCAATGCCATGGTATCAATAAAATTATTTCTAACAATAAAAATACACATTTTACACACAAAGCTGCCACAAATCAAAGTTACAGTGTTATTATTTACATGACAATGTCTAACAGTGTTGGAAAAAGCATGTATAAAGCAATATGATACTGATTATAATTACAGAAACATTTGACTAAAAACAAAATATGGATTCAAGGTGCAAGGGCTCCTCTAGTGTGAGCTTACCATGCAGAGTTGAGGTCTAGAGTGACCATCTGCAAATGATCTTGGCTGCACCGAACATGCTATGAATATGTTTAGACTGTTATAAAGTGACTGATGACATGCAACTGTGTCTCTAGATTCTTAACAGCTACTTTGCTGATTTCATTGTGCAGAACAAGAAAATATGTTGTTAGTGTGGCTCCTGATGCATTGTTGTATGTTGTCTGGTCTAGGAGTGAAGGGGGATACCCTGTTATGTGTGATACCATTGTGTATGTGTTTGTTTTTTATCCCTTTGGTAACAAAGTCTGAGTTTTTGGTTTGCCTCTGTCTGCTTTCCCAACAGATACAATTTTCAGATGCAAATTTTACATGTTTACACAGCCACTATATTCATATCACACAGAGCATAGACTGGCGACTGAAGTTTGAGGTTGTGGATATGCCCACTTAAACAGAAGGTATTCAAATGATGCTGCTTTAACTTTTTATATCAAATAGTCTCCTAAACTACTCCCAGCTACAACTGCTTTTTCCCCTCGTTCTTTAACTTCTTTTTGCTGCTTCTGCTACCCCAGGACTTTGGTGTCCTCTGTTTCGGCGCAGGTCTCTTCAATGCTCCCACTAGCCTCAGTGACAGCAGCTGGTGGATTTCAGGGTTAGGATTTTAGAATAGCTGCTGGATTGGATAGTTTAGGGTTTGTAGCCACTGGGGGAAGTTAGGTGATTGGCTGCAGATGGGAATATGAGATGCAGGGGACAGTTCAAACATCATTAGAGCCAACAACCTAATTATCATATTCACATTTTTACAAGAAATTATCCTAAAACATGAATACACAATATGGGAGTTTCATAAGGTAGTGGCGAGAGGAGATTTTATTAAATATGCCTCCTATCAGATGGAACAGATTGATTCTCTTTCCTCCCAGACATAGGGGTTGGAACAGATTCATAAACGCACTTTTTCCAAACGGGTACTTGAACGGCTGTCCCAGCTTCGGGGAGAATTGCACAATTTGCAAGCGGAAAAACTGCAAGAACCTTTCGCTGATTGGAGCAAGAGTTCTATGAAAAAAGTAACAAGTCTGAAATCCAGGAGGGCTAAGCAATCTATAGTGGCTATCCAAAGGGGGTTCTTTGATCTAAAATCCCATGAGCATTAATCAAACATTTTGTGATTTTTATGACAAGTTGTATAATTTGCCCTCCTCTGGGGATTCTTATTCGCGTAATGACGATTTTAAAGCCTATTTAGACTTGTGTAATCTTCCTCAACTCAGTCAGGTCAAGGTCTTGGCTTTAAGTGATGATTTGACGGTGGCTCAGTGGTTAGCACTTCTGCCTTACAGCACTGGGGTCATGAGTTCAATTTCCGACCATGGCCTTATCCGTGTGGAGTTTGTATGTGCTCCCCGTGTATGCGTGGGTTTCCTCCGGGTGCTCCAGTTTACTTCCACACTCCAAAAACATACTAGTAGGTTAATTGGCTGCTAACAAATTCACCCTAGTCTGTGTCTCTGTGTGTGTGTGTGTGTGTGTTAGGGAATTTAGAGTGTAAGCCTCAATGGGGCAGGGACTGATGTGAGCGAGTTCTCTGTACAGCGCTGCGGAATTAGTGGCGCTATATAAATAAATGGTAATGATAACAATAATAATAATATTTCAGAGGAAGAGGTAAAACTTGCTCTTGTTTCTAAACGACCCTCCAAGGCACCAGTTCCTGATGGCTATACAATGAGTTAGTATAAAACCTTTGCTTCTCCCCAGATTGGTACAGCTCTTTAATTGTATCCTTATTGGTGATATTTTTCACCCTGACACCACATCTTCAAAGATTACGGTTATCCCCAAGCTAGACAAGGACCATACACTGTGCTTTAACTATAGGCCAATTTATTTACTGAATACAGATCTCAATAGCTATGCAAAGGTTCTGGATAATAGACTAGACAGGGTTCTGTCCAGACTAATCGACACTGATCAGGTGGGGTTTATATCAAATAGACAGGCAGCAGATAACACCCGTAGGGTAATCAATCTTTTTCACTATATAAATGGTAAAAAAAATTGTGTCAGTAGTTTTAGCGCATGCTAAAACGTTTTGCCAATTATCACTCTTTCAGTGCCATTGTATCTATTCGGTAGGCCAGAGAGGGAATCTATTGGTTATATATCACTCCATTCTTATCTTGCACTCGCCCCCTTTGAACACCCCATGAGGAGGACTGGGAGAGAGATCTTGGTATGGCCCTTGATGGCGAGGGATGGTTGTCAATCTGGAAGCATGTGGCTAAGGCTTCCATTAATGTGAGTGTTAAGGAAACAGCTTATAAAGTGTTTTCAAGATGGTATATGGTCCTGGTTAAGCTCCACCGTATGTTTCCATGCACATCAGATAGATATTGAAGAGGTTGCGGCGAGCAGTGCACCCACCTACACATATGGTGGGATTGTCCCATTATTGAATCATTTTGGGACACTGCTTTGACCTTTCTTCTCCAACTCATCTTTCTCCGCTATATTTTTGCTTAACAAAACTGTCCCGTGTGTAATTAAACCAACTGACCGTCTGATACTACACGTTAATCGGACCTGTAAGCTGCTAATAGCCCAAGCTTGGAAAAAGGCTCTTTCTCACAATAAGTTGCAGTTGGTGAATAGATTGTGGTATATTTAATCTATGGAGTATATCACAGCCCTTTTTAATGACACGATGCCCAAACTTCAAAATTTCACAAGACATGGTTCAGGCTTTATGGACCCCCTGTCCCAGGCCTCATGTAAATACAGACTTCTGGCCCCTATTTCATACACTTTATAGCTGGAATGCCCCCCCTCTTTTCCCCTTATTTATTTCTTCTTGCTTATTATATTCCCCTTCTATTTTTTATAGTTATTTCAAACACTCATTGGGCCTGAGTCATTTATTAAGGCAAAAAAAAAGAGTAAATTTGACCTTGGACAAACCATGTTAAGCTGGGTACACACTACAGAAATTTCGACCAACTTTTTATGCCGAGCGATTTTATATGCGACCGATGGTCCGATCGCTCGGTCCATGGACTGCAAACACACTAGCCTTGTTTAGGACGATAAAGGGAAGAGCGGACGTCCCTTTAGCGACTTTTTACAGCCATGTTGTCGTGAGCACTGACTGTAATTTCGTACTCACTGTTGTGGATCGGTCGGAAGTTTATACACACTACACAGCGGAAACGAGATTGGACCGAAAATATTAAACGGTACGACCAACCAAATGATGCGACAATCGTCCATTTGGGCAGACTTTCGACCATCGTGTCACTGCACACACTGACCCGACTTTTGAACGAGCGGTCGTATGTCGGCTGTTTGAGCCGATTGTTGGACGAAAACAGTGTAGTGTGCACCCAGCTTTACAATGCAAGGGGTGCAAATTACTTTTTATCTTTTACATAAGGAAAGTACTGGCTTTTTGTCATATAGCATATAAGTACTTGATAACTTTTTTTTTACACTGAAATTTAAATTTACCTCCCCTCTAAAGCACCATGGATTTGACAAGGTGCAAAGTTACAAATTTGTTTGCTTTGCTTACCTTAATGACTCAATGTGTTTGTTGAACCTTTTCTAAATGTCATATTGTGGAATCTTTTCTGTAATGCACTATTTGTTTGTTTTGTGTTTTTTTGGGGTAAATATTCTGTATTGTTCACTAGACACAGTGTAAAATAATAAAATGAAAAAAACAAAACAAAACATAAATCATACTTGCCAACTCTCCCGGAAAGTCCTGGAGACTCCAGAAATTCAGGTCAGTCTCCCGGACTCCCGGGAGAGCTGGCATTTCTCCAGCATCCCAAAATTCCTTTTGCAAAATGACACGATTATCGGTGAAATGCATAATTTTGGCCCGCCACCCGTGGCAAACTGTCATTTTACTCGTGGGGGTGGGGCCAAAATGATGCGATTCAAGGCGCCCGGCCTCCTCCCGCCCTCTAGTCACGCCCCTCTCCCCGACGTCGCCTACTGAAAGTAGGCAGGTATGACATAAATACAACCTTAAGATCTCACAAAAATGTATTCCCTCGCATCAAAATATTCTACACCTCCGTTTCTTACACCCACAACTGTCAGACACTCACAAACACTAATTATAGCTATTTGTTTTCAACATACTATTGTATAACAGTTTTTTCTTTATTATTCTTTAACGTAATTTATTTTTAAAGCACCAACGTGCTCTATAGTGCTGCACAGTCACAAAATTGTAATTTTATTTTAAGCAGCCTTCACCATCCTAATTTCAGTGTATGTGGGCAAGTTACAAACTTATAAAAGCTTTACCTCTTCATTTATAGCATTAAAATAAACATCAACCTGGGCATTGTGCCTCTCTTTTGTATACTGCATAACATATCTCTTTCTAACTGGTAACAATGGTCCTATCTACTCAAGAGCTGAGATAAATGCATGGGATTAAATCCCTTCCAACAGATGAGCTCAACTACACTCCAGAGAGAGGTCTGTAATCTCGGGCTACTTGACAGCACAGCAATGTGTTGCTGCTTCTTCCTTGCAGTGGGAGTGAAATCTCCATTGATCCCTATGAGAGGAAGATAAATAGGATTTTCATCACAGGCCGGTGTGAACTTTCCAGTGTTAAACCGAGGTCTTTCCATCTCTGTAGACCACCTGGGTTACCTCTCCTAACACTTCCATCACGCCCCTGCCTTCCAAAGCCTATCAAGAACACTTGATAGTTCGAGTGCCTAAATGCCAACACTCTGCTGCTGTTCTCTATGAATGTGGGTCACGGGGGGTGGGGGCTTTACACCAGTGGCTATGTTCATTGTACTGGTAGATGTGTTACACACTTCAGACACTTGGAGGTGAGCAGGGAAAATAGTTTGCAGTCCAAGAAAGATGGAGAAAGATAAGAGACCTGTAGGGAGATGTAATTTGATCAGCCCTCAGGTTTATTTGGAAACTGATCAGAGGGTTAATTAAATTATTTTCTGATCATCATGTAATATCCTGATTTGTGTTATTGGTTGGTCCAGCAATTGATGGTTTTTGAGTGTTATAGCATTAATGTATTATTGCACTGTTAACCGCACACCATCACCCTAAAATATACTTCTACATAATTCCTATAGCTCACAATAGCAGACTACTAATACGCAAAATTGGGACAAAGTACACCCTGCCTCATTAATCCACTCAAACCACATCATTGATCCAACTAAATCCACCCAGATCCACTCAGTCATGCTGACATTCCACAAAAGCAAAGCCTAATTTAAAAGTGTGAGAATTGGGACAGTAATGTCAAAAGCTATTGTACCCATGCAATGTGTACACTTCTTTCCTATGTCGTTACAAGGGCTAATGTATGCCCACTTAGCCCTACACTCTAGTTTGTCCACCCCGTCTTATTTGGCTGACGTTTGGATTTCAGAAGCTTTCAAATAATAAACAAGGCTTTCTTCTTTTGTGTTTATGGATGTCAGACATTGGGATCTACTACGATAGACATACTCTTTTGTCTGTGGTAATATTGACCAATATATTCTAAACGCAGAGAGCAATAAAGAATACTGTTTAAAAGGACAGTATACGGAAACATTTTTGGAAGTATTAATATTGTTTCATATAGAGGTGCTTTTTACAACAAAATATTGCAGCATTAGTTTGGAAGAAGCATCACATCATTATTCCGTGCTGTTGAAGAGAAATGCTACCTCCACTAACATACCAGTTTACTGCTTCCCACAAGTTCAGCACACTCATCTGCTGAAATGTTCTGATTGGTTACAGGAGATGAATAATGACATCATGAAAGTGCTCTGATTCTAGTCACATGCGCCTTAAAAATACGGACCTTTAAAACAATATACATTTTTGAGAGCTTTCCAACAAATAAAGTAAAATAACTGTCATACCTCAGAGATGCTACTATTGTAAAGCAAAGATAATATTCTTTCATTTTTATGATAATTCATCATCATCATCGTTTACTTGTATGGAGCCACGTATTCCGTGGCACCTGACATAATTGACATAAATGACTTACATGAATTGAATAAGCATAGAATTAAGCAGCATAATATATGCATAAAGGTAATTATAACAAATTGCATGGCATACAGGAAAATTCCACATCAGATGAGACGGGGGACATACAATTAAGCAGAATAGTAAATGCATGGATGTAATTAACAGAACAAATCACCGTCATACTGAAAATTATGCATCAGATGTGACAAAGTATAAACGAGATAGACAGATGGTGGACAAACATGAGACGGAACATTGAGAGGACCCTGTCAGCGAGAGCTTACATTCTAGAGGGGAGACAGAAGGAACAAGTAGGACAGTTAGTATGGACCAGGTGTAAGGCAGTAAAGATTGGGGTATGGACCAGGTGACAAGAGAGTGTGTAGAGACATGGAGAGTTGTGAACGAAGTAGACAATTAGAGAAAAATTGTGGTGAAGCAGATTGTTAAAGTAGTAAACATACAGTCATTATGGTGTAGTGGCAGAGGGTGAAATAAGGACAGCCATGCAGGGCTGATTACTGAGCGGTTAGTAGGTCACTCTAGGATGTGATGGTAGAAGGCTGCTAATAAGCACTGGTAGATAGCAGATATCACCAGGCGATGGAAGAGTGGACCCCAAGCTGGGAGAGTAGTTCAGAAGCATGGCAGATAACACAGCAGGGCTTGGCCTCTAAATAGTCGGCCAGATGGAGTGCAGAGAAGTCATGGAAGATGCAATGGGGCAGTACGGTGGCTAAGTGGTTAGCACTTCTGCCTCACAGCGCTTGGGTCATGAGTTCAATTCCCGACCATGGCCTTATCTGTGTGAAGTTTGTATTTTCTTCCTGTGTTTGCTTGGGTTTCCTCTGGGTGCTCCAGTTTCCTCCCACACTCCAAAAACATACTAGTAGGTGCTAGTTTCAAAATTAGCTGCTTTCAAAATTGACCCTAGTCTCTCTCTCTCTCTGTCTGTCTGTGTGTATGTTATTAAATTTAGACTGTAAGCCCCAATGGGGCAGGGACTGATATGAATGAGTTCTCTGTACAGCGCTGCGGAATCAGTGGTGCTATATAAATAAATGGTGATGATGATGATGATGCAATGGACACTCCGACCACTTAAGGTGGATAGGACTGAAAGGCAAGCAGGCATCAGCCAGAGGGATCTGCTCCTTGAGCCAGACAGGGCCAGGCTAGTCCAATGAAAGGACCTAGGCCTAAGAGGGCACCTAGCATGCACTTTTAAATGAACAAAAATTTTACTCCTGTATATGTGCTTGAAAATAAATGCTACAACAACCAATAGTACTCCAAGTTCTGCAGAGACAGTGCCATACATAATGTGCTTTAGTGCAACAGCTCACAAAGTGTCCCTGGAAAGTAATTGAAATGTTGGCAACTATAATCTATTAGTGACTTACTATTCACTTTTACAAAGTAGTGAATGTATACTTTTTTGCCTGGCCGCATGTTTTTTTTTTTTGCTACGCATGTGTGCAAATTTATTCCTGGTTTGCCACAGTGCTCTGTGTAAAGTCTTACTTGTTGTTGCGCTGTCTGGAATGCATGAAGCTCTAATTCGTGCTAAACTGAAAGATGCCAAGATAGGGCCAGGCATTTAGTGTTGTGAAGATATTCTACATCTGCTGTGATCCATTGTATAAACGGTCATGAACGTGGAGACTGATCTGGATTACTGTCCTGATAACTGGCCCTATAAAATGAATTTCCACCAGATTGGAAGTACAGGCAGCTGTTCCTGAGCTGTGGTGTACACCCCCTTTAGTTTACAGTGTATCTGTACAATGAAAGCCAAGCAGATCTTACAACCTAAGGGATGCTGGTAACTGTTACATGTCACACACATTAACACGAGAAGGTCTGCTTATGTCTGCCTCGTTATTCTGTCACAGGTTCATAAAAATAAAACATGAATGGAGATGAAAGACGAGCAGATCGCATTTACAAATCGTGTCTGGGCGGTAGCTGGTACACAAATCCTTCTATCTCCTGCCTTGTCTAATTAACCCCAGGGAGGTGGGAATCTTGTCTTTGCACTCATGTTATTCTGAGGGATTTGAAGGAGGATGTCTGGAGACAGTAGAGGAATTACTTCTAAGACCATTAGCTTTTAAAAGGTGCACTTACATCTTCCACACGGATGGTGGGAATTCCTTTACAGATATACAGAAATAGAGCACCTCTTTGTTGTGGCAGCTGAAATCAGGCGTATCATTTTTAATCTTCCTTAGAAAATGTTTTTTTTCTTTTCAAATTGTGGTTCTGGGGTAAAGATAACTGAACAGGATGCCCTGTGGGAATTAAAAGCCCGCTAAACGCCCACTGAATGTTAAAGTAATATTTTCTTTACTCTGAAGTAGCTAATTTTTCATTGCACTTTTCCCATGTTGTGTGCAGGGGACTCATCTGCAGCTGGTCAGCAAATAGGTTGGACTGCCTGCTCCTTGGCTGGCTTTAAACCTGAGCAGAGTGGTAGGGATGTGAACCCCAGCCCTGCAGGGCTGATTATTAGGTAATCATTGTAATGTGAGTGGATTTCTCATACCCAATCATAATCCATCACTGGTTTGGATAACTGGTTCAATTGATAGCTTTGTCAATCAACCCAGAAGTACAGGAGCCCATGCTTTCAGGGCATTATGGGAGTTGGTGCATATTTACATCCTTTTAACTGATAAATTTTTTAATATGTCAGAAAAGTGTCAAATAATAAATGAAGCTATCTGTGAAAAATAAGGGGCAATTCGTATGTGACCGTGGTATGATAATGGCAAGTTTTTAATTTCTAAATAGATTTTCCAAGCATTTTTTAATTGAAGGAGAACATGTCTATTAACAATGAAGGTAACTATTTTGTGAACTGAACAGATATTGATGACACCAAAGCCTATTGACTACTATACTATTATACTATACTATACTACTAGCCTATTAGTTTACTAGGGACCAGTGACATAGCTGAGTGGAGACAACCCTTTTTTGCGTTAAACAAATATTCATGAGAATCAGGGCCATCTTAACAACATTATGGGCCCCCCGGGCAAAGCAGTGCACCGGGGCCCCTAGATATAGATATATACATGTATACAGATATAGATATAGATATATAGAGATAGAGATAGATAGATGTACTTGCTCAGTGACCCTTGAAAGTTTTTTTGCAGGTTTTTTCCTTTTGCAGGATTATTTATTCTCATTAATAGCCATGCCTATGGGGCCCCCGGGCAGCTGCCCATCGTGCCCAATGGAAAAGATGGCCCTGATGAGAATGCAACCTTTCATTTCATAAGAAACCAGTGAGGACATGAATGAGATTCAATTAGCTACAAGGTCCCGTAGAAACCTCACGCAATGTGTTTCTGTGCACAATTATGGTACCTTTATGAGGTGTGAGGAAAAATGAGCGATAGAAACATCCTGTGGCTATTGAATCTGCCCCGAAATAAGGAACTGGTTCCTAGTGAGCTGAACCTCTATTCTCCTGAATATGGTTCAGTCTACAAAATGCCTGTCTGTACTTTGCCTCTGTGATGTCACTTGCTCCTAGTTTAAATACCTAGTTGCCTGATGGTGACAGGATAGATTATAATTTTGAGATGGCAGCTCAAGAAAAGTAATATGGTACAAATGTATTGAATTTTAACTGAGTATCTGTAACACAATATTAATATAAATATCAGCACCCTGAAGCTCAGTACATTTTCTCTCCGTCTTGTTTCCACCATTATTTTTCGTGGGAGTGCAGCGTTTTTCTGCTGTCAGAGCACTTATGCTGCAGTGAAATCTCCTCTTACTCCCACACTGTATGTTAGAGACAAGCTCTTGAAATTTGCTGTTACCTCGGTCTTGTCTGATAATGCGCTATCCCTGGAGATATGGTATGGACAGGAGTTTTCAGATGTTTCACAGACTTGGTCTGACTATAGCAATTAACACTTTCACAGCTAGACAACCCCTTGATCTGGCTTACATTGCTTTTCCGCCTTAACACACCATTTTGCAGAGTAATTTACATTGTCTAAAATACATTTATTACATACAGATCGAGTTTGGGAAGTGTTTTCCTGGTGTTTCACTTATCAAGCAAAAGCAAGTGTTATACAGTACAATGGACTGTGCAAAGAGGCAGCGGAAGAGCCTTTCATTTCATGCTGCTTTTGTTTTATAGGGGTCTATTTATCAAAGCTTTCCCCTCTGTTAAATCCCCGAAAACAACAGTTTTAGGGGCTTAACCCCTAAATTTCTATTTATGATTGTAGCATCGCAGCAGATATCTCAGATATCTGCTGCTTTGCGTCTCCGATCGTTTTTCTGAGCACTCCCTATAACAGTGTATGGGGAGTGCTCAGTAATGCTATTTAACAATGAACGAAATTAACTTTTTATTCATTTCAGTGGCGCTATATAAATAAATGGTGATGTTGAGGATGATGATGTTAATGTACGGCAGCTCAAGCTGGCGTACATTAATGTAATTGAAAAGTTTCACTGCCAGCAGCTCTGCTCCGAAGAGCAAAACTGCACAGCGCGTGTGTGGAGGGATCATGTGATCTCTCCCTGTCACATGAATCATCATCTTACAGTCCAGATCTCTGTGCACATGCCCAAGCTTTTCGGTCGGTGCATGCGCACAGGGATTCAAAGCAAGCTGGAAACCACAACACAGAGGATCGCAGAGGACCGCAAGTGAAGAGGCAGTGAAAAATAAGTGTAAGACTTACACACAGAAACAGACGTTTTTCGGAACGGCTGTTCCTGTGTTGATATTTTAATAAATATGAGATATCTTTCAATCCTCATGTATGCAATGAGGATTGAAAAGTATCTTTCATAATATGCGGTGCTACATCAATAGGCCCCATAATGTCCACAAGTGAATAAAGGAGTGTTCATGTAGAGAGCAGTGATCCCTATGCTTACTAACCTTCACATTTAATAAAGTTTTATAAGTGTCTTTTTTTACTTCTTGTCCTGCTAAAATATCTGTATGTGCTAAAAAATACATTTTGCAAATAAACAACATTGCATTGCATATTAGTGATGGCAAACTGCAAAAATAGTTGATATTAATGATGAAACTAACATTATGGGTATATGAAAACCAAACCACTGGTAAATGTGCGACTTTTACAGGATGATTCCATTCTTTGCCTTTCACTAAAATATTCATATTCATATTCTAATTATATACATACTATATGGCATACATGCATATTTATTTACTCAATAAATGTCCACAAATCTGCCCTGTAATCCCCCTGCACTTCCACTTAATAGATTTAAAATCTCATAGCAAACATATCAATTTAATATTGAAGTTATTACCAACGTATTTCGTTGTCTTAGGAGCTGAATATATTCATTAAAGAAGAGCTGCAACCACACCTGAAAATTTGGACTAACACTCTATTTCCCCCCCCAACTAGCAGAACGGTGTACAGAAATCTAGGTTTGTCTGAGATGCTCAAAATCCTGTGATTAAATAATCAGTATTCTGCACTAAATGGAAGGATTTCAAATCTTGGTGCTATTAAAACCTCACTGCACGTTTGGTACCAGATCACCGATTGGATGGTAGTGCAGTTTTCCTATCAACACTGAGCAGCTGAAGATGACCCTTACTGAATCACTGGAGGGTATCTCCGGAACTGCAGTGGTGTACCCGGGCACAAAACCCCTCCTTTCTGCTGGTTTCGGGATGGAGGGTGTTAACTATAGCTTATTTGCATCTGCACTTTAAGTATCCTTAGAACTGAAGCCTGGTTTACAGATAATGCTATCTTTTTATCGTGGAATTGTTATTATTAACATTTATCTATATACCACCAGAAAATTCCATAGCACTTTATGGGGGGAATTCAATTGACAGAGTTACTCGAGAAAAAAACATGGCCTGTGCTCTATTACCGTTACTACGGTAATACTGCACATTATTACCGTTAGTATGGTAATTTCAGCGCTGATTTTTGCTGGCAGCTCTGAGAGCCGCAAGCAGCAATCTGCATTAAAATTACCGTACTAACGGTAATAGTGCGCGGGCCGTGTTATTCTCACGAGTTACGCTGTTAATTGCATTCCCCCCTATAATTGGAAATAAACAGTAAGAAAACGTGACTGGGTATTACAGAGAGGTAAGAGGGCCCTGCTTGCAAGCTTACAATTTGTAGGAGTTTTTTCTATGACAATTATTATGTAGCTCCTTACACTGCAATTACTGACAGCAACCATCTTGTAGTTGACTGCTAATTTCCTCCGTAGAGAATGAAGGGAGGTCAACATTACATACTTAACACGGCACCCATGGGATCCACTGAGCCATGTTTACTGATGGAAATAAGTCAGTGGTGGATGCTCCAGGAGAGGGATGTGACTGCCTCAGAGATTTGAAGAATTCTGGAGAAGTAGGGCAGAAAAATTCCACAGAGACTCTTCCGGGGGTGGAGAATATCAGTGATGTAGACAGTTAACTAGTTTATTGCAGGAGCACCTTACAAAAACACCTTTTACCAAGCAAATTTTCCTCAATATTTGTATTACATTGTTGCAAAAAAATGTACAGATTTCAATGAACATATAATGCCAGCATTGTGCTAAGTACCAGAGTGCTATCTATTGAATAGAGACAGTTGCTCCTTGTTTCATGGCAATCTCAGATTCAATATATCTTTTATAGTAAAAGTATATTATAGTAGAAACAAAAGTATAATTTATATTGGCGTTACATCTATTACTGGTCAGTGCATAGAGGACAGTTAAAACAGTTGCACTTATTACAATATTATTTCCATCATCATCACCATTTATTTATATAGCACCACTAATTCTGCAGTGCTCTACAGAGAACTCATTCACATCAGTCCCTGCCCCATTGGGGCTTACAGTCTAAATTCCCTAACACACACACACAGACTGGGGTCAATTTGATAGCAACCAATTAACCTACCAGTATGTTTTTGGAATGTGGGAGGAAACCCACGCAAACACAGGGATAACATACAAACTCCTCACAGATAAGGCCATGGTCAGGAATTGAACTCATGACCCCAGTGCTGTAAGGCAGAAGTGCGGACCACTAAGCCAACGTGCTATACATGTCCATACTAGAATTGTTTTAGAATTTGTGTATAATGCTTAACGGTTGATAACATAACCATAAACCTTTAACTTCACTTTAGCACTTATGCTATGTAATAAGAGACACCACACCGGCTTGTTGGCAATTAACACTATTTATTAAATTAACTTTGCACTTATATGGTGGAGTGAGAACACTCTACTCAGCCTTGGCTACTGATCAATACTGATCAGGATGTCCCATCACGAGTCACCCATCCTTGGAACATCCGTATTATCTGCCATTTTACTGACACGCACCGTTGTTGTGTATCCTTAAACTGGGACAATAATCCCCAGGCATTCTGGAACCCGACTCTTCTGGACTAATAGTAACGCACTGCAAGCCAGCCCAAAGGGGATGCACTTCACTGAGCCTAAGTCGACTCTTTGAAGTGAACGAGTTCCAAACGCCTCACTAGTATCCTTTACCAACCTCACTTATCACCTGTATAGTGCTCTCCTGTCCCTCCAAAACTTTTTCCAGCCTCAGGACTCCAGTCCCGGCAGCAATCCAGTGCACCAGATGATTCCACATACCTCCGGGCTAGAACAGCACACATGTAACAATCCTCGACCTGCGCACCAAATGGCCCATTACCTCCGGGACTAGACTAGCATACTTGTACCATACCTGGCCTGCCCACGATTTCCACAACTTGCGCACCAAGTGGCCCATTACCTCTGGGGCTAAATCAGCACACCCATACCATACCTGGGCTGCGCACAAGTACCACGGCCTGCGCACTAAGTGGCCCATTGCCTCTGGGGGTAGACCAACACACCCATACCATAGCTGGCCTGTGCACTATGAGACTCAACATTACCTCCGAGGCTAGACCAGAACACCTGGACCATACTACGGCCTGCACACCAAGTGGCCCATCATTACCTCTGGGGCTAAACCAACACACCCTTACCATACCTGGCCTGAGCATCACGTGGCCCATCATTAGATCTGGGGCTAAACCAACACACCCATACCATATCTGGCCTGCACATCATGTGGCCCATCATTACCTCTGCGGCAAGACCAACACACCCATACCATACCTGGCCTGCAATCATGTGGCCCATCATTACCTCTGCGGCTAGACCAACACACCCATACCATATCTGGCCTGCGCATCATGTGGCCCATCTTTACTTCTGGGGCTAGACCAACACACCCATTCCAGATACCAGAACCAGTGTACTTCCAAGCACACAGCCTCGGGCCAGAACTATAACCCAGGCAACGATAACACCGGACCCAGCAGTCGGGAATGGGTAGGAGGGCTTCTAGTCTGTCTCCTTGATCCTGCCCTCACTTTGACCCGTACATAGGCATCACCACTACCTTGGTTAGTTAACCCTTAGTGGGCCAAATAGTTATGTACACAAACCTCAGCTGTTAATCTCCCTCAGGCTTAATCCATCCCTCAATTCTAATTGTAAATATAAGCTAAACAGTTTCATTTTTAAGCAGATGCTAGTCATGTCATGAATGCTTGGAGCCCTTGCTTGTTCCATTATTGGGTCTTTTCATTTCTAACATTTGCTAACTGCATAATTCTATGAATCATTTTATTAAAATTATGAACTAATAAGTCTTATCTAATCAGAAGTCTGGACTGCACTGACGATTCCTAACAAAGGTGAAACAGGCTGTCAGTAAGTGGATATAATGTCTCACCACATGCCTGTATAATGCTCTCAAACCCAGTGGTATTGACACAGCATGTGTCCACAGTTGTATTAAATTGATTTCCTCAGTTGCTAATATAGTACGGTAGGTATGAATTTTGTTTCTATATTTTACATAGGTGCTTCTTACATTCAGTAGGCTACCGTGTGGAAAAAGAAATAGCTGGCCATTAAATTACGATTACATTTAAGTATTGGTCACATTAGTGATTCTGGCAGTGCCACCTGTTTGTCACATACTTTGTCCAGACCTCGCTGGCTGTAGATTCACAGCACAAATGATTGTGTCACGGGGATGATTTCATAGCGCTCAGTTGCACCTGCACTGATATATCAAAGTGAATGGGTGGCGCTCCTCCTCTGTCACACCGGAGTGATTGTGGTCAGACAATGTTCATGCAGCTTCTTAGTAGTTTACTCATATCATTGTCGCTGGGTATGTACGTTCCCCCTTCACTTCAGTGTGTTAGTGCTGGAGTTAGCGATATAACCGCTAGTGCTTTTCCAGCTCGATGCGCCCGTCTGATACCACCCAGAGAGAGATTCCTTAAATGTTGTATGATGCACTTTCTACTCTAAATTTTATAGGTATTAGTAGTCCTGTGTTTTAAAACACAAAAGGCTGAGTGATATCATACGGGTTACAGACTTCTGATATCCTTCATTTCCAGTAAGGGGTGTGTATTTTGCCCTCACAATACGCAGGTGAACACCGTAGTTATTACATCAGAACTCACTGAAGATAATTTTTCCAGGATTTTATACATATATTAACATGACTTGTGTATAATATGTTAACATGAATTTCTATACAAATTTGGATCATAATTGTGTTTTGTTATTGGGGCAGAGGCTTTGGGAACTAATGATAGATCAGAGAAAGCTGTGTCTGTAATGTTAGTTTGGCATATCCACTCATGTACAGTCCATGAACTCTTATTTATGTGTGTGTGTGTGTGTCTGTGTGTGTGTGTGTGTGTGTGTGTGTGTGTGTGCGTGCGCGCAGGGGGGTGTGATTAAGGAAACTATTAATTGTTTATTGTTCTTAAATGGAATTAAATGGAAAAGCTATGAAGAAGATAAACAATATGAAATCAATTTTATTATGCAAACTACATTGAACATGAATACTCTTTAAATCAGAAGCAGACTAGAGCTATGCGGGTGTCAGATGAGATTCTGGGAGACACAAGAGATTGCAACCTTGCAAAATAACTTTTTATTTTAATTATTAACCTTTATTTATAGGGTGACACATAATGTTTGCAGTGCTGTACAGAGGGCAAGCAGACAGACAGTATATGGTATAACAGTATAATACAGTAAAGAAATAACACTAAAATACTCAACATTGCTACTAGGGTGCAAAGGGTGTATTCAGTGCAGGCTGAAACCTGTGCCCATTAGCATGGGGGCAACTTACAGCCACTGAGAAAGGTAGAGAGACAACGGAGAAGTGGAGCTATGGGCAGAGAGCCCAAGGAGGAGGTGCGCAGTTTAGCTGGTGTTAAAGTTTAATAATTAAATGAAGGTGGTAATTAATCACTTCTGTACACTACAATCAGTTGCAATGCGATTAATATGCAACATAATTATTATCGTAGCAACATTTAAATAGTTTAATGTATTTCTATAATTTAATATAAAATATAAAGTGCTGAAAAGGCTAATTAATGTTTTCAACATATAAATTACATAAGTTTGGTATCATTTTGTTCACAATTGCATGAAAATGTTTACAGTATTATATATGTAGCATTTGCACATGATATCATAAAAGAACCAGGTTATACAGGTCTAGAGGAGCCTGCAGAAGTACACCTGACCACCTCAAGGAACAATGACCAGAGGAATCAACCAATAGCTAGTTGAGTTCATGGGATGTATTGACCTACCAACCTATGAACGTGGACCGTCATACTGTAACTGTGCATCTTTGTGATGTCACTGCTTTTTACAACTGTACAGTGTATAAATTGTTCATCTCTGGCTTTGGAAACCAGAGCGTTCTGATAGAAGCTTGTGTTGGTGGCAACGGCACAAGCATATGTATGCCAAACTTTGCCTTATAATACTCTGTGAGTAAAACCTGTGTGCTTTGGAACCACAGCTATTGCATTGGAGAATCTTTATTGCAAACGATACATACGAGCGTAACACTGCTCACTAGAGCTTACAATCTAAAGGGAAATGGTTGACACATGGTGGTGAGCCAATGTAAAGGTATCTGAGGACAAGAGTGGGAGAGATGGAGGATAAAAGAGGGTCAGGTATACTACATGGTGAAATGGTTAAGTGGAGAACAGGTGGGTTTTCAAAGACCATTTGAAGCTATACAGGCTAGGGGATAGTCTGATAGAATGAAGGAAATAGTTTCAGTGGTGGGGGTTAGCACAGGAGAAATCTTGGATAAAGGAGTGAGACATGGTTACCAAAGAAGAGGAAAGACGATGGGCATTGGCTGACTGGAGAGGGCGGGAGGGAGTGTGTATGGAGATGAGCTGGAGATGTAGGGAGCAGTGTAGTTAGAGATGGCCTTGTACATAAACTTGAACTTTAACCTCAAAAACCTTGCTTAGCTGTGTCTAGCACAGGAGAATCTATATGTCATATGGATCATACAGTTATCAACAGTCATGATTTACAGAGGCTAAAACATGGGGTGTCAGTTTTTTGGGGGTGTGGTCTTCTGTAAATAGGTGAAAAGACAAGTTGAGCGGGAGTTGATGACATGTAGTGAAAAGTGGGAATATCAATCACATTATAAAGCCCTATGGACATTGGCACTAAGCACTCTAAGAAACTTTGCTTGCTGTCGGGATTCTGAGAGGTCTCTTCTGAATTCCAGAGTCTGCTGGACATTCTGGGAGAGTAGGCAACTATGGATTTATAAAACAGAAGTTGAAGTTGTTCAATCAATGTATAGGTTCATAGCAGGTGCTTGAAAGAGTGGGGGTTATCCTGAAAGGAGCAAACGCTGAGAAAAATCCCCCAGCACACTGCTATAACCAGCAAAGGAACTGTTATTTCTATTTGTACATAAAAATGCAGAAATCTCAGTTGCACACATTTGCAAATGAATGGTAAGCCACCCGCCTCCTCAAGGCACTTCTGCTAATAGGGTGGTCTTAACTCTAAACAATGATAGTCCCTATTTTTGGGCCATAAATATATGTGTTTTGAAATTCAGAGCTAACTTACCCCAAACTCCTCCAAATGGCAGTACAGCATCAGCACTCCCCATCAGCTACTGATGCCAACATGCCTCTCAAACAAACAAAACAGAAGTGGAAGTTGCTCAATCAATGGGTTTATCCTCCTGTACAGACTATGAGCAAATGGAGGTCTTGTGACTGCTTCCTATTTTCATGCTCCTTCTAGATCTGCCACTCCTTCAACAACATTATACCTGCCTTGGTAATATGAAAACAATGTTTTGGATTCTAAGGGCTAGATTTACTAACCTGCGGGTTTGAAAAAGTGGGGATGTTGCCTATAGCAACCAATCAGATTCTAGCTTTCATATATTTAGTACCTTCTACAAAATGACAGCTAGAAACTGATTGGTTGCTATAGGCAACATCCCCACTTTTTCAAACTCGCAGCTTAGTAAATCTAGCCCCAAATGTTCTCATAGCAAAATATTGATTACTAGGATAAAGTTTATGAGGTTCTGCACATGTGTGTAATGCTAGGTAAATAAATATTTTATAAAGCACATAAACTGCTGTTGTTTGGTACTCAAGGAAGCTATCTTAAATTAAATATAACTGTGTTTGATGGTTCCAAAACAATATATTGTTTTATTTTGTCATATTTTTATATTATGCTTTTTTATAATAAAAGCATAATTCTGATCAATTACACATTTTACTGCTGGTGTTTTTCTATCACAAAGGGTAGTAGCTGTTTTGCCCAAACGTCCAGGAGATCTACCTGGTAAAATCCACACTGATCATAAGTAGAATTTTCACTGTTTCCACTTCAGCACTTAAGCAACATATGCTTTGTAAAAAGGAACATTCTCTCTTTTTTTTTTTTGTAATAAAATCTTTTGAAAAGAACAAAAATAAATCTAGTATAGTGTTTTGTAGAGTCCTATCTGGCAGAATGGGTTTCTGCAGCTTTACAACTATGTTTTTGCGAGATACCTTTGGGATGTGTGCATTCCTTCACAACTTGACCCAATTAGCTCCTCTTCTTATTTCAATTGTTTAAGAGCGTTCCCCTGCCACCTGCCCGCTAACATCCCAGCCTCTCTAGTAGCTGTCTGATGAAATTTCTCTCTGGTTTAAGTTTAAACAAATCTACATTTCAAGAATAAAAATCCCACACCTAAAAGTAAACAGGTCCCCTTAATGTAAACCTCATAAAGTCTGTCCAGTCCCTTTTAAAAAGGCTAGAAGTCGCCTCTGTGTTTCATTAGCCTGACACTTTTATGGTGGAGGTTTTATCTAGGCATTCTCTGGTTCTTTCCTTAAGTGGTGATGAAGATAAGTCTTGAGGTGGCCTTGAGGAAAAAGGCTTGTAAATTCCTCAATTTCGTAAGACACAAGGTTGGAGCTCTGCGGACACCACCAATTAAAAAGAGGTTATATATATTGGCTCGTAAGTTAAATTTATGAATTGTGTATATCAAGAACATTGTTTACTAAATAACTGACAATGAGAAACACAAAATTGGTCTGAGAGCCATGTGTTTTACACCAAGGCTGACTTTTTACTACCGGTTGTAAAACTGCATCACACAGCATAATGGCATATGTCGGGACTAGATAACTAAAATATGCCATAATATAACTATTTCTCTGTTTTACTTTTTTGCTATATTCAGTTTATATGATTGGTGTATAGCAACTCTTCTCTTTTTGTGAATATATTCAACTATACATGTACAATTGTAGCTGTATATAACTGTGGTCATCATAAACTTGCTGTATATTTGGTATTGATGCCTTTACAGGGATTTTTTCAATCTTTTATGAATTATCATCATCATCATCATCATTTATTTATATAGCACCAACATATTCCGTAGCGCTTTACAATTGGGGAAATGGTAAACTAATAAACAAACTGGGTAAAACAGACAAAGAGGTGAGAAGGCCCTGTTCGCAAGCTTACAATCTATTGGACAATGGGAGTTTGACACATGAGGTTATGTCTACATTTGCAGTCGGCCCAGCCAGACTGAAAATGTAAAAGTGACTCATAAGCTAAATGATCCTGTCACACAACAATGGTGATCAAGGGGTAATTGTATAACAGGTGGTAATAGGGTAATGTACTGAGGTTAAGAGGGTGGTTGAGGAATATTATAAGCTTGTCTAAAGAGGTGGGTTTTCAGAGAACGCTTGAAAGCTTGTAGACTTGTAGGAGAGTCTTATTGTGCGAGGGAGAGAATTCCACAGAGTGTGTGCAGCCCGGAAAAAGTCCTGTAATCGGGAATGGGGGGGATGTAATGAGTGTGGATGAGAGACGCAGATCATGTGCAGAACGGAGTTGCCGAGTTGGGAGATATTTTGTGACAAGAGAGGAGATGTATGTTGATGCAGCTTTGTTGATGGCCTTGTAGGTTAGTAAGAGTATTTTATATTGAATTCGGTAGAAAACAGGCAACCAGTGTAGAGACATACAGAGTGATTCAACAGAGGAATAACGATTTGCAAGGAAAATCAATCTTGCTGCAGCGTGCAAAATAGATTGTAGGGGTTTGAGTCTGTTTTTGGGAAGACCAGTAAGAAAGGAATTGCAATAGTCAATGCGGGAGATGATAAGTGCATGAATTAAGGTTTTTGCAGTGTCTTGCGTGAGATATGTGCGAATTCTGGAAATGTTTTTTAGATGTATGTAACATGATTTAGATATAGAGTCAATGTGGGGAACAAAGGATAGGTGTGAGTCAAGGATTACACCTAGGCAGCGAGCTTGTGGGGTGGGATTTATGGTCATGTTATCAACAGAGCTAGAAATGTCAGGTATGCTCTTCTTGGTGGGTGGGAATATTATTAACTCTGTTTTAGAAAGATTAAGTTTGAGTTGGCGAGAGGACATCCAAGACAAAATGGCAGAAAGACAGTCAGTTACACGGGACAACACAGATGTCGAGAGATCAGGAGAGGATAGATAAAATTGGGTATCATCCGCATAGAGATGATACTGAAATCCAAAGGAACTTATTAGATTTCCAAGAGAAGCGGTATAGATAGAGAACAGCAGAGGACCTAGCACTGAGCCTTGCGGTACTCCAACTGATAAAGGAAGCGGAGCAGAGGTGGCCCCAGAGAAATTAACAGTGAAAGAACGATTAGAAAGGTAGGATGAGAACCAGGATAGAACAGTGTCTTGAAGCCCTAGGGATTGCAGTGTTTGTATGAGAAGAGAGTGGTCAACAGTGTTAAATGCAGCCAAGAGATCCAGGAGAATTACGAGAGAGTAATGGCGTTTAGTTTTAGCAGGGATCAGATCATTGACAACCTTAGTCAATGCAGTCTCTGTGGAGTGTTGAGAACGAAAGCCAGACTGAAGAGGATCCAACAGGCTGTTTGTGGAAAGGAAGCGTGTGAGGCGAGTGTAGGCAAGTCTCTCTAGAAGCTTGGAGGGGCACGGCAGCTGAGAGATGGGACGGTAATTTGAGAGAGAGTTTGGGTCGGAATCTTGTTTTTTTAGAATAGGAGTAATCACTGCATGCTTGTATAGTGACGGAAAGATGCCAGTAGAGAGTGAGAGATTACAGATTTTAGTTAGAGGTGAGATGAGCACAGGAGACAGGGATCTACCAATTTGTGAGGGAATAGGATCAAGAGGTCAGGAGGTAGAGTAGGAGGATAAGAAAAGAGTAGAAATTTCCTCTTCATTTGTGGGGTCAAATGAAGAGAGGGTGTCAGAGGTTGGTGGGAAGGAATTGAACCAATTGCTTGTCGAGGAAGAGGATACCATTTCTAGTCTGATCTTATCAATCTTGTCCTTGAAATAGGAAGCAAGATCCTGGGCACTGATAGTGGATGGAGGGTTTGGGGTGGGAGGATTGAGAAAAGCTTTAAATGTCTTCAAAAGGCATTTGGGGTTGGAAGCCTGAGCATAGATAAGAGATTGGAAGTATGTTTGTTTTGCAGTGTCCAGAGCATTTCGATAGGAGCGGTAGATAAAAGTATATGTGAAGAAGTCATTAGAGGTGCGAGTTTTACGCCAGTGACGTTCTGCTTTACGGGAAAGTTTTTGAAGATTTCGCGTTGCTGTAGTGTGCCACGGCTGACATCGAAGTCGACGTGTAGTATGTAGTGTCGCTGGAGCCACTTCATCAATGGCTGTTGCTAAGGTTTGTTGAAAATGAGATACTGCCATCTCAGGGGACGAGAATGTAGAGATAGGGGAGAGAAGGTGTTGGAGAGAGGTGGAAAATTTTTGAATATTAATAGAATTAAGATTTCTGCGGGTATGAGGAGGCTTGGTAGAGTTAGACAGTAGAGAGGTTAGAGCAGTGGGGGTGAGAGCGTAGCTGATAAGGTGATGATCCGAGAGGGGGAAGGGTGTGTTAAGAAAGTTAGAAAGTGAGCATAATCTAGAGAAAACAAGATCAAGGCAATGGCAATCCTGATGAGTAGATGATTCAATCCGCTGCAAGAGGTCAAGTGAGGAGGTTAGAGAGAGTAGCTTTGAAGCAGCCCTGGAAGGTGGATTATCAATGGGGATGTTGAAATCACCCAGGATGAGGGTGGGGATGTCTGAAGATAAGAAGTGAGGGAGCCATGCAGAGAAATCCTCAATAAATTGTTGGTGTGCTCCAGGGGGACGATAGATCACCGCAACACGTAGAGAGAATGGATTAAAAATGCGAATAGCATGTACTTCAAAAGATGTGAACGTGAGTGATGGGACATTTGGTAGAACTGTGATCGTGCACTGTGGGGAGAGACGTAGTCCAACCCCACCTCCTTGTCTGCCTTCAGGTTTGGAGGTGTGGGTGAGTTGGAGTTGATGAATTAGGCTCTAAATGTGTAGATTTAAATTTAATTGAACATTACATGACATTTTTTGTTTCTGTTGTGTTTTTTTTTTGCTTTTCCTGTTTGTTATACTGCTATCTGTAGAGTACATAAGCTGCCTACTCTTTAGCTTTTACATTGTTTCACTTACCAAGAGTCATCTTACCTCCCTAAAATAAAGGCACAAGACACTTGCTTGGTGAATGAAAGGTCACTAAAAAAAGTAAAATTATTGAACTAAAATATTAGGACACCACTAGGCATTGGAGCTCAACTCTTTTAGTTGAGGTCCATCTGACCAGGCGGTGTCCCATAACTCCCCAAGGGACAGTATAACTAATTGAACCTCCCTATTAAGGAAGAGTGTCCAACCGCCACCCAAATATGTCATTATGGCTGCTGATTGGACTGCTTCCACCACAGCTAGGTTCCCCCACCCCAGAAACCAAAGCCCACCACCACCATGACCTCTCAATGCCCAACAAAAAGCATAAAAATTTTCTCAATGAAATATGCCAAACTTTCCCCAGACAAATGAACCCAGTTTGTCATACAAAATTTGCAGGAATTTAGCTCTAATGGCCAGATAACTAACCAGTGAACCCTTAAACCTACAAAAAAAACTTACAAATAGATCTATTAATCTTAGTACGAGCCTTGTCGAGGCCAATCGAATTATCAACACCTCTCTAATGTAAACTGGAAATAATATCTGACCATACTAAATGATCTAATCACCTCGACATCCGACTTAATGTGCTTAATGTGGTCCAATCCCTTCAATTTTCCCAGGTTAATACCCCCAATGCTCGGGCTGTGAGCAGAACCCCTGTCCCGCGGTGGATCTGAAACATGGAGATAAATAAGATATGAGCAGAAAGCAACATATGAACTAATAATGAAAACACAGCAAATATAGTCAGTGACACACGTACAGTATGACCCATATGGAGGTAAAACTATAAAACCTCAGAGAACCACTAGCCAATTAGTCCCTCTATAAGAGAAAAAAATTAGGCATACTCCATACTTCCTTTGAAAAAGGCTAGCAACGTGTGTCAGGGGTTCAGCCTTGCATGGGGCCAAAACTAGCCCTAAAGCGCCCGAGACAGCCTAATATCTTTTAAAACAACACGATTTCCTGCTACAGTAGCAACACATATCCTAAAAGAGTCAGTACCGTACTCAGCAACCTTCAGACCAAGCTTAGTTACACATTTCTGGAAAACCACCTTAAATTGGAATTTAGTTAAAGGAGACCTATCAAAATTCTTAATAAAATTACTGCCTGGTAAACTGATGCTATCTGCACTGGGGAAACTGTGACATTGTCCCAGCGTTGCAAAGTGATCCATCACCCTCTACCAAGCAAACTAACCACATTCTTATGAAGTAAACCTGAACCAGATGCCAACTTTGAAAACGCAACTAATTTCCCAATTCTAAAAGCTCTGAAGAAAGCCTTTAAAAATACCAAACAAACTAAAGAAGCCTCAAACATATCAATTGCTACCTCTGAAACAACCCCCAACAAGCGAACCAAAAGCCCCTGCTCAATGGGATTCATCTTATCCTCCCCAACCGGAGAGAGCCCAAACCAACCTTTTAAGGCTTTGCGAAACCAGAAAAGATTTAGTAATATCACGGTACCCCTTCAACTGTAAAAATAAAGAAATGCCCGATAGGGCTGACAGCATGAAGGCCTTAGTCCTAACAGAAACAAACCATTCCAAACAAAAGACAAAACAAGCTGCTCTTTCTTTATTGGGATACTACCCCAACCATTTGTGCAGTTCTGACAACACCACAGGAGAAAAAGCTTTAGCGAGCAGGAGTCCTTGCACTGGGGAGCTCATTGGGAGTAGGGCCTGGGCACCTAGTACAGTCCCTCCTGGAATGTCCTCCACCGCATGAGGAACATGCATGCCTGAAACTACAGGATGATCCTCTGTTGCAATGCCCTCCATTAAAGGCAAAGTATTCCTTAAGAAACTGTAAGGATGAACCCTGTCTTCCAGAACTTTGTTGCTGCTTCACAGCACCTCCATCATACATACCAGTCTGAGGCTGCATCACCTCCAACCAGACACGTGGCCTCTTAGGCCTCAGCATTGCTTCTAATGCGATGGTGGGGTCACTTAACCTCTCATCCACTGTTCATATAGACCTTGCCCAAATCAGGTCAAATTAAGTCTTGTCCATGTGAACAGAGGTGAACAGATAAAACTTTTTAAACCCTAAAAGATCAATTCCTATCATTATACTTTATAAAGCACAGATATATTAAACAGAGCTGTACTGTCATAGGATCATGATACATACAGCTTCTGGTAGTATGCTATGGTTGGATTGAGGAGAAACAATGGAAAGTGGAGATCTGAAATTGAAAGTTGTAGTGACAGCTGCTGCAACCAACAGGGCCATGGAGATCACCAAGGCAGGAGCTAGGCCAAGCTTGACCAACCATAGGTAATCTGTTCCCTTAGAAAAGGGGATACAGCATTATTCCTGCACGGCTTGGGGCTCTGGCTATTCAAGTCTGGGAAAGTTATTAATGAGCGAGATACTATTCACCCCTCACTCAGCATATCTTGCAATATGCTAAAATACCAGTCCATCAGCTGCTCATAGTTATGGAGCTGCACTTTCCCCTGATTATGATGACTCCTAAATAGAACATTGTCTGGAGTGAATCGGATATACAGTTGGTATCACAACTGTACTTTGTAGGTGAAAGCAGAGATATCACAATTATGTATGGTGAGATTGGTACAGCTGGTTAGTCAGTTATCATCTGTCAACATATACGCAGACTCTGTGGGTCTAGCAGCGGAACCTAGAAGTCAGCAGCAATGACAGTTGAGCTCAATAGAAGTCCTACTGGCTCGGAATTTGATGCAACAGGATGGGCACACGCTAGATTTTTGTGTGGTAAAAAAATAATATAGTTGGCTGACTAAATCTGCCTCTGGCTTAGTAATGTTTTAGAAATAGAACCAAAATCCTTGAATAGTCCCCTCCTAACTAGAGATTTTCACTGACCCCCGTGTTCTGGTTTTAGTTTTGGTTTTGGATCTGGATCAACTTTGTCTTTTGGTTTTGGTTTTAGCAAAACCGCCCTTGCATTGGATCCCTATTTTTTTTCTTAAATCCCTATTTTTTTTGTTGCTAAAATCCCATAATTTTGCTTTTTGTTTCCTCCTACAGTATTATTAACCTCAATAACACTAATTTCAATTTTAACCACCTCACAGGTCACAATATTATTTTCATACACTTTCAAACAAAGACTGCAGCAGTTTTTGCCAGTGATAAGAAGAAGGCCATTGTCATGCCGAGGGCCGACATCAGGGGGGTACAGGGGGTACTGTTGTACCGGGCCCGGGCTCACTGATCTGGCTGTCACAGGCAGATCATATGATCACAGGGGAATGATTCCTCCACCCCTGCGATCGCATTCTGGTGCGCTTATCGGGGGCGGGCACTCATCGGGGGTGGGCTTCAAAATGCCATTCTACCCACTGTACACTTAACCACAGATATGTGGTAAAGCAGAACTGGGCAGACTAAAGATTATATGATTGTGACAGCCCACTGGGTTGGTTATTCACCTTCACCAGCAGGGACAACAGCAGCATGTACCCAAGAACATTGTATTTTTCAGAGTCAGGCTATTCTGTGCTTCACTAAGAGGCATATTATTATTATTATTATTATTATTATTATTATTATTATTATTGTAGATTTGTAAAGCACTACAGTGCTCCACAGCACCGTACAGTAGGGAAGACAAGGACATACATAAAACAAGACATACGTAAAACAAGAACAGACAAGGCAGACAAAATGAATGGAGACATGAAAACAAAGGGTATGGAGGACCCTGCTGATTAGAGAGCTTACATTCTAAAGGGAAGAGGGCACAGCTGAAACAAGAGGAGCGAGTGTGGCTCAGAGTGGAGATTGGGATAGTTGTGAGGGTGCATTAGTGTGAATAGTGTTATCGAGGATAAGATCACCTCTAAAAAAGAGATGGGTTTTCAAAGAGCATCTAAAGATTTGAAGGCTGTGGGAAAGTCTGATTGAGCGTGGTAGGAAATTCCATAAGTGGGGAGCAGCATGGGTGGAGTTTGAAGGCGGGAGTGAGAGGTGGTTATCAGAGACGAGACAAGGCGCAGGTCAGAGGTAATAGCGCTGACAACCTGTTTGAAAAACTAAGGGATATTCCTTATACTGTACCTAAAAGATTGATGGCCCGCTTTCATACGCTAATGATGTCATATGTGTGGCGGCAGAAACGCCCCCTTCTCTCCCATAAACGTATGGCCCTATCTAAACAACGCGGGGGTCTGATGCTTCCTAACTTAACTCACTACCAAGAGGCCTGCATATTGAGCCAACTGCGGGATTGGGTACTTCCTCCTACCTCTAAGCCATGGGTGGATTTGGAGAGAGCCTTGTGCCCTAGCTACCCGCTGTTGGATCTTCTCTGGACACCTAGGCCGGCTCGCCCATCTGTTGTATACAGGTTATGGTCCATCTCGGATGCCATGCAGGTATGGGATAGAATCATTGGGTTGCATGCCAACTTTGTACTCCCATCTCGTAATCTCTCTCTCCAGGCAGTGGGTCAACTCATCTCAGATCTAAACCTTGCTGTTTGGAAAGCCAGAGGGATTTCTTCAGTATCAGATTTCTTTGCCCAAGACCTTTTTCTTTCCTTTTTTCAGCTCCAAGATCGCTGCAACTTGCCATCCTCAGAAACATAAAGATACTTGCAAATCCGACATTGGGTCAGAACTGTCTCTAGGACCCCCTACTCTCTTATTTCGCTCCCATCGTCTGTCATAAACAGACTGACAAAGGGTAGTGGTAGAGGTGGAATAACATTTTGGTATCACTACATGTACTCTCTGATTCCCCCTGCTAAAACTCCTGCACAAACCCAGTGGGAATCGGATGTGAATCTAAGGCTCACTGAACAACAATGGGAAAGAATTTATGTAACTTCCTACCGTATGTCCAAATGCATTAACCATACAGAGATGCAGGTCAAACTTCTCAACCGGCTGTACCTTACCCCGGAGCGGTTACACAGGTTCTGGCCAAGTCAATCAAAATTTTGCTGGCGCCAATGTACCCAAATAGCCGATATTTTCCATGTTTTCTGGGCTTGCCCAGTGATTCAGCCGCTGTGGGGTGAGGTATTTGCTCTGATCTCAACTGTCCTAAAGACTCCGGTTGCCCTAGACCCAGGCCTGGCTCTTCTCCATGTCTACCCGACTTCCATTCCGAAGCACGATTGCTACCTCTTGGGCCATATATTGATAGCTGCTAGAGCAGCAAAAGCACAAAACTGGAAGTCTCAGGCCTCCCCAACCACTACCCGAATCATCTCTAAGATACAATATAGTTTGGAGATGGAAACAATAGATACGCCCTATTCCTCATCTGCATCAGCTCCCATCATGAGATGGTTCAGGTGGCATGAATACATCACAGATGGCCCTGGGGCTCCTCAAGAGATTCCCGACTTCCCAGCAGCTCACTCTCCAGCGGCCCTCATAGAATCCCCCCAGCCTGTCGAGCAGCTCCAACCCCCCGATACCCCTTCAATGGTAGAAACATCTTGAGGAGGTCAAAATGTAGGTTGATATGTTTTGCTGTATCATTTTTTTTTTCTTTTAACACTAAATGTTAATCGAGTGATTCCTTTCCCCCTGCGTGGGGACCCCCTATGTGCTCCCCTTTGTTTGTATTCTTCTCTTCCCCTCTTTTTTTTTCTGTACCCCATATATCTTTAAAAATGTTCAATAAAAATATTGATGAAAAACTAAGGGATGTCAATGCAACATGGCTAATCCTGCTTGGACTCTCCTGAGGACATGTGATTTCTGATAACGCCACCAATATTGTTAGAGCATTACAGCAGCGAGAATTCCATCATATTTCCTGTTTTGCCCACACAGTCAACTTGGTGGTACAGAACTTTTTTGAAAATGACAATGACATGCATGAGATGCTGTCTGTGTCCCGAAATGTTTAGGGTCATTTTTGGGATTCTGCAACAGCATGTAGGAAAATGCAGCAGCTGCAAGAAGAATTGAATTTAGGGGGAATGTACTTTAGTCCAGCACAATGGAGAATACTTTCCGTGTTGTGCAAGGTGCTGAAACCACTTGAGGTAGTCCCCTGTGAAGAGAGTACAGACACTGTTAGCTTGAGTCAAGTTATTCCCCTAATTAGACTTTTTGAAAAGCAGCCAAAGAAATTGAAGGAGAAAATGAAACAAAGCAATTCCGCTAATTATGTTGGTCTTGTAGATTAAGTACTTTATTTGGTTTGCCAGGATCCAAGAGTTATGAACATCTTGAAATCGGATACTTACATTTTGGACACTATGCTTGATTCTAGGTTTAAGAGCTATGTCTTTTCTTTCTTTCCAACTGACCCAGATCTCAAAGAGTTGCAATGAGCTCCTGTGCAGTAAGCTGACAGTTCAAGTGGTACATGACACTCCTTCATTTTCTCTGGAATTTGCTGCTAGGAAAAAACTTAGCTTTTCCAAGACACCCAGTGGTAATGCAACTGAGTCAGCACAACATTTTGACATTTGATATGGTCTAAAAGAATTGCCCAAATATTGTGACAGCTCTTCGTAAAATGAACTACAAATTCCATGAGGAAGGCCATTACCGGCAATTACATCAAAGTACACAGACTTCTGTTATGGTGGATTCCAGCAGGGATGAATTAGTATTGTTTGAGGATGATGTACACACTGATAAGGGTGACTATAATGACATTGTAGATTGCAGGTGCTGATATCTAGCTGAGAGAAGGGAGCTAGCTGATGCTGGTATGCTTGGTAATATTTTGGGTAGAATGGCATGTTTGCAATTTTATGTTTAACTACAATAAACTTTCACCTTTATTAGAGAGGTGTTTTTTTTCTTTACAATGCTTTTTATTTACATTTTTGTTTCCCTGACTTAAAACCACAATGCACTTGAACATAGACTTTAGCACATTAGGTAGAGGGATTAGTATCATCATGACTGAGACAGGAGTGTGGCAAGAACAATGCCACCCCTCCTGTTTCTGTATAAGCTATGGCACAGTAGAATGTCACTGGAGACTTTTGAAAAAGCTCACAGCCCTATTAATAAAATTTCTGTTTCAGCACTGAACCCTGACACCTCTCCTGTTTCTGAGTGAGCAGCCCCGTTTCGGCAGCGCTGTCCTATACAGCAGCCGTGGCGCTGTCAAAGAAGCGTCCGCCGCGGATGCTTCTTTGACAGCGCCACGGCTGCTGTATAGGACAGTGCCGCTATGGTGGGCACTAAGTTAGAGCAGGGAGGGGGGGTTTCTAGAGACTCAGGAACCCCCCCTGCGTGCGCCACTGTGAGCTATGGTACAGTAAAATGTAACTGCAGATTTAGACCAAGACTGCCAGCCCTATTATTTCTAGTTCAGCAATGACAATTAGCAATGGAGCAATGGAGCTCTCCTCTTTGTGTGTAACCTATATAACACCATACAATTTGACTGCAAATTCTGTAGGCCAAGCCTACCAGCCCTAGTATTTCAATTTCAGCGATGACAATTAGAAATGGAGCAATGGAGCTCTCCTGAATGTCACTGGAGACTTTGAAGAACACTGCTAACCCTCCTCTTTCTTTTCTACCTATGACACTGCCCAACTGCTCTAGATACTGCCAAGAAGTGTGCTACCCCTTCTGTATCCCCCTGTGAAATGGTGCTGGATCGCCGTGGAGGGCGGTACCTATAGAATCCAAAACTCGCAAGATCCAACAATGACGTTTTGGCTCTTTTTCAATTCCGAGGGAGCACAAAAGTACTTAGTTGGCTCGGCTCGGATCTGCTAAGTTCGGGTGTGTTCGCTTCTCGGGTAACCGAGCCTGAGCATCTCTACTCATAACCTATAAGATAAAAACAGCTTTCTAATCTAAATATATTGAAATAAATCCAGTTTCATTTTCCTCACATAACATATTAAAAAAACTGATTTTGACTATACTTTTCCTTTAAAAATACTGAAGGCATTTCAAATATATATTGCAGATTTTCAGAGAAACCCACAAAACACACAGCTAGGGTGCCATTCAGTCTTGTAAGGCTATCCTCAGGAATAAAATTTTATGGCAATATAGCTCATCACAACCTTTGAAATGCAGAAAACCATTTTAATAAATAGACAAAAGGGGCATTTGATAAGGTAGCCCAGCAACGGATTTCCTTGGAGAAAAAGTGGTTGAAGTACCTTTTTTCTCAGCCTCACAAAACCAGAGCAGAGTCACATCTGTAAAAAGTCACATTAGCTGCTTGACTTAAATGATTAAAAAACTTATTTGTAAACAATTCTGATAGTAAATTCTGGTCAAATTAGGCCATACCCCAATTCTATCAGACCCCTTCAATGAAACCAGTCTCTTAATAGTAGGCCACTCCTTTTGTGACCACCATAAATTTTGACTATTGCCTCAGAAATCGTGACAGTTGACGAATATGTTAAAGTTTCCCTGAACACAGCTTACAAAGTGTGTTTCATTAATTCTTGGCTTGTAAATAGAAACTAGTTGACAGCCCTCCATCATTTCATATTTCATAAATATAAATTTTACTTCGCTAAGGTCCCAAACAGTCTTGTGGGTACTCCGCTGGCATTGTGTTTATGGTGATCAATATGTTGCCTATCTGAAAAAGAGACAGAGTTGGCAGGAAAAAGAAGACACCTGGGGCTATATTTACTAAACTGCGGGTTTGAAGAAGTGGAGATGTTGCCTATAGCAGCCAATCAGATTCTAGCTGTCATTTGGTAGAATGTACTAAATAGGTGATAACTAAAATCGGAGTGGTTGCTATAGGCAACATCTTCACTTTTTCAAACCCGCAGTTTTTAGTTGCTGCTGCACTCTAACCCTGTTGCCTGGGACTTTGTCAAACCAACACAGGTTGTACAGGTCCCAATATTTTTATTCGCTGTGCATGCTACTTCTAATACAAAAAAGTAACCCTTAAAGAATAATATCATGTCCCACTCTGCTCTACCGCCAGTTATTTGCTCCTGCTGACAGGGTTGTGTTGGTTTGACAAAGTCCCAGGCAACAGGGTTAGAGTGCAGCAGCAACTAAAAACTGCGGGTTTGAAAAAGTGAAGATGTTGCCTATAGCAACCACTCCGATTTTAGTTATCACCTATTTAGTACATTCTACCAAATGACAGCTAGAATCTGATTGGCTGCTATAGGCAACATCTCCACTTCTTCAAACCCGCAGTTTAGTAAATATAGCCCCAGGTGTCTTCTTTTTCCTGCCAACTCTGTCTCTTTTTCAGATAGGCAACATATTGATCACCATAAACACAATGCCAGCGGAGTACCCACAAGACTGTTTGGGACCTTAGCGAAGTAAAATTTGGGGATGAAATATGACTTCTTGTTTCACCTAAATTGTAATTTTCAGGTTTTGGTGACATTATCAGGTAAACATAACACTAACCCTAAAATTAGCCTGAGCCCTATCCAAATGTAAACTTCCACTTTCCCTAGTGTGGTGTGATGGAGTGGTAGACCAACCAATGTGATTTTTGCCATGTAACATTAATGTCTTAAGCTGTCCCTGGTAACAAATTTGATAATTCTAATTGAGTGTTCTCTGTTTTGACATGCCTGGGATTAAGTTTAAACTTCAGTTAATAAAACAATGTATTAAGTTGTGGGATGTTTCTATTTCATATTGTCAGCGAGAACGATAATTTATTGATCATCCCACAGCTCTGTCTTGCAAACCGTATTGTTGCAGAGACTCTATGGGCTAGATTTACTAAGCTGCGGGTTTGAAAAAGTGGGGATGTTGCCTATAGCAACCAATCAGATTCTAGCTGTCATTTTGTAGAAGGTACTAAATAAATGAAAGCTAGAATCTGATTGGTTGCTATAGGCAACATCCCCACTTTTTCAAACCCGCAGCTTAGTAAATCTAGCCCTATGTGTCTTTTACATATATGTCTAAATGTAATCCTTGTATATGAACATTAATAAGCCTATACAAACAGGAGCTTTAATCATGGCGTGCAGGGTAGATCTTGGCAAGATTCACAAGCTGGATATGAGATGACTGTGGACGGTTCTGTGTGCAATGTCTGGGAGATGGGAGGAGGGAAGCTGTGGTTTTAACCACATTGACCTCTGCGGTTATGTTTGTGCCTGTCTTCCAGTAAATAATCCACTGGACTCTGTCTGTTCTCCTAATTTATCAGCAATCAAATCAAACATGTGCTGTAACAAGAGAGGCTCACATCAACTTGATTTTCTGCATGTTAAATTGGTATAAAACAGCACGGAAATAGCAAAAGCCATAATATATTTCACTAATATCTCAACGTTGCATGATTTAAATAAAAAAATAAAAAAATTCACCTGTAAACTCCGTTAGTATTAGTCTCTCCTTCAGATTCTGACATCAGTATCAACTTAAATTCTGACTTGGAGATGGATGAACAGTTTTTTTTAGAATTCTGCCTTAATTTTTGTTAGTTTCCTACTGTTTACGTAGCCCTGGAACTCCTTATTTTACCTCAGAAGCAACGCTGGTCATGTGTAAAGAAAGAGTGACAAATGATTTTGCCAATGCCTTCTGGGACATTGTAGTTTCAATGGCCAAACAATGAAATTATTGTTCACATTGTACAGTCTTTCATTCGGGTGCTAAATTCATTGACACATCTTTTGTTCATAGACCCACCTAAAGAATGCCTCACCTTTTTATTGCACTTCACAAACGTGTGGCCTGGTCTCAGTTTGCCATTGTTACAAATACTCATCTCTCCACGCTCCAGCGCTGTCTGTCTGCTGTCGGAGCCACGCTTCTGGATATCGGTGGTCACATGACTGCAACCTGGAGCGGATAATTTAAAATTGCAAAGGGTATTTAAACCTCACTCTGACACTCATTTAGTGTCCGAGCAACTAGTAGGCTTCCTGACTCCATTACTGTGTGATTTCCTTCTGTTGCCTAAGTATTCTGACTGCCTCCTGTGTACCAGTGCAGCTTGTTTGACTACTCCTGTTTCTTTTGCTTTTCATGTACTGACCTCGGCTTGTTGACCTCCCGGTGCTGCCTTATTGTGTACCAGACACGGCTTGTCCTGACGCTAACACCACTCCCTGATTCTGTACTTCATCGCCCAATTGAGTACCAGATCCGGATTGCCCTGAGCATATATATATTCGCTTGAGCATATATATATTCTATTATTTGCGAATAAATCTCTGTGCTTTGGAAACACAACTCGAGGTTCGACAATCGTTATTGGTTAGCGACAATACGCACATAACAATTTGGGGGCTCGTGAGCTTTGGAGGTTTCATTGCCGATGATACGCAAGACCAACGGATTTCGGTTCCTCAACAAAGGGTGGAGACGCGTCATAAACGGGTAAGAACGCATGGTGTTCAAAACCTGAATTTTACTCTGTGTTGCGAAACCGAATGTCCGTTTTGCATTATCTAGGGCACGCTAACTAGAACCTAGGGACAAAAGAGAAAACTGTTTCTTTTTACTGTCATTGTGCGTTTTAACTGTATTGCTTTGCTTAGCGTATGTGTATTTCCTGCTGTGCGTACGCGGACTTCCGGTAGATTTGCCACGTGGTT
This sequence comes from Mixophyes fleayi, assembly GCF_038048845.1. Classification (NCBI taxonomy): domain Eukaryota; kingdom Metazoa; phylum Chordata; class Amphibia; order Anura; family Limnodynastidae; genus Mixophyes; species Mixophyes fleayi. Next base: position 82,320,833 of record NC_134407.1, read on the forward strand.
AAACAATCGATTTGATAGTTATACATGCATAGTATAAATCACTTGTGAAAGTCTCTGAAACACTATTACTGTTGTTGGGAACATTGTTGATTTTCTGCGCAGAAAACTAAGGTGTATGTGTTTGGTGATTGTATGATTTTGAAGTGAAAGTTGATTTACTGTCAAAAAGACAGGGATATTGGTTGCCGCTTGACGAGGCAGGCTTGCAACCGAGGTAGTATACAAGGCAGGTGTACTGGCAGCAAAAGCCCTGTTTGAAAAGAGAACAGTTAAAAAGCTTTTGGAAACTTTATCCCCGAGGGCAATCGCAAAGTTTAGCGCTAGTAAGTATTGTTAAGCGGTGCGATCGGACCGCATGGTTTTGCAACCGTGCTGGTGACTTGGGTTGAACGGCTGAGAGGAATTACGCTGGTACAAACGGGTATAAAACTCCGGTACTACCAGTTCAGTAATACTCAACAGATTTTGTGGAGAGCCAGGATATCGAGGAGCTGATATTTCTGTTGTCCATAGTGATATTTCTGGGTTAGGAGGTGTGTGGGCGTAGCCTGTGAAACCGTTCACGGATAAAAAAATCTCTAGTAAGTTCTGTTTGAAAGGAGAACAGGTAAAAAGTCTTTTTGCGTAGCGTTGAGAAATAGGTTGTTTTCACAATGGGTGCGAAGCAAACGCTAGAGATGGTTGATGTTGTGCTGCTTAAGGAAGGACCGCTGGGGTCAGCTAGGTACCTTATGTTTAAGAAATATGGTGCATACGCAACTGCGTATTGCGACACGTGGGTCAAGATAACCAAAGATTGTGATAGGCCTTTCGCAACAATAGGAAGTTTTTATTCAGAGGTACTAAATAATGTAAGAGATAAAGTATGGTTGATTAAGTCAACGAAAAAGAGAAATAGACATAATGATTGTTTAAAATTGTGGCAAATGGAAGGTAACACGTGGCAGAGCAGCGAATGCAAACCGGAAGTAGGCGTGGCGAAAAGCGCGCGCAAGGCAGATGTAACCATTGAGAAGCGTGAGATAGGTGAGAGTAGCGTGATCACTAGGAGTGAAAGCGTTCTAAATCTATAACCAGCAAATCCTGTAGTGTCCCCTGAAGTCAGTATACCAGAGGGTGCTTTCCCAGTCCACACAATATCAGTTCCCAATGGGAAACCGGATAAGGATGGTGTAGTTCCTTTAAGAAATGTTACAATGCATTGTCCCTGGACTAGATCAGAATTACGTTCCATTATGACTGAATTCCCAGATCCTAGAAAAGAGTTGGCAAAGTGTCAGAAATTTGTTAAAGACTTAGGAAATGCCCACGAACCAACCAATAAGGATTGGCGTGTAGTGTTGAGGGCGTGTCTTCCTCCCAATACTAACATACAAAAATTTATTGAAGATTGTTTGTTGGAGGAAGATGACACCTTGACTGATGAGATTAACCAAAAAAATATAGCACAAATTGTCAAACACTTAACCATCTATTTTCCAGTAGTGGTAAATTGGAGCAAGATTTTCACCATTAAGCAAAAGGATAGTGAAACAGCAGCAGACTATTTTTCTAGGGCGCTAGCATCAATAACACACTTTACCGGAGTAACTGACATAAGAGAGGATCCACATCACAGGGAAGTAGCTGTAGGAGTGTTAATGGATGGTCTTAGGGAAAATTTAAAAACCAGAGTACAAACCTCATTACCTAATTGGAGAGGTATCACAGTAGACTCTCTTAGGGAGTCTGCTGTGGAACATGACAAAAATATCTTTAGAAAGAAAGAAGAGAAAGGTGATAGGTTGATGACGGTGAGTATTCAGGCTTTAGAAGGAATACACACACAACCACAATCATACCAAGCATACAACTCAAGTAAAAAGGTAATGGTATGTTTTCGCTGTAAGAAAGAGGAACACATAAGGAGATTCTGTCCAGAAGCAAGGAAAGAAACATCAGGGGGGGAATCATATAGGTATCCTCCACGGAGAAACACACATAGGCAAGAGAACACACAGCTACCCACGCATATTATAGCAGCAAATGCTGCGCGAGAAAATGATAGTCAGCGCTAGGGGTCAGGTCATACCTGTAGTCTACAGCCAGTGAGGTTAACTGAGAGTCAGAGTGAAGAACCAACAATGATAGTTGACATAGCTGGTAGGAAACAAACCTTTCTTGTAGATACAGGGGCGGCCCAATCTGTGATAACCTCTCCTTTCAATCTACAGGTGACCAGTAAAACTATTCCAGCTATGGGGGTAACGGGAAAAGTGTTACATTATCCTCTAACTAAACCCGCTGAAGTTACTATCGGCCCTCTGCATACTAAGCATTCGTTTCTCTTAGCTGCAGCGGCTCCTACTAACTTGCTAGGGAGAGACTTGTTATGTAAAATGGGATGTGTCATATACTGTACTTCAGATGGTGTGTTCCTAGATATATCCGAGAAGGTTGCACATGAGGTACAGGACATATTGGACACCCCTCAAAGGTTAATGTTACACTCTCCTGTTATAGAACAAAGTCCATCTCAAGTAAAGGAGATGTTGCTGGAAATACCAGGTTCCCTATGGACCAGAGATGGACAGGACACTGGACTGATGGCAAACGTAGCCCCTGTCATGGTCAATCTAAAAAGTGGTAGGATAGCTCCAAAAATCCCACAGTATCCATTAAAACCAGAGGTGGAACCAGGGGTATATCCTGTTATTGAAAGGCTGATACAACAAGGGATTTTAATTCGTACAGCCAGTACAGCAAATAGTCCCATTTTCCCTGTGAAGAAGAGTGGGGGGAGGGGCTATAGATTAGTCCAGGACTTAAGGGGAATTAACAAAGTTGTTGAGAGCCAATTCCCCGTAGTGCCGAATCCAGCTGTCATCCTCATGCAGATTCCACCGTCTGCCAGTCATTTTACTGTCATTGATCTATGTTCTGCTTTCTTCTCAGTCCCTCTTCACCCTGACTGCCAATACCTTTTTGCATTCTCCTACAGGGGAGTGCAATACACATGGACCAGACTACCCCAGGGGTTCATTGACAGCCCCAGTATTTTCTCCCAAGCTTTACATGACTGTTTGCAATCCTTTCAACCCCACAATGGGTCTGTTCTAATTCAATATGTGGACGTTTTGTTGTTGTGCTCTGATTCTTTTATGTCATGTTTACATGATACTAAATTGTTGTTGCTTCATATTTCACAAACAGGGCACAAGGTGGCAAAGGATAAATTACAGCCATGTCAGACTAAGGTCAAATACTTAGGACACTGCCTCACTATGGGGCTAAGACACCTGACAACCGACAGAATTGAGGCCATACAACACATGACTCTGCCGCAGAGCCAGAAGCAGATTCGTACTTCCTTGGGGATGTGTGGATACTGTAGGTCCTGGATCCCAGGTTTTTCTATTCTGGCATTACCATTGCAGGAGCTAGTCTCTTCCTCAAAACCAGAACGTGTTGTACACACAGAAGAGTCAGAGCAAGCGTTCTTTAATCTTAAAGATAGTCTGACCAGAGCACCTGCATTGGGAATACCTGATTATGAAAAGCCTTTTGAGCTATTTTGTACAGAAGCTGATGGCTGTGCAGCAGGTGTCCTCGCACAGAAACATGGTGACGCTAGCCGACCGGTAGCATACTACAGTGCACAATTGGACAATGTGGCAAGATCACTCCCAACATGTCTCAGAAGTGTAGCAGCAACGGCCCTTCTAGTAAGTAAGAGCGAGGATGTAGTATTAGGACATAATTCAACCATCTATACACCCCATGCTGTATCAGCTCTGTTAAATTCAGCCCAAACCAGACATATTTCTTCAGCTAGATTCTCAAAGTGGGAACTAGCTCTGATGGCACCCCCAAACATCACCATCAAACGATGTAGCACCTTAAATCCAGCTACATACCTTCCGTATGTGTCTCTAGAGACACAAAGGGTGGGAGGTGAGGAGACCCTGGTTGATGATGAGTTAGGCAAGAATACTGACACGCATGACTGTATGGAACACCTGAATCAGACCTTTACTGCAAGGCCCGACATACGTGACACCCCCTTAGAAAATGTAGATTTTACGTTTTATACAGACGGAAGTTGCCATAGACAGACAGAGACAGGAGAGCTATGTACTGGTTATGCTGTTGTAGACGATCAGGATGTGGTAGAAGCTGAACCCATTGGTCCACCTCACTCAGCCCAGGTGGCGGAACTAGTAGCACTAAGGAGAGCGAGTGAATTGGCAGAGGGTAAATCAGCCAATATATATACTGACTCTAGGTACGCCTTCGGGGTAGTGCACGATTTTGGGGCCCTTTGGCGTCTTAGAAACTTCACGACAGCAGCAGGTACGCCAGTGGCACACTCACAACAAATAAAAGGACTTCTGACAGCGATACAGTTACCCAGAAAAGTAGCCGTCATAAAGTGCAAAGCCCATACCTTTGAAGAAGACCCAGTGTCATTGGGCAACAACAGGGCAGACGAAGCTGCTAAATGGGCAGCAGGGCAACCCATGACTGTATCGACCGAGACTATGATGGTTTTTCAGACATTAGACATGCAGAAATTAATTGAAATGCAAGATTTGTGTTCCCTGCATGAAAAGGCGGTCTGGAAGGCGAAGGGATGTGGTCAAGAGTCCTCAGGACTCTGGAGGGATGGACAAGGTAAGCCTGTAGCTCCCCGAACATACTATCCAAGCCTGGCTGAAGCAGCACACGGCCTGACTCACCTGGGTAAAGAAGGTATGTGCAAACTGGTGAGAGCATACTGGTGTGCTCCCGGATTTTCCTTTCAGGCTGGTAAGAAAGCAATGTCATGTCTTACTTGTTTGAGGAAAAATGTTGGGAAAACTATTCCAACTGAGCTATCCCACATCCCTCCTACAGACGGACCTTTCCAGGTAATACAAATTGACTATATCCAATTACCACCGTGCAGGAATCTAAAGTATGTGTTAATGTGTATTGATGTGTTTTCCGGTTGGGTAGAAGCATATCCGGCAGCCACTAATACTGCTGTGTTCACTGCAAAGAAAATTGTACAAGACTTTGTGTGTAGGTTCGGTATTCCTAGAATCATTGAAAGTGATAGGGGTACCCATTTTACTGGTGATATCTTCCAAAGTATGTGTAAACTCATGGGAATCAGTAGCAGACTTTACACCCCTTACCGACCACAAGCCAGTGGTAAGGTGGAGAGAGTAAACGGTACTATAAAGAACAAGCTGGGTAAGATAATGGCTGAAACTGGGTTGGCATGGCCTGAGGCTTTGCCGTTGGTCCTCCATAGCATTCGAACCACTCCTAGACCTCCTCTTAATCTGTCCCCCTTTGAGATACTGTTCAGACGACAACCTCATTTGATCGTGAGTCCACAAGACGACTTGAAGTGTAATAATGAAGTGACTGTACAATATCTTATAAGAATGAGTAGACAGCTAAAACAACAACAACAAAAACTAAAAATGCTGTCACCTGGTATGCCAGAGACGAACTGTCATGATGTTGAACCTGGAGACTATGTTATGATCCGCAATTTCTTACGTTCAGGTTGTTTAACAGACCGTTGGGAAGGCCCGTACCAAGTGCTGCTGACCAGTACTACATCACTGAAGGTTGCAGAGAGAGAGACACTTGGGTCCATTCCACCCACTGCAGGAGAGTCCATAATCCGGAGAAAGTGCAAGACAAAACTAAGACCGACGACATAGAGCTGTCACTTGTGAGCCTGTTCCGGGAGACCTAAAGCCTGCAGTTGAGACACCTGAACCAGAGACGTTGCCTCAGAACTATCTTTCCAGCGATGGAGTGGCGGTTTTTGTTTTTCTTTTGTTCCAGGATTTTCCTTGTTTTTACTTTTTCTAGGACATTCTATTTTTGTGAAGGAGGATGGAGGACGGAGGAGAGTTCTGGGAGTGATACAGATGAAATGGAGGCCGAAGAAAAGTTAATAGGATACTCAGAGCAGCCCATTATCAAACTTGGTCCAGGGGTTATGAAAAGGTCTGCTAGCTCAGGAACTCGGAGGCAGTGTGAGGGGCTATTGTCTGATGAGTATTGTATCTGCAAGTTTTGCGACTCCCTAGTTGAAGAGAGATGCATCCAACGATGCCAGTCCCCCAGTACTCTGAATATAGTCCGGCATCCTTTGGAGGATTATCACTCCCTGGTGGGTAAGGTACTAAACCAAACCGAGTGTTGGGTGTGCTCTCACGTGCCACAAGGGCAGCATAATATAGGACTAGTGCCATTCCCTCTAAACATATCTTAAGTACTCGAATTGAGGGGTGGGAGGCCCATAGAAGGGAGGTACAATAACACTAGGTCCCCTAGTCTGACGCTTCGACAATACTCTATAGGCAGATCTTTGCTGTGCCTAAACATATCTCATGCAAAGCGCCTGGAGAATTGGGAGGCTGACCTATCAGATCAGACAATGGCTCGCCACACTCATTTTAGAGGGAGACTCACAAGGTCACTACTAGGCAGGAATGTTGATAGAAGTCACAGATTAGGGCGTATATCCAAACATAAGAAGGTATCCATTGGAAAAGTCTCTACAGATAAATGTAAAAATGTCATTAATGCCGACACGTGTCTAGAGCAAATGGAGAAACTAGGCATGGGTAGTTTTATCAAAACTCTGTGTGATATAATTCATGGGCATACTGTTCCTTATGTTCTCCCTGAGGATGTGTATTTTGTTTGTGGAAGAAAAGCTTATTCCTGGGTGACTCCGAGTTCCAAGGGCTTGTGTTTCTTAGCTAAACTGGTTCCTGAAATCATGACTGTTACTCATGAAGAAATGGTTGGTATTCACAAGACGACATCACCACCATACATACACACACAGTATGAACACCGTGGCAAGAGAAATATGATTCCTGGTGAGGAACCCATAGCTACAAAATTGATTAGTGAAACTGCTGGTTTCCAAGTTATGGTTGCTCTAGAACTCACCAGGACCGCTCGGGGAACATTAAACTTTAAATATATCCAAGATCTAGCTAAATTAATAGATAATATCACCGAGATGTATGATGCCACTTTCAGGTATACTGGAAGGGAGCTACAAGCGTACAAGAAGGAGTTGGTACAACACAGACTAGTACTAAATTATCTCACCTCTATTACTGGTGGGTACTGTGTGACACTGGCCACCCAGTTCGGTGTCAAATGTTGCACGTACATTACTAATAATACGGATGACCCTAAAGAGGTTATAGACCGGAAGATGGATGAAATTTTACAGCTGAAATGGGAATTTCGAAAGAGCCATAATTCTTTGTTATATGAGGTCGGGGAAAAGGTGGCGGGTTGGTTCTCATGGTTGAACCCAGCAAAATGGTTCTCCGGTCTGGGGGAGTGGGTACAGGAAATGATTGCGAGTGTAGGTAAGCTTCTTCTCCTTATACTGGGTGTCATCTTAGCAATTGGTTTAGTTGTCAAATGTGTTCCTACTATGTTGAAGTGTGGAAAATGATCTCATAGGAGTAACACTGAGAAAGAGACTGAAAGGGTGGTACCAGATACCGAGATCATGGTCTGTGAAGAAGTATTGTATAATCCTGAACTTGAAACGGTGATTGGGTGATAGTTTATTACTCTATCAAAGGGTGGAACTGTCGAAGTCAGTAAATTGGATAAAGTCATTTCAATTAAAGTCTAGCAAACTTGGTTGTCTTTGTCTGAAAAGATGCGTACGGTACGCTACGGCGTACAAGAGCACGCTACGACGTGAAAGGGCGTACGCATCCAATACACGTGGCAGCAACAATTATTGGTCTTTTACCATACATTCGCACAAACACGCATACTTATAAAATAGTACACATTAATGGTAGTTGCAACACATAGTCAGTTATGTCGAAATATAGTAGTATTTATATGTTATATCAGAGTTACATGTATATTAATGAAATACACTGAACAGGTTGAAGGAATCACATCATGAGTGGTATCATAATGAACCTCGTTACATATCCTACTGTTTGGTTCACTCTGCGAGGGAATCGCAGAGTGCATACACAAGTTATGAATGATAGGGAATTATGAACTACTTAAGACTAAGGAATCTTGGTGGGAAGAGCAGAGCATACCCCCTGCTGAGATGACCCCCTCCTTTGGATTCCTTTGTCTGAACTGGCCAATGATGACGACCCCTTGGACCTTCCTGAGACCTGGACCAATAGATGCAAGCTATACCACCTTCATTGTATTACTGTATTTGATTGTGTATATAAGCAGCAGCTTGTGATCCAGAGTGCAGACATCTTGTCCCCAGACTTCAGGATTGAATGACTGCACTGGATCCAGAGCGCCTACGATAAGTAACGGCTGTATTTACTATTGCTTCGCTTGAGCATATATATATTCTATTATTTGCGAATAAATCTCTGTGCTTTGGAAACACAACTCGAGGTTCGACAATCGTTATAGGTTAGCGACAATACGCACATAACATGACTCTGAGACTGCCTGCTGATTCTTTTGCTTACAAGCATTTGGACTCGCTGTCTGACTACACTCCACCTTCCTCTCTTCCTGCATATCAGTGACCTCCTTATCCATAGTGCTACATCTTGAGGTAGACCCGTGGACTGTAACCTGCAAGCTTTCAGCAGCAAAGTCCATTTCACCTTGTGGTGGTTCTTAGTGAATATCACAGAGCTTGTTAGACTCCGCACTTCTGGTCGGCCAGTGCCAATCTAGATTAGCACTAGATCCTATTCTCTACATTACAGCCGTTAATGGTGGTGAACCACACGAAAAATGCTACATGATAAAGTTCTAAATAAATTTGTCTGAAAATATACAACCCCCTTCAAGGGGCAACTAAACCCAAGACTTTAATTGTTTAATAGTGAGCTAAAATGATAATTATGTACAATTGAGAGTATTTTCAGTTTCTGTTTGTTAAAAAGTCTTTCATTTCAACTCCATCAGGACATCTAAGGCCATATCCTGGGATGTCATTGTCACTGGAGATGTGGGAGGTAGCGTTGCTAGATGAATTTGGTCTGCCAGACTGCACTGTCAGCCATATTGCTGTATATTACTGCAATTTTCAACACTACAGGCAACAAGATTTTATTATTGTCTACATGTAAATGTGTGCCTGCTACTTGTAGGTCTGTATTAAAAGACATAAAGTATCTGTCAATGTCCTTTCGAAGTCCACCCGTTCCCTACACGCACCCATTTTGTGGATTGCAGTCTTTCATTTCACCAGGAGAATTTTTTTGCATCGGTTGAAGATCACAAGGATAAAAGAAAATTCATGTTTTAATTATGTTTTAGTCCATTCCAGCAGTTCCATCTAGGCAGGTTCCCCTGAAGGCTCCGCTATCTTCTTTCCTATTAATGTGAAGTTGTTTAGATGACCAGAACAGAACTTCAGTGATAAACCGTTTATTCCTCACCCTAAGTTACGGTTGCAGAGGCCTTCTTTCTTTTAATTAAAGTAGAAAGCTGATGAGTCTGTCTTATCCCTCTCATCTCGTATAGGTTTCTCATGGCATTAGGAAGGGAAGGCTAGACATTTAGACAGGATATAAACTACATTTATTTTGTTAAAATCTATATAGAATCACACCTTAGAAGAGATGAGAACCATCTTTAAAAATTTGGCAATCATTCTGTTCCATCTGAAATCCATCCGTGCTACACTGCAGACTCATAACATAAATGCCGATTATAACTATATACCACAAAGCCATAAATATATCCTGATTGGTTGCCAGCGATTCTGGCGGTGAGAAGATCTCCTTTTTTTTGGGGGGGGGGGGGATTTTGACTCCTCCAAGCGGTTCTACTGACGGGTAGTAATACTTAATATATTTACCTAATTGTCCCATATGCGGTCCTCTGGTGCTGAATCTGTCCTGAATTATTTTCACTTGAAACAATATTGGCTATATATGAGATTGCACTATGATCCTTTGTGCTCCTTTGATCTGCACATGAAATGATTCCCCTTTAAATAGATCCATTCGTAACAGGCATATTATGAAAATGAATGATTTTTACATTGAATTTATTATCCATTGTAGTAGCATTATATGTGTACTATTTCTACTATCATTTAATGTATATGTGAAGGTTGCAACCAATTTATTGAAAGCTTTATTGTTTGTTAATTTTAATAAATTCTTATTATTGTAAGTTTTAAACCATTTTCTCTTGTTTTAGATTGGTTTTGAGACTTAGTTTGGTCCCTTCTATTCTTTCTATTAAATCATGCTTGCCTATACTCCTTGTCCTTGAATGTTTGGGAGGGTCCTGTAAGAGCATGCACCCTCCCTGATTCTGGCAAAGGTGGGGTTTAATGGCGCGATACTTATCATGACTGTGACTCCCACTTGCCAGGTAATAAATGTTGAAAAGCATGTGTTAAATAACGTCATATTCAAAAAAAATTTACCCCACTTCAATTTCTGGTTTGTCACCATGATTCTCGGTCCACATATAAATTAGAAAAAGTGGGTGTAGTATTAAATGACTCCTAAAATAACTGTACTTTGTTACAGAGAGGCAACATGAAGTTCTCTACAACAATGATACAGGTCCCTTCCTTGGCACATTATCCGTGCTTTCAGGGGGGTTCAATCTGCCATTTGTGGATCACTATTCCTGCTCATTTATTAATTTTATACTTTATTTTTACTTTTTGGCATTTTTTTTTTATAATCATACAATGTTTTATATGCAATTGATTTTGGAAAACTACTATTATAAAATAATTTGCCATCTTACTATTAATATTTTATTCGTTGATGTCTGGGGACTTGTTAGGATGCAAATTTCTAACATCTACAAATCATGAAAACAAGGTTTGATTTCTTTATATATATATATATATATATATTTATATAGCTTAACCATATGTACTCCTTGTCTTTTGTACAGCATTGTGGACTATGTTGATGCGGCATACATTACGGAAACTAATGAATGCCACACTGAAATATGTCCTTGGCTGCATTACGTTTGACCTATGAGAGAGTTCAATGTAAAAATAAAAGGGTGTATTCTTCGACTATTATAAGTAAATCAGTTGTACCAAGGCCTGCACCTAAGAATAGAATATGACAATTGGATTTGCACAGCATCAGTAATCTCCCACTCACAGTGTAAGTCGAGAAATTCCCTACAGCTTGTGGTATGTGAATCAACCTCATTACACATTACATAGAAAAATACCTCCAGTTTACTGGTGGCTGCAAGAGGTCAGGCGTCAGTTAATGAGGAATACGAGATGATACTGTACATTCCCATGGTCACAGGTCAAACAAGCTTGTCATATAATTGGAATTAAGACTGTCATGTGCGAATCATAATGGTCATGAAGGACATCCAGTCTAGACTAGAACTACCACATTAGTATAATAAAGTACTCATTTCCTACACACAATGTGCCTCATTTACAAAGCGCACAGGATGCACACCGGAAATCGTTTTGGTTTAGCACAGCTGAGCCTAGGTGATCTACCTAGCACTCATCAAGGTGCAGGCTTCCTCTACGTTCTTGGAAGAGCCCATCATAAAGAAGAGGTGCACATAGGTGTGCGGGGAAACTGGAAATGTCAGATGAGGAACCCTGTGCAAAAGTGTGAACATCCCAACAAAGACCACCCTCCTAGCACATTAGAACCACAATTACAAAATAAGCTTTTCATTTTGCACATAAAATATTTCTTAACCTCATTTGTGGCGTAATTTAATTATGAGTTTGAGGGAACTGTCTATTACATGTATCATTTTGTGTATTTTGAAGCTTTATTTCTACATTGGTCAAAGGGCATCTAAAAATGCGCATTTGCATCATCATCATCATCATCATCATTTATTTATATAGCGCCACTAATTCCGCAGCGCTGTACAGAGAACTCATTCACATCAGTCCCTGCCCCATTGGAGCTTACAGTCTAAATTCCCTAATATATATACACACTCACACAAAGACAGACAGAGAGGGAGACAGACAGAGACTAGGGTCAATTTTTGATTGCAGCCAATTAACCTACCAGTATGTTTTTGGAGTGTGGGAGGAAACCGGAGCACCCGGAGGAAACCCACGCAAACACAGGGAGAACATACAAACTCCACACAGATAAGGCCATGGTCGGGAATCGAACTCATGACCCCAGTGCTGTGAGGCAGACGTGCTAACCACTAGGCCACTGTGCTGCCCACACAAATACAAAATGCGTCCTATTCAATGTTCCCAGCTCAGAATGGCTGTGCACCCTACTGCAGAGCAAGCAACATCACTTCAAATGAACACTCCGCTGCTCTTTATCACATTTATATAATCTCGTTCTGCAAACTGATATCTGATTTATGCACTGCTCCACAAATCTAGGAACACCAGTGCATCCACATTGGACTTGCAATGAAAGTCTTCTCTCCACCAACTTTCTCCAAAAATGATTAATGTTGTTGATTTGTAAGGTATTATTGTGCTCCGCAGTGCCAGAGCATACATAAAACAGGGACATACAAGGTAGGAAAAATAAGTACACATGTGGAAAAAAAGACTAAGGAGAACTTCTGAGAGTTTATAATCTACTAGGTAAAGGGCATAACTGAAACAAGACATCATTGAAGCAAGGGGTAGGGTAAGATTTAGAGAAGAGCTGGGTTTTCAAGATTTGAGGGTTGGTGGAGAGTCTGATCGGGTATGGTGGGTAGTGGCAAAGGAGAAGTCTTGCAGACGAGAGTGAGAGGTGGTCACCAGAGGCGGGGTGCAGGTCAGGCGCAGATATAACTGAGCATGAGGGAGAGTGCTTTGAGATGTATGAGGAGGTGAGGTTTTTAGGCGAGTGCATTGTTCTCCCCAGAAAAGGTGACATTAAGGAAGTTCCTGAGTGGAGACAGTTGTAATACTTTCATGCCTGTCACGACTGGTGATCAGTGGTCTAACACACACTGCTGGCTGTAGTGCTCACATAGTGCCTGTTTTAATGGAGAAACCATGGTTTATTCTATTATAATAGTACTCTTTAGGGCTTTAAGAGCTGGGTGGCAAGTAAGAACAGCCAGGTGGAGCACTCGGGAAATAGCTGCTAGGGAGAATACTGGAGAATGAGTCATTTGAACTGGATTATGGAGGACATGGGAACAGTGTAGGGATTTGCAGAGTGGTGCAGAAGAACTGGAGGTGCATGAGAGGAATATCAGGACAAGAGACATATTTTGAGGGTGGAGACGACAGGACTGCGAGAGAGACTGCAGGTGAGGAGTGAATGACCTTAAATTGAAGCAGATAATTTGTGCATTAAACCAATGTTCATGTGAATGCAATCTGTCAATTCACTATTAAACAGTGAGGTCACTGAAGTATGAAACATTGTTTTTCAGCAATATAAACAATAAATATTAGTTATGGATACATGTCAAGTTCTTCTGCAGTGTATCGGGTAGAAACGGGGTATAAGCTCTTACTATTTCTAATATATCTTCATCTTACATCTCCACTATATGCATATTTTGCCTCAGTAGCATCATTAGTTCTTAGTAAATTGATTGGCTTCAATCTTGTGAATATTGGTTCAGTCCTCACGTTAATCCACAAACCAGAAATGGACATAAGCCATATAAATGTTATATCCTTCCACACTGCAGAATGTGGAAACCCCCTGTAAAAAGAAAAAATTGCATATTATTACATCTATTTGAAGCATCCACGGACGGTATTGCAGAGGTGTTACAATGTAATGTATATGGCTTCGGGGTTAGTAAGAAGTTGAATGTAAATGAATGGGTGTTAGATGAGCGCTATACACATGTGATACATTTGCTAGAGTCCTGTGGAAGTCAAAGATCACTCTGCTTCGTTACTCCTCTGATGATGATGGAGTGTGTGGCGCTATCACTATGGCCTTCCACATGGAGCGATCTATCCTCTTGAAATAAGACATTATGTAAGAGCTGTCAATGGAGACTAGTGTTGTACCTCAGTTTGTCCTCCCAAGCTTGCTGTAATTTTGCGTAAAATTAACATTTCGTCCAAGCATTCTTCAATCTTCAGAAAGTCTTTTAAATTTATTATTGGTTGTTTTTAAAGCTTAGGGGTATAAGAACCAATTCCTCACAACCCGTAAGATCCTGTTACTCTGCCAGCTCCCTGCTGCATTTGGTGATAACAGACAGCTTGTAATGTTCTGCTTTCTTCATTGAGACACTTTGAGGAGAATAAAAACAACCATTACAGATTTCAAATCATTCACTCCTTGTCAGCGGTGTGGTTAAAACCTTTCCGCTGTCACTTATACAACATGACAGGTGACTAAACAATTAGGCAGCCCAGTAATTAGTATATGTGGTCTATACATACTGATCTGCTTCTAATCTACATCTTTCATTGATGCACTTTTCATGGAGTTTTTTAGGTGATAAGGGCCTGATTATGGGTTTAACAGAAGCCCATCTGTATGGGGTAAATATACACATATCCATACTGAGCTTGCACCTAAATGCTTCCATATTTAGATTTGTGCCTACCTTAGACGTATACCTGGAATGGCAAAACTTGGGGTGGCCACGTGTAAATTGATTACACCATTACGGATACCTACACCAGCTTAATTAGATTTAGACACACCCAGATACACCTATAGAGAATTATCTTTTTTTGGAACGTAAGGCCTTATATAAAGCTACATGGCGATGATAATGGTGACACCAGCATTATTATCTAACAGCTTCTGATTGGCTATCTGCATGTTGTTAATTGATTGTATTATATATTGCAGCTATCTATAAACATTCTTTGATTGTCCTTTCCACTTGGACTATTGCAGGAAAGAAGATTACTATTTGATTTATAAAGCAGTAAGCAACACACGTTATACGCACAAGTTTGGGGTGAAAATTTCATCACATTTCTTAACAAGGCCTTTAATGTGTAGCATAGACCCTACGGCTTAATTTTACAGTTAAATTTAGAATTTTGACTCTTGTGTCCAGTCAATAATGTGTCTAAAGACTTATTTGTGAGGCTGTATTTTGAGTTGCACATGTCTTAAATGTAACGTATTTAAAAAAAGCACAAAAAAGTGGACATCATCATCTGCAACTCGAAAACTTGCGTGGCTTCATAAATGGAACGTACACGTATCTTAATCTCCTCACTGCTGAGGCGTTTCTCACACGTGTGCTGAACACTTTTGGGCTCATCACATATTTAATACCTGTTGATCAAAAATGATCTGCAGGCAATACACAGGGATATGATAATTTGGATCATCTCTTCCAAACAAGGGTACCCCCAGCTTTGTAAGTGCCAGGGAGAGGAAGAGAGAGACTTTAAAATAGCCCCCCCCTATACTTGGCATTTCCCATAGACTTTAATATTGACTGTGCACGCACATACACAATTCTACTGGAGGAAAGATTCCTTACTCTGGCAGAATAAGAAAACCCACAGATCATGGTGGGAAATGATCTGTGGGTTTTCTTAACCCCTTAAATACAGAGAATGAGTGGGTTTGAAAAAAATGTTTGTAGAATGTACTAAATAAATGATAACCAGAATGTGATTGGTTGCTATAGGCGACATCTCCAGTTTTTCGATTAAAGATTTTTTTAGATTAAAGATACATGTAAGTGAAAATTGGCTGCAAATTTAAGGTGCTTCTTAAGTGTAAGATATGCTGATCTCAAAGTATGGCATTTGTGCAGTGCTTCAAATTTTACACAAACCACATTTTTACATGACGCAAATAGATTTATGTTCAACTCTAAATTAGGCCCTAAGAGTCTATTTTGCAGATATGACCCCTATAATATTTGATGACGAAGCTGCAGAACAAGCAAGTTCTATATACGCCGTTTCAGAGTGTACATATAGAAAATACTTACAGATATAATATTATATTATATTTACAAAATAAACCCTTTTCAAATGTAACCTCTTTAAAGAAATCAAATAGCAAAACAAAGATTGGCGTTTAAGATGTATTCAGGATAGCCAGGTTAAATAACAGCAGAAGGAAGAGTTGAAGCTCAGAGTAGGACAGAACAGGGCAATGTGCAAGCAAATAAAATAATGCACTCACTAAGTGTGGTGGCACTAACTTTTCCATTGTAGTCCTGTTTAGAACCAGGTCTCGGCCTGTACCTAGTGTAAGTTTTCAGATTTCCAGTGGTGCACAAGGGTACCTGCTTTACCTATGTATCCAGTGATGCTCTTGTCTGTATCTCAGTGCCAGCATCTTTTGACGTAGACATGTTCTGGATTGGTTCTAGTCTTGTCTAGTGGTTAGGTCATGATGCAGGGATTGGGCCTTATTCTAGTCCGCACGTAAGCCTACTTGCGTGGCTTATCTTGTGTGACTTCGCACTGCACATGTACAGAAATCAAACTTGTACAGCTGAATGCAATTTCGTGAATTCTATTTGCACGCATCTGACGCTTACATCTCCTTACGGCTTGAAAGGCGGAATGGAGGAGGGAAGGACCGGACTAACATTGGCCATGTACAGTAAGGGTGATACAGGAGATCCAGTACCATTGCTTACACAGAAACAGGGGTAGCAGTGTTCTTGCCACTCTCCAGTCTCCAGTGCCATTGCTCAGTGCCATTGCTCATACAGGAAATTAATGTTATTGAGGTTAATAATAATGTAGGGATAAAAAAAGAGCCAAATCATGTGATTTTAGCAAAAATAATAGGGATTTTAGAGATCCAAAACCAAAACCAAAACACGAGACTGCGGTTTTGCGAAAACCAAAACCAAAACACGAAGTTAATCCAGATCCAAAACCAAAACACGGGGTTTAGTGAACATCTCTAATGATTACACATGTGCAGGGCAAGAGCCAGGTCGGAACCTGGAAGTGAAGTGATCATGATTACATTGAGATTACATTCAAAAAGATCCTCTGGAGCTTAGTAGGAAATCTGGAGACTTCGAGTCAGTTTCATAGCAGCCAATATAGCATTTTTAAGATATCACACAATTCTAAGCTATACACTTAATTGTGTGCAAATAATGCCCTAAATATATTTTTTCATTTTCATCCATAAAAATTATTTTGCTGCTTTAAATTAAAGTAGTTTGCAGTGTATTTAGTGTGACGTGTTGTACCAGGGTATTTTTGATAATGTGATCTTGGTCCTAAGGGAAGATGGTGGTCATCCTAAAAGCTCTGGCTTTGTCTTTCGTCTCTAAATCCCAGTAATCGACAATTATCCCAGCTCTCTGCTCCTGCTACATTCCTGCCACATTATCCTTTAATTAGAAATTCATACAATTGATTCAAATCCAATAATGGGTTCTAAAAGGCTTACTGCTGCGCAAAGGGGGCTTCTGGAGAGGTGTTGAGATTATCTTATTCCTGCTGGGACACTATGCTCTATAGTCAGTGCTGTTGCTAATCCTAGCTGGACTCGAGACATAAACAGTGGCAAACAAAAACAAAACCCCAGGACCTCCCATTATTCATTTATATAGAAAATCTTTCGGGGTCCCTAACAATTTACCAGTTGTATAGAATTTAAAGTAAAATAAAAGTGTACCTGTCACTTGCTTGTACGGGGTGACCTACATATCCAGGTGTGTTTTAACTTCACTGATAGTCATAAATGTAATCATTACTCCTATAAGCAATGACATCACTACTTACAATATATAAGGATATGTTTATAGAAGATTTACATATATCATACACTCGTGTAACATGTGAATTGTGTATGTGTGTGTGTCTCTCTCTCTCTCTCTCTCTCTCTCTCTCTATATATATATATATATATATATATATATATATAAATGATGTGTGTGTACATAAATGCATGTATATGTATGTGTGTATATTTTTTCCATAAAATATAGACTGTCATCTACTACAATACTGTTTGATCTTGAACTGAAGCACATTTCCAGATAGTTGTAGAAAGCTGTAGACAATTTGTAGGGCAAAGTTAGTATGCACTGTGAATTTAATATTTTTGTTTTTGTAATGTTTGTGTTTGTGTTAATAATTTATGAACCTTACATTGTGGCAGTCATTGATGGAGAAATGGTTGCAGTAGAATCCTGCCAAGAAAGTTCTGTTGTAATAAATGAATCATGTAGTTCATTGCATCCTCTGAAAAGCATGCATAATAATTTGGAAGTTAACAAATTAATGGGATTAACAACCCTGCACAAAGGGCTTATCAAACGGATGTTCTACTACCTCCATAATTCTCAGAGATTCTGGTCCATGTTGACATGATAGAATCACACAGTTGCTGCAGATTTGGTGGCTGCATATTCATGCTGCAAATATCCTGTTCCACTAAATTTCAAAGGTGCTGTATTGGATTGAGATCTGGTGACTATGGAAGTCATTGGAGTTCACTGAACTCATTGTCATGTTTTTGAAACCATTGTTAGATAAAGTATGTTTTGTTACATGTTATCCTTCTGGAAGTAGCCATTAGAAGATTGGTAGACTGTGGCCATAAAGGGGTGCACATGTTCAGGTGCAATACTCAGGTAGACTGCAGCATTTAAACAATGAAGAAAACACTCCCCACGCCATTACACCACCACCAGCCTGCACCATTGACACAAGGCAGAATTAATTAATGGATTTATGTTGTTTACTCAAAATTCGGACCCTACCTTGTGCATGTTGCAGCAGAATTCAAGATTAGTCAGACAATTCAAAGGTTTTTCAGTCTTCAATTGTCGAGTTTTGGTGAAACTGTGCCCAGTTTCCACGTCTTAGCTGACCAGAGTGGAGCCCGGTGTGATCTTCTGCTACCATAGCCCATCCCCTTCAAGGTTCAGCGCACTGTGTATTCAGTGATTCCCTTTTTCACTATTGTAATCCATGGTTATATTAGTTACTGTTGCCTTCATTGCAGCTTCAACCAGTCTGGCTATTCTCCTCTGACCTCTCTCATTAACAAGACGATACTGCTGCGCACAAGGTGTTTTTTTATTTTGTGTACCATTCTCTGCAAGCTCTAGAGACTGTTGTGTGTGAAAATACCAGGAGATCAGCAGATTTTGAGATACTCAAAACACCCCGTCAGACACCAACAATTTTCCCCATGGTCTATGTCACTTAGATCAAATCACTTTCCCATTCTGGGGTGTGGTCTGAACAACAACTGAACCACTTAACCATGTCTGCATGGTATGTGTGTATAGGTAGTTGACTTTTTTCAAGAGTTTTCAGCCCAGCATTTAAGTCATCATCAGCTATTTATATAGCGCCACTAATCAGGCAGCGCTGTAATCATCACATTAGTCCCTACCCCAGCTATGGCCAACCCATGGCTCTAAAGCCACATGCGGCTCTTTGAGATTTGAAATGTGGCTCCTGGCTGGGAACATCAACTAAGTATATTGTTCCAGGCAGGGCAGATTCCACAATGCACAATGCTGTGAGGTCACAGTGTCACAGACAATCCAATCAGGGAAGGAGGAGTAAATCTGATGGAATGTTTGGATACCTGTTGACATGTGGGGATGTTTGATTGGCATGTATGGAGCACGTGGGGAAGTCTGATGACATGTATGGGGAATTTGGGTAGATCTGATGGCATGTGGTGAGGTGGATGGGCATGTAAGGGACATGTAGTAAGATCTGGTGGCATGTGGGGAGACTGATGGGTATGTGGAGAGGTCTAATGGCATGTAAAGGGCATGTGGGGAGGTCTGATGGCATGTAAGGGGCATGTGGGGAAGTCTGATGGCATGTATGAGGAATGTGGGTAGATCTGATGGCATGTGGGGAGGCTGATATGCATGTAAGAGACATGTGGGGATGTAAATCATGCGGGGAGGCTGATGGACATGCAAGAGTAATGTGGTCTGATGGGCATGTGGTGAAATCTGGTGGCAGGTGGGGAGGTCTGATTTGCATGTGGAGATGTATAAAAGCATGTGGGGAGGTCTAATTTGCATGTGGAGAGGTATAATGGCATGTGGGGAGGTCTAAAGACATTTAAGAAGCATGTGATAAAATCTGGTGACATATGGGAAGGCCGATAACCATGTAAAGAGCAGATGGAGAGGTATGATGGCAAGTGGGGAGGTCTGATGGGCATGTGGAAAGGTCTGAAAATAATTTCTGAGGCATATGGGTAGATTTAATGGCATGTGGAAAGGCTGATGTGCATGTAACGGGAATATGAGGAAGTCTGATGGCATGTGGGGAGATCCGATGGGCATATAAAGTGATCAGAGGGGCATGTTAAGAGGTCTGAGGGATTGTGGATGCAGTAGCAGTGTGAGCTACTATGAGGAAACTATAAGTAGCCCTTTGAACCCTTCTCCGCTGGACACTGTCAACGTCAGCTAATTGGATATGGTCATTTCAAATTAATGTCTAACAATCCGATTGTCTATGTCTGCAGTTATGCGACTAGTACACTACGGCGTGGAGTAGCGTATCTAACCACAACACGTGCAAACACTTATACACGCATTTACACAAACATATACACATGTAATTAGCTTATACTAAAGTTCGTTGCAACACATAGTTATTTGTAATGAAATAGCAGAGTTTATGGTGAAATATTAAATTGTTATATACATGTTAGTGAGATCTAAGGTTTAGGTCACAGGAAACATATCATGTCTAGTATCAATCTAATCCCCTATTTATCTGCAGACGTCTGGTTCAATCGCCGAACAGATCGCACCTTACGTATGCTAAATATGGATTATAGGGAATAAATGATCATTTATGGTACTGTGTGTGTAATCCTAATAGACCAGTTTGAACTAGCTCTTGGCGGGAAGATTAGTATGCATCTTCTGGAGAGCTGACCCCCACTCTTGGATGGTGTCGTTCAATGACCTGCATTACACTGGACCTTCCTGAAGCCTGAACCTATGGAAACATGCCAAATCATCTGTATTTTTACCACTGTATCACTGACTGTATATAAGCAGGGGCTCTGGGACCAGTATTCAGTCTCTCTGACCACATAATTCAGGACTGAATTACTGTATACTGGATCCAGGGAGCCTGCTAAAGTAACGGCTATACTTATTTTATTTCGAATTGTTACTCTGCTACTTTTGCTATTAAATCGAATTGTGCTTTGGAACCACATCACTGGAAGTGGACAATCGTTATTGGATAGCGACTAGACGTACATAACAATTTGGGGGCTCGCAGCGGAGGTAACGCTTCTGGACGATTCGCAAAGCCTACAGATTTAGTTTCCTCAACAAAGGGTGGAGAGACGCGTCATAAACGAGTAAGAAAGCAATGTGTTCAAAACCTGTTTATCATTCTGTGTTGTGAAACCAAATGTCTGTTTTTGCATAATCTAAGAAGCGCTAACTTGAATCTAGGGACAAGAAAGAGAATTGTTACTTTTTATTGTCGTTTTACGTTTTAACTGTGTTGCATTGCATGGCGTATGTGTACTTCCTGCATTGTGTATGTGTACCTCCGGTATTGTTTCCACGTGTTTAAACAGTCGTTTTGATAGTCTGTTATATATGTATAGTATAATCACTTGTTAAAGCCTCTGAAAAGTTATTACTATTGTTTGGGAAATTTATTTTCTGCGCAGAAAACAAAGGTGTATATTGTGTGGTTGTGTGATTGTAAAGAGAAGAGTTGATTTATTGTCGTAAAGGGACAGAGAGTATCGGTTGCTGCCTGACGAGGCAGGTTGCGCAACTGGTGATCGGTATACACGGCAGGTATACTGGTGGCGAAAATACAGAGGTTTTCGCAAGCACGCCCAATAGTAATCGCAGCGTTTATTTATAATTAGTATCTTTAAGCGGTGCGATCGGACCGCACGGTAGAGAGACCGTGATTGTGACTTGGGAGAGCAGCTGAAGGAATTACACTGGCAAGGTTGGTTGATTAAGTTGACTAGTACTACCAGTAGTAAGAAACTTAGCAGATTTGTGGGAGAGACAGGATATTGAGAAGTTGATATTTCTGTGTTCTTAGTGTCTGTGTTAGGTGTTCCTCATTTAGTACGAGAAGAAGTGAGTGGACGCAGCTTGAGCAATTCGTCCACGGCAAATAAAGTCTCTAGCGGTAGTTGTGTGTTGCAAAGCGTTGTAAGAATTCAGGTTCCAAATGGGTGCTAAGCATACGCTAGAGATGGTCGATGTTCTGTCTAAGGAAGGGCCAGTTGGTTTGGCGAGGTTTCTTATGTTTAAGACATATGGTACATATGCAATGGCGTATTGCTACAAATGGGTCAAGATGACAAAGGATTGTGTGAGACCTTTTCCAAAGATCGGTAGTTTCAATTTAGAGGTGTTAAATATTGTTAGAGATAAAGTGCGGTTGATTAAATCAACAAAATCGAAAATTGAACTTGATGACTGTTTAAAGTTGTGGCAGCAAGAAGGGAACACGTGGCAAGGCAGCACGGGCACTGCGGAAATGGGCGTTGCGCATGGAGTACCGAGCGCAAGTGCACCCCCGCCGCCCTATGCGGTTGGGGATGTAAATTCAGCCATTACCAAAACTAATAAAAATGAAACTAACAAATTATATCCTGTTTTAAGTCAATTTAAAACCAATGTTTCTAGGAAGATGATGAACCCACTGTAATTTCAGCCATTGCCCATGCTATTAACATGCTAGAGGTAAAGCGCAAACAAGGAAGGGGAGCGGTCCCACCAGCTCCCAGACTACGATGACCAACACCTTCTTCTTCAAAATGTAGGTAAGAACAGACATCAATTTATTAAATCACAAAATTTCCAAGGCCTGTTACCAAATAGCAGACGCTGAACACCGCATATCAGAGTTGCAGAGTTGGAGAACTGCCTACACTGTATTGAACCTGGGGCTTATAGAAACACAGTAAAAAGTGTCAGCCTGGGCAGATGATTTTGAAACAAGACTCCTTACAGTGCTTTCAACCCAGCTGGTAATCAAAAGGTACATAATGTGCCCGCTCAGCTACCCCTATCAGGCTCCACAGCTAGAGCTTTGCTAGCTGGGACATTAATTTTATAACATGAGACATAGTCTCCAGAGCTGCAAGGAGGTCAGGCAACCTCAATCATAATAACAGTAGTACTTTTGTGACAGTGAAATGGCAGCTACTGAACAATGGCATTGGCCTACCCATGAAGACTTTGAATGCTGCATAAGGAAAGACATTCTACTTTAATTTACCATCTCAGCATTTGATGTCCTAGACCTTAATACTTTTTCAGCTGACACAATTACCTTCTAAAGACGGCAGCTTAGTAGATAGAGCTACAAGAAGCTGAAACCAAGAGACTTCATCAGCATCTGACTTTAACAATCAGGCAAGTGACCCTATTGGTGTTGAACCTGTTAATGGGCAGTTAGTGGCTTTGATCTTACCTAATTTGGGATGGTGGCTGGGGTGGAACAGGTAGTTCGGGTGTCCAGTTCACTTTGGACACCATAGTATTGTCATAGTTATAGCCCTGGTCTACAAAGGGGCTGTTTGTGTCTGCTAGTTACTCCTCCCTACGCTTTTCTAACCGTTTCCTGATACTAAAAGTAAGAGAATATTGAGCTCACGTCTTACAGTTATAAGTTCATGTAAGGTCTGTCTGTTGTGAGGACTTATTGAGGTATTCTAGTTTTTTGAGCTTGTGATGCTTTGTGTTTTCTGGACTCGCTCTTGTTTAACAGAAGAGGCAATTTGAATTGATGAGTTACCTATCTCATATCTAACTAAATATCTGTCCATGTACTATCAATCCATCCATGTCTGTATCTTTATTGTTTGTCTATATAATCTGTCCATCTTGTCTGTATATTTTCAATCCAGAATGCCTATCTAGTCTGTTACATGTTTTGAATGAGTCACACACTATTAACACTCTGCCCCCCTTCTCTGTAGCCTAATCATGACCAGGGCATTAGGGACCATGATAAAACAAATATATTCGGAATCAGCAGCAGCACTACCCGATATTCAAAGCAGCATGCTGCCTTATTTACTTAAAGGAATATTTCAACCTATAAATGTGTAATATAAAGAACATTGTTGTAAGTCATTTATGTCCGGTGCCCATCATCCTTATTTTTTACTTTCATTTACCAAAATTGCCCATTTACAACTGCTCCTTGATGGATGCACAGTCATACAAATCCACATTTATTGTGTCATCTTATCTCATGAACATAAAAAATTCTCACAAGAAATATCTCACAAAAAACATTTCTAACAAGTAATTAATTCCTTCTAAGGCTGAGTAAACACTACTGGGTTTTCAGCAGATTATCGGGCCAGTCAGATGATAAACGACTGTTTGGCCCGATATCACAGTAGTGTGTACCCTTGAATGATGAACAATTATCGTGCGAAAGCACATGAAATCATTGATAGAGATTTTTAAACTGAACTGAAAATCTTGTTCAGCAATGGAACAATGTCGTTCCAATCCTGCAGTGTGTATGCACTCATGGCTCTGCAAACTCTCCATAGAGTTTGCAGAGCCACAATCTTTTCAGCCGATGGTTATGACAGATGAAGAGCACAGACCTGAAGACAATTGTGTACAATGTGTACAGGGCTGCCATCAGGGGGGTACAGGGGGTACCCATGTACCGGTCCCAGGCTCACCAGGGGGCCCGGCGGCACACACACACATACCAGGGGGCCCGCTGTCCTCCAGTCCCAGCGTCTCTGCTGCTGTCTTCAGCCTGGCTGTCACAGTGACGGTCAGGCTGAAGACAGCAGCGGAGACGCCGGGACTGGCGGACAGCGGGCAGAGCCCTAACTCGGTACCTTCAAGCCTTAATTTCCGCAGTGGAATGCATGTGCGTTCCACTAACAGAAAGTTTGGCTTTTGGAACGCACATGCGTTCCACTGCAGAAGTTAAGGGATGGATGAAGTAGGAGAGTCTCTCTCTCCTCCCCCCCCCCCCCCAAAATTATCTATTTAACCCCGTTCCCACTATGTTGTATTTGGAAAGGTCAAAGCTGGCGCAACAGGTGAAAGTGAGCCTGTGCCTGACCCCCCCCCCCCTCCTTCTAACCTTGGAGAGGGGGCTCATTTTGCTAACACTTTTATCCAAAATTGTTTAAATTTGAGAACTATATATATATATTTTTGCATTAAATATATATATCTGTATATATATGTATTACCTTTCAATTGCCTAAGTCCGACCCCCTTCACGGAAGAGGGGACCAGGGAGGGAGCCGGATCGTGACCACAAAAGGTAAGGTTTCTTTTTTCTACAGGTCGGAAAGACGGCCCTGGTTCATCGGGGGGGGGGGGGGTTGGTCATCGGGGGGCCCTGCCTGCTTTATTCTACTGGGCCCCACGATTTCTGTTGGCTCTATGACCGTGTATAGTATGTACACATGAATCGGCGTGCTGATTGTGACTTTTTTTTATCAGTCGTTAGTAAAATCATCATGGTTGAAACATTGGGGGAAAATGCCTGCAGTGTGTACCTAGCCTTACCTGCACTAAAATTTAAATAGATCCGCAAAAATATAAAGCTGAGTACTCGGTTCATAAACGATTGTAGTAGCTTTTTACAATGTAGTCTTT
The DNA here is from genome assembly GCF_038048845.1 of Mixophyes fleayi. Lineage (NCBI taxonomy): Eukaryota > Metazoa > Chordata > Amphibia > Anura > Limnodynastidae > Mixophyes > Mixophyes fleayi. The sequence goes on from NC_134407.1 coordinate 82,346,306, forward strand.
TAAAGGGAACAGTAATAAAAATGCAGAAAAAAGCTGTTGTTTGTATGAGCAGCTCATATTTACTCATTGCCATCATTCCTACAGAAAGACCATACATCCTGTGTGCAGATTGCAGTTTCAGACGTCAAAGCTCCTACAGAGAAAAATAAATGAGAGCTTCTCCCAGATGCACGCTTACAAACACTTAAAAAGACAATATTATTCAATATTTTAAAACCATGCAGCACTTTGTTAGCAAATTCATACAGAGAGCGCGGGCAGGATTCATGCACTGCATTTGTGATTTCATTGATCTGCTTTCTTCCAAATTATATTTTACTGGAGATGGAGCTTGTAAAAAGGAGGGGTAATATTTGAAAGATTAGGAATAAAAGACAAACACATCCTGAGGCTGTGAGATGAAGCAGATAAGAAGGGGTGGGTTACAAAAAAATGTGAAGAAGGAAGACATGTATCTTTTTAAAGTCAATGAGGCTTAGCGCTTGTTGAAAACTTCCCCAATATCAGAGATGTACTTAAAAGAATATGGTTGATTCATTTTGTTTGCACCTTTTTTCGACTAGTCTTTAATTATCCTTGAATTTTCTTTTTTCGCAATGCTCTTTAAAGTGGACATTTTTCTTACACATGCTGGAAGCAGCCATTTTGTGGACTGAGTTGAGCTTATGAATTAATTGGGAACTAGTAACATCACTGAAGCATGGGGCACAAGGTGTCTAATAAATAGTCTACATTCCCATAAATATTGGTTCACACACAAAATAGCTGCCTCTGCTGTATTTAGGTGGCAGCCGCAGCCATAAGAGAAGATCATGACTGTGTGGTATCACTGGTTGCTAGAAAAGGTATAGGCCACATTTAAAACATTATTGATCTAGCTCACAAAATGTCTGCCTTCACTCTGCCTAGACACCACCCAAACTAGGGCCTGATTCATTAAGGATCTTAACTTAAAAAACTTCTTATTTCAGTCTCCTGGACAAAACCAAACTAGTATTCTGTTTTGCACATAAGTTAAATACTGCCTGTTTTTTCATGTAGCACACAAATACTTGATAGCTTATTTGTACACTGAAATTCAAAGTTGATATTTGTGTGCTACATGAAAAAACAGTCAATATTTATCTTATGTGCAAAACAGAATACTAATTTGCACCCCTTGCATTGTAACATGGTTTTGTCCAGGAGACTGAAATAAGAAGTTTCTTAAGTTAAGATCCTTGATGAATCAGGCCCTAGAAGTTTAGATTATTTAATTCCTTAGTGATCCCACCGCTCTTAAATAAACTGTTACATTGTGTTCTCGTGAACATTAGTTCTGCCCATAACATGGCTGCCTCTTCAGATGATGATTGCTCTTTTCAGTCACTTGTGAACCCGTTTCCCAAGGTCTGTCCTTAGTAGTCAGTGAAAAATTAAAGTTTTAGCACTTTTCCATCTTTTAAAAAAACAACACGTATGTTTTATGAAATACCAGAATCTCCTATTATGATTGACAACCAACTGTCGGTCCATAATGGTATTCCCAACTACTAATGTCACATCACTTTCATGTTGTGAGAGTGTTCTATGAGGGAAAAACACACCAAGATATGAGGATCACCTTAATTAAACAACTTGTAAATGTTTCATGAAACAAGAGACACCTATTTTGAAAGCTAAACACTCTTGGAGCTCTTGTTGCATTCATACATCATCATAAGGCTTATGCTGGCAGTACAAAGGTGAACAAAGAATTTCCCACAAAAGAAAAGTAGCTGAGAGTGTATAGTATAATTTGATTGCAGAGAAACTGAATAAAACTCATTTTATGAAAATTGGTTGATGGATATGACATATAGAGAGAAGGTCTGTCTAATGTGCAATGCAGAGCCCAGTCCTTGGGGGTCCATTATATTGTACAGAGCCCTGCCCTGGGGTCCAGTATATGGCACAGAGCCCTGTTCTTAGTGGCTAAATGCTGTAGAAACTGATGCCTGGTGGCCAAGTGTGTAATCTAGATTCCACAGACCTCTCTGGATTCTGAGCTGCTACCATCAGAGGCGGAACTAGCGAGTTGTGGCCCCCGGTGCAGTGAGGTGGGGAGGAGGAAACCAGGGCCCCCGACCCTCTGCATCTGCCGTGCAGCGAGCCCCATCTCCATGGGCCCCAGTGCACAGTACCTGCCGCACCAATGGTGGCATCACTACTGGCTACCAGCCTATGTTACATAGACTGACAGCAGCTTCATTGCTTCTCCTTCACTGAACTCCAGAAGCCAAATGGGTTTTGGAAACTGAAAGCAATCAGCCAATTAAAAATGCTCATAGAGTTCAGCTTCATTTCTTGCACAGAACTCCATTCTCATAGAGTTCATTGGGGAAGGGGAAATGGAGATGCAATTCAAATAGGCTGGTAGCAGGTCTGTGACACAGTAGGAGCACTTAGTCATCAAATGCTTCCACCAAATTGGTGTTAGCATTGGGCAGGCGTGGGCTGCTCATGCTTTGCAGTTGTTCCAAGACAAGTTTATCCATTTAACCAGTCATAGGAAAAAGTAAAAATCAGCGCTGTCAATATTGCATTCTCTGCTTACCTTACATAAAGGTCCACTGAACATTGTGCTATGAAGCCACTGCACTGATGACATCACAGGCGTCAAAGCAAGTTAAAATTTGTACATATCTCATCAAGCTAAACTTGTCATAATAGTTATAAAACACAAAATTATGTACGTTGCATTTTTACCTTTATGGCCCATTATGTGATGAATATTGCATTACTGTGAGTAACTTTATGGTGTGATAATGTTGTAAACATGTTGTCAATATGTATTTTAAGGAAACCTGTTACAACTTCAATTTGAAAAGAATGACACTTCCGAGTGTTTTATTTTTATTAATGTTGTAGTGTTATATTTTGGATACTGCATCTGTAGTTCAATGGTTCCCAATGTTTTTGGTGTTTGGACAGGTGCCGCATCCATACCCTTAGGATATTACCATCTTCCTTTTGTCCTCCTAAGTGGACGAATCCTCTTACTCTCCCCAATAGATGGATTTCTCTGTAGAACCCTTAGATTTTGCCTGTACCACTTCGCATTTGAATAAATAACAGAAATCCATAGAGATTAGGTCCTGTTTTATTAAAAAAAAAGAAAATTAAATATCAAAATCTACCCAGCACATCTTTAAATAAGGCTGGTAGTTCAGCATCTTGGGCATCTATAAGGCACATGTTAAAATTAGGTCACAGCACTGGAACCTCTCCATTGATCATTGTGTCAGCTGACAGCGAGATTACAGTATTGTCAGAGAGAATGATGAATTTTCCTTGCTCGCACCTGCGTGCCTGACTTCTGCTTTCCCCGCTTTGCGCTAATCCGACAACGAGATATGGTGTATTCAGTGTTACTTCCACAGCACGACCCTGCACAATTTGTTATCCACAGAATATTATATTATCCACAGCATGGATCTGTGCAATATAATATTCACTCCATATGACCAATAGCATGGCTTAATGCAATATTATACTCAGGATGTGTTATATTATCCACAGAACAGAACAGATCTCACAAGACCTTAACACAACATGGCTCCTGTATGCTTTCCTTCACCATTTTAACCTAGATTTGCAAGCTGTAGCTGAACTCCCCAGTATTGTATTTCTTCTTGCAGGTTCTGTAATATATTAATAAGCAATGTTTTTTTCATATTTGTGTACTGATGAGTAACAGGTGCCTGCTTCTGTGATTCTTACACAATGCCTCTGATGTATAAAGTTGTGATGTTCACTGACCCCCGTGTTCTGGTTTTGGTTTTGGTTTTGGATCTGGATTAGCTTCGTGTTTTGGTTTTGGCAAAACCGCCCTTGCGTGTTTTGGTTTTGGTTTGTTTCTAAAATCCCTATTTTTTTTTGCTACAATCATATATTTTTTGCTTCCCTCCCCCCTACATTATTAATAATTTCAATAACACGAATTTAAAATCATTTGCTGTCAATTTTGACTACTTCACAGGTCACAATATTATTTTCATACACTTTCAAACAAAGACTGCAGCGATTTGGCTAGATGTTAAGCGACAGAGCAATGACTCAAACACATGGCAGTTCATAGCACATCTAGGAAATATTGCCACAAAGCAGTCGCAGAAAAGAAATGTGGTGCAAGATGGAATTGTCCTTGGATCATGAAATCAGTTATGGTTCATTTGATCGCTCCACCCGTTCATTGGATAACTGTGGTAATTCTACAGCTAATACAAGGCGATGAGCGCTGATCCTGTGTGGGATACGTAATTTTATCAGAAACAGACCAATCCAGGGTGCCAGACAATGCACTAAAAAGAGCCATTGCAATTCACAGCAAAAATAAAGTTCATCACTGAGCTTCTAAGCAGCCCTAATTTCCAAAAAATTATAATTAAAATGCACAGTGTGGAAGTTCTTAGTGTTTACCATAATACCTTAACAAACCAATAAAGACACGGACACCAGATTAACGTTGAAATAAAATATATTTATTAAATGACTAATATTAAAACTAAAGGGGCTGAAAGGTAGACGAGAGCAGGGCAGTCAGCAAACACAAAACCAGTAACGGTGGAAAGGTCAGACCATTGTATCACCAACCCAGGACAATACCTTATCTATTGGCCGGTGCAAAATTTCTGTCCATTGACTGGACCCAACACACGTGATGACAACACCATGCAAATGGAGGAGTAGTGACCTATGACGAGATAACCCAAGCACCATATGCAAACTTACCGACTTCACTGCTCTCCCACCCACGCCAAAGAGATGACTATAAATGCGGCCCGCCAACAACAGCCCTAAAATCAACTCTTGCACTGGAATGACCTCCCACGCTCCATCCGTCTATCCCCTACTTTGTGCTCCTTCAAACGGGCACTCAAAACTCATCTCTTCCTCAAAGCTTACCAGCCCTCCACTAAACCCTCTTTCCATGCTCGCTCTCATCTCCTGGATCCTCCTTTGAAAAGGGTGCGCTTGCTCCCCTCCTCTGACTCCCTCTGTGCCGATTGTCTGTTGCCCTCCCTTTAGGATGTAAGCTCTAATGAGCAGGGCCCTTCTCCCTCCTGTCTCTCTACCTTTTCTTCTGCTCCAACCTCAATATTTTTGCTTTTCCTGGAGCATCTGAAGTCTTGGTATTACTCGTTTATTGTTCTGTACTGTTATTCCCTGTACTGTCCATTGTTTGTACTGTGTTCGGCGCTGCGGAAACCTTGTGGAACCTTATAAATAAATAATAATAATAAATAATAATAATAATAACTCTGAGCTTCCAAAATAGCTGGTCAATAAAAATAATAATACCTACATCGGACAAATTACCCCATCATCTCTAAACAAATGTCCAAATTCGGCTTTAAGTAATGGATGGGAAATGGAAAAACCCCCAGATTGACGAAAAATCTTATTAGCCACCTGGTTAACTTTTCTAACAACCGATGCGATGGCCATAGGGGGCAAATCCGACCTCCAACTACTACGGGGAATGATGTAAGACCAACACAATTTTATCGATGGCCATTGAACAGAAACTGACGAAATGTCATCACAGATTTTTATGATAAGGTCCAAGGATTTAATTTGACCAATGTCATTTCCACCCAAGTGGACCACGAGAATATCAGGGACACCACGCTCAGCAATCTCCCCCGAAAGAACCGACATGAACTGCATCCATCTCATTCCCCGCTGGCCTATCCAAATGACTTCCGCATTCACCGGAAACCACGGACACCTCCGAGCAAAAGCGTGTCTACTCGCCCAGTGAACAAAGGAGTGACCCAAAAACCAAACCGAAATATTTCTGGTATCCACCCCTAAAAGAAATAAACCAATTGTCACTACCACAAAACCAAAATAACACATAATAATTAGACATGAATCCTACAACTTAATGAAAATTGAGAACAACTCAACCATGAGAAATCCAGTGGAAACTAACATGACAAAAGGGGTGATTTTACTTCCAACATTAAATAGAACGAGAAAAGCAAAGGCAGCGACCCAGGTGAAGGTGAAAACCCGGTGGGAAAAAGCCCTTCTCGCACCCGCAAAACGTGGCGAACAGCTAACCCCTGGGTCTACTACCTTAGAAAAGAAAGAGAAGAAAAGGAAGAGCTGCGTAAAAATTAAGCAAAACAACATGGTTATACATCAGGTCTAATGTACCTCTTATAACTACTGGATTTCCATCTACCTAAAGCCTGTATAGCTGTACCGGATGCCCCATCTGCTGCTGCCACTGTCGCTGCGCCAATACGAAAAGAGTGTGTGCCAAATTCAGTCGAAGGTAAACCCAAAAGCCCAAAGCTTTGCACATAATGGCATGGAATTGAAACTTGGTAACCGGGGAACTATCTCTATGAACCAACCAAGCTTCCGCCTGCTGTGGGCATGCTTCTGCTTACTCGTGGCAAAGCCTAACTGGGCAAATACTACCATCCAGCTGCCTTGCTAGCGTTATCCAATGACCCACCCCCAATTGATCTGTTTTAGACCGGGCAATCTTAATTTGAATAGTATCCGGTTTTAAAATGACATTTTTAGCTAAGATTCTTGGACTGAGCTACCAACTCTCCTACTCTCAAAGCCCCGTGAAATGCCATGGAGAACGCTGTGCTAAACAGAGAAGCCTCAAAGACATCCACAGTTATATCTGGCAAAACTCTAATCAACCTGGTCAACAAAAACGTATCTATAGGACGTCTGTGATCTCTGGGTACAGGGTGTAATCTAGACCAACCTTTCAGGGCTTTCTTAACCAGGAATGATTTCGTAGGATCCGAAAGCCCCCGAACCTTTGCCATAAACGATATACCTGCTATTGTAGATGACATGGATGCTTTACTAAAGCCCTCCTGATAGCACCTCAACATAAAATCTTCCATGTTCGAGCCATCGCCTGCTAACCGCCTGCCAGAAGAAAACAAATAACTTTCCCAGCGCTTCCACGCCAACCGGTAAGCCTTCAACGTAGAGGGAGCTAAGGCAGCTTCAGCCAAAAACATTAAGCCGGACCGACCATCTGCCAAATATAAGATGGACAAGCTAAACCTATGGGATTAGCCCCCGGAGCCAAAGATTTAAACCGCCCCCAAACAAAACGGGACAGAGAATCAGCAATGCAATTCTCTATTCCCAAGACATGTTTGGCATGAAAGTTTATGTCATAGTCCAAGCAAAAAAGCACCAGCACCCGCAACAAATTCACCGCTGGTTTGGAAGATGCACTCTGGCGATTGATTGCCTGAACTACCCCCAAATTATCGCACCAAAAGGAAACGTTATGGCCCTTGAGCTGAGAAGCCCACAACTCCAAGGCCACTACAATGGGAAATAACTCTAACATGAGTAAATTTTTTATCAAATCTCCTTCAACCCATTCCTGAGGCCATGCAGCTGCACACCATTCACCCTGAAAGTATGCTCCGAAACCCATGGACCCTGTTGCGTCTGTGAACAATTCTAAATCCCTCGTGGAAATAGGGGGGAAGGCCAAATTCTAACACCGTTAAATCTCCCCAGAAACGATATCCACACCATCAAGTCCTGTTTGATCTCATCCTCTAGTTTAATAAGTGCATGAGGCCTATTCCTACCTGCCGTGGAAAGCTGTAGTTTTCGTCAAAAAATCCTCCCCATCGGAATAACCCTGCATGCGAAATTAAACAGACCCATAGCATCAGATATCATCACCCCTACCTTCGCGATTTTATCCGCTGGCAAACGACAGCAGCCCGCCAACGTGTCTATCTCTATCCCTAGGAAGGACAAACATGTAACCGGACCTTCCATCTTGTCCCGCGCCACCGGTACCCCCATGATCGTAAATAAGGCTCGCGCAGAAAACAACGTATCCGCACACAATGAGGACTCAGCCGGGCCAACAAGCAAAAAATCGTCAAGGTAATGAGCAATGCCCTCGTGTCTTGTCCCCGCTTGAACCGCCCAGTGAAGGAAAGAACTAAATGATTCAAAATAAGCACATGACAAGGAGCAACCCATGGGAAGACATCTATCTATATAATACTCTCCCTTAATTTGAAACCCCATGTATTTGAAAGAACCGGGATGCAGGGGAAGTAATCTAAAGGCCGATTCAAAATCTAACTTTGCCATGAGTGCGCCTGCGCCGAAATGCCTAACCAACAACAGCGCCTCTTCGAATGACTGATAGACAACTGAGCTGATGTCCTGATCAATTGCGTCATTAACTGAACCGCCTTCTGGGTGGGAAAGGTGCTGAATTAAACTAAATTTACCGGGGGCCTTTTTTGGGACTATGCCCACTGGAGAAATAACCAAATCAACTAAAGGGGGAAAGCTGATAGGGCCAATCATGCGCCCCAGGCTAATTTCTCCCCGAATCTTCTCGTCAAGGACCTCCGGAAAAACATAAGCCAATTTCAGATTTCTAGTGGCCCTAGCGTTAACCATTGACCTAATTGGAAGCCGGAAGCCATGACGAAAACCCTCGCGGAGAAAGGCAGCCTGTTCTGCATCTGGGTACAATCTAAGCCATCGCTCTAACACATCATTGCGAATAGGAGAAGGGGCTTTAACCAACATTACCATCGCTGCCACGACCTCTGCCGAGACCGGGGGCACTCCTCGGACACTCTTTGACAGGATGCGGTCCTCGCCAATATGTACAATTGTGCCTGTACCTACACGCTTCACCCCTTCCACACGAGGAATTATTAAACGCAAAGCAACTGTTTTTTGTAAACTGGGGAGCTCCACGTCTCCCCCCTTGCTGAAACAGACTCCCCTGGGCTCCCGCTCCAAAAACGAAACTAGCCCGATTAAGTTTCACAAATAGAAGCAGCCCATAGGCTAAACAACTAATCACTCACCCAGGCCCGGCGCTCCCATTAGGCAAGGTTAGGCACTTGCCTAGGGCGTCGGGCTCTGGAGGGCGCCTTAGAAATAAAATTTGTTTTGTGGCCGAGTGACTTTTAGGTGTCCATTTATCTATTTACCTTCAAGGACCTATGTACTTATGCGCATGCGCAAACACTAAGGAACCGGGAACAGCAGTAAGAGGACCGTGACGGATGGCAGAGATCGTCGCCGCTTGACACCTTCCTGGGACCTGTCCTGTGAGTAGATGGGAGATTGTACTCCTTGATTTATGGACACCTATTTTCATGCATGAACTTTAGAAGCGCTATATTAGAAAGTCAATCTCTTTTAGCGCTAGTTATTACAATGGAAGTTCTGTGGCAGCATACTCTTTTACCACTTACCTGGAATCCCTGGATAGGGTGGAGCATGGTGCTTTCCTTTACTGGAGGACATTAGTGCACATAATATATGTATATAGTACTGTTTCACCGGCCCATTTTCCATTTTTTGTTTTTATTTTGTTTTTTGATCCAGTCTTTTTACATGTTTCAATTTTTTTTGTTCATTATTTTTGTGTTTGTGTCTGCAGACATTTTTATTCTGTGTTCATATTGATTATTGCCTATTTATTTTATATGTTTTGAATATACACTTTGTATTCATCTATTTACCTGTGGTTTCTGCTATTTATATTTAGCGCCGGGGAATTTTGGTTTGTTCGTCTGTGGATACTTGGAGAGGATTTAGGATTACCTCCCATTTCCCCATTTGGCTGCTTTTTTACATTTGGGTGAGCGCTGGTATACTGTTTATCCTTTAAAACTGTGCGGCGCAATGATTTTTAAAGTGTGCTGGGGGGGCAGCGATTTTAACAGTGTGCCTAGGGCTCCAAGGACCCTAGCACCGGCCCTGCACTCACCCACGTGATTTTAACTTTGTTTAGGCTGATGGCCACACTTCCCTTAGTTAGGTACCTTTGACATAAATTGCAGATTACAAACACTTTGTGCAATATTGATGAAACAGCAGCAAAGTGGAAGGTAATACATATACACGTCTATTTAGACATCCATGCTTACATTACTGTGGCTTTTCAAACGCTACAAATGGCTAGACAACTGTTGTCAGGATTTGGGTAAAAATAATTCCACACATAAAAGGTGGATTTTTTGGTCTTATGCCCAGGCATGACAATGACCTCCTTCTTATTACGTGCAAGAACTGCTTCCGCTTGGGCAGGACTTAAACAAACAACATCATCCTCATCAACATCCTCATTAGCGCCCTCGTCAGCTACACAAATATCCCCCTCATCCTGTTGCAATTCCAAAGTGGCATCCTTAATTTGTGTATCACCGGCTACACTTGGGCTGTTCATGCACACATCTGCAGAAATGCTGAAAGGGGCCATCTTTATGGGTACACTATCAGACAGGTCAGGATTACACATAGCACTGGTGGATAGACTCTCCTAAGGGATTTGTGTCATTTCTGAATCTGAACAAATTTTTCTCTAATGCCTTACTGTTTTCTTCCAGCTCAGCTTTTACATGTAAAAGTATTTGGACACCACTTTTGGAGTCCGAATGACAAGATCTTGCTTGATGGTGACTGACCTTACAAGAAGATGCCTCAGTGACAGTTGCAGAACTAGCACTTATAGAGAAAGGCGAAGGCCTCATTCTTTCCTTGCCACTGCGTGTGTAGAATGGCATGTTGGCAATTTTATTTTTTTCTACAGATAACTTTGCCTGACTTACAGGTCTTTTTTTCTTGGCCAAGGTGAAAGGTGTTTTTTTACATTTTGGTTTCCCTGGCTTACAAACACTATGCACTTTTACATAGGCTTTACCAGATGACGTAGAGGGATAACTATCATCATGACTGGTGCCAGCAGCTGCTTGGTGCTCCCGCTCTTCTGTGTACTGCTGTGAATCTATTTTGATAACACAGTACAATGTGACTGCAGATTAAGAAGACCAAGCCTGCCAGACCTATTATTTGTATTTCAGCAATGAGAATTAGCAATGGAACAATGGAGCTCTTCTCTTTGTATGTTACCTATATAACACAGTACAATGTAACTGCAGATTTAGAAGACCAAGGCTGCCAGACCTATTATTTCTATTTCAGCAATGACAATTAGCAATAGAGCAATGGAGCTCTCCTCTTTGTATGTTACCTATATAACACAATATAATGTGACTGCAGATTTAGAAGACCAAGCCTGCTAGACCTATTATTTCTATTTCAGCAATGACAATCAGCAATGGAGCTCTCCTCTTTGTATGTTACCTATATAACACAATATAATGTGAATGGAGTGCAGATTTAGAAGACCAAGCCTGCCAGTCCTATCATTTGTACTTCAGCAATGACAATTAGCAATGAAGAATGGAGCTCTCCTGAATGTCACTGGAGACTTTTAAGAACACTGCTACCCCTCCTCTTTCTTTTCTACCTATGACGCGCTGCCCAACTGCTCTAGAGACAGCCAAGAACTGTGCTACCCCTTCTGTGTCCTTCTGTGAATTGGCGCTGGATCGCCGTGGAGGGCGGTACTTATTGAATACAAAACTTGCAAGAGCCGACGACGTAACATTGACGTTTTGCCTTGTTTTTAATTCTGAGTGCGAGCAAAGTACCTACTTGGAGTTGCATCTGCTAAGTTCGGGTGTGTTCGGTTCTCAGGGAACCGAGCATTAGCATCCCTAATAGAAATCATCAAAGTACAATGAAGGTAATGTAATCTTGTACAATACATATTTGTATTTGTGTCTCACTGCTAGAGTACAAGGGTCATTGCACTGTATTTGTTCAAATGTCATTGCGTTTCTGTGGTCAGTTATGAAAACAGGAAATGGTTTATTGAATGGTAGGCTATATCCATGGAGGTAAGGTTGTGATAATGGATGACTAGCACTGTGCATTATATACATCTGTTGTTGCTCAGTTTTGTAAAGCCCGGACACTTCTTAAGCTCATTAAGAAGGATCGACAATGGTTTTCCAAACAGTGATTTTTGCCAACTTACCTATATGTATTCAGCGCAAAAGCTATAGAAGCACATATTCATACTTAAAATCAATGCCCTTAAAAAGCAGCTTGGCAAATTTATTGGCTTTTGCCTAGTGCACTTTGTAAGTGTATAAAAAAAGCTGAGAGTTTTTTAATTCCTCTGCACTCAAATGTATGGCCTGTTCACACTATACTTGCCCTTACAAGTATGTGCAAGGTAGGGGAGCTGTGATATAAGAAGCACGGCGCATGTTAGTGACGATGGTGCAGAATGTTCAATGGGTTTACCCTGTCCCGCTTATGTATGGCAGATTATTAAGCCGACATAGAGGGGCTGGCTGAATCATCCCTTGCTCCTACCACTCGTAAGAAGTGTCGTGTCACTTGGAACGAGTGGTGCACTTTCCGGAGCAAGTGCCATGGTGGTGAGGAAGGTGGGGACAAGCGCATGCTTGCATTTGTCTGGGCAGGGTTTCAGGCTTGTAAGTCTAGAGCTGCTATGGCAGGGTCACTGGCAGGTATATCATTTTTCGCTAGGCTGCGCGGGGAGTCGTATTACAACAGAAGCTATTTGAATTCCAGGGCATTCAGGGGTTGGGGCGAGAGAGCTCTTGGTAGCTCTGGAACAGAGGAGGCCCATTAGTGACCCCCTGTTCGGTAGCTTATTGGACGTGATCCCAAGGGTGGAGCGAGACAGCTATTGAGGTGACTTTATTTTGCGTGGCCTATGACACTAATTGTGTCCTCCAAGTCCCCCCCTCCTTTGAGGTATGCTTGGTAAACACGTGGTTTTATCTGGCAGTTCTGTGTGCTGCAAGGTGAGGAAATCTAAATCAGACAAACTGGGCTGAGGCGCTGGGTAACATTGGTCCCAAAAGTGGATTGCTCTGTTTGCCGGATTACAATAATCAGTGAATTTGCTTACCTGCTGCCGAGTGGGGCTCTTCCATGGCTAGTGCATGGAGATGGTTCCCCCCTCACTAGGTACCAGTTTTCCATGTTTTTTTAATGTACCTTGGTGGCTATGGGTATGGACGGTTCTCAGTTTGGCACGCATTGTTTCCATATTGGGGCCACCACATCTGCTGCGGCTGCTGGGGCATCAGGGCACGCCATATAGAAGTTAGGGAGGTGGAAAACTGATGTGTATAAACGATATATATGACCCTCTCTTCCCTTGACTTTTCTGCTCAACTAGCTCTCTCTGCTGTGGGGGCACAAGGTTTCGGCTGCTGGTGCTTTTGGAGGCAGGACACAAAGGGATTTCTCCATTTTTTCCTCAAAAAAATGGGACTGCATGGCACTTGGCACCACAAAGTTTTATGGTTTTACCTTTGCTTGTTTTACCTTCGCTCCCCTCTTTTGTGTCCTTCTTTCACTTTGTGGAAATGTACACTTCTTAAGTCTCAAGGCCATTTTGTTTTTTTTTCCTTTTCACATTCATGTTTCTTGGAAATGTGCTTATTTGTGTTATATGCTAATGTTTATATTGTTTGCTACTGCTGATCTGGGTGTTTGGACACTCGTATGTTCATAGGGCTGCATTACTTAGGGCAGCAGGGGGCACATCTTCTTTTCCGGGGTCAGTAGTGGTCCAGTGGATAGGTCAGAGGGGTTTACGGTGGCCCGGTTTTAGGAAACTCCGTAAACGAGGTAGCAAAACGACGGGTGTCCCATATTTTGGTAGTTCATTTGGGGGGGAATGATTTGCGCTTAGGAAAACCTGTTGATCTTATTTTCTCGATTCGGTCTGAGTTGGAGTGGGTCTGTACCTCCTGGCCCGACCTTATTATATACTGGTCTGGAATTGTGCCTAGGCTGAATTGGCATTTCTTTTGTGATGGCCTGGTGGCCAATGAGGTATGGAAGAAGGTTAACTCGGTAATAGCCCGGTTCACTTGATCGTTAGGTGGTGTGCGGATTGAACACTGGCTTGTTCATTTTCAGAATCCATGTCTTTATAGGCCAGATGGTGTTCATTTGAGTGATGAAAACATGTTGTTGTTCATAAGAGATGTTTATAAGGGCGTTGCAGAGGTGTTGTAGGTGTGGTGGCGGGCCGCGGCTCTAATAGATCTGGGTGTAGCCAGAAATCGCAGTGCAGTCGACGGCCAGTGGTAAGGGCACATTACGGTAGCGGGCACACTTAACCCACCTTTTTGTAATTGAATTGGCTATAGTCTCAGTCCAAGTACCGCCCGGGCGGGTTCTGTAGTACCCGGGGCGGCTGCCCCATTTAAGGTAGATATGTGCATCTGGTGTTTGTTGGTTGTCCCCTGTTTGCGGATGTCCCATGGCAAATGCTGGGGCATCCTGGTTTGACTGGCGGATGTCGAACTGACTGCTCTCTTTCTCCACCACCATACCTTTACAAAATAAATTCCTTTGCTTTCGCCACATCTAAGTTGTTGCATCATTTATTTTATGTTTAGTTAAATGGTGTGAGAGTTTAAGCAAAGGAATGAATTTCAGCCGTTAAGCATTTTATGGACCTGTATTTCTTGCGAATACCATCTTTACTGGACCTGCATCTCCCAGAAACCTTTGTGTTGGACCAGAAATACTCATTGCCTTCTGTCCTGGACCAGAGCCTTTGTCATTATCATCTGTGGACCAGGAACTAATACAATACTTTGTGCCAAACAAAAAAAACGTAAGATCCTAAGATATAGCTCAGTATTATTATTATTATTATTATTATTATTATTATTATTATTATAGCTTATTTATATAGTACAAATCATATTATGCAGTACTGTACAGAGAATATGTAGTCACTTCCATCAGTCCCTGGCCAAGTGGAGCTTGCAATATAAATTCCCTATCACACCAATGCAGACTACGGTCCATATTTCTCAGAGCCAACTAAACTAACAGTTTGTTTTTGTACTGTGGGAGGAAAAACATGCAAAAACAGAGAGAGAGCATAAACTCCACACAGATAGGGCCTTGGTCAGAACCAAACTCATCACACCAGTGCAGTGAGGCAGCAATGCTATCCACTGTGTCACCATTCTGCCCCAACAGAATTCAACAGATTCCTTAGTGTTGGACCACTAGCACATTCATTTGTGATGCATTATTGTAAGTGCATTTTATATGCATGTTAAAGTGTGTTATAAAGAAGCATATACAGCTAAACCACTGGTGTCATTCTGGTATGTACTTTATGGTGTGTCTGCTTTTCTTAGAACTAGTTTTCCTATGTTTCAGCAAGCCATATATAAATACATCAAACCGGTGATCTATTCATAGAGCCCTTAATTAAAGGGGTTGTCAAGTTAAATTCAAAATCCCTCTTAGCTCAGGAGAGAACATAGGAAAAAATGGGCACTGCATGAAAAAAGGGGCTTTGCTAGAGTCATCCCATCAGGAATGCCCCAGGTACTAAAGTTCTAAACCTTTCAAATTGCCCCCTAGACAAAGCATCCGCCATCCCATTCTCCACACCAAGCATGTGCCGATCTCGTAAGACAGGCTGTGCCATACCAACTGCCGCAGAAGCGTTATCACCGGAGGTGAAGTGGCTCTCTGGCTATTGATCGCCTGCACTACTCCAAGGTTGTCACACCAGAAAACTATTTGTTTTCCAACAAAACTGCCTGCCCAAAGCTCAACCGCCACTACTATCGGAAAAATCTCCAGGAGTGTTAGATTAGCTGTCCAGCCGGACAGCACCGATTCCCTAAGCCAAATACTTCAACGTGTCCTTCCACTCCTGTGGGCGGGTCTCTAAGTAACAGGTGACAAAGAGGTAAGCGACCGTAAGCCAGTTCTTATAAGATTTATACATAGTTTCTCCCCCACCCCCGCGCGACATTGCAGCCGCCACAACTTACTTGCCCTGTTTGGACATGGCAAACATATCCACATACCTGCCTTTGTCAATTTTATCCCAAACAGAATTACGGACCCCCTAAAACATGGCCGTGCCAGCACAGCACACCATTTCCCCCCCAGAGAGATGGGATCCCTGCAATGCCCGGGCCTACTTGCCGCCTACGCTGTGAGGTAGGACCCCGTCCCCAGAATACTTTAGACTGCGTGACATCATGCGAACTTGATGGAGCACAGGTCTCCGCCCCTATGTGGCCAGAAGGAACCTGCTTATTAATATGAGGTTGGAAATGCTTGCTAGGGTTAGGCCCTTGTATGTACTCCTGGATGTTATGACCTGTGCAGCTGAGTTCCCCCCGCCTTGAGGACCTACTGTCCACTTCTGAAACATCCCTGGCTGCCACATGGGGCCTGAGGGGGTCATTGCCAACTACCTGCATGACTGCTAGAGACCCACCTGAAATCTCACCGAGGGGAGACACTGACGACTGCTGCCTGAGCTGAGGAGCCCGTCTACTGCCCTTATGAGACTGCTCCCAGGACCTACTGTCCCGATCTATGGAAGAGGGATTACACCCCCTTCCGCCCTATCGCCCCTGTGCTGAACGCAACCTTGCCGTAACATCCCCTGCACTCCCTGAGCCTGCTCACTGCTCGGGGATGCGCCGTAAGTGCCGTACAGCGAGAGGACCAGGGATTGCTGTATCCCTCTGCCGCTGAGGGTAAGATGTGAGTCCGCTCACCCCCCTGCAGGGCGAGCGGGGCACTCTAGAGCTTAAGCAGGAGCCGGGGCCAGACGGGGGATGAGAGGGGGTCCATGGAAACGGAAATACCCAGGAGGAGAAAGAAGAAGTTAAGAGATGAAAGGAAAGGATGGGGGCACAAGGAGGTCGAGAGACAAACAAGAAAGGGGGGGGGGCAAAGAAGGCACTGAAAAGGGAGGGAGGGGGGGAGGGGAAAGGAAGAAGGGGATATGAGACTGGGCGAATAGAAGGAGGAGAGGGGTACAAACAAGCACAGTAAATTGAAAAGGAAACAACAGGGAATTGGATAGGAAAGAGAAAGCAAGCAAGGCAGAGAGTGAGAGGCTGAAAGCAAAACAATGAAAAATGCACTAGGGACAGGCAGGGAAGAGAGTAATATTTATTCACAAATGTCCAGCTGCACAAGAGACTGCTTATCCTCCGCCCATCCCATATATCACTGCCAATGATTCCTCCTCCGGGACATCAGATGGGCGTACTCCCTTAGTCAAATTATTAGCTCTCAGAGTACCACTACAGTCCACAAATCCAGCCTCAGCTTTTAAAATCCCTCGAGTTTAAATTCAGCCCTCAGTTCCTATTACTGAAGGTTCTGAAATATAGCGGTCCAGCACAAAACACATATTGGTTCAGCCCAGTGGTTTGTTGGTGAGTATCCTCCAGTACAGAGGATGCTAAGATGCTGGTCTTTTTATTGAAGTATCTATGAGGCCCTCATTCAACACCAAGGGTTTTGAGAGATACAGTTCTAGCACATAAGGTAATGAAAGATATCCATCTAGCAATTAGAGATACGGGACAAGCTCTTAAGGGGCTTTGAAGATACTGGTCCAGCATAAATATTTCTGAACAATATTAGTGAAGCACAGAGGATACCAGCAGATAGTAATCCAACTTGCAAAATGTTGGAGATACTGGGCCAGCACTGGTAAAATGCTGAGCAGTGGGGAATATTACAGATAATTGTACAGTACTGATATTGGTGCATCACAGAGGTATCTGGGAGATATTGATCCAGTTCTTTAGAAATTGTGAATTCTGGTTAATTACTGAAAAAAATTGAAAGATACTAGCCATGCACAAAGATGGGAGATACTGGTTAAGCACAAATAAATCTGGGAGATGTTGGTCTTGCACAACTAATTCAAGTTGTTATTGGTCTATAATGGAGGATTCTGAAATATGTCGGCAAAAGCATAGAAAATACAGCAAAACATGCATTGCATTGCAGAATGCTTCATTTTCTTAAACGTTATTAATAAACATGTACTATATTATCTGGTCTATATTATCTAGACATGTTCACTGACCCCCGTTTTCTTGTTTTGGTTTTTGGATCTGGATTAATTTTGTGTCTTGGTTTTGGCTTTGGGAAAAACCCCCTTGTGTGTTTTGGTTTTGGTTTTGATCCCTATTTTTTTTCTAAAATCCTTATATTGTGCTAAAATCACATAATTGTGCTCTACATTTTTTCATACATTAATATTAACCGCAATAACAATAATTTCAAATCATTTGCAGTCACCTCACAGGTCACAATATTATTTTCATATACTTTCAAACAAAGACTGCAGCGACCTGGCTGAATGCTAAGCGACAAAACAATGACACAAACACACGGAAGTTCATAGCACATCTAGGAAACATTTCCACACTGCAGTGGCAGAAAAGAAAAGTGGTGCAAGTTAGAATTGTCCTTTGACCCTCTCACTCACCCTTATGTAAGATATTGAAAAGGACATGTACAGGTTAACAAAGCAAGCACTCCAGCGACAAGGAGTGCCACTTTTGTGGCTGAAGTGCTTGGTTTGTTTAAGCTCCAACAAAACAAGCTAACAATGGGGTTAAGGCACCTAAGCAAACATTGCTGTTAATGAACTCTACTGTGGCAAGTCATGCACCAGTGGAAACAGTTCTTGCCAGTGATTAGAAGAAGGCCATTGTCATGCCTGGGCATAAGACCAAAAAATCCACCTCTTATGTGTGGAATTATTTTTACAAAATCCTGACAACAGTTGTCTAGCCATTTGTAGCATTGTAAAGCCACAGTCAGTAGAGCTAGGGACCTTAATCATCTAGGATCCTCATCCATGTTACGCCTTTTGAAGCGAGTTCATGGAAAGCTTTTGTGAAAATCAGAAACTTATGCTAAAAAATAACAACAAGCAGTCCAGCATCAGCTACCTCCCTTCTCTCAGCTAGATCCCAGCACCTGCAATCTACACCCCCAACACCTTCATCATCAACATCCTCACAAGTGATCAGAGTTAGTCCTGCATCCAAGTTTCTATGGTGAGATGACTTCTCCCCTATCCAGGACTCCTCAGAAGAATCCTGGAGTGTTAGGCCCACTGCTGCTCCTGCTGCTGCTGGGGATGCATCTTCAACCCAGAAGCAGACCAAGAAGAAGACTACTAGTAGTTTACAACAATTGACTGTTAAACAATCATTTGCAAGAAGAAGCAAGTATGAAAGCTGTCACCCAGTCGCAAAGCGGATCACAGACGCCATGGCGATTATGCTAGTACTAGATCTGCATCTAATATCCCCTATTAATGCAGCTGGTTTTAAAACAGTTACTGGAGGTCTTCTGTCCCTGTTACCAAATTCCATCATGACACCATTTTACTAGAAAAGCTATTCCTCACCTCTACCAGAAGGTAATTATTGGGCTACAAAATGCCATTCTATCCACTGTACACTTAACTACAGATATGGGGACAACCGGAACTGGGCAAGCTAAAGATTATATGACTGTGACAGCCTACTGGGTTGGTGATTCGCCTTCACCAGCAGGAACAGCAGCAGCATGTACCCAAGTATGTCACATTTTTCAGAGGCAGGCTACTCTGTGTATTATCTGCTTCACTAAGAGGCATATTATTATTATTATTATTATTATCGTAGATTTGTAAGGCACCACAGTACTCCACAGCGCCGTACAGTAGGGAAAACAAGGACATACATAAATGATGCTCATTAAAGAGCTTACATTCTAAAGGGAAGAAGGGACAGCTGAAACAAGAGGAGTGAGTGTGGCTCAGAATGGAGATTGGGATAGTTGTGAGGGTGCATTAGTTTGAATAGTGGTATCGTGAATAAGGCCACCTCAAAAAAGAGATGGGTTTTCAAAGAGCATCTAAAGATTTGAAGGCTGTGGGAAAGTCTGATTGAGCGTGGTAGCGAATTCCATAAGAGGGGAGCAGCACGGGAGAAGTCTTGAAAGCGGGAGCGAGAGGTGGTTATCAGACACGAGACAAGGCGCAGATGAGAGGTAATACCGCTGACAACCTGTTTGAAAAACGAAGGTATGTTATTGCAAACTGGCTTACCCTGCTTGGACTCCCCTGAGGATATTTGATTTCTGATAACGCCACCAATATTGTTAGAGCATTACAGCGGGGGGAATTCCAACACATTCCTTGTTTTGCTTACACAATCAACTTGGTGGTACAGAACTTTTTTAAAAAAATGACAATGACATGCAGGAGATGCTGTCTGTGTCCCGCAATATTTAGGGTCATTTTCGGGATTGTGCAACAGCATGTAGGAGGATGCAGCAGCTGCAAGAAGAATATAATTTAGGGGAAGTGTACTTTAGTCCAGCGCAGTGGAGAATACTTTCCGTGTTGTGCAAGGTGCTGAAACCACTCGAAGTAGTCACCTGTGAAGAGAGTGCAGACACTGTTAGCTTGAGTCAAGTGATTCCCCTAATTAGACTTTTTGAAAAGCAGCAAGAGAAATTGAAGGAGGAAATGAAACAAAGCAATTTCGCTAATTATGTTTGAGTTGTAGATTAAGTACTTTGTTTGCTTCGCCAGGATCTAAGAGTTATCAACATCTTGAAATCGGATCATTACATTTTGGCAACTGTGCTTGTTCCTAGATTTACAACCTATGTCTTCTCTTTCTTTCCAACTGACCCAGATCTCAAGAGATGCAATGAGCTCCTGGTGAGCAAGATGACAGCTTAAGTGTCATGTGACAGGACGGCATCTCCTCCTTCAGTTTCTCACTCAACTGCTGCTAGGAAAAAGGTACTTATAGAATCGGAAAATTGCGAGATCCAACGATGTAGCGATGATGTTTTGCCTCATTTTCAATTCTGAGGGCGCGCAACAGCACCAAGCCGGCATGGCACGGTATACGGATCTACTAAGTTTAGGTGTGTTCGGTTCTCGGGGATCTGAGCCTGAGCATCTCTTATATTAACTAATACAGAGAGTAGTGACAAATTTGTATTTATGCTTGTGACTTCTAATACCAGTTGCATAGAAACAGGAGACAATTTAGACACCCCAAAAAGGGTGGAATCTGCTTGAGCCCTCCTTATTTATACATTAGTGTGAATACTAATCTGACTGTAAGAGCAAGCAGCAAACAGAATCCCCACTGTGTTATTATTTAAAAGGGTTTTCCAATTGAGTTTATTTTATTTTATTGTATTCACTAAATAGATTGCTTTTTCTTTCTGGCTTATTTCCTTGCTTTTTGGTCATGTCTTTATACCAGTAGGCTGAGTAAATGTCATCTGCAGGTGAAAATACGTCAACATCAATAAAAACTCAAAAGCATCCAGTTAAAACGCTCTTTTAACTAATTTTGTTTGTCTACTATACATGAATGGAGACTCTCAGAATAAAAATATTTTAGTGCAGTGACAAAAAAATGCTACAAATTTTCACAGTCACAAATTAATTTACTGAACATGCAAACTGCAGACCATCTTATTAATGACCTAGTCTTGATTTGCCGTCTGTAGTCGTACTACAGGTCACAAGCGGACACCTTACCCATTTGTGTAATCTTATGGGCAAACAACATCCATTATGACCAGAACACAAAGAACGGACGTGATGTGTTACAACTACAAGAAAATAATTAAGTTCTGTGTCAATATCATTATTTGGTGCGGTCCTAAACACACCAGACCCGTGTTTATTTAACTACAATTAAATGCTAGTTTCACATTCATGTTAAAGACTGTTCAAGCAAAGTCTGTTTGACGCACCATGTGTAAAATTGACTTATTTACACTAAATGCCAAGATGTATTGTCTCGGGAGGTCAATAAATACCCTGCCTATTTCACAATCAATATTGACTTTCTACATCAATAAATCTTGAGCTTGGACACAGTCAAGAGTAAATGCTTGCTAATTGTTCTGTGCTTGGTAATGATTAGCTGGCTGTATTAGTGAATATTCATTCATTATTACAGTCAACAAACTCCAGGAAAGATATATTTCTTCTGCACCAAAAAATTACTAGTGAAACACGTCTTCCTTTTCTCGCCACCTCATAATCAGTCAAGGGATAAGATTTACAAGACAGAGCTAAGTACCAAGGCTCCTTAAGTTCTAAATCTAGGCCTTAAATGTTACATATATGCTTTTCTGTCATCTCCTCTCGAATTCTCTCACTTGGGAAAAAAACTATGCATGTTCATGAATATACATATATATATATATTTCAAGTCATTTACGGTCAATTTTGACCAACTCACAGGTCACAATACTATTTTCATACTCTTTCAAGCAAAGACAGCTTGTGGATTAAGTGTGGATGGCTTTTCGCTGTTCCTCCATCTGCAAAAAGACATATAGGGTGGAATTCTACCTTGTCACCACCTCTTGCTTCAGTTGGTGGCAGGGCAAATTAAGTTGCTCTTGTAGCTGTTACAATCGCATACATGCTGTTGCCAAATGCCGGAAATGTCCAGATATTTTACAGGCCACAGACAGCATCTCCTGCACGTCCCTTCATTTTTTAAAAAGCTCTGCACCACCAAGTTTATTTTGTGAGCAAAACAGGGAATGTGATGAAATTCACCCAGCTGTAATGCTCTCACAATATTGGTGGCGTTATCAGAAATGACATATCCTGAGGAGAGTCCAAACAGGATAAGCCATGTTGCAATGACATCCCTCTGAAAAATGTGACATTCTTGGGTACATGCTGCTGCTGTCCCTGCTGGTGAAGGCGAATCACCAACCCAGTGGGCTGTCACAGTTATATAATCTTTAGTTTGCCCAGTTCCGCTTGTCCACATATCTGTGGTTAAGTGTACAGTGTGTAGAACGGCATTTTGTAGCCCAATAATTACTTTTTTACGATACTTCTGGTAGAGGTGAGGAATAGCTTTTCTAGTAAAATGGTGTTGTGATGGAATTTGGTAACAGGGACACAAGACCTTAACTAACTGTCTAAAACCAGCTGCATTAATAGTGGATATTGGATGCAGATGTAATACTAGTATAGTCGCCATGGCGTCTGTGATCCGCTTTGGGTGACAGCTTTTTTATATATATATATATATATATATATATATATATATATATATATATATATATATATATATATATATATCTATATATATCTATATCTATATATATATATATATATATATATATATATATATATATATATATGTATATACATACATATATAGCAGATTTATTGTTCCAACTGGATGGGTATACACACATGTGAATTAGGGGTAAATTATCAAGCTGCAAGTTTCTGGAGGGTTTGAAAAGTGGACATTTTGCCCATAGCAACCAATCAGATTCCAGTTTTCATTTATTTTGCACATTCTACTAGATGATAGCTAGAATCTGATTGGTTGCTATATGCAACATCTCCACTTTTCAAACCCGGCGGAAACTCGCAGCATGATACATTTACCCCCTGGGCTCCTGACCTCTGGGATAAAAAAGGTTTTCTGTATAACCCAGTACTGAGGTTTTATCTGCTTCTTGAATATTTTTGCTGTTCAGATCCACAAATGAATTTTAATTTAGGACTTTTTTTATGCCAAAGAAGTTTTATTTCTCTTTTTATATAACATTTTGATATCCTAGAAAAAAGTTGCTAGTGAAAAATAAAGGATCAAGGAATGAAGGGCCTGATTTCTGAGTACATCCAGCTAAAGGATACCATGTTGCGCTGTAATATGTTTTCCTATGCAGGGAAAATACTGCATACTTTTGCATGCATCGTACAAATACTGACCAGCTTTATTTTTACATAGCGATTTAGAGGCATATTTATCACTTTCTGGCGATAAGGCTGATGCACCCATCCCAGAGTAATAAACATGCTACTTATATATTAAATGGAGTACAGTTGGGGAGAAGTGAGACAGAAAAGGACATAGGAATACTAGACAGGAAGCTGAGTAGCTGCACACAGTGTCAGACAGTGGCTGCAACGTAGAGATGGTCACTGACCCCTGTGTTTTGGTTTTGGTTTTGGATCTGGATTACCTTCGGGTTTTGGGTTTGGCAAAACCGCCCTTGCGTGTTTTGGTTTTGGTTTTGTTTGGTTTTGTTTTGCAATTTTGTTTACAAATCATTTTTTTTTGGCCTAAATTAACCTAATTTAGTGCTCCACCTGTTTCTTGGACAAGTAAGGTAATTCTAAAGCTAATAAATTAGGAAGAAAACAGCTTAATCCCTGGTAGGCCGTCTTCCTCTCCATCTTAGCCTATTGGCAATGCAGCCATCATCTTTGGGTGTATTACACCCTACACTTATAGTTAAATATAAAAGGAAATGGACAAAGGCAGTTTGGTTTCTGTCTGCATCAGCCCCCTTCCTCCTCCACTTGTAGTAAAATAGAATAAAAACATCCGGTATAGACTGTACAATAAAAATAGAAATGGACAAAGGCAGTTTGGTGTCTGTCTGTATAGCCCCCCCCCCCCACCTCCACTTGTAGTTAAATAGAAAAGAAGCAGCCTGCATAGAGACTGTACAATAAAAATAAAAATGGACAAAGGCAGTTTGGTGTCTGTCTCTGTATGACACCCTACCCTTATCGTGAAATTGACAAAGCAGCAGTCTTTCAAGACTGTATGTGATATAGAAATGCCCCAAGTCCCTTTCCTATTTGTGGGTAGATTGCACCCTACACTTATAATAATGCTTATACTTATACTTATTTTTTTGGGGGTGTGTTTTTTTCCCTGATTTAAAAAGACTATGTAATTTTACATAGGCTTTACCAGATGACGCACAGGGAAGACTACCATCAGGACTGGTGCCAGCACCTGCTTGCTGATCCTGCTCATATATGGACTGCTTTGAATCCATTTGAATGAGCCCAAAGAACTTGTAGTGCAAAATATTCAATAGATAGTGCTGCTAGATATGACTTTTTGCAGCCAGAAAAATTATTGTTTCACACTGGGGAACATAAGACACCAAAAGCACTTGTAGTGCAAAATATTCAAAAAAAATGCCTCCTCTATCCTCCTTTCTTCCTGCTCTAACAATTGCTAGAAGAATTGCTAGCAGAATTTCAATAATAATAGAAAAAATAAGGTATACAATAATTGATCTGTCCCTGTTCTAATACAGCCTGTGACCTAACCCTGCTCTCTCACTCTGTCAAATGGCGATGGATTGCTGTGGAGGTGGGTATTTATGCATTTCAAATTTCGCGAGAACCGAGCTCCGAAATACGAATATGTCACGATGAAGTTTTGCCTCGATTTCGAATCCGAATGGGCGGGAGAGTACCGAGCCTGCTCAGCTCGGTACTCGGATAGGTGAAGTTCGGGTGGGTTCAGTTCTCGGGGAACCGTGCCCGCCCATCTCTACTGCAAAGGCTAATAAATTCATGGCCAGCATGAAAGGGGAATAAAAGGATGTGGTGCAAGAATAGTACTACTGTTGTATGTCAAAAGTTAGACCACATCTTGAATATGGGGTACAGAATTGTCCACCTTATTTTAATAGCAACATAGGGAAATGTAGAGAGTGCTCACAAGTAGTCAATCTCATTAATAAAGGGAATGGTAAGGGTAAAGGGAGATTAAAAAACTAGGAAACTTGGAACTTTTCATGCCATTGACCATATAGAGAACAAGGCGTAATGTTGGAAGAAACCGTATGAAGAGCTATGGTTAAGCTGTGTTAGCACAGGGTGGACTTGATTTTTGCTTTAGAGCTCTATTAAATATGTAACTATAAAGCCTAGAACGCAGAAGTAAACAGTAAGAATTGACTCGAACGTGAAGAAACAAAGAAATGACAATGTGCATTTGGTCAATACTGAATAATAGGGACATTTCCAGGGACAAATAATTAATACCTGGAAATTTGTAGTTTTATGACCTTGCTAATGAGATCTAAAATTTGTAAAATCATTACTCATATGTCTGTCAGAAGTCTCTCTTGGTTCAGATGCCCATTTGCTGCAGGACCACATAAGTGTCACATGGGCACCTATTGCTAACGTATTGGCTGGAAGTGTGACATCAATTGTGTGTTTTATATTAATGTAAACACTTTCAACCTGAGCTTAAGTGAAATACTTTGGCATATACCAATGAGTTGACACCTTAACAGAATAAGGGTCATCATTGTTGGACTGGGGTATAAAGGGCCTACTAGGAAGAGCTATACTACACACATGCATGCCAGAGTAGAGGAAGAGGTCAGGAGATGTTGTGATGTAGAGTAGGTGGCAGAGACCTCGGGCAGTGGGCCCTACTGATATCAAGGAGTACCAGTCTGATACTGGGGGGTCATTTACAAAATTGCATGTCCACTGTATAAATGCCATTTTGTTATGCTCCTTTTGCAATGTGTGCATTTATATGGGTTCACTCGTGCCATTGCGCTAAAAGATGGTCTTACTATGGTGAAAAATTAACTCCTGGGGGTAAATGTATCAAGCTGAGAGTTTTCCGGCAGGTTTAAAAAACCAATCAGATTCTAGCTATCATTTATTTAGCACACTCTGCAAAATGATAGCTAGAATGTGATTGGTTGCTATAAGCAACCTCTCCACTTTTCAAATCCGCCGGAAAACTCTCAGCTTGATACATTTACCCCCTGATATAAGAAACAAGGTGCATACAGGCATTCCTTCCTAAATGCAGGCTATGTGCAGTAAAGTACCCATCGTATTGTAAATACATGCAAAAAGATACAAATGTTCCTGGACAACATATTAAATAGTCTTTTGGGTATGGATATTATATGCAGTTTGAGGTCATTGCCATGTTAGTGGGTGACAGCAGAACCTAGTTTTTACACATCCTTGGAAGTTCCAGAAGTCCGGCGTTAACTATTGTGATGTCTTTGGCACTATCCTGTTAGATAAACAGGTGTATTTGCGCAAAAAAGTAAATGCATTACTTGTATTCTGTGAGTAGTTAATGTCCATTTATGGATTGGATCTACTTTTTAATTATTGAGCTCATTATGAGTAATTGGACAAAAGTGGCTCTGCTGCTGTTTGCCAAATCTTACTTTACAGGTAGACTGAGAGATAGATGAACAGATGACAGCGCTATGTAGTGCAGTAGAAGTGATCATGATAGACTGAGAACAGTGTATGCGCTTAATGTGTTTTCTGAGCCTGACAGGTTTGTTAACTCATTTTCCATCTGATGAGAAAGTAAAAGTCTGGCCGACAAAATGATTTACTCCGTGTGTGGAGAGAGTAATCTTTCCATCATCACTGTTCCTAATCTGTGGCAGCTTTACATGTCACCCAGGAATGTCAGACCAGTGTATTGTGTGACTGTGGTAACAAATGAGACCTGGATGTGGCCATTGTTCTAGCTTCTGACCTGCCAGAACTTGAATCATGTAGCAAGTGTAACCCTTTGCTAGGTTTGAGCAATGTGACAGACTGAAATCCTGGCCTGTTCTGAAATTTCAATTAATTCTCCATATATTATCAGTACGGACAATACAGAAATTGAAACTCACGTAAAAAGTTTAAAGATGCATATTGTGTAGTGGACCCGTCGTTGGAAAGCTGTTTTAGTATGTTCACTGATAAAATCCATTCTGTTACTTATAAAGCTACAAATATGATAGCCCTCAATGATTACATTTTGACTGCTCTGCAGAAACAAACATAGATACCCATTTTCAGCTTTCTCCCTTGGAGCAATCTCATAAGCATGAGAGCTTATGGGATTGGATGAGACAGCACATGCTGAAGCTACCTGTCGATTCCCCGACATGTACAATTTCACTGGAGTTTCAGTATGCATAGAATTTGTTGTTTCTGTTTTCAGGTAAGTAACTTTGAAGTGAATGAGCTACACCCAATTACTAACCCCAAGATGTGCTCTCAAACATTGATAGGGGCATATTCAATTAGCTTTTGGATTCGCGGTAACGCGCGTTACCGCGAAAAGTGCGCGTTCTTGCGGGTATTATGGTACCGCATTAACGCGGATTTTCGTTCGCAACCCTATGGGCTGCGAATGAAAATCCACGTTATTGCGGTACCGTGTATTACGTTTCGCGGCTGTTCCGGCGCGTTACCGCGAATCCAAAAGCTAATTGAATATGCCCCATAGTGTTAAAAAATAGACCGGATGTCCACTGTGCAGGATTGATTAGATGATCAAATTTTCAATGTACTTCTCCAGGGTAAATTTTCATTATAGTCAGCTTTTAACTCTTTCTTTTCTATGGAACAGATAAACCTACCTTTAGCCAGTCAGAACACAGGGCTAGACCAACCTGTAGCCAATGAGATCATTGTCTGTTGCCTAATCAGAGCATTAGAAGACTCAGAGCACAAAATGTTAACAGAGCTTACTGTATGAATTCTATCATGGAACACATCAAACGAGTTGTATCTGTGTTTTTGATGTTGTGTTTTGAGTACATGTCAGTAGATGGATCAGCGACCACAGTAGGTTGCCTAAAGATGGGAAATTGTCAATCATAGCAGAGTTTTGTATAATGCACCCCACTTTTAGGATAAGCAATAGTACATGGTATGCTCATTGCTGACCTTCCCATAAGTATACTTTAGCACACAGACACACAGTGTATACACACTCTATCGTATTTACATTATTGTCTTCGACTACACAACTGCTAATCGTCACTGTGGAAAAACAGCCATAAAAGTGGCATTTAGAAATTGCATTTTAAACATCACATTTTTTGTCTGCTTGAGAACTTAATAAAAGTGTTCATGATTTATGAAGCAGTACTAAGACCCAGGTTGTGCAGTTTTATTTAGGCTGAAACTTTCAGTTTGATGACAACAAGCTGGTAAAAGAGAATATACACAATAACTTTAAAATGATTTCGGAGAAATTCACATTAAAAAATGAAGAGTCTTCAGTTCAGTGGTCCTTTAATTAAAGCAAAACGCACACGACTAGCAGGTACTTGCAATGAAAATGGGATTTAGAAAACTAAAGAACTTATCGATTTAATAAGCCTTAAAGTAAAATCAATATATCATAATAATCCAATATCCAGCTCGTTGTAGGCTACGAATGACCGTTATACTACCTCACAGGAGAGTGATTTTTATATAATACCATGCTGGCATATCCAGTGAAAAAACTAAAACATAAGGAGGGTGTATTGTGTCTTCTTGGGTGTATAAGGAGGGTGTATTAGTAGTCATCTTGCTTTAACAGAAAAATATAGACTTGGCCATTAAATTACATTCTTACTTTTCTGGATTACTTGTTAAATTATAAGGTATGTATGGGTTAAGGTTGTAGTCAACTAAGTGGGAAGAGGAAGAACAGGTATAATAAAAAAGCAGATAATGTATTTAATTCTTTATGTTCTATGATCTGAGTCTAGCACCTAATTTGCCATTTTGTTGGATATACCATGATTTATTTTTTTAAAGCATCAATCCCACATAGTCTTTTTTCCTTTAAATAGCAAGTTAAGTACCTTTTAAACATGCATCTGATAGATATATTTCTTAGCTGTCCTCCTACAAATAATTATCTCTTTTTCAAAATGTTTTGGGTAGACAATTATGGCTGAAAGTCACACACATACAGGCTCACAGCTCTCAGCATGTCACGTAATGTGAAGATGTGGAAGAAAGAGGGAGATTGGATTCTACAGTGCACAGAGCAGATTGAGATCAGAGGAGTTTCCAAAGCCTGCTCAGTCCATTATGTGCCATGCGACTGTGGTTACCATGGTATTCACATGACACTACCAAACCCTGCAGAATTATAAATCATTAATGGCGGCTTGAAGAAACAAATCAATGAAAAATTCTAATTACCAAGCTGCTTTTTATTAGAGATGTTCACTGATCGCCGGGCTCTGGTTTTGGTTTTGGATCTGGATTAACTTTGTGTTTTGATTTTGGTTTTGTCAAAACCGCCCTTGCGTGTTTTGGTTTTAGATCCCTATTTTTTTCTAAAATCCCTATTTTTTCGCTAAAATTACATAATTTTGCTTCACCGCTACATTATTATTAACCTCAATAACACTAATTTCAAGTCATTTGCAGTCAATGTTGACCACCACACAGGTCACAATATTATTTTCACACACTTTCAAACAAAGACTAGAGCAGTTCTTGCCAGTGATAAGAGGAAGGCCATTGTCATGCCTGGGCATAAGACCAAAAAATCCACTTCTTATGTGTGGAATTATTTTTACCCAAATCCTGACAA
Source organism: Mixophyes fleayi (assembly GCF_038048845.1). Classification (NCBI taxonomy): domain Eukaryota; kingdom Metazoa; phylum Chordata; class Amphibia; order Anura; family Limnodynastidae; genus Mixophyes; species Mixophyes fleayi. The sequence goes on from NC_134407.1 coordinate 82,376,218, forward strand.
CAGTTGTCTAGCCATTTGTAGCATTGTAAAGCCACAGTCAGTAGAGGTAGGGACCTTAACCATCTAGAAACCTCATCCATGTTACACCATTTGAAGTGAGTTCATGGAAAGCTTTTGTGAAAATCAGAAACGTATGCTAAAAAATAACAACAAACAGTCCAGCATCAGCTACCTCACTTCTCTCAGCTAAATCCCAGCACCTGCAATCTACACCCCCAACACCTTCATCATCAATATCATCACAAGTGATGGGAGTTAGTCCTGCATCCAAGTTTCTAAGGCGAGTTGATTCCTCCCCTATCCAGGACTCCTCAGTAGAATCCTTGAGCGTTAGGCCCACTGCTGCTGCTCCTGCTGCTGGGGGTGGATCTTTGACCCAGAAGCAGACCAAGAAGAAGACTACTAGTAGTTTACAACAATTGACTGTTAAACAATCCTTAGCAAGAGGAAGCAAGAATGAAAGCTCTCACCCATTAGCAAAGTGGATCACAGATGCCATAGCGATTATGCTAGTATTAGATCTGCATCCAATATCCACTATTAATGCAGCTGGTTTTAGACAATTACTTGAGTTCTTCTGTTCCCATTACAAAATTCCATCACGACACCATATTACTAGAAAAGCTATTCCTCACCTCTACCAGAAGGTTCGTAAAAAAGTAATTATTGGGCTACAAAATGCCATTCTACCCACTGTACACTTAACCATAGATATGTGGACAAGCGAAATTGGGCAAACTAAGGATTATATGACTGTGACAACCCACTGGGTTGGTGATTCGCCTTCATCAGCAGGGACAGCAGCAGCATGTACCCAAGAACGTCACATTTTTCAGAGGCATGCTACTCTGTGTATCATCTGCTTCACAAAGAGGCATATTATTATTATTATTATTATTATTATTATTATTATTGTATATTTAAAAGTCACCACAGTGCTCCACAGCGCTGTACAGTAGGGAAGACAAGGACATACGTAAAACAAGACATACGTAAAACAAGAACAGACAAGACAAACAAAATTAATTGACACATGAAAACAAAGGATATGGAAGACCCTGCTGATTAGAGAGCTTACATACTAAAGGGAAGAGGACACAGCTGAAACAAGAGGAGCGAGTGTGGCTCAGAGTTGATATTGGGAAAGTTGTGAGTGTGCATTAGTGTGAATAGTGTTATCGAGGATAAGGTCACCTCTAAAAAAGAGATGGGTTTTCAAAGAGCATCTAAAGATTTGAAGGCTGTGGGAAAGTCTGATTGAGCGTAGGAGGGAATTCTATAAGTGGGGTGCAGCACGGATGAAGTCTTGAAGGCGGGAGTGAGAGGTGGTTATCAGAGATGAGACAAGGCGCAGGTCAGAGGTAATACCGCTGACAACCTGTTTGAAAAACTAAGGGATGTCATTGCAACATGCCTTATCCTGCTTGGACTCTCCTGAGGATATGTGATTTCCGCCACGCACCAATATTGTTAGAGCATTACAGCAGGGGGAATTTCATCACATTTCCTGTTTTGCTCACACAATCAACTTGGTGGTACAGAACATTTTAAAAAATGACTATGACATGCAGGAGCTGCTGTCTGTGTCCCGAAATATATAGGGTCATTTTTGGGATTCTGCAACAGCATGTAGGAGAATGCAGCAGCTGCAAGAAGAATAGAATTTAGGGGGAATGTACTTTAGTCCAGTGCAGTGGAGAATAATTAGCGTGTTGTGCAAGGTGCTGAAAACACTCAAAGTAGTCACCTGTGAAGAGCGTGCAGACACTGTTAGCTTGAGTCAAGTGATTTCCCCTAATTAGACTTTTTGAAAAGCAGCAAGAGAAATTGAAGGAGGAAATGAAACAAAGCAATTCCACTAATTATGTTAAACTTGGAGGTTAAGTACGTTATTCGTTTCGCCAGGATCCAAGAGTTATCAACATCTTGAAATTGGGACATTACATTTTGGCAACTCTGCTTGATCCTAGGTTTAAGAGCTCTTCTCTTTCTTTCCAACTGACCCAGATCTCAAGAGATGCAATGAGCTCCTGGTCAGCAAGCTGACAGCTCAAGTAGTACATGACACAATGATGTCTGCTCCTTCAGTTTCTCTGGAAATTGCTGCTAGGAAAAACTTAGCTTTCCCAAGACACCCAGTGGTGATGCAGATGAGTCTGCACAACATTTTGACATTTGGTCTGGTCTAAAAGAATTTCCCAAAAATTGTGACAGCTCTTCTGTAAAATGAACTACAAATTCCATGAGGAAGGCCATTACCGGCAATTACATCAAAGTACACAGACTTCTATGAAGGTGGATTCCAGCGAGGATGAATTAGTATTGTTTGAGGATGATGTACACACTGATGAGGGTGAATATGATGATGGTGTAGATTGCAGGTGCTGAGATCTAGCTGAGAGAAGGGAGCTAGCTGATGCTGGTATGCTTGGTAATATTTTGGGTAGAATGGCATGTTGGCAATTTTATGTCTTTCTACAGTAAACTTTCACCTTTATTAGAGAGGTGTTTTTTTCTAAAAAAGGTACAAGCTTTTCATTTTCATTTCTGTTTCCCTGACTTAAAACCAATATGCACTTGAACATAGGCTTTAGTACATGAGGTAGAGGGATTAGTATCATCATGACTGAGACTGGAGAGTGACAAGAACAATGCCACTACTCCTGCTTCTGTATGAGCTATGGCACTGTAGAATGTCACTGGAGACTTTTAAGAACACTGACAGCCCTATTATTACAATCTCTGTTTCAGCAGTGAACCCTGCCACCTCTTCTGTTTCTGAGTGACCTATGGTACAGTAAAATGTAACTGCAGATTTAGACCAAGACTGCCAGCCTTATTTTTTCTATTTCAGCAATGACAATTAGCAATGGCGCAATTGCGCTCCCCTCTTTGTGTTTTACCTATATAACACAGTACAATGTGACTGCAGATTCAGAAGACCAAGCCTGCCAGACCTATTAATTCTATTTCAGCAATGACAAATAGCAATTGAGCAATGGAGCTCTCCTGAATGTCACTGGAGACTTTGAAGAACACTGCTACCCCTCCTCTTTCTATTATACCTATGACGCTGCCCAACTGCTCTAGAGACTGACAAGAACTGTGCTACCCTTTCTGGGTCCCTCTGTGAAATGGCGCTGGATCGCCGTGGAGGGCGTTACTTATAGAATCCAAAACCCGCGAGATCCGACGACGTAACAATGACGTTTTGCCTCGTTTTCAATTCCGAGGGCGTGTGAAAGTATCGAGCCGGCTGGGCTTAGTACTTGGACCTGCTATGTTCGGGTGTGTTCGGTTCTCGGGGCATCACTACTTTTATAGCCTGCCAAAGTGACTTATATTAAAAAAAACACCTATTTCTTTCATGTGATTGCTGCTTCAAACTCATCGCAATTCTAGTTTGGACAACTCCCTACTATCTTACCTGTCCCCCTCATTTAACAAATAGATTTGGTCCAGCCTTTTGGGATGCCCTGTTTATTCAAAACCAGGAACCAATCTCAATGTGAGCTCAATATAACACTTTAATAAGAGAGGCATGGATGTACTCACTTTCTCAGCTCTGTAAGCTCACAGCAAGAAATGGCTCCCGGCATCAGGTAACTGCTCAGGTAACTGCATGGCCTCACCCACTTAAAGTGAACCTTAAGTCTGCTTGGAATGAAACGGAATGAAAGTGAAACCTTGTCAAGCTTTTCATTTATTTGTCTTGCAAATATTTTAAATCCATTATGGGCATCTTTACATAGAATTATATGTGGTGACTTTCTCAATAAAACATAAGTTTGGTAAAAGATGTAAAAGCTCAATGATGGCAGTAAGCATCGACTCACTGTGTTTTATGGTGAGAATAATTTTGGGCTATTAATACAATACTCTCTATATTTCAGAATGCAAACGAAGGACATTTAAGATTGGTTTAAGTAGATGTAATTTTCTCTTTGTCACTGATTTACATATACAGCACGGAAGACATGTAGAATTAAAACAACATATAATCCATCTCACTGTAAAAATCTGCAAGCCTCAAATTAAAGTATATCTGTGTCATTATACACAATGGAATCAGGCTAACGCAATATTCATGAGAATACAGCTTTCCCACATGCCTTAGTGATATCAATATTTACTACTATATTAGTGAATTGGCTGCCTCCATGTTGTGTAGGTGACAGGTACACTTTAATAAGGATGTATGCTATTATATTGAAGTTTGGAGGTATACACAGCTGGTATTGGAATTTAAACGAAACAATCTTTTAATGACAAAAAAGACAAAACATAACTTTTCTGTCAATGGATGCACGTTAACTCTGTTCACCATCCTGCCGGCTCCTAGATTTGACTGACAAGCTTCTGAATTTTACATTGTTTTTTCCACCTCTGTTTCAGATTGTCTGGAGGCATCAGACTTAAAAACGACATTGCAATTTCTTCAAGCTGGAGAGGTACATTATATCACGGGGGAGAGCAAGCGGCGTGTGCTAATATCTTGTTGGTGGGAGGCTCCTAGCTCAGTGCTGGTTCTTGCCACTTAAACATAATTTGAGAACAGCTGGTGTTGTCCTCACAAACAGACTCATTCAACATCTATATACAAAGCATCAGACCCTGCATGGGAAACTATTGAGCAAGTGAAATACAGTCAATAAACACAATTAGCAATTATTATGCCAGTGGATATCCTCTAGTAGTCAATGGATGAACTACACCACCTGCCAGATGTAATTATTGGCCTAGACACATGTCCATGTTTGTTAGATCGTGCTTCCTGGAATTGCAATTGATGAAAAAGGCACTGTGGTTTCTATGTAGGAACACAATATTTGGGTTTATTTTGTTTAAAGACACTTTCAGCTAAATATTTTCATTGCCTAATTTTGTCTAGTATAGGGGATGATTTATGCCAGTATTTGTAATAGGGCAATGGGGCATATTCAAAGATGCGACTTTCATAGGTGCAGCTGCTATGGGGACCCATAGTTCACCCTGCCTGTAAAAAGCCCATGTGCCTATGTGAGTTTTTCACAAATAATTGTTACCCATGGCCCTTACAAAATTTGACACATACAAATGTCTAGTTATGCCCCGGGTGTAATAAATGTTATTATAGGGCCTTATTATTGGAGAATGACACCATGACATCGTCTACCTCTTCCAGTGTAAACAGAGAATCTAAGGACAGTCTACTGTCAGCTGACAATTTAGGAAGAGATACTGTGTCGTTTAAGTTTCACTATAATATGCTGAAGATGTATACACCTCTTTAGAGACATTATGAAAGACCTCAACTGTGTTAGGCATCAGGAAGTGCCCAACTCCTACATCATCTACAATTACAGGAACAGAAGTACTGGCACTCTCCACGTGCATCAGGTAGGCCAGAAATCCCCCAACCCTATCTGCCTCCCCATATTAGACATGTCCGCTGAATAACAGTTTACCCTTAGATTTATCTACCAGATAACCAGTCCCCTCTTTCTGGGCAGTAAGCCAATTGAGATGGAAACCAGTGGAATGAGTTACAATATAGACAGACTCAAGTGCGCTTCTGTTCTCTATCAGTAGAATTTTTTTTGAGTGCTGTCACCCTATCTATCAAGGAATAATCTATGAAAGAGTCCCAGTGCGCTGTGTGAGAATCCATAGCAAAGAATCCTTCCCATTGAGCAACCAACTCAGAATCTGCCGCCACCAGAGGCAATCAAAATGGGCTTAGTTTCCAAAGAGCTTGACCCCTGGTAATATTATAGTCAACATGTAACAGGAGTGGGAAGTGGTCAGGAGTTCCTTGTGGCTTATATTCTACCTCACGCACAGCAGCCAGCAAGTGACCAAATATTGGGCTGCAGCATAGGGTGGATAGGAATTAGATGTCTGTCTCTGCTGCAATCAACTAGGTGACTTACTTGTGACCATGGTTCAGCTGTTAGCAGTTCAGAGCTCAACTGAAAGAGGAGCAAAACATTGGAGCAGCCTCCCAGGGACCCAGAAGGTAAGGTCCGTGATGAACACCAGATCCAAAATGGCACCCAAACAAGCCAGGCGTGGGAACACCTGGACTCCAGACCACACACCGGAGCTCCAACTGTCATAGGTAAATAAGTCAGGATGACCACCACCACCCAACACCTCGCGGGTCTTCACAATCCCAGCTCCGTCACTGCAAGATGTGAAGGCAAGTGAGTACTGGAGGAGAGGATCATAGGCCATAAGCACGGAGCTACATCAGATTGGGCACCATAGAGATTCTTGAGGCAGACCACCGCAGGCACAAACAGGAGGGATAGCGGAACCTCACTGGAGAGTGTTCAGAGACATCAATTCACCATGACAGGATAGTTTATCAGATAGCGATGGACGGAGAGCACGCACTAAGATGTGCTACTTCATGGGTTTATGGAATGTGCCCCATGTGTCCTCCATTCTTAGCCATGTCAAGTGGTGGAGTGGAAGGGTGTGTCTGTGCAGAAGGTGACTTTCTTTGATATCATCATTATTTATTTATTAATATAGCGCCAACATATTCCGTAGCCCTTTACAATTGGGATATGTAACTTGCGCCATGTGCTTGGGTTGGTGTCTTTACATATAGGTTCTCCCCACCCAAAATGACTAGATCTACCCCTGCAGGTGGATAATAAGAATGTACAACAAAGACAAAAAATGGCTCTGTACTGGATGGTGAGCTCAGAAAGTAGACTTATAAAGACCATTGAACCTCAGAACTGGAATTTTCAGATATGAACCAATGTAAAATTCACTGCTCAGCATTTATTTCCCTGACATTCCTCTGCAGCTCTATTAAAAAGTAAAGCATTACCTCTCCAATATAGCTGAAGCTCCTCCTACACCATGAGGACAGTGTCCTGAAAGGAGCTCATGCTGGTCAAAAAACTGATCATGCACATATTTGATTTATTCTGACATAAGTGGGCTCACTCTTAAATCATACTTGTCCACTCTCCTGCATTTTCTTGGAGACTCCCAAATTCCGTGTAGGTCTCCCGAACTCTAGGGAGAACAGGTCATCCACACGCACACTGCCCACTTCATTGTGAAGTGTCACTAACATTATCAATAACAAAATAATTTTGCCCCGCCCCTGTGAAGAAATGACCCGATTGTGCACCCAATTCACCTCCCCATCTGGGATCTCCCAGAGGGAAGAAATCAACAATTGGCAAGTATGTCTTGAGCATCAATCAATCCACTCAGTTTTGCAGTCTTGCAGTGAAGAAATGCACTGTCACTTTTAAGTCTGCCTGTTTATTAATACAAGCACCTCCCACCTAATATGGCAGCCAGCTGCACAAAAGTGAAAGAGAGCATGGTGGACATTTATTTGCTATATATTAATATCAAAACCCCATCTCCAAAAGGGTTTTTTGCTGGATCTGTGCAGGAACAAGGGAAATACAGATTGAGACTTTTTACAAAAGGAGCTGTTTTTGCCCCTGTGTATAAAATGATTAGGTTCACAAAACTAATGGAATTTTTTCCTCATGGCAAATCGATTTTGGATTATCCCTTTTCAGTTTTGTCTACATCCTCCACCCTTTTGCAGATAGTAGGGGTGGTACTCTTGCTTGTCCTTCTCTTCCCTTTACCTGTAGCCACCAAGAGTCATATTACACTACAGCTCACAATGTGGGAAGATTGTCAGTATTGAAGAGTACTGGACAGACAGATTCCCCCGGTGTTCTGAGCTTCAGCGCAATAAGTCGCACAGTGGACAATCCCTTTAAAACAGAAGAGCGATGGACTAAATATTTTCTCATCTGTGTTTTTCAAAATTAGTAAGGAAATAACAAGGAAAACATGTCAGGTAACAGTGTTTCAAGAATGTGCTTGTTTTTTTAACACATGTTACAATGTCAATGGGAGAGATGTGCTGGCATCAATAATTTATTGTCTCCAGTGATTTGTCTATGTGGTTAGCATTTTCACGACATACTGAAGTACTACCTCCTACACCCTCTGTGTGATGCTCCCAGATTCCTAGTTATTAGACTTTCACCCATGAGTAATAGCCTGAATTCCAGCTGTTCCTTACAGCATATTCTTGGTAAGTATTTGTTTCAACTTTGTAAAGCACAAAAAAAACAATAATTTTCCATGTTCAAATTCCGCTACTTCTAACTCAAGTAGTGACGTATTTATAAAATTGTTTTGTAGCACTACTACAAGTGAATGTACATTTAATCTCTCCAGATGTTCCTCTTTCCTGTCTTCAAAACTTGACAGATTGTAATTTCCTCACTTAGTTGGCCTTTAGGGAATGAGCCCAGCCTCTGTCAAACACTGTTCACTTCCAAGTTGCTTAACCTACTCGGTAATTGTGTTCCAACTAATTGCATTGCTGCTGTTCTTTTTATCACCAATTCTTAAACAGGAGGGAGCAAGTGGAAGTGGTTTGTTAAATATGTGCCAGATTCTGAGAGAATGGATTGTATGAGTGCTGTCTCTATCACAGTAGGGCTTTCTCTGCTCAGCATTGTATTAAGGGTTCTAAGTTCTAAGCAAATTAGCAATAAGAAATGGAAAATGCCACTCTTGTGTATTCATCTTAATTTGTGTTTACCATTAGTTGTCTCTTTCCTGAACGAAGATAAGATAGCTGCTTGTTGCTCAGATGGTTTACTCTGCCGGCTTAGATGAAGGAGGTAGTTGGTATTCTAGAAGTGTAAAACGAAAAATGCTCCTTGTGATATTTTGGTGTATTCCCCCAACATCCTACGACACTAAATTAGTCACTCCCTGACCCACCCAGTACATCTCCCAATCTGCCCGAATCACTTTGTCATTTAGCAAGGCCATGCCTTTAAATGGACCATTCTGTGCCTTTGTAGATTATGAAAAACAGTTTGGTGACTGTTGGTATGTATAATTGTAGAAATGGGAAAAGAAAATGATCCCTGTGGTATTCACAGTGCTGTATTTAGAATTGTGCCAAGCATCGTGAATGAATACATCCTAAATCAGTATTTATAGACCCCACACACTCATTCTTCCCTATTCAACAGCACATCCTCCATTAATTTTTACTGTATCAAACAAACATATTTCAAACACAATGCTTGGTGTCTTTGAAAATGCATGACACTTGTGACTGCTATCTTGCCGCCTTGTAAGATTTATGTATCCAACTTTGTTCTAGGCTACAGGTTGACTGACAGATAGCACAAATCATTTCCTTCGCTTGTTCTTGTGATGTCAGGTGAATGACGCAGGGTGTCCAGAAAAATTAAACCCTGCAGCTAAGATGCCAGGTTTTTAGGAGCTAACTGTATAAACTATACAGCTCATAAGGAACATAACAAGACACAGAGGTAGAGCATTGCTTTTGGAAATATGTATTTATGGGACAAGAGATGAGCAACATTTCCAGTTGTGCAGCAGAGTGGGCAAATGTGCGAAGTTCTGGCAATACATTTTTCGAGTTTGGCTTTTGTTGTGCTTTTCCACAGAAGGCCATTCCGTACTGTATTTGTATATTTTCATTTTTGTAGAATAAATAGAGCTAGAATGATGATAACCGTGAATGAATTCATCTCTATGGCTGGGGTAGGACTGGAAACACTAAAAGACAGGTTCCGTCAGTGAAATGTTCAAAATTTAGCTACCAAATTGCTCCTTTTTGTGGGGCTAAAAGCTTGAATTAGCATTACTGTTTTGGAAGCAGACCTATCCTTTAAATGTGCATACATCATGATGAATAACGCTTCAACATGAATAATATCAAATGTTAAAGTCTCCCCAGGCAAATAAAGCACTGATTTAATGGAGCTTTGTACACAAATATACTGTAACCCATGGCAATTGTAAACATATCTGAGGTTTGTTCTCCCAGCATCACAGAAATGAGTTAGGATGTGGTTGTTATGGGTTACAGCACATTTGTGTAGATAGTACTTTTTTTTTAAAAGTACTTGTCACCACCACACAATGAAGGCAGCCATTTTGTGGTCTGCACCAATATTCATGATAATGCAGTCTATGTATTCACTAGGGACTAGCGACATCCCTGAAACATGAAGTGAATTGATTGATTTTAAGAAATATTGGTTCAGGCCATTAAATGTTTGTATCCGCAGTGAGGAGTGAACAGTACATATTAAATAAGCCCATATATCTTGAGTGACCAAACCTAGTCACTAGATATCAGTCAGTCAGTACTGTCTTCTATGTTCTGTGCTTTGCAGGACAATTTGGTCCTCTACTTTATGTTGAATCTAACCCTATGTTTGTTATTTTACCAATGTATTTGTCTGGTATAAATATTAACAGATGACCGTATTAATTATTTTTGTTATAAGACTTTACTTAGCTTTTGTGATAGAGTTGGCTTGGTACACAGTACAGGTTTGTCACCCGATTATCGTGCCAAACACACGATAAACGACTGTTAGGTCCGATAATAGTGTGTACGCTCCCATGATCACGTTTAATCATACTAAAACACATTTCATCTTTTGATTTGATTTTGTAAACTGACTAAAAATGTCTATAAACCATGGAACGATGTCAGGCAAATCCTGAAGTGTGTATGCACTCACGAGCAGTGTAGGCAGATCTCCATAGAGTATACAGAGCCACGATCTTTTCAGCAGATGGTTATGACAGGGAAAGAGCACAGATCTGAAGGTAAGTTGTGTAAAACGGGTATAGTGTGTACACGTGAATCAACATGCTGATCGGGACTTCCAGTCGTTGGTAGAATCATTAATGATATCGCATCGGAAGAAATGTTCTGTAGTATGTACCCAGTCTTAGTTGTTCTGCTTGCAGAGCTCACAATTCAGTACATTTACCAATATTTGCTTTCTCTTTCCCATTATGACTTTATCTCCCCCCAGAGCTCTCCTATCAGTCTTATTGAGGTGATATATTTATTTTACAATACAGTAGCTTGGGGGATGTGGCCTAACTGTAAGTGATATTTGTGACATCATTGACAACAGAAAGGCCTGAAATATGGTAGAGAGAAGGCAAAGGTACTAGACACAACTCCATAAGTTTGGTAATAGTCTGCACAGAGATATAACATAAAACTGTAACTACTGTATACACTCCATTCTGCTAGTTACAATAAACACAAACTATTGAGTTTAGTGTCCTTTTTATTAAAGCAAAACACTGATTCACTGTGTATGTCTGTTGGTATAGTAATATTGCCAGTTTTCATTTTTGTGCTTTTCCTTTCCTATGTTTTCAGTTTAGTAGAAAGATCTCATGTTATTAAAACATGGATCCCTAATTCTATTAGCCAGCCAAACAGATCTTACATTCCCTTCATATAAAACTGCACACGCATTAAGTAGGGGCGAACGGAGGATTGTCGGGGGGGGGGGGGGGGGGGGTTTCCCCCCGACCCCCAAAAAAAACCACCCCCCGCAAGAGCGTTTCTTCAGCGCTGTCCTATACAGCGCCGCGGCTGCTGTATAGGACAGTGCAGCTATAGCGGCCACTTAGTTAGCGCAGGGGTGGGTTTCTGGAGACTCAGAAACCCCCCCTGCGTGCGCCACTGTTAAGTAGAGCTCTTCCAAACAGAATTAAAATCCACATGCCTCCCTCTCCTGATATATTTTAAGAGTTTTACATTATTAACAGTTTTAATCATTTACCTTAGTCCTTTTTAGAAGAAAAAAAAAGAATGTGGGATTAACCTCATAAATGTGGGTTTTCCGCATGCATGTGCTTGCAGCTAAGAATACATTAATTATCCCCAGTGGGACACATATGGATACTTAACTGATAGTCAAGTGACCAACAGAGAACTATTTAATGCTGGGTACACACTACAGAAATTTCGACCAACTTTTTATGCCGAGCGATTTTACATGCGATCGATGTTCCGATCGCTCGGTCCATGGACTGCATACACACTAGCCTTGTTTAGGATGATAAAGGGAAGAACGGACGTCCCTTTAGCAACTTTTTACAGCCATGTTGTCGTGAGCAATGACTGTAATTTCGTACTCACTGTTGTGGATCGGTCGGAAGTTTATACACACTACACAGCGGAAACGAGTTTGGAACGAAAATATTAAACGGTACGACCAACCATATGAGGCGATAATCATCCATTTGGGCAGACTTTCGACCATCGTGTCACTGCACACACTGACCCGACTTTTGAACGAGCGGTCGTATGTCGGCTGTTTGAGCCGATTATTGGATGAAAACAGTGTAGTGTGTACCCAGCTTAAGAACTTGGAGTCTTGATTGATGCTTAAATGTAAATGTCAAGCCTGAAAATGCACCAAAGCTACTCTTGGATTGGATGAAACATATCAATGGTCTGTGAAAGTGAATGCTGCTGGGTGGCTTCAAGGGGCCTGTTAGTGGGGTTGAAATTAACTGCTTGGATGGACTGATAGTGGGGATCTTCCAACCTAAGTTACAGGCATAATCACTAACTATCCAACCGATTAAGATTACAATGTGAGGCCACTACAATGTGAGGCCAGTAGAACTGCCCTATGCAGGGTATAAGAACTCTGGCTTTGGACGTGACAAGTGGCCATATAGTAGTGTTCACAAGACAGTTTCTGTGGAGCTGGTAACTATTGAGTATGTGTTTTAAACTGGCAGTAAATTAGAATCTTTCGTGTAATTCTTGTTATGGTTCTACTATGAAGGAGCACTACAATCATTGTATCATGCTAAGGCCTGAACTTTGGAAGAGTTTTCCATGACTCTAGTTCTTGATCATTTCTGAGTTGCTTTAATGCTAACCTTTACCCATCAATGAATTTAGCCCTAGGTATATGCCTGTAATTTAGGACATCTGAGAGTTATAATGTGCATGGTTGTTGTCTAAGTTTACCATAATTTCAATCAGAAAACTCTAATGCTGTGTTTAGAATAACTTGTGGGCAAATACTACTGCTCTGATTATTAAGGCTCCATGGCGAATAACTTGATCACATTGTTAACATGGGCTCCTCAACTCCCCAGAAATTATTAACCCCAACACATGTGATGATGGGACTAATGGTACCCTATCAAATTTGATTCACTCGGCTCAGAATTAGATTGGTCATGACAATCCTACACTTCATATAATAATCAGTTTTATTGATTAACCAATCAGAATTACAGTGTTTGTGTGCAGCATTTAAGGACACATCTGGTCCACAATCCTTGAGCTCTGGCAACGCCATCATGGCCGTTCTTCACCCTTGACGCTGCTGAATCTATTATTAGTATGTTTTCTTACTGGCCAGTATTCTGAGTGAGTTAATAACTTAAACTGGCCAGCAATCTTCCTTTATACCTAAATTTAACAATATATTCCATACATCCACACACTCCTGCTTCTGGTCTCCTGAGAGTTCAGCTTTGCTAGTTTACTGACCTAACCACCTGTCAGTAGCCAGCAAGCAAGATATCACATTACACTGCTCCGAGTCTCTTGTGACTTTATTATACCTTAGCAACATGTCCTTCCCTGCTTGTTAATCTAGGGTCTAAAATGGAGAAAATTAACCCAGACAGCTGTGGTCTTGAAAAAATCCTAATAATCACACATGTTTTCTGCGGTAAACTCAGAATAAGGACCACCTTGTGAATATTACCTCTAGAATACCAAATCTCATTTCCTATTTCTGGGTGTGGGAAGGGTGACTATTTCAGGTAGATCTCTCTATGTCTGTTAATGGAGACCTATTCAGACTGTAGCCCTTACAACAGGGATATTTTAGCCATGTTCAGATGTGTTGCACTTTGTCCAAATTCTTTCGGGACTAAGTGTGCTTTTCTTTGGACAGAAAGTCCTCAGTTTACCTCATACTTTGGTTTGGAACAATCACCAGATATTTATTGTGTGTATACTGATATCATTAACTCTATATATGAAGCAGAAGGCGCACTCACCATCCACATATTGGTGTGGAGCTGCCCACCTTTGTCAAACAAACTTGATATGTCCAGATAGTATACATATATACTACTGAGTGTACGTGTATGTTTGTGTGTACATGTACATGTCTGCATGTGTATATATAAATATAAATAAATGTACATATATATATATACTGTATATATACTATTAATATTAGTACATGGACTATATATGAAAAGAAAACAATAAGTGGTTTCTGTACAGATGCTGCTTGCCTGTTATGGGAAAGAATTTTATTGCGACAATGGCTTCCAGATGTCTCCAGGAGGGGTCTTGATCGCACACGCTCTTTGATTGGTACAATAAGTATGTTAATGTTTTATTTATTTTTGTTTTACAAACTCTGGTTCTGCCTAAATAGTCTTGGATGATTAAAAGCCCTCATAGTGTGGCCTGAAGTCAGAAATAGCACTTTTGAATCCCCTGTGCCTGATCTGTCATTTCTGGAGCTGCTATAAATCTATTTTGTTGATATGTGAGCAACAATCTTAGTGGATCTTCAATTTTTCGAAGTTGTCCTGGGTAATTAAAAAAAAAAATATATAACAATAATAATCATTTTAAAAATGTGCACAGTATTATTTTTATTATGATTAACTTTTATTTATATAGAGCCAACAATACTCCGCATTGTTGATAATTTGGAACAAAAGTACTTATAAGGCCTATATGATCCAGCCACACAATATGGTTTGTTTGAGGATCAGTAGGTTGTTTGAATATAGAAGGAAAACTATGTAGACAGTTGATAATTGGGTAGAGTAGCATAAGGAGAATAAGAAGGAGGTTCAGGAATTTGATAAAGGAGCCTCAAGAGGTGTGTAATCAGGGTACGCTTATTGGTTTGAAAGTTTAGAAAAGTCTTTTATGTGGTTGCAGCCTGAAAAAAGTCCTATAACCAGGAATAAAAGAACTAGTGAGTGAGAATGTGAAAAAATAGGTCTTGGAATTATGGAGGCATCAAGTTGGGAGTTATATGGAGATAAGTGAAAAGATGTATGTTGGTGCAGTTTGGTTAATGGGCTTGTATGTTAATAGAAGTATTTTATATCATATTCGGTAAAGTACAGGCAACCGATATAGGGGCAGGAAGAGTGAGGCAGCAGTTTACATTAGTATAGCTGTTCAAAATACATGATAAAGGTGAAAGTCTGGTTAGAGAAAAACCAGTATGAAGGGAATTGCTTTAGTCAATGCAGGTCATTCATATTGCATGTGTGATACATGAGTGCATTCTGGAGATGTTTCATAGATGGCGTATAGCAGGATTTGGAGATCAACGGGATCAAAGGACAGTTCTGAGTCCATAATGACAGCTAGTCATTGAGCTTGGAGGGTAGAGCTGAAGAGGCTAAGGTTGAATGTTGTGCTAGGAGAGAAAGCATGTGTAGACAAGCTTCTCAAGAAGCATGGAAAGGGCATTGGGTTTGAGATATGGGATAGTAATCTGAGAGAGAATTTGAGTCAGAATCTTTCTTTTTTTGAATAGGAGTAATTTCCACATACTTAAATAGAGCTTGAAAGACACCATTTGGGTAGAGTTGGTGTAGGAGGTTTGAAAAGAAGATAATGGTGCGATGTCAGAGGATAAGAAATGAGGTAAATAGGCTGAGAAATGTTAAAGGAATTGTTGGGGTAATCCAAAGCAGCGATAGATCACAGCAACGCCCAGAGAGAAAGTGTTGAAAATCCAGATAGTTTGAGCCATCTACCACTATTCCACTAGTAGCCACCTGGTTGTGGAATCCCTGTCCAGTGTTGACAATGAAGAAAGAGTGCCAGTGATTGCTTGCATC
This sequence comes from Mixophyes fleayi, assembly GCF_038048845.1. Lineage (NCBI taxonomy): Eukaryota > Metazoa > Chordata > Amphibia > Anura > Limnodynastidae > Mixophyes > Mixophyes fleayi. The sequence goes on from NC_134407.1 coordinate 82,391,926, forward strand.
TGGTGTCTGTACAGATTGCACTGGCACTGCTAAAGATCATGTCAGTTCTGTAGAAGTTTTTCATATTTTGCCACAATAATTATAGAAGAAGCAGTCTCAAGTGGCCTATTCAATTCCCTTTTTTTAATTCTCAAAAAGCCAAAATCATTTTAACCAGATTAGCGCAGAAGTAAATAAAACATTTATTTTATTTTTTCCAGTACTCTTCTGTTAATGCCATCCAAAGATATTGTTAGTAGAACAGGTGCAGTGGTGGTATCAGTACTGCCATGATACTTGATAAATAGTCTGCCCCAGGCAAAAGCATGGGAAAGCCTTTGGAGGTAATCATCTTAATATATAGGGCAATATGAAAAAAAATCCTTGTTGTCAGAGGAAACATCTGTTTTGCAAGCAAACAAAAGGATTTTTGTAATTTTGTAAATTGGACCCTAAATCCAAAAAAATAAATGGGCATTGTAACAATCTGTTTTTACCGACTGTGCGCCAGGTAGAATCAGCAAGTATTTAAGATTTTTAATTTCTAGCTTTGCTTATCTATATACATTATTCTTGTAAGAATTTTTTTGCAGACCTGTATAGCTTGAGGTTATTGGGGGGATGAATTCAGACATCGATCATGTCTTTGTAATCCTTACAAAACCAGTCTCTGTAAGGTGTAGCGCTAATGTAGGATGTCTTTCTTCTGTGTGCTTGAATTATAGTGTAGATTTGTATAGGAGTTACACCGGAGGTAATCATTCTGTCTGCAAACACATGCTACAATGCTACACATTCTCCTGTGAGTTCCTCTTACATTCCACTTCATACACCTTAATTGGATATTGCATAGATAGACACTTAATGAACTGTTTACACTTATGCATCCTTAATCTAATTTTTGACAATGTATTTACCTTTATTTAATATGCATTTTGTGACTTAACTTTCAACCCAATACAATGCCTTACCTCACACCACCTCTTCTGGATATGTAATTTCTGTTATTCCCCATGGTTTACTAAAGATCATTTTCAATTTCTAGTGAATACTTTATATAACCGCCTGATTCATCTGTAACTCCTGCTTTAGCTGTCTCCCAATTTACAATTACCCTCTCCCTTATTCTGTACTTCCCGATTCAACTACCCCTAGCCATTCCATCTACACTGACCACTCTCATACTAAATATATCTTCTTCCCTCTCACAACTCCTCCATGAATACACTCATCCACCCATCTTCTACTTAACTCCTTTTCCCCTCTTCCTAACACCCTTGTTGTCCCCTCCCTTTTTTACTTACCCTCACTACTCTATTGCTCACCAGCCTGCACATTTGAATTGCTGTTGCTCCTCAAATCCTTCTCACTCCCCAGCCTACAGAAGCTGGAACTAACTTCATATCCACATACCACCCTCCGTCACCTCATCCTGTCTGCTGGTGACATTTCCACATACAATTTCCGCTTTCTACTTATACTCCTCCTTCCATCTTTAAACTTCTCAACTACCACGTACCTCAAAGCCATTCAATCTACTTTATATCTCATCCCCATTTTCTGTTTACACTTCCCTCCCCTTTTCCTACACACTCTGGAGTGCTAGATCTATTTGCAACCAACTCACATCCTTCCATGACCAACTTCTCTAATATTCTCTCAGCCTTCTTCCCATTGCTGAAGCTTGGCTCTCTTCTCACATTTCTTTGTCTTCAACTCTCTCCTTTGAGGGCCTCTCCCTTACCCATACTCCTCAACCTTGTGTCTGAAAAAGTGATGAAGTAGGCATTCTACACTCCCCTGGCTGCAGTTATCAAGTCCTTCCCCCAGAACACTCAGTCTCTTTCTGCTCTTTGGACGTTCATACAATAAAACTTCACTCCAAACTCCATGTTGCTGTCTCCTAATCTCACATTCTCCTAATTCCTTGAGCACTCCACAGCCTCTCTTATACTAGGGTATCTCAACATCGCCATTGACGATCCTACATACCCAACTAACCGCCTGTTGCTTATTTACTACTTTGGTTTCTCCCTGTGGACGTCATCTCCTTCCCGTCTTTATGGACACTCTGTGGACTTTGATTTCTTTGGCAATCGATCCATCTGCAGATTGTTTATCACAGCTTACCTGCTCTTTGACCACATCCTCTTTTTCCTTCTGACTCGCCTAGCCACCCGCATCCCACTAGCTTGCACTAAATCCATCTTCACACAGCAACACTTAAATGCCCACTCCTCTCTATTGTACCTTATTCTGCCCTGACATTACAGTCTGTTTCTATAAAACTACTCTCGCTGCTGCCCTAGATCCAAGACTGACCTCCTCCACTACAAATTCATCCTGTCTTCTTACTGCACTGTCCTCTCTCACCAAACAAACCTACTTTAAGTTGCTAATATCCATCCAGTCAACCATATCCCTTTTGCCTGGCCCACACATGTCATAAGGGGAATGTTAATTGCACCTCTTTTGGCTCTGCACCTTGACAATTTTGTCAGCCTAACTGGGCATATATTAGGATCTATGTTCTTGCACAGTGGTACCCAACTTTCCGTACCTTGTTCACATGTTTTTGTTTAATCTTGCAACTAATTATTTATCATGTCTTTCTCCAGTTTCTTTTCCTAGCCATACCTCCCCTTCCTTCCTCACTGTCCACAACTATGCCAGCATTTTCAAAGGCAAAAAGGACACAATCCCTCAATAAAATTGCTCCAGCACCTTACACCCACCTTCCAATCTCTTCATTCCACCAACACTGCCCTAACTAAAGTGACAAACAATCTACTTGTATTCAAAAGGTCACTTCTCCTTACTTCTTCTTACTATCTTCAACCTATATGTTACTTTTGACACTATCAACCACTCTCATCTTCTGCACACCCTTCACCCTCTTATTCTCCATGGCACTGTTCTCTTCTTCTTCACCTCCAACCTTCCTAACTGCTCATTCAGTATCACTAGTTCTGACACATCCTCCACTCCCTCTAATTGTTGGGGTCTCTCAATGCTCTGTTCAAAGCATTCTGCTTTTCTCACTGTATACCTGTTCACTTTGTGAATGCATATGCCTACACCTCACTACCACCTCTATGCAGATGACAGACAAATCTGCCTCTCCTCCCCTGACTTCTCACATTCTCTTTTATCATGTGTGTAGATCTGCTTCCCCACTTTCTCCACTTGGATGTCCCATGAAGCTCAGCGTATCCAAAACTGAGGTCATCATCTTCCCTCCTTCTGGTGTCATTATCCCTACAATATAACACTCTCCATAGTTCCACATGCCTGCTGCCTTGGTGTAATCCTTAACTCTGCCTTATGTCACACTTCCAGCTGTCATGTTGCTTACTCCTTTGAAACAATGCCAGAATATGCCTCTTTTTCACTCTGGACGTTACAAAACCCTTATCCATTTTCTCCTGTCTTGACTACTGCAGTCTCCTCCTATCTGGCATTCCCCCCACTCATATTACCTGCTACAATCCACCTCATAACATCCTGAATTCAATTCAAATTACTCACCTCTGCCTTCAAAACCCTCACCAATGCCTCTTCCTTATAAATCTCTGTCCGCACTGCAAGATACTCTCCTTCTCTGGACCTTAGACCTTCCACTAACCTTCACTTTGCCTCTTCTCTGATTACCTTCTCTCCCTCCCATGCTGTCCTTATGGAACTGCGTTCTGATTCCCAACCTTAAATCTTTTAAGTGTTTTCTCAGAACCCACCTCTTCAGTATAACCTATCCTAGTCCCACCTGATACTACACTCTCTAGGTACTACCAGCCACTGTTTCAATCTTTACTCCTAGCCTTAAAAATAAATGATGCTGATGATGATCATATGGATTAATTAACCCTTTTTACAGTTCCATTAGAGCTGCATTATATTCTCTTCAATAACAGTTGAACACAGCACAAGCGAAGGGGCAACATGGACTTATTGACTAAGTTCACATACCCTTAGACAAATTGAGAACTGCCATGATATAACCAACTTAACAGATTGATCTTAAACTTAGCATTGTCATCTGACCTAAGCAGAGCATCATCATGTGGCTATTGCATTTCTCATGGTGAGTCCAAACATAAAATTGGAAAAATCTGTGAGGCACAGCATAGAGATATTTTTATTTCTATAATGTGCTGTTTAGTATGTCCAGATGTACAATAAAGAAATAGTTTGCACTAGAAAACACTTGTGTGGAAGTTTACTGGAGCGCCAGTTATAGATATTTTTGTTTCCAGTATTTGTTACTACACAGATACTCACTTTTCTATTTAATATTTCACACTATATTCCCTACCTTCAGCAAATGTTTATGTAAAAACACTATGAGCTAGTGGCAGGTTAGATTGCAAAAATAAAAAAAATTTGAACGGATAAGGCTAATGTACTCTGCGTTATATAAGAGCACTCCTAATAATGTTTAAAATTTGATATGTATTAGAGCAAATGATGGTTCAGGTAAAAGATTGATTAAGTACTTTCAGATTTTTGGGGGGACTCTCTCTTTTTTCGTTGATATGTGCAGCTTCGTCTAAGATGGGTGTGGTTTGGTGACTCTCAGCCTGGTTTGGTTGGGTAATGGTTTAATCGTTTTTCCAGCCAACAATGTTGGCAGGTATGTACCTGGTTCAAATTTTGATAGCCACAAAGACAAATCTATATCTAATGATGCACATGACCATGCAATTAAACTGTTCTGCTAATATGGTTTTAATCTGTTTTGTTGACAGGTGACCCTCTCCTCCCACTCTTCCTCTTAATTCCCTCTCATTACAATAATAACCAAATGTGTCCTCAGCGAATGCTGTGTAAACACGGCTTTATCTCTAGGGTACTGTGTCTTTGTACTAATTAGTATCAGTTAATGCACAGATTCAGGCTTTGAGGAAGCATGAAACACCAGGGTTTATGTATAGCCACATTTACATGTATATCAGTCGCATTGACTGTTCCACTTATTGACACTTGTGTTTCGGAGAAGATATCCTGAGCACCTGGCTTGTTACATCCCTGGTCTCCAGTCCTGTACAACTAGAAAAATAGATCATTTTGTTAATGCTGCATTTTGTCTTTTATTCTAAATCCTGACCCAGGGCATAATTTACATATTAAAATCAAGCAGGATGAGCTAAAATGTTCATAATTTATGTTTATTTTAACGCTGTGCCCAGTAAAACTGCAGGGGATTGAAGACTTAAAATCTTTACCTTCAAGCTTGCATTAGCTAACCCCTAATTCTAGTGTAAACATCCAAAACTATCCTGAACCTGATCTTTCCTTCCAAATTTCTAAATGTTAAACCCTAAAACTGTAAAATTTGTACATTTGAAACATGAAGGAAAATTATTTTGCTTATTTTTTGCCTTGTACTGCTCTCTTGAAAATATTTCAAATATCCCACCAGCTCAGTTGTGCTAGTGATGCCCCCCTTTTAATAAACCATCTCTTGATTGTAATTTCAATATAAATTATGACGATTTGGCAGACAGCGGATGGTTTCTGGCCTGCGTCCCTTCCATACACACTTATTTGTGTTTCTAATTATCATTAGAAACCACTGTAGTGCTTCTCGATCTGTGCGGAATCCTCTTTTATCCATTTTATCTAAAGCAATTGTTGTCCTGGCTCCTTTAGTTAGTTACAAACGCTATTAATTACTGTGTTTCTAACATCTTGTGATAGCTATTAGAGATGGGCGGGTCCGGTTCTCCGAGAACCGAACCCACCCGAACTTTGGGTATCCGAGTACCGAGCTGAGCAGCTCGGTACTCTCCCGCCCATTCCGAATCCAAATCGAGGCCGAACGTCATTGTGACGTCGTCGGATCTCGGGACTCGGTTCTCGCGATACTTCAACTTTATAAATACACGCCTCCACAGCAATCCATCGCCATTTGACAGAGGGAGAGAGCAGGGTGTAGTCATAGGCTAATTAGAGCAGGGACAGAGAATACCATATTGTTCTTGCAATTGCTCTAACCAAAATCGCTAGTGCAGAGAGGAGGATAGAGGTTTATTATTTTTTCTTCATATTTGGCACTCCCCAGCGCTTTTGGGGTGTCCCCCATAATTGTGCATTAATATTTCTGGCTGTCAAAAGTCATATCTGTCAGCAGTATCTACTAAATAATTTGTAGCACACCTCAGTGTTTTTGGGGTGTCCTCCCTAATTGTGCATTAATATTTCTGGCTGTCAAAAGTCATATCTGTCAGCAGTATCTACTCAATAATTTTTAGCACTCCTCAGTGTTTTTGGGGTGTCCTCCCTAATTGTGCATTAATATTTCTGGCTGTCAAAAGTCATATCTGTCAGCAGTATCTACTCAATAATTTGTAGCACTCCTCAGTGTTTTTGGGGTGTCCTCCCTAATTGTGCATTAATATTTCTGGCTGTCAAAAGTCATATCTGTCAGCAGTATCTACTCAATAATTTGTAGCACTCCTCAGTGTTTTTGGGGTGTCCTCCCTAATTGTGCATTAATATTTCTGGCTGTCAAAAGTCATATCTGTCAGCAGTATCTACTCAATAATTTTTAGCACTCCTCAGTGTTTTTGGGGTGTCCTCCCTAATTGTGCATTAATATTTCTGGCTGTCAAAAGTCATATCTGTCAGCAGTATCTACTCAATAATTTTTAGCACTCCTCAGTGTTTTTGGGGTGTCCTCCCTAATTGTGCATTAATATTTCTGGCTGTCAAAAGTCATATCTGTCAGCAGTATCTACTCAATAATTTTTAGCACTCCTCAGTGTTTTTGGGGTGTCCTCCCTAATTGTGCATTAATATTTCTGGCTGTCAAAAGTCATATCTGTCAGCAGTATCTACTCAATAATTTGTAGCACTCCTCAGTGTTTTTGGGGTGTCCTCCCTAATTGTGCATTAATATTTCTGGCTGTCAAAAGTCATATCTGTCAGCAGTATCTACTCAATAATTTGTAGCACTCCTCAGTGTTTTTGGGGTGTCCTCCCTAATTGTGCATTAATATTTCTGGCTGTCAAAAGTCATATCTGTCAGCAGTATCTACTCAATAATTTTTAGCACTCCTCAGTGTTTTTGGGGTGTCCTCCCTAATTGTGCATTAATATTTCTGGCTGTCAAAAGTCATATCTGTCAGCAGTATCTACTCAATAATTTGTAGCACTCCTCAGTGTTTTTGGGGTGTCCTCCCTAATTGTGCATTAATATTTCTGGCTGTCAAAAGTCATATCTGTCAGCAGTATCTACTCAATAATTTTTAGCACTCCTCAGTGTTTTTGGGGTGTCCTCCCTAATTGTGCATTAATATTTCTGGCTGTCAAAAGTCATATCTGTCAGCAGTATCTACTCAATAATTTTTAGCACTCCTCAGTGTTTTTGGGGTGTCCTCCCTAATTGTGCATTAATATTTCTGGCTGTCAAAAGTCATATCTGTCAGCAGTATCTACTCAATAATTTTTAGCACTCCTCAGTGTTTTTGGGGTGTCCTCCCTAATTGTGCATTAATATTTCTGGCTGTCAAAAGTCATATCTGTCAGCAGTATCTACTCAATAATTTGTAGCACTCCTCAGTGTTTTTGGGGTGTCCTCCCTAATTGTGCATTAATATTTCTGGCTGTCAAAAGTCATATCTGTCAGCAGTATCTACTCAATAATTTTTAGCACTCCCCAGTGGTTTGCGCTCAGAATGGATTCAAAGCAGTCCACATATGATTTGAATGAGCAACCAGGTTCTGTCACCAGTCCTGATGTTAGTGTTCCCAGTACGTCATCTGGCCAAGGCGATGTCAAACAACAGAGTGTTTTCAAATTAGTGCAAAAAACAAAAACCAAAAAAAAATTTACTGTATTGAAGCGAAAAAGAAGTGTAACTGAGCAAAAGTTAAGTGACGATAAAAAAAAAATTGCAAGCATGCCATTCTACACACGCAGTGGCAAAGAGAGAATGAGGCCTTCACCTTTGGCTATTAGTGGCAGATCCCAAAAAGTTACCCAGCCTACAATTGGTGCACAACTACTGTTACGCGTCAAAGCCGAGCTGCAAGATAACAGTGAGGCATTACAGGAGAATATTTGCTCTGATTCACAAATGACAACAATCCCTGTGGAGAGTCCATCCAACAGTGGGATGTCTAATCGTGAGCATTCTGCTGATGTGTGCCTTAATAGCCCGAGTGTAGCCGGCGATACCCAAATTGAGGATGCCACTTTGGAATTAGAAGAGGATGAGGGGGAGATTTGTGTAGGCGACGAGGGCGCTAATGATGATGTTGATGATTATGATGCAGACAGATACCAAATTGCCTTTCTCAATTTCTATTTATATTCTAGATTATATAACGGCTGAATAGTTTTCTATTTTACTCCTAGTGGAGAGAGGATCTGATGCAAACAGATACCAAACTGCCTTTGTCCATTTCATATTATATTGTACAGTATATAACGGCTGAATTTATTAGTATTTTATACAAGTGGAGGGGGGCCTAGAGAGACAGAAACCAAACTGGCTTTCTCCATGTCAATTAATATTGTACAGTCTATAACGGCTGGATTTTTTGGTATTTTATACAAGTGGAGGGGGGCCTAGAGAGACAGAAACCAAACTGGCTTTCTCCATGTCAATTAATATTGTACAGTCTATAATGGCTGAATTTTTTGTTTTTTTAAAAAAGTGGAGGGGGCCTATAGAGACAGAAAGCAAACTGTCTTTTTCCATTTCTTTACATATTTAACTATAAGTGTAGGGTGTAATATAGATTCAAAGACGATGGCTGCATTGCCAATATGCATAGATGGAGAGGAAGACAATCTGTTTTGTGTGTAGAATAAATGAAGGCCTACCAACGAAGAATTAAACAGTTTTTTTGGATGATTTATTACCTCAACAATTAGATTACTTATCTCTAAAACAGTTGGAACACTAAATTGGGTTATTTTAGGCACAAAAACATGTATTTTCCAACAAAATAGCAAAACAAAACCAAACAAAACCAAAACCAAAACCAAAACACGCAATGGCGGTTTTGCAAAACCAAAACCAAAACCAAAACACGACGGTAATCCAGATCCAAAACCGAATCCAAAACCAAAACACGGGGGTCAGTGACCATCTCTAATAGCTATGTAGGTTTTTTTTTTTTATCAGAGAAGATCATTTAAAATGCTGGACCACCTTACTCGCACCATCAAACAGTGATATCACTGGCTTTCACATCCTGCCAATGTATCTTTCCATCATTCCATCCTTTGTATTTGAAACCCCAGTTAGTCCATGTGCATGGCGTAGCGGGAGGATAGTCCTTTTATCACCTTCTAGAGTCGCTAATGATTAGAGATGCAATATAGCACATGAATAAATATTTTGTAGGCCATTGTTACAAATAGCATTATATTTATGACAAAATTATGGCTTTTATTGTAGGAGACAGCAGGTGTTTTTACCAGTAACAGTGCTCGTTAACTCATTCCCCTATACTTGAAATCCCATCGGCAGTAAGTTCTGCGTGTCTTTGCATGGAGAAGTCTATTTATCAAGTATCGCAACGGTTCTTGTACTTCTTCTATCCCTGTTCTGTTTACGCCATCTCAGAATGCTCAGAAAGCATTTTTAATGGATTAATGTTAATGCGCTAAAATATTGAATTTTTCAATCCTGGAATTTCAGTTCCACTGCTCAAACAAGCCGACCCATGCATGCATGCAAACAAGTGTACATACTGGCCCTGCAAAGTGGTACTTCAACTCTTACCGCTCCGGGCCATTATCTCTGGGGCAGCTGTGTAACGCTCAGTTACCTTGGTAATATTTTGTTTCATAAATGCTGGCGAAAAGTTGCTAAAAAATTAAAATTAGTCTAAATGGGACGATGCAACGTTAAGTCAGGTTCTGTGTGTGATCCAGGAGCCACATTTGCACAAATGAGCAGTATAAGAACAGACATAAGGTAATAAAACCTCTTTTGGACAACTTAAGGTCTGACCTTGAACTGAAGTGAAATCACCTCTAAACAAGACTGGTTTTTGTGTATAGTAATTGCATCAGGATTTACAAAGCTTGTGGCAGGAGCCTGTACCAGCCTTATCGCCACCCACCCTGTTTATTTGGTTTGCTAGCAAACTTAAGAGAGCACAGCTGTTCCCAAACTGTTCCCTTGTTTCTACAATGTGCCCAACTGCTTGCATCTATAATCTGAGGGAGAGGGATAGATAAGACTGGCTGTGTCTGCGAATTGACTTATTAAACAGCCAGGCAGGAATTTGGTTTAATCATGTGGCTTTCCTTAGATAAACTGTTTTTCCAAGGCTATTACAGACCCTGATACGTTATCACAACAAATAGATTTGCCCCTCGAAACAGTGAAACACTTAAAGCAGAGTAATCAGTTCAAGCAGAGACGGACAGAAAAGGTAACTCTATATCCACCACAATAACATTGACAAATATACATTTTTATTTTGAACAAAATCTGCTTATTATTTAAATTTTGAAATGCCTCGTCTTTTAATATAAATGTTTTTCCAAACGAGTTCTCCAGGACGTTGCATGATTTTTCTCAGATCTGGAATCGGTTGAAAGCAAACACAGCGTTTGACAAGTTGATCAAGTCACTGGTACTTGTAGGGCTTGTCTCTACTAAAATACAGCATTTAACTGCAAAAAAGAATACATCTTAGTTTTTTGTTTTTTTTTACTAAATACTAGCCTGCCTACTTACCTTAGAGAGTAAGTTTTGGGCAGGGGCGGATCCAGACTTTTGCTATACCCCGGGCGATTTTAGGGGGGGGTGATTTAGGCCCCGCCCCCTTTCTAATTTCTAAGGCTGCCGGCGGCTGCACAGTATGTGCAGGTCCGCTCGGCAGTGACAGTGTGCTGCCCCACTGCTCTGATTGTGTTTAAAACACAATCAGAGCAGCCAGGCAGCACACTGTCACTGCTGAACGGACCTGCACAGTGTGCAGCCGCCGGCAGCAAGCCCCCCCCCCCCCCCCTCCCTGGATCCGCCACTGGTTTTGGGTTAGAAATCAGTCCGCCTGTGGAAAAAGACGTGTGTCATTACAATTCAGCAAGGTTAAAGAATGTTGTCTATAAAAAAAAATTATTCATTTAATTCATCATTTAAACAAAATTCCAATTGCATGTTCTTTAGTGCTCAGCAGTCTTCTTGTCTGCCATGCTAGCAACACACGCTGCATGCAGCATTGCAGGCGACAATAGGCAGGTGACTTGACATTGCAGGCGACATTAGACAGTTGTCTTGATATCTCAGATGATGTGGTTCAGAAATTAATTTCAATTACTGACAATGATCCTATGGAAAGTGATGGGTTATTTATGGACATGATGGTAAATGCAGCTGCACGATGACTGCTATTGGCTTGTGGCTGCGGTCATGTTCTGACCAATAAGATTGTAGTATGTGGTCATTGGCAGGATCATAGCTTTTCATCAGTGGCAGAATGGTAAACTTGCCTTTTTAAGTGTTCTATACAATCTATCAAAAATAAGCATTTTGGGACTCTGGTGCAACCTGAAACAATATACATTATATAAATTAAAAACATTAGTCTAATATTTTAATTTTATTGAACTACGTGTACACGGAATGGCTTACGTTCCACATCTATTTGTTGGCAACAAGACACAGTAGAAAAGGACCTTAGTATTTATCTAAAAGCCGCTCATTACTTTAATTAATGCTTTGACGTGTGTAACAAATTTGTCCTCACTTTCCTATTGGGAAAAAAAACATAATTTTAACAACTGAAATTTTGTCACATTTTATAAGATTTGCAAGGGACTGTCAGCTTAATGTGCTGAGTCTTAAGTATGTGACTTATCTCTAACATGCAGCATTGTGCAAATTGAGCAAAATCACTCCAGATAATTACTGTGGTTTTTCAGAACGGATTAATACATGATCAGGATGTAGTTGCGCTAGCATCCTGTGTCAGTTTTATGGCCATTTAGTGTAAAACATTTAAGACAGATTTGCATAGTGCTGCCATAAAGTGTTTCCAATAAGTCGATTTTATTACCATCAACAAATAATAACCTTTTAATTGCATATGGAAATAATTTGATGTGAATATACTTAAGATTTCTTCATTCTGAAAGCCTAGTTATCTTGCAATGTTGGAAGAGATTGTGGCACAGGTTTAAGGTTTAGCTCCTTGAAGTGTGGACCCACTCTGCACCCATAGATATGCTAGTATAAAAGGGAGAGAGGCCCGGGGCCATAGTTTGGCCAGCCAGGGTTTATCAGGCCGGCTCTAACATAGTAAATGCACTCTTGTTTACCATGCACTGCACTACATAACAGCAGATCATACTACTGCTCCATGAAGGGAGGTGGCCTGTGTAGAGCACCAGTGACATCATCAGTATGAGTCACCATCACTCTGCACAGAGTTCCTTTCCCTATGGAGCAGTAGAGGTAGGAGCTGCTACAAATACCTGAACCCTCCACCCCTAGACAGCGCAGCAGCTAGGAACTGCTGGAGGGAAACTTTACCTGTGTCATAGGTCACAATGGGAGGATGGTGGTGGAGTATATGTGTTACACATAGTCTCCCCACTCTCTCCTTTTCACCTATGTCCCACACCAATCCTCCCTTGTCACACATAGCCAGGGGCAATACTCTTGTACACAGGCCCCTAAACCTGTGACATCATTTAGATGCTTCATGTCCAGTAGTCATGGGCACTGGATGTGAGGGAATTCATAGGTTGCATTCTTGTGAATATGGTTCAGCTCAGAGAGTGGCTGCTCCCATTGCACCTCAGTCATGTCACTGGATCTTAGTAAATTGATAGGCTGCATGTCCCTTGTTCTGAGGATTTTGTTTACTTACCTGATCCCAGGTGGATCAAGCTTTAATGGAAGAAAGTTGCTAAAGGTCCTTGGTGCGCACAGACAGGTAGTAGGCCCAGAAAATGAAGGAATCATTTTGTAACACCTGTCATTACAAGAGTGATTTTCAAGTTGTGTAATATTGCAACCCTATTATTTAAAATTACCTTTCCCTTACTTTTGCTTTAGATGCTGCTTCTACTTTCATTTGTAGACAAGTATTGAAACAGCACATGAACGTGTCAGTAAAAATTATCCAGGCTTGGCAACCCTTATCAAGCTGGGGCTACTGTCATAGTAACCAAAATTAAGCCAGTGATTGGTTAACAGTCTAGGCAGCATGCTGTGGTTTCTATTAACAACAGCCAGGGACTGATCAGTAGAGGGAGCTTCAGTAAGCTGGGGGGGATGAGAAAGTGTCTAGTTCGTGTACATAAAGGCTCTTACACAATTTAGCTATAGGGCCTGTGTGTGTTTCCATTGGTACCGACTGTTTCAATTCAAACCAGAAATCACACTTGTGGTGTCAGACGCTTTGTTAAAACCTTGCAGCCATTACTAATAAAAGTAAGCATATAATGGTTCTTTCCATCCATAACTAAGCAGGATAATGGCTTTCAGATTACATGATTTCTTACTTACAGCACTAGCACTGTAGCCATAGATAATGAGGCACTGAACATACAACACAGCAAGGCTGGCTCCAAAAAGGATGATAAGAGTAGACTTGATGTCACTGCATCTACATGTGTGGGTTTGCAGTGCCAAGTGGGAAAGATTGCATCTATGTAGGCATAAAGAGGGCACTTACTATCATGTGTAAAATTAGCCGTACAATGGGCATTTTGTGTAGTCGGTGGGCATGTTAGCTTTGCTCTGTGACTGACAGATCTCAGTCTAAGAGCATTGTCTATGTTCTCATTAAATTGCCACTCAGTTTTGAACAAAATTCAAATTTTGTGACCCAGAGCTCTGTATGAAATGACTTGGGGAAGCGAGGACAGAAATGTTGTGTGGTTGTGTGTAGGAAACTTGTTTAATTCTTATTCTATGTGCACATTCCAATGTATCACAAATCTTCGTGCACTTTGTATACCCTCAGTTTAAAGGACAATTATTTGTGTTCTCCTTGTGACACTAACCACCCCCACCCCACCCACCCACACACACACACACTCTGCTGAACAGGATTTACACTCTTCCCAGCACCCCTGGGCTGTGGGTACCAGAATAATGAGGAGTATTGGGACCTTTGGAGTGACAACTTGCCACCTCAGAATAACAATATAATAGTAACGGCTCCATAAAACTCTGTACCATTACACTAAACTAGTATATTAAACTTTGCTTGATTTAAAAACTCTCCAAAGCCTCATTGAGTAATTTATTAAAATTAAAATAAATTATTCTTGTATTCTAAAGCTATATGTTATGCAATAGGAAACAATTGTAATCCAATGTAATTATTTTTGCAATCCACATCTGTAAATGCCCATAATTTGTGATCCACAGGATCTGCTTTTTGTGACCCATGGGAAATGTGTTTTCTTTTTAATCCATGGGAATTCTTCTTGTAATCCATGGCAAAATCTGATTTTTAATCCAAGATGATTTGGTTTGTTTCTTCAGGCTGCTACTAATGATTTCTAGTTCTGCAGTGTTATGGAATACCAGGGCAACCACAGTCACATGGCACATGCTGTAATGAGCAGAGAGGCTGTAAAAACCCTTTTGAGCTTTGTTTCTTCCGTGTAATGTAAAATCCTCCACCGCTGCCCTCACATAACCATCTGAAAGCTATGAGCTTGTGAGTTACTGGCAGCCATAATTTACAACCCCCAGAGAGAATTTGAAAAGATAATTGTGGGAAGACAGCTAAAAAAATGACAGATACATGATGCATGCTTAAAAGGTACTTAACTAATTATTTTAAGGGGGTAGGGGGAATAAAACTGCTATATGGGATTGTTATTTTAAAACATTTTATATATTTTGCACGTTGATTGCACTTCACCAGCTTTAATAAAGTTCTCTAATAGTGTCACATACAGCTTCTTCAAGATCTTTTCATGTTAATGACATTTCTAAACACTGGTGCCCAGGAAAAGTCACTGCAGCCCATAGCAACCAATCAGATTGTAGCTGTCATTTTTCTGCAAAGTAGAAAATAAGAGCAAATGTCTGAATGCAGTGGGTTACAGAACCTTTTTGCTTGTGCACAAGTTGTCATAATTCGCCTCCTATAAAACATGTAAACAACCGATGGGCGAAGGATGAGACAATGAATGCGACTTATAATAATAGAAGCCTATCCCTTTATTTAGTTTTGGGTGCACAAAACCAAAAAACAGAAATGTTGTGGTTTTTCCTTATCACACCAATATATGGCTGTACTCCTGTCTCTAGAGTATAATTATGGTGTAATGCAAATCGGAAATTAAAATTGTTCTACAAGTACAAAAGTTGAGATTATCAGTCTGTGCATGTATGTTTGCTAGCTTCAGATCCCCCTAGCTGACCTCCACAGATCAAAACCAGGCCCGTTTGGAAGCGATAAGATAATGCCAGATGTGGCATTTTAATTAGCACGATTTGCTAAACACTGGCTTAATTAAATGCAACTTGATAAGCACGCTAATCTCCGTACAAGCGTTTCCCAGATGTTTCTGCTTCTTGCCAGTCATATCCCCAGGCTAATTATATGCGGGATTAGAGAGTCGGGCTAGGAATCCACGAACCTGTCCGTGGTCATTTCAGCAAACTTCCTTCAAATTGTGTCAGGGGCTTACAACGTGACAACTGTCCATTATGAAAAAAAAAAATAAGCACTGGAAAATAAAGGCATTTTACAACTTTATTTGTAAATAACGTCACAATATATAACGACTTTGTTGAAAGAGTTTTTTACTTTTTTTTTGGAAGGGAGGAGATTTAGGGGTTTGTCAAATTGAGGCAATAGCAAAGATATGCTATCACAAAATCTTGTCTCGTTTCAATTGATCAATACATTTTTGTCAGGATGGCTGAGGGATGATTCAGGCTGACAGCGGTGAGAGGCCTCTTACCACTTCGCCAGCCAGTCCGAGGAGCCCTTACGTCTGTCGATTCATGCATGCACACTGGAAATGGAAGCCTGACCCGGCTTCCAGTTCCAGCAAAATAAATAAAATAATAAAGTTTTTATAAAAAAAAAAAAAAGAAATAAGGAGGAATCTAAATAACTTTATTAAAAACAAATGTTTTTTTTTTACTAACATAGCATTCTTTCCTTGCCTGGCCCTGGCTATTACCATCCTGAGTTGATGATAGCGATATTAGCACAGCGGCGGTAATTGTACCTCTGACGACCTTTGTTATATAGGCTTTACCATATGACACCTGACAATAGCTACCGCCGGCAAGGTGCATTGCTAAATAGCGTGGCGCCAAAAATCCAGCAAAAAATATATGCCTTAAATGTGTATCTTGTCATGCATATTTAATCTATATTTGTTGTTCTTCATCAGAAATACTTTTCCACAAAATCTTTGAGTATCTATATTCAAGGCACATCTCTCCATTGAAATCATTGCCTTGTTCTAATGCGATGATTTACATATTTCTAAAAACTAAAATGGGCAAAAAAAATCAAATACTTGTACTAAAACTTCATGTTCAAACATCTGTTAATGTATCTGGAAATGATAAATTAATTATATTTGCCTACTCTCACCATTTCCTCAGTAGTGCTGACTGAATGGCCCTCAGTATATCTTCCAAAGCGTGCAATGCATTGTAAACTCGTAAAAATATTAACTGTAGCATGCAAGGTAGCTGCTAAAAGGGGAGTGTATGAAACTCAGAGACTTGTGTGGGGTGGGCTTTAATATATAACATATAGAAATATTATATTACGTTTTTTTGTCTAATTTCTCCAATTTCTTATTATAGACAGTACTGAAATTGTGTATTTTGAAAAAATAGAATTTATTTTGTTGCACGAACATGCAGATAAACACACACTGCATTCTGCATCTTTTCAATCAATACCCTACAGCTTCTTCATTTCCTATAATACTGTAAGAATGTGCCTAACATAGCTCTTTTTATTGTGGAATTTGCGGTCCTTACTTTCCGCTTCAAAAAATTATATTGTAATTCCACTTGTAGTCAACAAACATTGTTTGGATAAGTGCAGAGGAAAGAGCCCTAGAATACCTCTAATTTATCCCTCAATTAGCTCAACCTCTGCCCTTTCATTGTACCTGGAACGTAACCGTCCATCACTTTAGCCAGGAACTTAAGTAGGGCTCTAATGGGGAAGAAATGGCTCCAGGCTCCATTTGTGATGTCCTGTAAATGGACAGATAATAGCAAGGTTTTCTGGCAATTACAGCTTTCAACTAATCCAACGTTAACTGCTGCCTTTTTTTCTGATTTTTACTTCTCCAGGGCACATACAGGCTGGTTTTTCCAAGAGGCTCTTTGTAAGTTCATTGGCTTGTAATATTATCAACAATTTAGTCTGCTGAAGCCAGATTGTCAAGGCAGGGAACAAGATGAGTTAAAATGACACCTGCATCAACTAAGCAGTGTCCAGGATAAATGCAACCTTGGGTTGCATCTTGAATGTGATCAAATAGTCTCAAGGTACAGTACGGCTGATGCTGGGACCTAATGCATACAATTCCATTGGTCATTCAAACAGCCTTAGTTTCATAGGTGTTTTGATTGAAAAAAAGACAAATGTCCATTCAACCCTTGATGCTTAAGTAAGAGACGATATTCCAATAAAGCTGTAATATCAGACCTTCATATACTTTCATGAAGACCAATAACCCAGTTATTTGTGCCCTCCACCTATAGCATCCACTTTTCACTCAGAGCTGGAAATCCTCACCAGTAGTCTGTTGTACCCCTGGACTTCTACACGTAGTATTGAGGATTATTCGTTGGGGATAGATAATAGGGAAAAGTGTGTGGAAGACAAAGTCACAAAGCGCACCAAGATCGAGAACCGGATCTGAAGTAGCAATACCAAATAAACATCCAAGGGAACTGAGTCAAGAATCAGAAGATCACAAAACTACAAAATCAGGCAAAAACAAGGTCGAGAAAGCAAAGGTCAGGGCTGGAGGAGCTCACTCAGAGCCCAAAGAATGACAGTCGAAGTAAGCTGCCATATAATAGTAGCTTAACCTATAACATGTATATGTTAGAACAGATAAATATATATTTATAGGCAATGTAATATAAATAAATGGTGATGATGATGATGATGATGATGATGAATGTGCTCCTCTCGGGTTATGTTACAAAGCGCCATAACCTTCACTCGGTCTAAAAGCTGTCTGACTGGTAAGATCTCAATAAAAACATAGTCCAGTTTGCAGCAGGAGAGAAAAAAATGGACCAAGATGCAATCATGTATGTCCTCTATTGCTAGGAAGATGTCTAGTACCGTCGGCACTTCTCTCCCTCTCCCTCCTTGCACATACTAACTATGGGAGTATGTGTGTCCAACCACACACACTATGTGCCAACCATGTGCCCATATACATCCATATATATTTCCAATGAACTTATCTATTATTTTATTATTTTAATGCAAGTGATGGGTATGTCTTCATGCACAGATCATGTGTAGAAGGCATGTGCAAAATCCTGTGTGCATGATGATTTCATCAATGAGATATGTAATGGATACCACCCTAAGTGAGCGCCTTATTCTTATATTAAATAAACTTGGATCATTTTGGATATTTTTAAAACCAAATTCTACATAAGATATAAACCAATTAAACAGCATTGCTCCCTTTGTATCCTAAACGCCAAAGGTCTGATTCCACCACACTACCTAAAACCCTAAATATCTTAAGATGTGATATGCATAATAAACCTGAAATAATTGACACGGACACAGTAAAGAATAAACTTACAAAGGAAGGGAGGGCGGGTGTTTCAAAGGGAAAAGAAGGAAAAATACCTCCTCCCACTTGCTTATAACCACAAACTCCTCCCCCTTATCCTATTGGAAGATGAATCTGAACATTTTAACCCTTTAGGGTGACGACAGTGTGTCTGCAACATCCCGGTGTTTAACAACGCTTATTTCTATTCAGGTCTTCGCTCTTCCTGTTTTCTGTATGTTGTATTATCTAAACTGGTAGATAATACAACACGCTCCTCTGTGTAATATATACCTTCAGCACACTCCTCTGAGTAATATATATTTTCAGCACACTCCTCTGAGTAATATACTTAGGTCCAGTATTTAATCATTCACATCGGATCCTGCCCCTATATTCCATACCACATGGACAAGCACTAAACTTAATTTTGTCAGAAGTTAATACTCAAACTACAAATACCGCACAGATAGGGTCATGTATGCATTGGAACCCATAACCCCAGTGCTGTGAGGCAGCAAAACTAACTACCGTGCCACCGTTGACCACTTTGAAACATTTTATTAGATGTGCATATATGATTAATGTATATGATAAATGGTTCTAATGAATTAGAATGAACTTTTACCAAAACTGTGCTCACTTATATATTTTATTGGAATGGATCTTTGGAAAATAAGTAAATAACTTTTAAAGACAATGGTGTAGGACATTTTGGATCATATCTGAGCACTTTGCGCCTCATTGATGTCACTAATGTATTGATAGAATTAACCCCTTCAGTGCTCAGGATTAGTGGGACTTGTCCTTCACCTAAAGTGCTAAGGGCGAGTCCCACTCATGGGGCTCAGCGATCTAGAAATAATGTTTAACAGCCCCCAACATTATTTCTTGTCAGTGGGGGCTGGAAGAAATGCCCACAGGGCCGTAACTAGGGCGGTGCGACAGGGGCGACCTCCCAGGGCGCAAGGCTGAAGGGGGGCGCAATTTAGGCATATTTTAGGTTCATTTGGTTACAATTGAGGGCTAGGGAGGCGGCATTTGTCTTTCTCGCCCCAGGCGCTAGAATTCTAAGTTACGGCTCTGAGTGCCCACTAATGATAACAGTGTCTTCTGGAAAAAAAAGGTGCAATTTGTTAAGTTACTACATAAACAAAACACTGATATTGATGTTGGAATGTGACCAGCCCAAAAAGTGCCAAAACAGGTTCAACACAAGGGTGAGAAAAGCCACAGGGGCAAAGTGGTTAATGTTGGGTCAATACACAAAAGTCTGCTTCCGTTGTGTAAGTAACAGGTGTACTTTAATAGACATGTTCAATAGGAATTCTTCTGGCGTGAAAAATGTATATACATGAAGAAACAGAGTTTTATGTCACTAAAGATCGTTGCCAAAGAACTGACTGATGATATCCATATGTTATCTGTATGGTCTGATATATACTCACAATATGTCAATCACAACCACATGTATCCTGATACACAGTATTGTAGTCTGGTGAATGCTCTCATCTAAATCACCTCTCATCACCCAATGATCATGTCTGACAAACAGATTGGAAACACATTGTAATTATCTGGTATCACTGCAGATTATGTATAATGTAACTGTCTCAGGATGGAACAAAATATATAGACAAAGGAAGTAGAAATGTTGTCTTTCTCAGAGAATGTTTGGAATTTCCATTTTAAAGGTATTTCAAATTGTTATAACTGAAAGACCTCAGTTATACAGCATATAGTACAATGGCAGTAAGTGTTGATAAAAATAGCACAGCAACAGCAAATCTACAGAAAGAAATTTGATGGGATAAAACACACACACACACACACACACACACACATACAAATATCTAATTAGCCAATAATGTGTTAGCAACTCAATGCATAAAAAAGGACAAGAGGTTCAGTTGTTATTCAGACCACACACCAGAATGGGGAAGAAATGTGATCTAAGTGACTTTGACCATGAAATAATTATTGGTGCCAGGCAGCGTGGTTTGAGTATCTGATCTCCTGGTATTTTCACGTACAGCAGTCTCTAGAGTTTACAGAAATTGGTGTGCAAAACAATGGCAGTTCTGTGGACAAAAACTTTGTTGATGAGATAAGAGGAGAATGACTCGACTGGTTTAAGCTGCCAGGAAGACGATAGTAACTAACTCAAATAATTCAACAAATACTACAGTGATATGAAGAAGAGCATCTCTGAATGTACAGCACGTCGAAACTTGAAGTGGATGTGCTACAGCAGCAGAAGACCACACCGGGTTCCATTCCTATCAACTAAAATGTCACCTGGTCTGACGAATATTGATTTCTGCTGTGACATGCAGATGGTAAGGTCAGAATTTGGCATAATAAACATGAATCCATGGAACTATCCTGCCTTGAGTCAACCGTGCAGGGTAGGGATGTAATGATGTGGGGAATGTTTTCTTGGCACACATTAGGGCTCTTAATACTAATTAAGCATCATTTGATTTCCACAACCTACCTGAGTATTGCAACTGACCATGTGTATCCCTTCTAATGGCTATGTCACAAAGCACATGTCATCTCATGCTGGTTCCATGAACATGACATTGAGTTCAGTATACTCCAATGTCCTCCACATTCATCAATTCTCAATCGTATAGGGCACATTTGGGAAGTGGTGGAACAGGAGATTTTCAGCATGCATATGTAGCCCACAAAAGCGCAGCAACTGCATGATGTTATCATATAAACATGGACCAGAATCATGAAGAATTCAGGCTGTTCAGGGGGCTAAAGCAAGTCCTACCCAGTACTAGAAAGGTGTAGCTAATAAAGTGGCCACTGAGTGTATATACAGTGTACAGAATAAATATATGATATGAGTTCCTTTATAAATATAGAGCACTTTTTCCTTAAAAAGGGGGTTCACCTTTAGACAGCTTTAATTTATTGGTTTGTGCACGCATTCCTGCATCTTCTTTGCACTTAATTGCTTTTTTCTGTGTTTTTGAAGAGGAACAGTCATTAAGGAGCATACCCCGCGAATCCGTGCATATCGACAGCACAAAATACACTGCACATGCTTAGAACCAGATGGCACGCAATAAAACGCAGCATGTCCAAGTCCCCTCTGAGCGCAAAGACACTTACTACAGCCAATGATATAGAGGAGTGAACTGGGTGGTGAGTGTATAGTTTCATGTAGGCAATATACAGTAAATTAGTAGAATAGGTCTTTGAATCTATATCTTCTGAGTTAAAAATTCAAATCAATATAACCAAAGAGGAGAATCAATCACTAATAGAATAAATAACAAAGAGATTATCATCAAATCGGAGGAATAGTGATAATGAATAAATCTAAATATGTAGAAGAAGCCTTCAGATTGCTATCAGACACTTCAACATAATAAAGACTTAAAGAAAATCTCACTTCGAAATATCAAAGAGAACTACAGGATCTTTTGGAAGAAGGTCTGAATTTAGGCATTGTGACTAAAAAAGAATATGATTATTTATTCATAAATTATTCTATCACTTGCCGAAAATACACAAAAATCTTCAGAATCCTCCTAACCGCCCTATCATTTCTGGAATCCAACCAATAACCTCCAATCTATCAGGATATATTGAAACGTTTTTACAACTACACAGCAAAACTACTTAAGAGATACCACCAGTATTTTGCAAGCACTTAACCAAATCACATGGCAAAGCTCATATATACTGGGGACCTGCGATGTTAAGTTGCTATATACATGTATTCATCACGTAGACGGCTGTGACCATACCTACCATTACCTATGTACTCGAACTGATCTGGAAAATGAACAAGTTAATTTCATTCTAAGTGGCATTGAATTTATATTACAACATTACTATTTTTGGTTGCTGACGTGGCCGCACCAATCCGAAGGGAAAGAGTGCCATACTGTGCTGGATCCAAACCCTTAAATTGCCTGGAATTGAAACCTTGTGAGCGGGGTGTTATCTAAATGCACTAAGAATACGGGGGAGTGGACAGGCCTATTATTAGAAAATTGTTTAGTCAACTTCAGTGGACAAATCTCTATGTAAGCATGTGGGTATATGTTTATGCATGAACCTTTGCTAGCCTGGTCTGTTTTGGACCTCATAATCTTACATAATACTTTATCGTCTTGAATGACTACTTGTTGGGTCAATAGGCCTGAGAGGGGGGGAAGCTTGGACTCCGCTACTAGCTCTGAAATCCTAAATGCACCAAAAAAACGCCAATGCAAAGGCTGTCTGGAATAAAAAGCATTCATAAGGGTTCTCTGTTACCGATAGAAGGAACAGCATTAGTTGTTGTAAAAGCTGAATATCAACTGGTCGACCTTCCGGGAACTGGTCTCTCTCGTGCCCGACCTTTTAGGGCTTTTACCACTATAAAACTTTTTGTCACATTCGGGACATTATGAAGGTGGACAAGAATGATATACCTGATAAAGTAGCTGCCATGGCTGGACGTGTCTGCACTATATCGATCCCACATGAATGCCATAATGAAATCCATCTGACCTCGGTCTCCTTCGATTTCAGGAAATAGGACTACTGACAACACGCCGCCTGGTATGCACACCTCGTGGAAGGGGCCAGAGCTCGCTCCATTAGTCCTGTTATGCCAGCCTGATAATAGGCCAAACAGAGTGCGACACGTTCTTCCTATAAGATTAGCGTGCTAGTGCTCTAAAATAATGCCATTGGGAATGCGATAGGGAGTCAGCAATACTGTTCTGTACCCCTGGAACATGTTGTGATGTAAATGAGATGTTGTATTCCAGACAACAGAGAATAAGGGTGGTGGAGGAGACTACTGGTATGTGGGGATGAAGAGCTCTGCTTCTTTATTGCCTGTACAACTCCCAAATTATCATACCAAAATACTATGTGTTTATCATGCAGGATAAGGGCCCAGAGTTCTACTGTTACAATAAGCGGGAAAAGTTCCAAAACTAATATGTTGGAGGTGATACCACATTGATGCCAAGCTTCCGGCCAGTGGGCTGCACACCAATCTCCATTCAGGTAGACATCAAAACCCTGGGAACCTGATGCGTCTGTATACAGGTCAAGTTGTGTGTTGGAAACCAGGGGGTGGGGCAGGCCAGATACGGGTGCCGTTAAAATTCTGCAGAAATCTAACCCATACTTTCAGATCTTCTCTAATCTCTGCTGATAAACAGATCAGGGAATGCGGTCTGGTCTTCCCCGCTATAGTTCTTTGGGGCGTTCTTCAAAAAACCCTGCCCATGGGGACGACCCTGCATGCAAAATGAAAAGGCCTAAAAGGAATTGTACTTTTTTCAGCTGGCTGGATTGTGAGCTTTGAATGTCTCCAATGGCTTGGATCATTCTCTGAATTTTGTCATATGGGAGACGACAGCAACCTGCTGCTGTATCAATTTCTATTCCTAAGAAGGACAGGCGGGAGACGAGGCCCTCAGTTTTGTTGTGAGCTATGGGTACTCCCAGAACCGTCAACAAGGCTTGGGCTGCATGCAATATGTTACCACACTGAGGGAAACTCGAGGGATCCATTATGAGGAAATCGCCCAGATAATGCGCTATTCCATGGTGACCTGTTCCCACTTGCAAGCCACAGTGCAGAAAAGAGCTGAAGCTATCAAAGTAAGCGCATGAAATGGAGCACCCCATGGGTAGGCAGCGATCAATATAAAATCCATCTACATGTCTAAAACCCATGAATCTAAATGATTCAGGATGTAGGGGTGATAATCTAAATGCTGATGTCACGGTTGTCATGGTTGAACTATGGATCCCCAGACTCTGCTGAACATGGTAAGGCTCACTCTCGGGCGCGGTGTCTAATAGGTAGGTGGTATTCACCAGGAACCCCCCGCAAGGGAGTATGGTCTTAGCGGCACCTATCCCACAGGTCCCGGTCCCGTGAGAGAGTGACAGCAGAGTGGTGTGGAGGAGCCAGGAGATGCTAGGAGGCATACACTGATGCCAGAAGATAAGTGGTAGAGACACTGGAACAGTGGTGGTTCAATGTCGGCTACGGAGATGAGAGCAAGCTGATGTAGCGGTGGTAACTCCGGACAACAGCTGAGAAATCACAGGAACAGTAGTAGCTCTGAGAGGCAGTGGAGAGAGAACCGATGCTGAAATTATGTAGTAACTGAGGGGATGGTAGCAGAGATACTTGGAACAGCGGTAGTTCAATACTGGCCACGGAACTGGGAACAGACTGAGATAGCGGTGGTAACTCACGACAACAGCTGAGGAGTCACAGGAACAGTAGTAGCTCTGAGAGGCAGCGGAGAGAGAACCAATACTGACATGATGTAGTAACATAGGAGATGGTAGCAGAGATACTTGGAACAGTGGTAGTTCAATACTGACTACGGAGCTTAGAGCAGACTGGTGTAGCAGTGGTAACTCGGGACAACAGCTGAGGAGTCACAGGAACAGTAGTAGCTCTGAGAGGCAGCGGAGAGAGAACCAATCCTGACATGATGTAGTAACTCAGGAGAAGGTAGCAGAGATACTTGAAACAGCGGTAGTTAAATACTGGCCACAGAGCTGAGGGCGGACTGATGTAGCGGTTGTAACTCGGAACAACAGCTGAGGAGTCACAGGAACAGTAGTAGCTCTGAAAAATCTGAGAAGCAGCAGAGAGAGAACCAATGCTGACACGATGTAGTAACTCAGGAGAAGGTAGCAGAGATACTTGAAACAGCGGTAGTTCAATACTGGCCACAAGAGCAGGCTGATACGACCAAATGCAAACCACAAGGAAGACAGGAACGAACCACAAGGAAAACAGAATCACAGCTGCAGGAAATGAGCTTGAACAACAGGCATCAGACAGGTGAACACCGGAGGTTTAAATAGTGCTCCATAGTCCCATAGCCAATGAGGGAAGAGAGGAGGTCTCGAAGGAGGACAGACTCTGCACCTGCGCAGATCTGACTGCAGGATGGTTTAAGGTGTTAACCTGATGCCAGAATATGCCGGTATCATCGTCTGTGAGAGGAAGGTAACGAGACAGGTGCCGGTATGTGGGAGCGGAGCGTGACAGCTGATTCTATATCTAGTTTGGCTAGTAATGAACTATAGCCAAATTCCCGCCCCAACGTTAATGCTGATTCAAATGTTTGAGAATTAACTGTACTGTGCGCAGGGTCTATGGCATAATTTACTGAGTTGCCAAAGTGTAAGACAGATGTTGGATGAGCCTAAATTTTCCGGGTGATTTCTTTGGAATTACCCCGACTGGAGACTATCAGATTTTAAATTCTGGGGAATGGGTGGAGATAGGGTACCTTGGATTTTGAGTCTAAAACCAAAACTAATACCTTGCCATAAAAAGGAGGCATTATCTTTATCGGGGTACAGGCTAAGCCATTTTTCTGGGGCTAATAGGTTAATTGGTGAGGGGGCTTTAATGCGCAGCTGCCGCTTGAGCTGATCTTCCTTGGCCTGCGGTGGATACGGGCCTAGTACATTCTGTGGCGGGATGTGATCCTCTGCAATTTGAGCACACATGGCAATATTTTCACGCAGTGCTATGGGAACAGGAACCCGCGTTGCATGAAAAACATTTATTTTTGGGATGCTGTCCTCCACCCCGCTGAATGAAATCGCTTATGACACGAAATGTTTGAAGCCTGTTTGCTAGGGCGCATCAAGTCCAGCCAGGTGTCAATGTCCTTTCCACCTAAAGGAATGCTAGCCCTTCCACTCGTTTTCCTTCTAAAGTTGTAATCATACGAGCGCCAAACTAAGGGGTCATCCATCTGATACATATTGTTAATGCAAATACCACCAGCCGTCTGTTTATCCATCTGGTCTATATTCAATGTATATGGCGACAAAAACGCAGTAACCACTTAACCAGTTTGCGAAGAACTTGTACGCGTCTTCTTCTATATCATTCTTATCCTTAGCTTGGGCAGACCCTTTTTGCGCATATCTGTGATCATGAACATATTGACGAATATCCCTTTTTTAATCCTGTCCCTGACACTAGGCCTGACTCCGAAGGGTAATGGACCTATGATTAAAGTGCCCAGAGTTGTTTGCACACCTGCCTACTGGAACTAAAACCGACCCTGATTTTAAAGGTGGTTTGCCTAATGAAGACTGTAATAGCTTCAAAAACTTGCACAGGCCCTGCTCATTGTCAGAGGAGTAACCGCTAGTGCTAGCTAAGGGGGTGCTTGTGTTACCATTATTATGTATAGTAGCCCAAAAAAATTTCATCAGAGGTGGAGGCGACTTCTGCCTTTTGTGTAGCCCCTGTCGGCGGAAGTACTGGTGCAGGAATGATTGTGTTTTGCTGGATGCTTGGTTGATTAACTTGGTTGATCTGGAGGCGTTCCTGTCTGCCATGATGGTATTCTGGCTCTGGGAATCTGCAACCGAAAGAATGTTAGTATCTACCACACTAATTTCATTCATCCTATGGAGGGGTGGCCGAAGGTTGAGTAGGTCGGGCAGTGGCTGTGATCACTGAGTCAAACATTCTGTACTCATTCCGCTGGGGAGTATGATGTTCGGGAGTTTGTGGCCTATGTAGCTGATGCCTATATGTATCACGGTTAAGTATCAGGCCAATATTCCTTGTAGAGGAGGGGGGGAGTCACAAAGTCTGCTGGGACGAGTGACTGCATGCTTCGGCCTGGGCATGGTAAGGACGATAGGGGACAAAAATTATATACTGAAAATCAAATAAGGGGGAGATGAGAATGAGGATGGGGTGAGCAAAAGGGGTGGGAAAAGGGGGGGTGGGTTGATTGGAAAAAAAAGCGGAAAAAACGTCAGGGGATAAACAATGACAAAAGGGGGGAGAGGAAAATGAATAAAGCGTAAAGAAATGGAGTAAGGCAAACTGTATTTGAATACAATTCCTTTCCCAGCAGCTCTTCTCCTGGGATCTCGAGCAATGAATGAGAAAAGACATGTGACATGCTAGAACTCATATAAACCAATCTCCAGGCACTCCGCTGCGTTCCTCATTGGTCGGCCTGGGATGTGGCATTTTAACTCCTGCAGGTTAGATTAACTCCACTTACTTCCCCATGTATGCATTTAAGTGCTTTCGTACATGTGGGACTCTCTTTTCAAAAACACTGTTGAAAAAAATATCAGAAGTAATTTAAAAAATATCTCAAAAGTATGAAAATAGTAATATTTTGGGTGGTTAACCCATTTATGAAAATTAAGGCAGAATTAAGATTTCTGTCCCTTTCCTGGTTACTTGTCTGGAATAACGTGCATTCCAGTTCAAATACGCATTAACATAAGCATAGATCCATTTGTCGCCTTACATTGCTGTTTCTATCTGCTTCTCTAAGTCATTAGTTTAAGGGTTAGAAATAATAGTGTTCATTAGATATTGGCAACATGAGTAAAGTTGTATAAATTAGTAGAAGCGGTTTATGGAAGCAGATTAATTAAAATGTCCTTATTACTGCCTTGGAATGATTAGTCTTTCTATTATGTATGCCAGGAACACCCAAATCCTCTTAATAATTTTGGATTTCATCTGTCAGACATTATTAAACAGATCCCAATTCATTAGTTTTAATATTTCTACACCCGCCACCCCCCTCCTCCCCCCTCCCCGAAAAAAAAGATTTAGAACGCCACCTCTTCAGGTCAGAAGGTAAGTGTGAGGCACAGTCCGATGCCAATATCTATTGTAGTCACCAGTTCCTGTCATGAAAACAAGGTTTGGTCATTCCTGGAACTGTGTTGGTCTCTATAGGGAATAGGCATGACTAGAAACACATTCTTATTAACCCTAGACAGATACTATCAATTTGAATCTGTAGTTCGAATGTTTCTTATGACCTTCCACCTACTCCAGAGATGTAGTATGTAATTAAAAAGTGGAAGCAATACTAACTATTGTGCAACAGTGACTTCTATATACATGCTAGTATTTCTGACCCATTTCAGTTTGTTTACAACTGCATCTGGATGGTTGTTTTTAATCTATTTAGCTTTAAATGCATTTTGGCCTGTTTCTATGCCCATTAAAATGATCTCCAAGAGGTATATTTACTGAACTGCGGGTTTGAAAAAGTGGAGATGTTGCCTATAGCAGCCAATCAGATTCTAGTTATCATTTATTTAGTGCATTCTACAAAATGGTAGCTAGAATCTGATTGGTTGCTATAGGCAACATCTTCACTTTTTTAAATCCGCCGTTTAGTAAATATACCCCCAAGAGTCAAGAGAATATTTATAAAATTATTCAGAACTTTGAAATTAAACTAACTTGTTCAGGGTTGAAATTCATTTGAATTCCATGCAAAAGATAACATGAACACTTTGTTAACATTTCTACTATTCATTTACCAGTATTACCACTGTTACATAGTTATTAGTTTGGGGGAAAAAAGAAAGACAAAAGTCCATAAAGTTGAACCACTCACTTTCATTTTTGCTCTTTAAAGCTGCATTACCACCTACTGCATATTTTATTTTTCACTTGGTGATTCAAGTAGCTGGAGCCAATTCTGTAATTATGTTTGCTTCTTTAACATGGGGAGCAGGAGGACCAGTCAGAGGCCGCAATATCTTAATAGCGACCTCGCTAATGCCCCCTCCCTTCTTCTGTGTCACAGTAGCAGAATCATCAAGTTGTAGGCTTTATATAATAGGAGGTAGTACAACTTCAAGCAGGAAGAAAGAAATAAAAATGTTTAGTGGGGAAATTTGTGACTGTGTGTAAATTTTCTGAAAAATTATTTCTTGCTTCAAAGTGTAGACTAATCTCCTCTATGAATTCACAGTTTATTGACCAAGTGTATTACTCTTTCTGAAAACTAAACCCCCTGATCTTACCTGATCACACCACTGGTCACAGGAGAAGAGTGCTTTCCAGCTCTGGAGGCCCATGGCCTCATATGAACACAGAAGGGAATTGGATTGGCTCCTCTCCTCCTGTCCAATCAGGTGCCACAATACATTGCACACTTCCAGCCCAGTCTGCTTTAAATTAACTACTAAGACTTAACAACCTAAACTGGCAACCTGTTCTTATAACAAAGACTTTCCATATTACAGTTAGCTCTTAAGAGATGTGCATCAGCATGTGCTTGTGTGTAATGCCTTTACATCTTTTATTAATTGTACAGGTCTCCGTAATATGGCGGCACACTAGAAATAACAATTCATTATTGTACTGTGTCTTTCTGATACATTTTTAGTCAAGTCCAGTTATATTTTCATTAGGTAACCGCTGATTGACCTGCTCCACCGTCTGTGGTCCACATTTGCCCCTAGACACCTCATAATCGAGAATTTAAAAAATGTGTTACCAGTTAATGTGTCATTTATTTTATTATTATCCTTGATGAAGCTGCATGACAGTAATAAAGATTGGACTTCAAAAATGTGTGCCAACTATCCACAGAGAAGAATTTTAGATTGACTTTCTCCATGTTTTATTCTCCCGGAGGATCTGCTTGCACTATTCTAATGTGAGTGGATATAAAGATAGGATGCTGATAGAAGCTGACTGTACAAGCTGCAGTTTACTACTTGACAGTGGGTTTTATATTAAAATATTAATGTAGCTGGCGTTCAACTTTGATTTTTATCCTTAATTTTTCCTTTTTTGTGTCTAGTAATTCCGTTATTGATAATGATCTTTGCAACTTTGAACCTTGGGCCTTTAACCTTTTTCCTTGTTGTGGGCCACTTTTCACCACCTGGCATTGGTGCAGCTTATGGTTTTACCTATTTCTCTATATTTGCGCTTCATTATTTTTGTTGTGTGGGAGATTAATCCTAGCCGGATTGCCAACTGCATAAACAAGGCACTCCCTTAGGGCCTGGCAGAATGAAAGGAACCAGTCTCCTGCTCAGTTTATTCCATACTTGCCAACTCTCCCGAAATGTCCGGGAGACTCCCGAAATTCGGATGGGTCTCACAGACTCCCGGGAGAGCTGGCAAATCTCCCGCATCCCACTACTGTCACCACTAAATGACGTGATTCGCTGTGAATCGCGTCATTTTGGCTCCGCCCCCGAGACAGACTGCATTTCCGTCGCGGGGGGGGGCAAAATGCAGCGTTTGCCCGAGCCCCACCCCCTCCCTCCCCCCAGTCACGCCCCTCTCCTGGAAAGAGCTTCGCGAAAGTAGATAAGTATGGTTTATTGTCCCATAGAAGGGCCTGCCAATGATGGTACTATTGGGTGTTATGGTTTTGTTAGGGATCCTAAGGGGCCTGTTTTGATCTGAAATAATTCTGTGGTCAATATTCTGGTACTGTCATGTGTGGGCAGAGAGGGTACTGCTCATGTTAGCTTCAGCTTTTCTTATTTAAATTGGTGTCATCAACAAGCAAAGCTACTCTTTATTTTGATGAGGAATTTGTTTTCCCTTTCTTGACCATCACAATTCACTTAAACTCATGGGCGTCAGTCATACTGCAAACGGAGCCTAACTATATCCTCATGTCTGCTGACCTGCTACCACGGATAAATAAAATATCAACCATAAAGCATAATTTACAAAACTGCAAAACACTGGCCCAACAACACTAATGCATATTTTTATTGTTGGTGTAGTGCCCCTTTGACCACTATTTAGTAAACAAGGATCTCAGTGATTAACTGGCTCCCGTTCCGATACAGAATCCTTTTCAAACTCCTCACCACCACTTACAAGGCTCTCTCCAACTCTACTGCCCCTTATATCTCAAACCTCCTCTCCATTCACACTCCCGCCCGCTCCCTGCGCTCAGCCAATGACCGACGCCTCTCCTCCACTCTTATCACCTCTTCCTACTCCAGAATCCAAGACTTTTCTCGTGCTGCCCCCCTTCACTGGAATGACCTTCCTCGTTCCATCCGCCTCTCTCCTACTCTGTGCTCCTTCAAACGTGCGCTGAAAACTCACCTCTTCCTCAAAGCCTACCAATCATCCACATAACCCCTTTCTCTATACTCTACTCGCTCTCTCCCCTTGCCTTAGCTGGCTCCCCCGTGCCTTATCTGGCTCCCCCTGTGCCAGTCTGTTTTCCCTCCCTTAGGATGTAAGCTCACATGAGCAGAGCCCTCTTCCCTCCTGTCTCCTTACTGTTCTTCTGCTCCTTGTTTACTACATTGGCCAGCCTGGAGTTTCTGAAACATTGGTATTTTTGTTTATTGGTTTGTACTGTTTTACCCTGTTTAGTTTACTATTTGTACTGTGCACGGCGCTGCAGAAACCTTGTGGCGCCTAACAAATAAGGGATAATAATAATAATAATAATAATAATAATAATAATAATTAACCTGACTGAGAGTGCCATCCTCCTGGTGCTTTTGTGATCCGTGATTTTATATATATATATATATATATATATATATATATATATATATATATATACCTGCTCCTATGCCTGGTTGGTGCTTTGAGATATGTATGCAGAGCAACACCTGTCCAGTTATCTTAGGGACATCAGTTCAAGATGACTGCGCCATCCCTGTGAGCACTGACTGGTAATTTAGGAGAAAAGGTAGCTCCAGGTCTCAGTGAGTGATGTGCAGAGCTGATAAGACACCAAGAATATGGGCGCACATGCTGTCACTAGTAATGCACCTAGGCAGACACTGCTGGCTTAGCTGCTGAGAGACTGCGGACACTGGAAACCCTAATAAGACCAGGTGACAGAGAGAGAGACAGTAAAGTTTGAGAGACAGAGGGGCTATCCCTAAGGTGAATGATTCAGCTCTCAGACATAAATGTGAATCACTGCCAATACATTTGCTATCTGCAACTAGTAATGTACTGAAGGCATAAACAAAAAAGTGTGATGTCAACGTAAGATCGCCTGTCGCTATTCATTCAACATCTTTGTTTGTCCTGCGCTACTGTACCTGTGTCACCTCAAGTCTTAAAACTGGTTATTAAACTTGCATGTGGATGGGCACTTCTACTCTTTAACCCCACAGACCTTGAGCAACAGGAAGAGAGGATTAAACCCAGGGACAGGGAAAGGTGCCTGTGAGGAGCCACCCATGCCACACCATACCAGTGTAAAAAGGGCTACATTAACAGTTATTTATACAGGGCTAAAATACAGGGCAGTACTTTACAGTTGGAAACAACATAGTAAAGCAAGACTGGGTATTACCAAGAAAACAAAAAGGAAATCTGTATGTTTGTGCATAATTTCACTTGTTTATAGAGATGGGCAGGTCCGGTTCCCCGAGAATCGAACCCACCCGAACTTTGGGTATCCGAGTACCGAGCTGAGCAGCTCGGTACTCTCCCGCACGCTCCGAATCCAAATCGAGGCCGAACGTCATTGTGACGTCGTCGGATCTCGGGGCTCGGTTCTCGCGATATTTCAAGATTATAAATACACGCCTCCACAGCAATCCATCGCCATTTGACAGAGGGAGAGAGTAGGGTGTAGTCACAGGCTGATTAGAGCAGGGACAGAGAATCCAATATTCTGATTCCAATTGTTGTAACAAAAATCGCTAGAGAAGAGATAAGGATAGAGGTTTTTGGGTTTTTTTTTTTTCAATATTTGGCACTCCCCAGTGCTTTTGGGGTGTCCCCCATAATTGTGCATAAATATTTCTGGCTGTCAAAATTACTATCTGTCAGCAGTATCTACCAAATAATTTTTAGCACTCTCCAGTGCTTTTGGGGTGTCCCCCATAATTGTGCATAAATATTTCTGGCTGTCAAAATTACTATCTGTCAGCAGTATCTACCAAATAATTTTTAGCACTCCCCAGTGCTTTTGGGGTGTCCCCCATAATTGTGCATAAATATTTCTGGCTGTCAAAATTACTATCTGTCAACAGTATCTACCAAATAATTTTTAGCACTCTCCAGTGCTTTTGGGGTTTCCCCCATAATTGTGCATAAATATTTCTTGCTGTCAAAATTA
This sequence comes from Mixophyes fleayi, assembly GCF_038048845.1. NCBI lineage: Eukaryota > Metazoa > Chordata > Amphibia > Anura > Limnodynastidae > Mixophyes > Mixophyes fleayi. The sequence goes on from NC_134407.1 coordinate 82,425,508, forward strand.
CTATCTGTTAGCAGTATCTACCAAATAATTTTTATCACTCCCCAGTGCTTTTGGGGTGTCCCTCATAATTGTGCATAAATATTTCTGGCTGTCAAAATTACTATCTGTCAGCAGTATCTACCAAATAATTTTTAGCACTCTCCAGTGCTTTTGGGGTGTCCCCCATAATTGTGCATAAATATTTCTGGCTGTCAAAATTACTATCTGTCAGCAGTATCTACCAAATAATTTTTAGCACTCCCCAATGCTTTTGGGGTGTCCCCCATAATTGTGCATAAATATTTCTGGCTGTCAAAATTACTATCTGTCAGCAGTATCTACCAAATAATTTTTAGCACTCCCCAGTGCTTTTGGGGTTTCCGCCATAATTGTGATAAATATTTCTGGCTGTCAAAATTACTATCTGTCAGCAGTATCTACCAAATAATTTTTAGCACTCCCCAGTGCTTTTGGGGTGTCCCTCATAATTGTGCATAAATATTTCTGGCTGTCAAAATTACTATCTGTCAGCAGTATCTACCAAATAATTTTTAGCACTCTCCAGTGCTTTTGGGGTGTCCCCCATAATTGTGCATAAATATTTCTGGCTGTCAAAATTACTATCTGTCAGCAGTATCTACCAAATAATTTTTAGCACTCCCCAGTGCTTTTGGGGTGTCCCCCATAATTGTGCATAAATATTTCTGGCTGTCAAAATTACTATGTGTCAGCAGTATCTACCAAATAATTTTTAGCACTCCCCAGTGCATTTGGGGTGTCCCTCATAATTGTGCATAAATATTTCTGGCTGTCAAAATTACTATCTGTCAGCAGTATCTACCATATAATTTTTAGCACTTCAGTGCTTTGGGCTCAGAATGGATTTAAAGCAGTCCACATATAATCAGAATGAGCAACCAGGTTCTATCACCAGTCCTGATGTTAGTGTTCCCAGTACGTCATCTGGGCAAGGCAATGTCAAACTACACAGTGTTTCGAAATCAGTCCAAAAAACCAAAACCACAAAAAAATTTACTGTGTTGAAGCGAAAAAAAAGTGTTACTGAGCAAAAGTTAAGTGCCGATAAAAAAAAAATGCCAACATGCAATTCTACACATGCAGTGGCAAAGAGAGAATGAGGCCTTCACCTTTGGCTATTAGTGGCAGATCCCAAAAAGTTACTGAGCCTACAATTTTGCACACCTACTGTTACGCATCAAAGCCGAGCTGCAAGATAACAGTAAGGCATTAGAGGATAATGTTTGTTTTGATTCAGAAATGAAACCAATCTCTGTGGAGAGTCCATCCAACAGTGGGATGTCTAATCGTGAGCATTCTGCTGATGTGTGCCTTAATAGCCCGAGTGTAGCCGGTGATACACAAATTGAGGATGCCACTTTGGAATTAGAAGAGGATGAGGGGGAGATTTGTGTAGGCGACGAGGGCGCTAATGAGGATGTTGATGAGGATGAGGTTGTTTGTGTAAGTCCTGCACCAGTGGCAGCAGTTCTGGCACGTGACAAGAAAAATTCCATTGTCATGCCTGGGCATAAAACAAAAAAATCCAGTTCTTATGTGTGGAATTATTTCTACCCAAATCCAGACAACAATTGTATAGCCATTTGTAGTGTATGTCAAGCCACAGTCAGTCGAGGGAGGGACCTTAACCATCTTGGAACCTCATCTATGTTACGACATTTAATGAGAGTTCATGGCAAAGTGTTGGGAAAAGCTGAAAGTTCTTCCCAAAAAATTACAAGCACTCCATCATCAGCTAAGACCCTTCGCTCACCGACATCCCGACAGCTACAAAATACACCCACCACACCATCCTCATCAATATCCTCAGTAGCGCTCGGAGTTAGCCCGGCATCCCACTTATTAGGGTTGGATGACTCCTGCACTATTATTGATTCCTCTGAAGAAAGTGTTAGTCCCACTGCTGCTGCTGCTTTTGCTGCTGCTGGGGGTAAATCGTCAGCCCAGAGGCAGGTCAAGAAAATGAGCAGTCCTACATTTCAGCAATTAACTGTGAAACAATCATTTGCTTGGGGAAGCAAATATGACAGCAGTCACCCAGTCGCCAAGTGAATCACAGACGCCATGGCTGCAATGTTAGTGTTAGATCTGCGTCCAATCTCCACAATAAACGCAGCTGTTTTTTCACAGTTAATTGAGGTTTTGTGTCCGCGTTACAGAATTCCATCGCGACACCATTTCTCCCGTAAAGCAATTCCACAACTATACCAAAAAGTGTTTCAAAAATGTAGAGATTGCGCTGAAAAATGCCATTCTGCCCACTGTCCATTTAACCACAGATGTGTGGACAAGTGGAAGTGGCCAAACCAAAGACTATATGACTGTGACAGCCCACTGGGTTGGTCATTCACCTTCACCAGCAGGAACAGCAGCAGCATGTACACCACTACGTAACATTTGTCACAGGCAGGCCACTCTTTGTATCACCGGCTTCACTAACAGGTATACAACTGACAATTTGTTACACAAACTGAGAGATGTGATTGATACATGGCTTATACCACTTGGACTCTCCCCAGGGTATGTCATTTCTGATAACGCCAACAATATAGTGCGATCATTATAGCTGGGTGATTTCCAACACATTCCCTGTTTTCCTGACACCATCAACTTGGTGGTGCAGAGCTTACTACGAAATAACCGTGAGGTGCAGGAGATGCTTTCAGTGGCCCGTAAAATTTCAGGCCATTTCAGGCATTTAGCCATAGCATGTAGGAGATTACAGCAGCTCCAAGAGCAGTTTAACTTGCCCAACTTGAGCAAGAGGTGGTAACTAGGTGAAATTCCACCCTGTACATGCTTCAGAGGATGGAGGAACAGCGTAAAGCCATTAAAGCATATTGCACAAGCCATGACATTGGGAAAGGAGGGGGGATGTATTTCACTCTTGCACAGTGGGGAATCCTTTCAGTGCTGTGCAAGGTGCTGAAACCATTTGAAGTTGTGACGTGTGAGGTGAGTGCAGACACTGCTAGTTTGAGCCAAGTCATTCCTTTAGACTATTGGAAAAGCAGCTTGAGAAAATGAAGGAGGAGCTGAAAGCAAGCAATTCAGCAAAGTATGTTGGGCTTGTCGATCAAGTACTTAATTCGCTTCACAATGATCCTCGAGTTATTAAGATCTTGAACCCGGATCAGTACGTTTTGGCCACTGTGCTTGATCCATGGTTTAAGACCTACATTGAGTCTTTAATTGTAAATGAGCGAGATGTGAACTTTTGCAAAGAGCTATTGCTCAGCATGTTGGCCGCTGAACTGGGCCTCTGCTTGACGACGTGTCCTCCTTCACTTTCTCAAGCTGCTGCTGCTCGTAAAAAATTAAATTTCCCAAAAAGAAGCAGGGAAGACGCAGGGGGCAGACCAGAACAATTTAACATCTGGGCTGGTTTGAAGGATTTTTCAAAAAAATGTGTCACTTTGCCCATAACTCCATCCAATAAGAGTATAAACATGCAAAGGATGGTGGAGGATTACTTTCAAGAGGTAGTTGATATGGAAATGTCAGACAGTCCCTTTCCTTACTGGGAAGAAAAGTAGGCCATTTGGAAACCCATGTACAAACTTGCTTTGCAATACTTAAGCTGCCCACCCTCCAGTGTGTACTCTGAATGAGTGTTCAGCACAGCAGGGAACTTAGTCAGTGATCGCCGTAGAAGGTTACTTCTCAAAAATGTGGAGAAAATGATTTTTATAAAAATGCACTACACGAGGAAGGTCTTCACCATCCAAGACATCCAAGCACTGACTGTTCTCTATTGGCGGATTCAAGCGGCGATGAATTGATAGTCTGTGATGATGACGTACACACTGATGAGGGTGAGGATGAAGCTGAAGATGATGACGATAACATCTTTTTAAAACTTTTTTATGTAAGTGTAGGGTGCAATCTACCCCCAAAGAGGAAAGAGACTTGTGGCATTTCCATATCACGTACTGTTTTGAAAGGCTGCTGTTTGGCCAATTTCTCCTTAAGTGTAGGGTGTCATACACAGAGTGACCCCAAACTGGCTTTGTCCATTTCTCTTAATATTGTACAGTCTATAACGGCTGAATTTTTTTGTATTTTCGACAAGTGAAGGGGGGCCTAGAAAGCCAGAAACCAAACTGGCTTTGTCTATTTCAATTAATATTGTACAGTCTATAACGGCTGAATTTTTTGTTTTTTTCAACAAGTGGAGGGAGGCCTATAGAGACAGAAAGCAAACTGCCTTTTTCCATTTCTTTACATATTTAACTATAAGTATAGGGTGTAATATACATCGATGGCTGCATTGCCAATATGCATAGATGGAGAGGAAGACAATCTGTTTTGTGTGTAGAATAAATGAAGGCCTACCTACCAGGAATTAAACTGTTTTTTTGATAATTTATTAGCTTTACAATTAGATTACTTATCTATGAAACAGGTGGAGCACTAAATTGGGTTATTTTAGGCCCAAAAACATTGATTTTCCAACAAAATAGCAAAACAAAACCAACCAAAACTAAAACACGCAATGGCGGTTTTGCAAAACCAAAACCAAAACACGACGGTAATCCAGATCCAAACCCGAATACAAAACCAAAACACAGGGGTCAGTGACCATCTCTACTTGTTTATAAGGGGTTTGCACTTGGCTATATATGACAAGATGGAAGCCACCATGGAGTGTGTAAATTTCTTTCTACTTCCAAACACAAAAACCGACTGGGAGTAGTTATTTAAATGAGCTTTGATGGGTGAAGATTGAAGTATGACTAGTTTAGAACCACAGAAACTAGCAGATTTTTGCAACACCTTGAAGGTGGTGGAGACCGGGCATAGGACAATATTTAGCAAAATCCAGTGTTATTCAAAATTTAAAATTATAAATGTGACACATGAAATAAAGATAGATGGATTTCTCCTTACTCTCATGATTTATTAGTTATGTAAATTAGGATCAAATTTTTAGAATTTTATGAGAAAAATAATAAATAAATAATTTTTTCCAGCATGTGCATTTATTATATCTGTCTGCAATCCCGAAAAATCCCACGCAGAGCACTTCTGAATACTTCTGTGTGCATGCACTTTGTTATGCTCTCCGTGATCAGATAGGTGCTAAATGTGCTGCACGTTTATTTTGCTCTTCGTAAATTACCCTTATGGACCCCCAGTGGAATAACGATAGCACCAACCTTCCTCAGATTACTATAAGATATTTCAATACCCTTTTTATTATGAGTAACATAACATTTTATCAAATGATGGTGCAGTATTTTGTGATAACCACAACAGTTACATTCCATCATGGGAGCAGAGGTTAGTAGTAGATTTATCCCGTGTCACAGTCTGTATTTCATAAATTGCACACGCTACAATGTCTACAATTAGCCACATTCTGCCTCATTCTAATGGTCACATCATGAGCAGCATGACAGCTACCGGAAAATCCAGTACTTATTAAGGGAAATGGTGGGTGACTATAAACCTCATTTTATGACTCCACCTCTGCCCACAGAGTGAGAATTTCAGCATATTTATCGGAAGAAACTGGAGGTGAAGGAAACATGGCCAAGTCCTCCAGATTCCTGCAGTTTACCATAATGAATGGAGGTCGTTACTCTGTCAGACAGACTCAGCATTTATTGTTGCATTAGCTGAGGATTGCCAGTCTTTTAAACTCTTTCCTCTTAATTACAAGATTTGCATTGTCCTTGAGACTAATAGATTCTAATGACTTTTAAAGACCCTATTCGCGCATATGAAGAACAGACCAATTCCTGCAAAAATATCCAATCCCTGTACCACCATCCCTTAGTAAATACCCTTTGAAATGGTAATATAGTACTAAAGTTTGGATATGTTTTAACACTTCCAGAAGATGACTGAATGTAGATGGCCTGAATCCGACTAAGATCCATTTATCTCTCCTAGTCTTGCATGGTCACATGTCCAATGGGATAAGTGTTCTTTTTCTATTATACACTGAGAGCAGTTGTTCCTTCCATTTACCTGGGAGCCCTTAGTATGTAGCCATTGCCCATTCTATAACATACCGAAGATCTTTGCCTTTCACCTATAATTTGTAATCATAGGGGTCAATTCAGTTCTGTGGCGATGCAGCACAGCAGAATTTTCCTTGCACCTCATAGACTACCTCCTTCATCCATTTTAACCCCTTTTTTCCTAAAATAATGCTGTTTAGTATCATTTATGTCTTGAATGAATCATGATAGTGAGGGAACATTGGGACTGTGTTCATTACATATGTCATATTTGTCATGTGTGATATATTGGTTAAAATGCATCTAGATATGTACTTTTCTACTAGAGTGATTCTGGAAGGTGCACAATGTGTCTCATTATGTATCAGACAAGACTTCATCCATGTCACCTCAAAGCTGATGGTAAAATGTAAGTCCTACTGCAGGGGGGAACATTGTGTGCTCTATCTTTCTAAGCAGGAACCTCCCTATCCTAAATGTCCCCTCTCTACCCTAATTAGTTCATCTAAATAATTGTGTTGCAAAATTAAATCACATTTCAGCATATGGGTATAAAAGTAAGTGCGTGTATCCACTTAATCCTTATTCTGCAAGGAAACCTCCCAGTTCTGCCCACCTCCTCCTGTCGCACAGTGCAAATGTCAATGTTGATTATGCCTGTTTGGTATGAAAAGCCATGTACTTCTCTATAAAACCAGGTACATGTGCACATGCCATCATAAAAGAGCCTTTTTTCTCACTGAGCATAGGTGGCAGTGATTCCCCTGAGTAGCATACTAGAGACTTTCGGTAGACTTCTATCAGATGCTTTGCAACTATCTGAAAGCTATTGTTATTTGTTATCAACTTCTTGAAGATGTTGACTGCAGGGTCCTACATTTGGATGACTGCTCTGCTCTGTACAAGAAAAGGCTTCACCTAATTACAGCTTTATCTCAGATATGCTACATATATGTTTGTGAATATTATAAAGTAGCTCTTTTGCACAGAACTATTTGTATTTATATTTAGGGGCATTTATCTTTCTGAAGATAGTATTAACAACAATATGGTCCGTTGAGCTGCAATTATTCATCTGAAAACAGTCTCTAAATGGAACTACATATTAGCTGTCAAAGAAATGACAGCAGAACCAGGCAGCCCGTAACTCCTTCATGACCATCACAAATCTGCCTTCCCTTGCGAAGTGAAAAATCTGGACCCGTCTGGCTTCAAAGCACGATCAAAGTTACGTCTGACTTCAGAGCATGATCTGTTTCCCTGGCACTTTTATCCCTGTGATGTGTGCTGCTTCTCATTTTGTCAAACCCTGTGATCTCTTAATAAATATTTTTTTTTTGTATATAGCTAGGTTTCCCCGCATTTTACATAAATAGCAGAATTGAAATGTAGAGCCAGCCACTGCCACCATCTGCCGCTGCACTTTGGCTCGTTCCGACGTTTGTTTTATCATCTGTCAAATAATGAAATGAAAGAATGAATTTTGAACGGAGGCAGATAAAGACGTTTTTATTGGCCTGCAGTCTGATGGATTGTTTGCTTACCTATCTAATCATATGTCAAAAAAAAAAAGGAAAAAATCCAGACGTGTTTAGAAAGTGAGGACAATATAAAATAAAAACCAAGAAACACACCCACCCATCGGTGACATAAATATTGGTACGGCCCTCAGCTGTTGAAAATGTATTAACAGCTCAAGTTACTCAGTGCCCCCTGTGAGTTACCATGAGGATTGAGATTAGCATTGGCCACAGATTGTGTTTAATTACTGTTTATACAGTTACACTGCACAGTTATGTTTGACTTAATGCCCACATGGAAATCAATATACTAGTATTTTGGATAGCGGCCACCTGTTCCCCACTGGGTTGCAGAATCTAAAAAATGGGTTTGATGTTTAGCTTTTACGCCTGAGCTCATTTCTCCGAGCCCTTGAAAGACTTTCCAGATCTTATGTTAAATGGATGGAGGGCCAAACAAGTGGCCCCCACTGGGAGCGAGGAAAACTGCACCTATTATCAGAGTGAAGTAATTTAGGATTATCCTGCAGATCTGACCCTCCTCCCCCTTGCCAGTGGTAAAGCTGACTATAATCCGGGCACTCAAACCTTTCTTTCTTTACATGGAACATAGAGGTGAGATGGCTGTGTAAGATCAATAGCTTGCCTTGCATGCTGGCTCCAATTAAAGCACTAGGTGAATGAATGAATGCTCTGTTGCCCCTTTGGCTGGGCTCTGATGACACGAAGGTGAGAGGTTTGAATGAGGAATGCAGTTTATCCCAAGCCAAGTAATGAAATGTTAACCACTTTATCACCTTGAGTGAGTTCTGTATATGTACGGATAGAATGTAGCAATGTGCTCATTCTTACATATTCACATTGTATTGACTATTTATTTTGAAAACAATGTCTTTATGGATATTGCCAATGAGCAAAATCTCATGTCTGAGAATTACTCCGTTCAGAAATTATAGCTTAGTAAAGCAAGTAAGGTTTGACATTATAGATTGTAATATGGCCAATGAATAACACTGTTGTATTGTTGTCTATTTGTAAGGCTTCCATATTTTTTTGCATAGAAAACAAAAAATGATTGTTTTGAAGGTTAAATTCCGAAAAAGTTATTAATTATAAATATAAATAATAATAAAATGTATTAATAGGCTCCTTAGTCAATGATAGATAGGTTTTTTTTATTGTGGCAGTGAAAAATCCCTTTATCACTGCAATTTAATTTCCACTACAAATCATTTCCACTAAAAAAAATAAAGTCACATTTAATTAATGGTCTTCATCTTGAAACTGTGAATAACATAATAGGAATTGAGATGTACAAGTCATGTCTCAATATCATGCGATCCAAAGGCATAAGGTAGCCATCGCTGGTGAAAGCTGGTGAATCATACCGCTGGCAGAGGTTGTCGCCAGCAATTGCAGTGTTGGCGCAGGTGGTATCTGATGAGAATACCCATTTATAGTAGATATGCTTACTGACCCCCGTGTTTCGGTTTTGGATCTGGATTAACTTTGTGTTTTGGTTTTGGATTTGGATCTGTATTTTTTTTTAAAATTGCTACATTATTATTAACCTCAATAACACTAATTTCAAGTCATTTGCTGTCAATGTTGACCACCTCACAGGTCACAATATTATTTTCATACACGTTTGGACAAAGACTGCAGCAAGCTGGCTGGATGCTAAGTGACAGAGCAACAACACAAACACATGACAGTTCATAGCACATCTAGGAAACACAGCAGTGGCTGAAAAAAAATAAAAGTGGTGCAAGATGGAATTGTCCTTGGGCCCTCCCACGCACCCTTATGTAAGATTTTGAAAAGGACGTGTACAGTTTAACAAACCAAGCACTCCAGCGACAAGGAGTGCCACTTCTGTGGCTGAAGTGCTTGGTTTGTTTGGGCTAACAATGGGCTTAAGGCACCTAAGGTAACAGTGCTGTTAATGAACTCTACTGTGGCAAGATGTTGTTGTCATCATCCTCAGCCTCATCCTCACCCTCATTCGTGTGTACTTCATCCTCACACATAATTGAATCATCACCGCTGGAATCCACCATTGCAGAAGTCTTTGTATTTTGAAGAAATTGGCAGGAAATTGTAGTTCATTTTTATGAACATCATCTTTTCCACATTTTGAGGAAGTTGCCTACCATGCCGATCGCTGACAAGGTTCCCGGCTGTGGTGAAAACTCTTTCCGAGTTCACACTGGAGGGTGGGCAGCTTAGGCAGTGCAAAGCAAGTTGGTACATGGGTCCAAATTCCCTTTTTTTTCCTCCCAGTCTGTAAAGGGACTGTCTCATGTGTTTATTTCTATGCTGTCGTTAAAATAATCCTCCACCATCCTTTGGATGTTCAAAGTAGAATCAGAAGAAGTTACGGCAGAGATGTCACGTTTTTTGGTCAATTCTTTTAGACCAGATGTCAAAATGTTGTGCTGAGTCATCTGCATCATCCCTGGGTCTCTGGGGAAAGCTAAGTTTTTTCCTAGCAGCAGTTGACTGAGAAACAGAAGGAGGAGACGCCGTCCTGTCACGTAACACTTGAGTTATCATCTTGCTTACCAGGAGCTCCTTGCATCTCTTCAGATCTGAGTCAGATGGAAACAAAGAGAAGGCATAGCTCTTAAACCTAGGATCAAGCACAGTCGCCAAAATGTAGTTATCCGATTTCAAGATTTTGATAACTCTTGGATCCTGGCGAAGTGAATAAAGTACTTGATCTACAAGTCTGGCATACTTAGCGTAATTGCTTTGTTTAATCTCCTTCTTCAGTTTCTCAAGCTGCTTTTCCAAAAGTCTAATTAAGGGAATCACTTGGCTCAAGCTAGCAGTGTCTAAACTCACTTCACAGGTGACTAATTCCAATGGTTTCAGCACCTTGCACAGCACGGAAAGTATTCTCCACTGCGCTTGAGTAAAATACATACCCCCCTCCTTTCCCAATGTCATGGCTTATGGAGTAAGCGTGAATGGCTTTTTGCTGTTTCTCCATCCTCCGAAGCATATTCAGGGTGGAAATCCAACTTGTCACCTCCTCTTGTTTCTTTTGGAGGCAGGGCAAATTAAATTGCTCTTGTAGCTGCTGCAATCTCCAACATGCTGTTGCCGAATGCTGGAAATGTCCAGATATTTTACGTGACACAGACAGCATCTCCTGCACATCCCTGTCATTTTTTAAAAAGATTTGCACCACCAAGTTTGTTGTGTGAGCAAAACAGGGAATGTGATGGATTTCACCCAGCTGTAATGCTCTCACAATATTGGTGGCGTTATCAGAAATGAAATATCCTGAAGGAAGTCCAAGCGGGATGAGCCATGTTGCAATGACATCCCTTAGTTTTTATAACAGATCGTCAGCTGTATGCCTCTTAGTGAAGCCGGTGATACACAGAGTAGGCTGCCTCTGAAAAAGTGACGTTCTTGGGTGCATGTTGCTGCTGTTCCTTCTGGTAGAGGTGGGGAATAGCTTTTCTAGTAAAATGGTGTTGTGATGGAATTTGGTAACAGGGACACAAGACCTCAAGTAACTGTCTAAAACCAGCTGCATTAATAGTGGATATTGGACGCAGATCTAATACTAGCATAGTCGCCATGGCGTCTGGGATCGGCTTTGGACTGGGTGACAGCTTTCATACTTGCTTCCTCTTACAAAGGATAGTTTAATTGTCAATTGTTGTAAACTACTAGTAGTCTTCTTCTTGGTCTGCTTCTGGGATGAAGATCCACCCACAGCAGCAGCAGCAGTCAGACTAACGCTCAATAATTCTTCTGAGGAATCCAGGACAGTGGAGGAGTCATCTAGCCTTAGCAACTTGGATGCAGGACTAACTCCGATTGCTAATAAAGGATATTGATGAGGACAGTGTTGTTTGTCAATGACCGGCTACACTTTGGCTACTCATGCACACATCTGGAGAAATGGTGAAAGGGGCCTTCTTTATGGGTACACTATCAGAAAGGTCATGCTTACACATAGCATTCGTGGATAGACTCTCCTCACGGATTTGTGTCATTTCTGAATCTAAATATACATTTTCCTCTAATGCCCTAAAGTTTTTTTCCAGCTCAGCTTTTACTGCGTGTGTAGAATGGCATGTTGGCAATTATATTTTTTTCTGCAGATAATTTTGTCTGGATTACAGGGTTTTTTCTTTAACAAGGTAAAAGGTATTTATTTTACATTTTTGTTTCCCTGACTTAAAAACACTTTGCACTTTAACATAGGCTTTAGCAGATGGCATAGAGGGATTACTATCATCATGACTGGTGCCAGCAGATGCTTGGTGCTCCTGGTCTTCTGTGTACTGCTGCGCATCCATTTTGATAACATAAAAAAATGTGACTGCAGATTTTGAAGAGCACTGCCAGCCCTATTATTTTAATTTCAGCAATGACAGTTAGCAATGGAGCAATGGAGCTCTCTTCTGTTTGTGTGTTAGCTACATAACGCAGTACAATGTGACTGCAGATGTAGAACAAGACTGCCAGCCCTATTATTTCTATTTCAGCAATGACAATTAGCAATGGAGCAATGGACCTCTCCTGTTGGTGTGTTAGCTATATAACACAGTACATTGTGACTGCAGATTTAGAACAACACTGCCAGTCCTATTATTTCTATTTCAGCAATGACAATTAGCAATAGAGCAATAGAGCTCTCCTGTTTCTGTGTGCACTATAACTTTGTAGAATGTCAATGGAGACTTTGAGGAACACTGCTACCCCTCCTCTTTCTTTTCTAGCTATGACGCTGCCGAAAGTGAACTAGAGACTGCCAAGAACCGTGCTACCCCTTCTGTGTCTTTCTGTGAAATGGCGCTGGATTGCCGTGGAGGACGGTGCTTATAGAATACAAAACTCACGATATCCGACAATGTAACAATAACATTTTGCCTCTTTTTCAATTCCGAGGGCGCACGAAAGTAGCGAGCCGGCTCGGCTCGGTACTCGGATCTGCTAAGTTCAGGTGGGCTCGGTTCTCGGGGAATCGAGCCTGAGTATCTCTAATTTATAGGGTAATGGCAATAGGGCCTTTCGCTCTTTGATAAATCAGCCCCTTAGTCTTGTATTTTTCGCTTTTGTTTCAATTTACTAGTATTCAGTGACATCAGTGAGGCTATTTATATTTATAAAGCCTATAATTTCACAAGGAACATATGACATCACTGTAAGTGCAGCCTATTGATTCACCCCAAAAACTACCTGACTCCACTGTGTGTAGGCAATAGGTGCACTTTCATTTTAGGAAATTATAAATGACAAATTTCCTGTTAAATTGATACAGGGCTTTTCAGGAAACTATGAGACAAGGGGGTAAATGTATCAAGCTGAGAGTTTATTGGCGGGTTTGAAAAGCGGAGATGTTGCCTATAGCAACCAATCAGATTCTAGTTGTCATTTTGTAGAATGCATTAAATAAATGATAGCTAGAATCTGATAGATTTTTTAAACCCGCCGGAAAACTCTCAGCTTGATACATTTACCCCAAGATCTCTACCTATGAATGACCTATATAAGAAGAGAATGTAAATAAGACTGTTTATGTACAATAACATGTTTATTGTTTTACTGAACACGTGTATACATAGTGAAAATGAACCATTTGGCTTTCATTGAAGCATTTTCCCTCCTAAAGATCATCTTATTTACCCAACACAACTTAGGACTTTGAAAAGTAAAATAAAATCACCTGACCAAAGTGAAACCAATTGTAAGTCACTCTGTCACTCAAGGTGTTTCAAGCCTGCGAGGACATTTGGGTCATTCCTGTTGGCCATGACTAATCTGTAGGTAGTAGGCAAAATAATAGAAGACACTGATAGACTGTGTCTCTGACATTTTGTGCTTCATTTCGGAAGGTAGGGTTACATGTTTTGCCAGCTGACTGAACACGACACTGCCTCAAACAGTCTCAAAGCAGGAGAGACGCATGCAAGGAATCCCTACCATGCAAACTGCAGTGGCTCTCCAGAAATTGACAATAGAACAAGAGCTTTTAAAACCAGGAGCATTCATGCTCCGGCGACTGTCTAAGCTTTCCAAACGGGAACAGCCAGCACTGGATGGTGTATTACTCAGGATGAATTAATATTCACTCTCCTTAAGAGAACTTCCTTTCTGTTTGGGTCAGTGGTTATGTACGGAAAGAAGGCTAGTATAAGTGCCCTGCTAATGCTAAGGAATATTTAATGTGTCCAGAGTAAAAAAGAGAGGGGGGAATTGTAGTGATATTCTCGAGTACGAATGACCCACCATTTAATCTGTTTGTAGGTTCCTGCTGCCAATTTACAATGCGTGCTACAAAAAAGTTATTTATTAATTGTAAAGCATGGAATGATATACCCAGGGCTAGATGTATATATTGTATCCTGCCAAAAGACACGTTTCTGTGCCCTCATGATGCACCTTAAGCAGCTAAGTTCAAGTCACATGTGTCTCTTGGTTTCCTGTTTAAATAATGAAGTAGTGGTTTATTAAGCATTTAGGTCCTGACTTAGACTTGACTTAAAGATGCCCTGTTTGCGAATGAGCATAGATGTGTCTGCACACTTATACATTTGTATTTTGATGTGCAACCTCAACACTAGTGTATAGATGCGTCCTGATCAATGATGCGATAGTCATCAACGCCTAAACCTGTACACAGTTTATGTAGACCAAGCTTGCCAACTTCTATCTCTCATCCTCTAGGGGGCTCAAGTGGCAATGCAGGGGGGTGTAATGCCGCAAATTGCTTCATCTTGGATAGGGCCAACATGATATGACTACCCACAAATCACGTCAGCGAGGCCCCCGTCCCGCCCCGCTCATTAGGATGTAGGCAGGATCCAGGAGAAAGGCCTTATCACTTGGGAGTACAGGAGAATTACTTCAAATTCGGGAATCACCCTCACCCGGACATTACTTGAGAGTAGACAAGTATGATGTAGGTGCAAATTGTACATCTCATAGCTAATGGATTTTATGATCTGTGTAGCCCAAAATAAGACAAAAGGGCAGGCTTAACGTGTGTCTGCCGACCTTTACTGTACTGCACTAATGTGCAACTCTAAATCAGGCGCGGTGAGAAGACAGCAAGATGTGTTGGGAGAGGGGGTTGGAATAATGTCAGTGGTCCAACAAAAACAATTACGGTTTTATTTTCTTTAATTACATTTAACATGATGTCATCTTTATGGTTAGAGTCATGTCTGAGCAATGTAGGCAGACACTATCATACTTCATATCTGTTTGTGATTTTGTGATTAAAGACATGGGCACACAATCAGGTGTTTGCGCTGTTCTTAATAATAAATCCTCTAATATATTTTGAGAAACCTCAATAGACATTTCTGCCGTTCTTTCTTTACTAAAAAAGCGCAACCTCAAATCATAGCACAAGACCGCAAGTCAACAACAACGCCCTGCCTGCTTTCTGGAAATGGGAGTCAATAGCACATGAAGATGAAGAAGCCACATTCAACATGTAATGAGGGATTACTGGGTGGTTGTACATTTTGCTAAATGTAGACATGTCTCAGCAATGACTCACAATGCCAGGACCCCGTTATAATCAGACAATAGCTCACCGCAGCTGAGACAAATCCACATGTCTCGGAAGTTTCCATTTGGTACAGTCAGTGGTTAAAGAACATCTCTCATGCTTTGTAACTCTCATCTAGAACTGGTGCCTGTCTGCACAATTTAGATATTTAGTGGCAGTGGAGTATGGTCATTGTGCCAACCTGGAAGCCAAATTATGGTTGTCATTGACACTGATTTATTGGCCACTTTATAGAGAATAAGCTAGGGACTGGAGTTGGTTGAATTTGTGTGATAAAAGTAAATTATTTTTTTTGTGAAGTATTTTTTATAGAGAAGGATGGAGGCTGGCAAAATACTTCTTGGTTACTTTTGTTAATTTGGAAACCGTGTGTATGTTTTGAAAACCATGTGTTTGTGCAGTATATATATGTATATATATATATATATATATATATATATATATATATATATATATATATATTTATATATATATATGTATATATATATATATATATATATATATATATATATATATGTGTATATATATATATATATATATATATATATATGTGTATATATATATATATATATATGTTTATATATATATACATGCGTGTGTTGTGTGTTTGTATATATGTATGTATATATACAAATGTATATATACATATCAACGTATATAGCCAAGCGTATGGATCCGAGTGACGAGTGACAGCAACAAGGTCATGGGCGTCCAAGGCTCATTGATGCGCATAGGGAGCGATAGAAAGGTGTCAGAACACACAGTGCATCGCAGCTTGTTGCATATGAAGTTGCGTAGCTGTATTCCAGTAAGAGTGCATGTGCTGACCACTGTCCACCACCAAAAGACCTAGGTACTTGAGTGCCAGAACTGGATCATGGAGCAATGGAAGAAAGTGGCCTGGTCAGATGAATCACGTTTGCTTTGGGCAATGTTCTGCTGGGAAACCTTGGGCCTTGGGTCCTGGCATTCATGTGGATGTTACTTTGACACGTACCGCCTACCTAAACATGGTTGCAGACCAAGTACACCAGTTCATGGCAACAGTATTACCTGATGGCAGTGGCCTCTTTCAGCAGAATAACGGGCCTGGACACACTGCAACGATTGTTCAGGAATGATTTGAGGAATTTGACAAAGAGTTCAAGGTGTTGACTTGACATCCAAATTCCCCAGATCTCAATCCGATCGAGCATCTCTGGGATGTGCTGGAAAAGCCAGTCTGAGCCATGGAGGCCCCACCTCGCAACTAACAGAACTTAAAAATCTGCTGCTAACATCTTCAGAGGTCTTGTGGAGTCCATTCCTCGATAGGTCAAAACTGTCTTGGTGGCACAAGGGAGACCTACACAATGCTAGGCAAGTGGTTTTAATGTTGCAGTTGATCAGTGTTAAAATATCCAGGAGAACTTGGAGGAGTGGGGAGCATTCAGTGCTAAAGAATGCAGCTTACTACCATTCAGCCTTTTTTCCAACTCATGTTTGTGTACAACATCCTTTACAACAATCCTGGTTATTAACAAAATTAATTAAGAAACCATTTTGGAAACATTGCCACCCAACCTACTAAGTAGTAAAGGCTGGTGGAGTCAGACTGTAGAAATGCTACCAATTTAGCCAGAATTACTGATTATTATTTTTTTTAAAACATTACATAACTGTAAAAAAGACAATGTATAGAAAGGGTACATAACATATCATTTTATATGTAAGAAAACATAATTTGAAAGTAAATTAAGCTATAAAGAGCAGGAATTGATGGTGATAATTGGAAATCCATGTTTTGCTGATTTTTGTTGAAGACACTTTTACTCCACTGACTCTCCTGTACTTCAATAAAGCAATAAGCAAAGTCTACCAGCTGACACAGCAATATATAGTTATATGCCCTTGTTGGATCTCATGACAAGACATAAATCTTTCTATTATGGTGTCTCGACCTACAAAGGGTTATTATGGAGTTATATCTAAACAGACCCTTTTGTCACATTTTAGATGTGAAGTTTGAGGCCAGTTTTAGTATTAGAGATGAGTTTGGTACACACTACAGAAAATGTAATTTCCTCCCAGTGAAATATTGTTAAAGATTTTACCAACGACTGAGAGTTCCTGATCTACATGCTGATTCATGTGTACACACTATACACATTTTACAAGATTTACTTTCAGATCTCTGCTCTTCATCATCATTATTATTATTATTTTTTATTATTATTATTATTATTTATAAGGTGCCACAGGCTCCATAGCATCGGATACAGAGTCAGGTAACAAATAGAGAGGTAATACACATAAATAACACAGATGTGAGTGTGAGTAATGCTATGGGGACTCACACGGAGTGCAGCAAAACAGGACAGGATGTACAAGGGAGTCAGACAGTGGACAGACATGAGACAATAGGTAGAGAGAACCCTGCCCATGATAGCTTACATTCTAGAGGGACGGTTGGTAGGAGACATTAGGAGCAACTGGAAGAAAAAGGGGATGGCAGGCGAAGAAAGGAGGTGATGGATAGAATGGCTAGGATGTGGTAGAATAGGCGATCTTGAAAAGGTGAGTTTTGAGTGAGCATTTGAAGGTTGGGGGAGAGTCGACTGAAACGAGGTAGGGAGAACCAAAGAGTGGGGGCAGCATGGCAGAAGTCTTGGAGGTGAGCATGGGAGGAGGTAATTAGATGTGAATTGAGGCGAAGGTCAGAGAAGTGGCTGGGTAGGTATGTACCTCAAGACAAGGTCAGAGATGTAAGGGGGAGAAGCGTTGTTAAGGGCTTTGCAAGTGAGGGTAAGGAGCTTGAACTGAATTCTGAAACGGAAAGGAGCCAATGAAGAGATGTAGTGGAAGAGGAGTAGCAGGAGAAGAAGATGAGCCTAGCCACGGTATTCTGTATAGATTGAAGCTCAAAAATATGAGAGTCAGGAAGGCCAGTGAGAAGGAAGTTTCAATAGTCGACACAAGAAATGATGAGTGAATGGACCAGGATTTCGGTTGCTTCCAGAGAGAGGAAGGGATGGATTTCTGTGATGTTTCGGAGGAGGAAGTGGCAGGAATTGGTGAGAGACTGGATATGGGGGTTAAAGCTGAGAGAGGAGTCAAGGGTAACTCCAAGGTAGCGGGCTTGGGGGACAGGAGAGAGAGTGATGTTGTCAAACAAGAGGGAGATATTAGTAGGGATAGCTGTATTGGCAGGAGGAAAGATGATGATCTCAGATTTGGAGATGCTGAGTTTCAGGAAGTGATGTGACATCCAGGTAGTTGCAGCAGAAATACAGCTAGATACCTGAGCTAGAAAGGTGGGAGAGAGATTAAGGGAGGAAAGATAGTTTTGCGTGTTGTCAGCATAGAAGTGGTATTAGAGGCCAAATTATTGAATGAGTTCACCAAGAGAGATGGTGTAGAGAGAGAAGAGCAGAGGGCCAAAGACAGAGCCTTGTGGGACTCCAATAGAAAGGGAAAAAGGGGGGAGGAAGAGTCGGAAGCAGACACGCTAAAAGAGAGGCCAGAGAACTAGTGTTATGAGCCACGGCGGTGCCTCAAACCATCACGACTTACTGAGCCTGGCTGAGGTGTCCTGGCCGTCTCCATGACAACCTGGACAATACTTCCGGTATTCTCCCCAGCCATTGCTAAGGTAATAGTCGGGATGTTTTCTTGTTTAGACGCAGCATTCCAGCACTAGGAGCAGCCGGGCACGTGTGCAATCTTTGAAAATTAACAGCCTAGTCAGGCTGGTCCCCTGCTTTCTGATTGTCAATTCTATGTATATAAGTCAGGAAGGGCTTAGCCTCCCTGCCAGTTATAGCATCCGGTGTATCCACATTTGCTGACCACCTCTCTGCTCCTGTATACTTCTGTATCATGATTGATCTCCTGTTGTGACCCTTTTGCTTGACTTCAGATCCTGCTTGAACTCTTGTGCCCCTTGACCTTTGCTTGTATTTGCACTATCCATATATGCAGGCTGCCCTGACTGTATACCTGTCCTTTGGCTATCCTGTTTGCTTGTTACCCACAACCTCCGGCCTGTACCTGACACCTGCCTCCAGTATACCGGTTACCTACTCCCTGCACTGCTGGAATTTAGATAAGCTTTTACTACCTTTGAGTTTCAAGTCCTGGGAGCATCCAAGTACCTGCGAACAATATCAGTTCCACAGGAATAGCGGCTGCTAAAGGTGAAGGCCTAATTTAGCCTGGTTCTAAAAGCTTATCTATAACCGCAGGTAAGAGGCAAACCAGGAGGGAGCTGTTTAGCGAAGTGTGGTGAGGAGAAGTGAATGATCGACGGTGTCAAAAGCAACAGAGAGGTCGAGGTGTACGAGATGGGAGAGGTAACCTTTGGACTTAGCTTAGAGTAAGTTGTTTGTTACTTTAGTGAGTGCAGTTTTAGTCATCTTCATCTGCTGAAAAGATCGTGACTCTGTAAACTCTATAGAGATCTGCCTATACTGCTGGCCGTGAGTGCATACACACTGCAGAATTGGCACGACATGTTGCATCATTTATAGAGATTTTCAGCCAGTTTACAAAAATAAAATCAAACAATATGATGTGCTTTGGAACAATAAAACATGATCATTGGAACATACACAGTAATGCGATATGGAACCTACTAGTCGTTTATCATGTGATTGGCACTGTAATTGGGTGAAAAACCTGTAATGTGTACCCAGCCTAAGAAAGCTGCAAGAATACCCCATTTCGTAGATGGGTGACTTTCCGGTGATTCAGTTTTCAAATTTCCACAAGTGTTTCTCCATTTTGCACAGTATTTTTGTAAATGCATGTTTTGTGGAATGTATAGTCTATAAAAAGAGCTGGAACAACAATAGGCAATTCTTTTTGATTTTTGGTATTGTTGTGGTAAGACTGGGAACACTTAGACCAAATTCCGTCCAAAAGGTTAAAAGTTTTAGGGCCAAATGATGAGGGAAATTGTTTTCTGAACAGTTTGATAATTTTTGCTACTGGTCCACAATTAGCCACAGTCACATGCCAATATTTATTGTAGTTGGCTGGGAGAGTCAACACCAGTACTGTGTTCCTAGCTGAAGGAAGAGTATCAGGTTAGGATGTGAGCCAATCACTGCAGGCTCACTTCCAGACCGGTAAGCTCTGTGATTCCGAGCCCCCTGCCACACGTAATATAGCAATAATAGTTCTATCAGAAGCTGTCCACCCACCTTTAAACACAATCATAGCATACAATTGTGCTGTTATTTTTTCCAGAGACAAGAGATTTAATCAGATTGTTAAAATTTACAAACAACGATTGTAGATTTGTAAAAAATACTTTATGCTGATGATAATACAATAGGCAGCTCAGACAGTTACTATGAGATGTGTCTCCAGCATTTCACATTCATTATAAAAGTTTTAGGTTTCAGGAGAAAAAAAAGTGCCAGGTTACGATTGTCTTATTTTCCTATTTTTCTGCCATCTCTCTATTTTATTGAAGCAGGATTCATAAAATATAGTCGCCCTGAAATGGTGACCTCCATACAGGTCTCACTCTGAAGCTTTTGTGGCCTCACAAACAGGCTGTATATTTCGGGACTTAACAGAGTCACCGGATATGAGAAAATTCATTAGCGCAAACTAATACAACACAAAGCAATAAAGAGAGTGACCTGCTGCCCACCTCATCCCACCCATCTACTCAGAACGTTATCCGCCTGCTCTGCTCCACACAGCAACCAGTGCCTGCTAGTTCACTGCAGGATTTAACCCTTGCAAAGCCATGCAACAACCATAAGCCTTTCCTACTCACATCGACCTCTTAGTCTTAGGGTAACCTCCGAGAAGGTTCTGGAAACCTGTAACTCATACTTGCCAACTCTCCCGGAATGTCCGGGAGACTCCCGCATTTTGCGAGAGTCTCACGGACTCCCGGGAGAGTGTGGCAATCTCCCGTCTCTGCCCACTAAACTAGGAAGTGCCCACCACTTCCTAGTGAAGTGGGCAGAATTAGCTCCCAAACGCCGCAATTCTCGGTGAATCGTGGCGTTTGGCTCCGCCTCCTGCTGTCAAATGACGTGTTTGCGTCATTACGTCATGGGGGACGGGCCACACCCACCTCCCCCACAGCCTCCCGGAAAACAAGAATATAAAGTTGGTAAGTATGCTGTAACTCACTCACTGTTGTGGAACTATAAGTCCCAACATGCCTTGCCAGAGGGCAGCCTAGATATACCATTGCTTACTGGCCAGAGGCTGAACATATACACTGGGATTTGTAAACAACAACAACAAGAGTCACAAATTCTAACTTCTAGAAATCCTGTCTGGAAATGAAATGAACAGATATGCCTCCCATAGATTGTAAGCTTGCGAGCAGGGTTCTCTTACCTCTCTGTCTGTATGTACTACCCAGTATTGTTTTATTAATGTTTGTCCACAATTGTAGAGCGCTACGGAATTTGCTGGTGCTATATAAAGAAATGTTGATGATGATGATGCCTCTCCTATGTGCATCATTTGTAAACCATGCCTGCACCGCAAGAGCCTCTGAGTTAATGAGGTTGGGACTTATTACAAGTAGGGCCTAGCAATGTCTGACTAAAATGAATAAAAACAGGCGCGGTAACTCAGATCTATTATAATTCTCAAGGTACATGTTTGGGTGACATTTCTACAAATGGTCATCCCAATTTTTATCCATGGGATGTTTTTTTTTTTTTTTACAATAAAGTGTTTCCATATAAATAATAAATATATGTGAAAAATATATAAATATTAATATGTTCATTTTAAGACAACCTCCTCCCATTAGCAAGGGCCTCTCCCACCAGCAATTAGGGAAAGGTGCTCATGTTTCCTCCCATAGTCCAAAAACATACTGGTAGGTTAATTGGCTTCTAACAAAAAATGGACCTGTGTCTATGTGTGTGTGGTAAGGAATTTAGACTGTAAGATTTATTGGGGCAGAGACTGATTCAACCATATCTGTGAGGAGTTTGTATGTTCTAACCGTGTTTGTGTGGGTTTCCTCTGAGTGCTCCGATTTCCTCCCACACTCATAAAACATACTGGTAGATTAATTGTCTGCTTTCAAATTGACCCTAGTCTGTCTGTGTGTATGTTAGGGATATTAGACTGTAAGCTCCTATGGGGCAGGGACTGATGTGAGTGCCACACTGCGGAATTGGTGGCCCTATACAAATAAATGATGATGATAATGATTCCCTAAAAACTGCTGTATAATAGTGGCTCTATATAAATAATAATAGTATTAAGGGTGGAATGGAACGTTTCATGCAGATGGCAAAAGATTTTGTAATGGTGCAATGTCAGTATGAGGTAGACTTGTCAGCAGGTCGGTGTATATACCCAATATTTATCAAATGGGAAAAAGCTCTAAATCCAGCTGCCCCACTGACATTTTATTGATAAACCGAGGTGAAATGACCCCGGCTTAATAAATCTGCCCGATAGTTTAGTTTGTATGGAAGTAAGGTAAGTGCAGTATTCAAGTAGTAAAAGTCCATTTATTAAAGAAAATTACAATTTCTGAAATAACACATCAGATATGTTTTATGCCTGATTATTATTTGTTCAGGTCTACATACTAAGCTCTGTAAAATCAGAGAATGTTCATGCACATCAGTACCTGCCCCAGCAATACATCTATACATCTATTCTACTCTGTATGGAGAAGAATGCTCCATTTATCCAGCACAAGGTGCAACAGCTCAGAAGTAAGTCGTTGGTCGTTGAAGAGGATGTACCTTAATGCCAGGAGGCTATGGGAGGCTTAAGCTTGCTTTATAGTTGGCATCAAAGTGTAAGGATAAGAGATCAACTTGGGGAAACTGTGTATGAAATTGCAGACACCTTCACTGTGATGGAATATGTTTGATATTAAGCAAAATAGACTAAGTAATACTGAACTAGTTTATGACAGTGTCATTAAAGTTTGGTCTTTTATTATTAATTTAATTTCTATATAGAGATATATGAAACCACTAAAAGTGTATTTGCACCAATTCACCAGAACTCTGAAGCAAACTCAAAATTAGGGATGTGTACCGGCGACTTTTGAGGTCTCGTGTTTTGTGTTTTGGATCCGGATTTTCTTGATGTTTTGGGTTCGGATTGGTTTTGCAAAACACCTGCCGAAACGTTTGGTTCGGATTTAAGGTTTTGGATTCGGATTTTTTTTGAAAAAAAACTAAAAAGTGTAAAAATCAAGTTTTTGGGCTTATTTTCACTCCTACGCTATTATTAACCTCAATAACATTCAATAACAATAATTTCCACTAATTTAAAGGCTATTCTGAACACCTAACACCTCACAATAATTATTTTTTTTTAGTACAAAACGTTGCAACGAGGTATCTTTCTGGACTGCGTAGAGGAGTGTTCCCCACAATACAATTAAAAACCCATCAACTGGTCTGAATTACACCCAAAAATAGTATCTGGACTGCGTAGAGGACTGGCCACTGGCCACCACAATATAATATATAGAAAACCTTCAACAGGTCTGAATTACACCCAAAAATAGTATCTGGACTGCGTAGAGTAGTGGGCACTGGGCACCACAATAAAAAATATATAGAAAACCTTCAACAGGTCTGAATTACACCTAAAAATAGTATCTGGACTGCGTAGAGTAGTGAGCACTGGGCACCACAATAAAAAATATATAGAAAACCTTCAACAGGTCTGAATTACACCCAAAAATAGTATCTGGACTGCGTAGAGGACTGGCCACTGGCCACCACAATATAATATATAGAAAACCTTCAACAGGTCTGCATTACACCCAAAAATAGTATCTGGACTGCATAGAGGACTGGCCACTGGCCACCACAATATAATATATAGAAAACCTTCAACAGGTCTGAATTACACCCAAAAATAGTATCTGGACTGCGTAGAGTAGTGGGCACTGGGCACCACAATAAAATATATAGAACACCTTCAACAGGTCTGAATTACACCCAAAAGTAGTATCTGGACTGCGTAAAGTAGTGGGCACTGGGCACCACTATAAAAAATATATAGAAAACCTTCAACAGGTCTGAATTACACCCAAAAATAGTATCTGGACTGCGTAGAGGACTGGCCACTGGCCACCACAATATAATATATAGAAAACCTTCAACAGGTCAGAATTACACCCAAAAATAGTATCTGGACTGCGTAGAGGACTGGCCAATGGCCACCACAATATAATATATAGAAAACCTTCAACAGGTCAGAATTACACCCAAAAATAGTATCTGGACTGCGTAGAGTAGTGGGCACTGGGCACGACAATAAAAAATATATAGAAAACCTTCAACAGGTCTGAATTACACCTAAAAATAGTATCTGGACTGCGTAGAGTAGTGGGCACTGGGCACCACAATAAAAAATATATAGAAAACCTTCAACAGGTCTGAATTACACCCAAAAATAGTATCTGGACTGCGTAGAGGACTGGCCACTGGCCAACACAATATAATATATAGAAAACCTTCAACAGGTCTGCATTACACCCAAAAATAGTATCTGGACTGCATAGAGGACTGGCCACTGGCCACCACAATATAATATATAGAAAACCTTCAACAGGTCTGAATTACACCCAAAAATAGTATCTGGACTACGTAGAGTAGTGGGCACTGGGCACCACAATAAAATATATAGAAAACCTTCAACAGGTCTGAATTACACCCAAAAGTAGTATCTGGACTGCGTAAAGTAGTGGGCACTGGGCACCACTATAAAAAATATATAGAAAACCTTCAACAGGTCTGAATTACACCCAAAAATAGTATCTGGACTGCGTAGAGGACTGGCCACTGGCCACCACAATATAATATATAGAAAACCTTCAACAGGTCAGAAGTACACCCAAAAATAGTATCTGGACTGCGTAGAGGACTGGCCACTGGCCACCACAATATAATATATAGAAAACCTTCAACAGGTCAGAATTACACCCAAAAATAGTATCTGGACTGCGTAGAGTAGTGGGCACTGGGCACCACAATAAAATATATAGAAAACCTTCAACAGGTCTGCATTACACCCAAAAATAGTATCTGGACTGCGTAGAGTAGTGGGCACTGGGCACCACAATAAAAAATATATAGAAAACCTTCAACAGGTCTGAATTACACCCAAAAATAGTATCTGGACTGCGTAGAGAACTGGCCACTGGCCACCACAATATAATATATAGAAAACCTTCAACAGGTCTGCATTACACCCAAAAATAGTATCTGGACTGCGTAGAGGACTGGCCACTGGCCACCACAATATAATATATAGAAAACCTTCAACAGGTCAGAATTACACCCAAAAATAGTATCTGGACTGCGTAGAGGACTAGCCACTGGCCACCACAATATAATATATAGAAAACCTTCAACAGGTCAGAATTACACCCAAAAATAGTATCTGGACTGCGTAGAGTAGTGGGCACTGGGCACCATAATAAAATATATAGAAAACCTTCAACAGGTCTGAATTACACCCAAAAGTAGTATCTGGACTGCGTAGAGTAGTGGGCACTGGGCACTGCTATAAAATATATATAAAACCTTCAACAGGTCTGAATTACACCCAAAAGTAGTATCTGGACTGCGTAGAGTAGTGGGCACTGGGCACCACAATAAAATATATAAAAAACCTTCAACAGGTCTGCATTACACTGCACATACGGCTGCTCCTCTATCCTCTCCATCATATACATGTTGGAGTTTCAGCGTGTGAAAACCTCTTGTTTTTGATAATGTCAGTGCATTTTGAATATTGTTCAATTTGTCCCACAACACTGAATGTACTTTATCTATGATACGCATCTATCTATCTTGACTGCGTAGTGTGGTGGCCCCGGTACACAATTTGGTACCGAGGCCACAATATAATTAAAAAACCCTCCACGGGTCAGAATTCCATCAAAAAAGGGTATGGACTGCGTAGTGTGGTGGCCCCGGTACACAATTTGGTACCGAGGCCACAATATAATTAAAAAATTGGGCATCAACTGTCACCGTTGTTTAATATCTGATACACCTAAATATGGACTGCACAGTGGAGTGGCCCCGGTAGTAAATTTGGTGCCGGGGCCACAATACCTCCTCCAACTTCCAAGTGTAGTGTTTATAAAGACAGACAGCGTTGAAGTGTTATTAGTTGACTTTCTTAACCCTAAAATTGTCCCTGTTGCAAATATTCGTGCAATGGACAGTTACTTTTTTATTGAAAGACTCAAGCTTTCAAGTGTAGTGTTTATAAAATATAAACAACAATACAGTAGTTTTAGAGCACGTCAATACCTCTTGTTTTAAATTATGACAGGGCATTTTACTTTTGGTTTAATTTCTTGAATTTGTTTAAATTTGGTTTTACTTTTTGAACATGGCAAACGACTGTTGATTGGTCATATAATGCAAAAAAAAAAGTTCCAAGATGGAATTGTCCTTGGGCCCTCACACCCACCCTTATGTTGTTGAAATAGGACATGCACACTTTAACAAACCAATCATTTCAGCGACAGGGCCTACCAAACAACTTTGGCTGAAATGATTGGTTTGTTTGGGCCCCCACACCAAAAAAGCTATTGATCTCTCCCTGTACAGACTAAACAGGCTCTACTGAGGCAAGATGTCGTCCTCATCCTCAACCTCTGATTCCTCTCCCCCTACAGTATGTACTTCCTCCTCATCACACATTATCAATTCGTCCATGCTGGACTCCACAACCACAGGTCCCTCTGTACTATCTGGAGGGCAGTGCTGTACTTCATTGAGGAATTGATTATTCATTTTTATAAACATCATTTTTTCAACGTTATGAGGAAGCAACCTCCTTCGCCGCTCACTGACCAGGTTCCCCGCTGCACTAAAAACTCTTTCCGAGTACACACTGGAGGGGGGACAACTCAGGTAAAATAGAGCCAGTTTGTACAGGGGCTTCCAAACTGCCTTTTCTTCCTGCCAGTAACAATATGGACTGTCTGACATGTCTACTTGGATGGTGTCAGCAAAGTAATCATCCACAATTTTTTCTATTGTGACAGCATCCAATGCAGCGAGAGTAGACATGTCTGCAATGGTTGGCAGGTCCTTCAGTCCGGACCAGATGTTATCAGCATCCCCGCCAGCGCCTCTTTTGGGAAAACTGAGCTTTTTCCTCGCAGCCATAGATGTGGAAGAAAATGAGGGTGGAGCTGTTGGCATGTCACGGTCCTCTTCAGAGGACAATCTTCTGACCAGCAGGTCTTTGCACCGCTGTAGACTTGTGTCCGCCAGAAACAGAGACACAACATACGCTTTAAACCGAGGATCGAGCACGGTGGCCAGAATGTATTCCTCTGACTTTAAAAGAGTGACCACCCTCGAATCCTGGCAAAGCGTACGAAGGGCTACATCCACAAGAGCTACATGCTTGGTGTAATCGCAATGGCTTACCAGCTCCTCCCTCACTTTCTCCAGCTGCTTCTGCAACAGCCTGATCAGGGGAATGACCTGACTCAAGCTGGCAGTGTCGGAAATGACTTCTCGTGTGGCAAGTTCAAATGGCTGCAGAACCTTGCTCAACACGGAAATCAGTCTCCACTGCGCTTGACTGAGGCGCATCCCCACTCCTTTGCCTATGTCGTAGGTGGCTGTGTAGGCCTGAATGGCCTTTTGCTGCTCCTCCATCCTCTGCAGCATATAGAGGGTGGAGTTCCAGCGCGTCACAACCTCTTGTTTGAGGTGATGGCAGGGAAGGTTCATGCTTTTTTGATGTGCCTCTAGTCTGCGGTAGGCACTGGCTGAATGCCGAAAGTGTCCAGCAATTTTGTGCGCCACCGCAAGCATCTCCTGCACACCCCTGTCACTCTTGAGGTAATGCTGCACCACCAAATTAATGGTGTGTGCAAAACATGGGACGTGCTGGAAATTGCCCATATTTAATGCCCGCACAATGTTACTGGCATTGTCTGACACCACAGATCCCCATGAGAGTCTAAGTGGGGTAAGCCACTGGGAGATAATTTCCCTCAGTTTCTCTAATATGTTGTCAGCGTTGTGCCTCTTATTAAAGCCTGTAATACACAATGTTGCCTGCCTTTGCACGAGCAGCCATTTTGTAGATGCTGCTACTGATGCAGCTATTGCTGTTGCTGCGGAAGGGGATGCATCTACCCAGTGGGCTGTCACAGTCATATAGTCCTTCGTTTGCCCAGAACCACTTGTCCACATGTCCGTGGTTAAGTGGACAGTGGGTACAACCGCATTTTTTAGAGCACTGAGGACACTTGATCATACTTCTCTGTACATTTTTGGTATCGCCTGCCTAGTGAAGTGGAATCTCGACGGGATTTGGTACCGGGGACACAATACCTCCATCAACCCTCTAAATCCCACTCCACTGATGGCGGACACCGGGCGCACGTCTAACACCAACATTGCAGTTACAGCCGCAGTTATACGCTTTGCAATAGGGTGACTACTATCGTATTTTGTGGTCATGGCAAACGACTGTTGGACGGTCAATTGTTTTGTGAAAGACTTAGCGGTCTTACGACTTCCCCTCTGGGAAGATGACCGACTAACAGCAGCAACAGCAGCAGTGGCAGTAGTAGGCGTACCGCTGCAGGATTCCTCGGATGAATCCCGTATTGAGGAGGACTCAGTCTGGCTGCTGACTTGGGCTGCAGGACTGAATCTGATGGAGATTGTGGAGGAAGTTGACGAGGAGGGTGTTGCTGGTGTGTATCCAACTGGACCACGGGATTTAGGTGTCCCTGTACCGATGAGGGTCCTAGCCCCAGTTCCTGAACTAACCACTGAACTATGAAGGTTATTCAGGTGACGTATAAGGGAGGATGTTCCTAGGTGGGCAAGATCCTTACCCCTGCTTATTTAAGCTTTACATAAGCTACATATGGCCATACATTGGTTGTCTGGATTTGGATAAAAATAACTCCAGACCGAAGAGGTGCATTTTTTGGTCTTCTGACCAGGCATGACGATGGGCTTTTTCATCCCATGGACATCAGCTGTTTCCCCCCCGGTGCCTCATTTACAATAACCACATCACCATCCTCATCATCAAGTTCCTCCACAGCGCCAGCTACATCATCAATAGGCTCCTCCCGAGCCACCTCTTCCCGTACAGCGATGGGAAGGTCAGGCTTGACAACCACCAACACCCTTGGACTCGCCTTGAGGATTTGTGATAATTTCTCTTTAGAAGGCAGAGTTGTTTGCTGTTTTGTTGCTGACAGCATAACTCTCTTTAATTTTTTGTAGGGGGGGAGGAGGAGGAGGGATAAGATCCGTGGGTGAAGCTGAACCACTAGTCATGAACACGGGCCAGGGCCTAAGCCGTTCCTTGCCACTCCGTGTCGTAAATGGCATATTGGCAACTTTACGTTTCTCCTCAGATGATTTTAAGTTTCTCTTTTGGCTACTTTTTCTTAACTTGGGCTTTTTGGATTTTACATGCCCGGTACTACGAGATTGGGCATCGGGCTTGGAAGACGACATTGATGGCATTTCATCGTCTATGTCATAACTAGTGGCAGCAGCTTCAGCATTAGGAGGAAGTGGGTCTTGATCTTTCCCTACTTTATCCTCCAAATTTTTGCTCTCCATTATATGTAGCACAAGATACTGCAGAATGTGTGAACTTGGTAATATTGCAGTACCAATGGACTTATACTGCTGGATTGGTTTTGCAAATTTGGTTATAATTACTTTTTTTTTTTAATTTTTAATTTTAATTTTTTTTATTTTTTAAAAACTTGGGAATAATGGGGAAATAACTATGCCCTTAGAAGCACAGAGCACAGGACACAGCACCACTGGACTGAACAGGACACAGCACAGGACCCAGCAGCACTACTGAACTCAGCAGGACAGAGCACAGGACACAGCACCACTGGACTGATACTGCAGAATGTGTGAACTTTGTAATATTGCAGTACCACTGGACTTTTACTGCTGAATGTGTGAACTTGGTAATATTGCAGTACCAATGGGCTTATACTGCTGGATTGGTTTTGCAAATTTGGTTATAATTATTTTTTTTTTAAATTTTTTATTTTTATTTTTTTTATAACTTTTTTTTTATTTTTTAAAAACTTGGGAATAATGGGGAAATAACTATGCCCTTAGAAGCACAGAGCACAGGACACAGCACCACTGGACTGAACAGGACACAGCACAGGACCCAGCAACACTACAGAACTCAGCAGGACAGAGCACAGGACACAGCACCACTGGACTGATACTGCAGAATGTGTGAACTTTGTAATATTGCAGTACCACTGGACTTTTACTGCTGAATGTGTGAACTTGGTAATATTGCAGTACCAATGGGCTTATACTGCTGGATTGGTTTTGCAAATTTGGTTATAATTATTTTTTTTTAAAATTTTTTATTTTTATTTTTTTTATAACTTTTTTTTTATTTTTTAAAAACTTGGGAATAATGGGGAAATAACTATGCCCTTAGAAGCACAGAGCACAGGACACAGCACCACTGGACTGAACAGGACACAGCACAGGACCCAACAACACTACAGAACTCAGCAGGACAGAGCACAGGACACAGCACCACTGGACTGATACTGCAGAATGTGTGAACTTTGTAATATTGCAGTACCACTGGACTTTTACTGCTGAATGTGTGAACTTGGTAATATTGCAGTACCAATGGGCTTATACTGCAGGATTGGTTGTGCAAATTTTGTGGTAATTAAAAAAAAATTAAATTAGTTTTTGGTATTTTTTTAAATAACTTTTTTTTATTTTTTTAAACACAGGGGAATATTGGGGAAATAACTATGCCCTTAGAAGCACAGAGCACAGGACACAGCACCACTGGACTGAACAGGACACAGCACAGGACTCAGCAGCACCACTGACCTCAGAAGGACAGAGCACAGGACACAGCACCACTGGACTGAGCACAGCACAGCACTGAACTGAACAGCACGAGATATAGCAGGACAGAGGACCACCTAACACACCCTCCCTCTACCCTGATCAATGCCCGAGTGAAGGTGGGGGCGACTAGCGGGGAATTTATAGGATCCGAGTATCGCGAGATCCGACAACGGGATTATGAGTCAGAGCCTCAGTTTCAGATTTGAATTTGGCGCCAATACCCGGATCTGTCTCGGATCCGACTCGGATCGGCAACGTTCGGGTGGGCTCGGATTTCATAAATCCGAGTGCGCTCATCTCTACTCAAAATGATTGTTTCTATCGACATTTGGCTCAGATTCTCCAATGAGTTAATCTAGATTCTCCTCACCAAGAATTCATGGATGCTCTCCCTTCGTCAGCCAGCGCCACCATGCAAAAAGTCTGCATCATTCTCGTCAATATATTTAGTTTTGGATTGTTAATAGATTTTCTCATTCCCTGGAAAGGAGTTCAGGACATGGTTTGAAGGATTTCATTATTGCGTTCATTACCACAGACATGATGTTGTTGTAAACACACTGAGACATGTTTCCTCTGACATATTTCCTCTATGAATGACTGAAGAGTTGGTGTAAAAGCTTCTCGCCAATTCGCAAGCATTGACCCCTGTCAGAAGCTGCAAAAATTGACCATTTTCTACCTGTAGTATTTTAATAAGTACTTTTGTTGCTATCACACTATGTAGGTCTACAACTAGATAGGTAATGGTGCTAATGACAATCACAATCACTCTATGTAAATTGTACAAGGAAAACTTAAACCATGCAGGTAATCTTCCAGTGCTGTTTACAGATTTATGTGGCAATGTGTGGCCTAAACGATTCCCATATGTCACCAACATATTCCGCAGCACAGTATATTATCAGGAAGATACACAGTGTAACACAACAGAAGATCAGAAGGCCCTGCTCAGTAGAGCTTATAATCTAATAGACAACATGTGGTACAGGGATTGTCCTATCGTGGCTGATGACCTTACATGAACTAAGGTTGCTGCACAGTATCAGTATTTCTTGCTGTAATTTGCTAAGCTCTGATAGTCCCATGAAGCACTCTCTCTTCAGCCCCTGGTAAACATCTAAATAAATATAACCAGCAAGACGTATGGCAGCTGACAGAATTGAGTACTAAGATCCAATAAGATATTTAATTAAATTGGGAAGAATGTTGACTCAGTGGTTAGCATTGCTGACTCACAGTGCTGGGGTCATGGGTTTGATTCCAACCAGGGCCCAGTGTGTGGCGTTTGTATGTTTTTCCCGGTTTCCTACCCCACTACAAACACATACTGATTAAAGATGCTCAGGCTCGGTTCCCCAAGAACCGAACCCACCCGAACTTAGCAGATCCGAGTACCGAACCAAGCCGGGCTCTGTACTTTGGTGCACCCCTCGGAGTTGAAAATGAGGAAAAACGTCATCATTACATCATCAGATCTTGCGAGCTTTGGATTCTATTAGTACCGCCCTCCACGGCGATCCAGCACAATTTAACAGAGAGACACAGAAAGGGTAGCTCAGTTCTTGGCAGTCTCTAGTGCAGTTGGGTAGTGTCATAGCTATAAAAGAAAAAGGAAGAGTAGCAATGTTCTTCAAAGTCTTCAGTGACATTCTACTGAGTTATAGCTCACACAGAAACAGGAGAGCTCCATTGCTAATTGTCAATGCTAAAATAGAAATAATAGGGCTGGCATTCTTGTTCTAAATCTGTAGTCACATTGTACTCTGTTATATAGTTAACACACAAAAGGACAGCTCCATTGTTCCATTGCTAATTGTTATTGCTGAAATAGAAATAATAGGGCTGGCAGTCTTGTTCTAAATCTGCAGTCACATTGTACTGTGTTATATAGCTAACACACAAACAGGAGAGCTCCATTGCTTCATTGCTAATTGTCTTTGCTGAAATAGAAATAATAGGGCTGGCAGTCTTGTTCTAAATCTGCAGTCACATTGTACTGTCCCATAGCTCACCCTGAAATAGAAGAGGTGGCAGTTTTTAGTGCTGAAACATAAATTCAAATAATAGGATTGGCAGTGTAATTAAAAGTCTCCAGTCACATTTTACTGTGCCATAGCTCATACAGAAACAGGAGGGGTGGCAGTGTCTTTGTCACTCTCCAGTCTTCAGTCACATTGTTCTGTCACTCTCCAGTCTCAGTCATGATGATACTAATCCCTCTACCTCATGTGCTAAAGCCTATGTTCAAGTGCACAGTGGTTTTATGTCAGGGAAACAAAAATGTAAATAAAAAGCTTGTACCTTTTAAAAGAAAAAAAACACCTCTCTAATAAAGGTGAACGTTTAGTGTAGAAAAACATAAAATTGCCAACATGCCATTTAACCGCAAATATTACCAGGCATACCAGCATCAGCTAGCTCCCTTCTTTCAGCTATAACTCAGCACCTGCAATCTACACTGTCATCATATTCACCCTTATCAGTGTGTACATCATCCTCAAACAATACTAATTCATCCCCGCTGGAATCCACTATCACAGAAGTCTGTGTACTTTGATGTAATTGCCGGTAATGGCCTTTCTCATGGAATTTGTAGTTCATTTTACGATAGAGCTGTCATGATTTTTGGGCAATTCTTTTAGACCAGACCAAATGTCAAAATGTTGTGCTGACTCATTTGCATCACCACTGGGTGCCTTGGGAAAGCAAAGCTTTTTCCTAGCATCAGTTTTCAGAGAATCTGAAGGAGATGTTGTTGTGCTATGTACCACTTGAGCTGTCAGCTTGCTGACCAGGAGCTCATTGCATCTCTTGAGAACTGGGTCAGTTGGAAAGAAAGAGAACACACTGCTCTCAAACCTAGGATCAAGCACAGTTGCCAAAATGTAATGATCTGATTTCAAGATGTTGATAGCTCTTGGATCCTGGCGAAGCAAATAAAGTACCTAATCTACAAGTCCAACATAGTTAGCAGAATTGCTTTTTTTCATTTCCTTCAATTTCTCTAGCTGCTTTTCAAAAAGTCTAATTAGGGGAATCACTTGACTCAAGCTAACAGTGTCTGCACTCTCTTCACAGGTGACTACTTCAAATGGTTTCAACTCCTTGCACAATACGGAAAGTATTCTCCACTGCGCTGGACTAAAGTACATTCCCCCTAAATTCTATTCTTCTTGCAGCTGCTGCATTCTCCTACATGCTGTTGCAGAATGCTGAAAATGACCCTAAATATTTTGGGACACAGACAGCATCTCCTGCATTTCACTGTCATTTTTTAAAAAGTTCTGTACCACCAAGTTGATTGTGTGAGCAAAACAGAGAATGTGATGGAATTTCCCCAGCTGTAATGTTCTAACAATATTGGTGGTGTTATCAGAAATCACATATCCTGAGGAGCGTCCCTTAGTTTTTCAAACAGGTTGTCAGCGGTATGCCTCTTAGTGAAGCCGATGATACACAGAGTAGCCTGCCTCTGAAAGATCCGGCGTTGTTTGTTAGATGCTGCTGCTGTTCCTGCTATTGAAGGCGATTTACCAACCCAGTGGGCTGTCACATGCATATAATCTTTAGTTTTCCTAGTTCCTCTTGTCCCCATATCTGTGGTTAAGTGTAGAGTGGGCACAATGGTATTTTGTAGCCCAATAATTGAGGACCTCAATTAACTGTCTTATTCCTGTTGCATTAATGGTGGATATTGGACGCAGATCGAATGCTCGTATAGTCGCCATGGTGCCTGTGATCCGCTTTGCGACTGGTTGACAGTTGCCATATTTGCTTTTCTCTTGCAATGGTTGTTTAACAGTCAATTGTTGTAAACTTCTAGTAGCCTTCTTCTTGGTCTACTTCTGGGTTGGAGATCCACACCCAACTGCAGGAGCAGCAGCAGTTGACCTAACGCTCAAGGATTCTTCTGAGGAGTCCTGGATAGGGGAGGAGTCATCTCGCCTTAGCAACTTGGATGCAGGACTAACTCCGATCACTTGTGAGAATATTGTTGATGAAGGTGTTGGGGGTGTAGATTGCAGGTGCTGGGATTTAGCTGAGAGAAGGAAAGTAGCTGATGCCGAACTGCTTGTTGTTATCTTTTAGTATAAGTTTCTGATTTTCATAAAAGCTTTCCATGAACTGGCTTCGAATGGCGCAACATGGATGAGGTTCCTAGATGGTTAAGGTCCCTACCTCTACTGACTGTGGCTTTACAATGCTACAAATGGCTAGACAACTGTTGTCAGGATTTGTGTAAAAATAATTCCACACATAAGAGGTTGATTTTTTGGTCTTATGCCCAGGAATAATAATGGCCTTCTTCTTATCACTGGCAAGAACTGCTTCCACTGGTGCATGACTTGCCACAGTAGAGTTCATTATCAGCACTGTTTGCTTAGGTGCCTTAAGCCCTTTGTTAGCTTGTTTTGTTGGAGCCCAAACAAACCAAGCACCTTAGTCATAATAGTTGCAATCCTTGTTGCTGGAGCACTTGCTTTGTTAAACTGTACATGTCCTTTTCAATATCTTACACAAGAATGGGTGGGAGGGCCCAAGGTCAATTCCATCTTGCACCACTTTTCTTTTCTGCCACTGCTGTGTGGCAATGTTTCCTAGATGTGCTATGAACTGCCATGTGTTTGTGTCATTGCTCTGTCGTTTACCTTTGAGGCAGCTTGCTGCAGTCTTTGTCCGAGAGTGGATGAAAATAATATTGTGACCTGTGAGTTGGTCACAATTTAGTGTAAATGACTGGAAATTAGTGTTATTGAGGTTAATAATAATGTAGGAACAAAAATAAAAACAAAATTATGTGATTTTAGCATATTTTAGCTATTTTTCTAAAAAATACAAGGCCAAAAAGGCCAAAACTAAAACCATAACACGCAAGGTTTTTTTTGCTAAAACCAAAACCAAAACCAAAACACAAAGTTAACCCAGATCCAAAACCAAAAGCAAAACCAAAACACGGGGGTCAGTGAACATCTCTAATACTGATAAGGTTAATTAACCTTAGTATGTGTGTGTGTGTTAGGGAATATTGATTGTAAGCTCCACTGGGGCAGGGACTGATGCAAGTGATTATTCTCTGTTAAGCACTGCGCAATATGTTGGCGTTATATAAATAACTTAATAAATAATAAAAGAGCATTAAGTGCGGAGAAGTGGGTGGTCCATAGGTGGCCCCTATGGTCTAAAACTAAGGACATAGTGTCATTTATTCACAAAAAAGAGAGAAAAGCTGTGTTATCGTTACCCTCACATCTCACTCATTGCCCCCTACATATTTTTCCCATTACAGTACCCCCAATACAGCTCTCACTGCAGCTCCCCTCATGTAGCTTTCACTACAAACACCTCCCTATAGCTCTCTTTACAGCCCCCTCCTATAGATATAATTACAGCCCCCTCCCTATAGATATCATTGCAGCCCCCTCCCTATAGATATCATTACAGCCCCCTCTCTATGGCTCTTATTGCAGCGTTCTCTATATAGAATGTTACTTACCTTTAGTTGTTGAGCCCGAGAGCTGTGTTCTGCAGGTCCACTGTGCGTCCTTGCTGCTCAGACAGGAAGTGAATCCTATCTGAGCACTATATTGTGGGGCTCCCTGACATCTCTTTGTGATCAGAAAGTGCTCCGAGAAGTCTGTGAAGTTAGGTTCGACTCATGCATTTATAAATGCATGAGGCAAGTAACTGCCTCCAGCACTATGCGCCACAGGTCCCCTTGAGAGAGGGGAGCCTGGGGGACGTGCCTCCTGTACCGCCCCCTTTCTCTATATCCCCCTTTATCCGACTCCATATCAGAAGACACATTGCAAATGCTCTGCTGTTAATGGACATTCCGCCTGCTGGTGAAATTTACTGCTTCTATAGAGTAGTGTTTACATTACAGTTTATGCCATCATTATTCTATATTTAAACATGTTGTGGGACTACAAATTCCAAAATGACATGCTGAAACTTGCAGTTCCACAACAGCTGGAGAGCCACATGTTGTTTACCTATATTGTAGACCATATGTTTTTTATGGTGATCAAGACCATCCATAAGACCACCTGGAAACATGTATAAATATCCTCCTCATGAACAGTTTTGAAAACTGATGGAAAGTAAATAAGATGGTGGTGACAATTGCAACCAATCCGATTTTCCTTTTTCTAGTGTAGTTTAAAAAGTGAAAGCTGTTGGATCCTATGGACACCTCTATTTACCTTTTGTTCCATGCTCAATCTGTATACCATAATACTCTTCTCTTTATCACCAGATAGATATGGAGCACACTAGACCAATCCTGTAGGCATCTAGAGGACTAAAGGTATGTGCTCTGTGATTTCGTCTTCAACATTGGCAATATTTGGCCTAATTGGTGGCAAGCTATAGTATGCGTGTGCACATTAATGCTGACACACTTTCCACATCGGATCAGCTTATCTATTGTTTCATTATTTCGGCCAACAAAGGTTGTCACCCAGAGGCACACCCACATTTTTATTTCCCCAGTTTTAACGTAATGGTCTTTGCAGAAGTGAAGTAACTGGTTTCACAACTCTGAG
Source organism: Mixophyes fleayi (assembly GCF_038048845.1). Lineage (NCBI taxonomy): Eukaryota > Metazoa > Chordata > Amphibia > Anura > Limnodynastidae > Mixophyes > Mixophyes fleayi. The sequence continues at coordinate 82,462,987 of NC_134407.1, forward strand.
ATACACACATAAATTATACATAATGAGTTTGAGATAGCTGATGAATAAAATAGAGGCAGAAAGGAAAATTAGTATACAATTATAAGTTCATAGCTACTGCATTTACTGGCTCCAGAAATTTGTAGACCACTCTTCCTGTGCTGGAGAACACCCCCATACCCAGATAATAATGTTATCTGGTTTACCTCAGCCGTGACTAGGAATGACAGGTCCTAGGCAAAATAATGACTAGACGAATAAAAGTGTGACCTCCGAGTATAGTGCAGCCCAGGAAATTATTGGGTGAAAAATGCAAATAGAACTAACAGTTTTACTGCTGTTTACACTACATAAATGCTTTACATTTCTAGTGTATATATTACAGGCTGCAGAGGACATCTGTGCACAAAATATAATTCTGCCATAGTTAGTGGAGTGAAGTTTTATTCCCACTGAACATTAATAGTGCAATCAGACATATTACAAGCTTGGAAAATCAGCAGATCTATGAGGAATACTTTGCTAATGTACAGTATTTTACTCTGGTGGTGTATAGGGGTAAAGGCTCACACTGCTATTGCCAGCGTTATTGTTGAATAGGCTTAATATCACCACAATTGTTACCCAAACCTAGCATGTCTCCTATAAGTATCAATCATAATCATCATTATCAGCTATTTATATTGCGCCACTAATTCTGCAACACTGTACAGAGTACTCACTCACATCAGTCCCTGTATCACACATCTCACCTGCTACTCTGTCCAGGACGGCTGACATGTCAGTTTCCCTTGACTACCGCTACCTCTTGGGTTGCACGGCCTTCCTCCACTCTCTGACACCATTTTTGCTGGCACTGCTGCACATGTGCAGACCCGGCACTTTCAAACCTCCTCTGGATTCACATTGGCTGACCATAGGTCAGTTCACTATTTACGGAACTTTCTCCTATCTACCTTTGTCAGATCTTCAGGTATCCTTCCCTGTGAGGAAGCTGTTCTCTCTGACTCCTGATTGCTTCCATTCATGGCAAGCTACCTGTGTCTCCTGTTCCATGATCAACACCTGTGGCCATACTGCGCATCATCATCAATCCTGCTTCCAGGCTATACTGCCCACAGGGATCTCAGCGCTTCAGTTCTCTGCAGCTCATCACTTCTCTGCTTAAACCTGTGTCACCTGTTCCATGATTAAGATCTGTGGCTACTTTGCAGAACATCACGCATCATCATCGATCCTGCTTCCAGGCTTCACTGCCCACTGAATCCTCAGTGCTTCAATTCTCTTCAGCTCATCTCTTCTCTGTTTTAAACCTGTGTCACCGGCTCCATGATTAAGATCTGTGGCTACTCTGCATCATCATCGATCCTGCTTCCAGGCTACACTGCCCATTGGGACCTCAGCGCTTCAGTTCTCTGCAGCTCATCGCTTCACCGTCTAAATCTGTGTCACCTGTTTCTCGACCAAGACTTGTGGTTATTCCGCAGAACACTGTGCATCATCACCAATCCTGTACCTATGCTCTACTACCCACTAGGATCGCAGTACTCCAATGTAGTTCCCTCCACAGACTATTCATGTGTTATCTGTTCCACAGTCTAGATCTGAGGGTTCACTACAGGATATCGTGCTTCATCATGGATCTAGCTTCAGGGTTATCCAGCTTATAAGGATCTCTGCGCTCTGTGCTCTGCTGCTCATCCTACCTCGTCCTCCAGATCCATAGGCCTTTGTACTTTCCTTTTGAAGGTCCTACATAACTTCACGTTTTCGTTATATTCTGGTTGTCCGTAGCCTGCTCTGCTCCCCCTAGAGGACCACAGCCTGCAGTTAGAGAGCAACCAAGCCCATATTCCCTTGTGGGGATCCCTGGTAAATACTTCTCTTTCATTAGACTCTGCACCTCTCAGAGGGTAGTCATCACCTGAGCAGGCTACGAGGTCTATTCTAACATCGGTTTCCGTGACACCATGCCCCATTGGAGCTTACAGTCCAAATTCCCTAATACACACACACACACACACACACCCACACACTAGGGTCAATTTGATAGTAGCCAATTAACCTACTAGTGTGTTTTTGAATTGTAGGAGGAAACTGCAGTGCCCGGAGGAAACCCACGCAAACACAGGGAGAACATACAAACTTCACACAAATAAGTCCATGGTCGGGAATCAAACTCATGACCCCAGTACTGTGAGGAAGATCATTTTAGGACATACCTGTAAATGTGGTCTACAGATAATTTTAGGCCTTGTGTGTGTCAGTTCACCGATGTTAATGGGGTGTGATCACGTTACACTGAAAGCATGCCTAATATTCTGAAGCACTAGGGCTCCCCTACCCTCCCCAAAAACATATCCATTGCTGAGTGAACTGCAGCGGGTAAGACACATCTCCTAATTGTCCTAGCAGTCGGGGCAAAACTTGTGACTGGTGGGATATTCTAAATCAAGAATGTCAAAAATCTGTACAAGGAGGTATGAGATAAAGAGTGATAATACAGACGCATATCATTTGCAGTACAATGAGAAGTTATAAGCCGTCATGGACTGATTGGCCATATACTTTACCAGAAGTTTATCTGCTAGGCTTATTGATGCCCATTGTGTGTATCCCATTTTCAAAGCTTTGGGCTGACATTTAGACTTGGATACGCTGGGACATGCAGCCTCTACTTACACTCTATTCTTCTTCTTACCCCGGCTCCTCAATTGTCTGGGCCTGTTACTTGGCCCATACAGTCCCGGCTGAAGGCAATGTAAGTAGCTTACTCTGAAATGCTCTGGGACCGTGGTGCACAGTAATATTGGGGTCTGGAGACACTGATGTTCAGGGATTCCACATTGAAGATTTTGCATAAAGATGAAGATTGACATCTGGCAATTTGTCCCGTAACTTGCAGCATTATAATAGCCTGATAGTGCTATGGACTGCAGTAATGGTTTGATCTATATCAGTCAGATTAATAGTGGGAGCCACAGTAATTTTCAAGCCACATAGGCCAAACGGCAGTTTGTGTGGTTGGCAATGTTACCGGTTACCACCAGAATAATGTAAGTACAATAAAACAGTTCTGTGCAATTCTATATATTCATTCTGAATAAGAACTGAGAATTACATCCAGCATACACAATAAAGTGACAATGTGCAGTCATCCATATATCAGGAATAAGAACAGATACAGATGAGCAGGGAACAGTTAGGAGTGGTTGGTCTGGAGCTGTACATAATTAATCAGATTATTGACACTGAACATATTGTCCTGGTATGTGCATTGTTATGTCACAAAACTCCTCAGGCATTATTACATAGACTGACTCTGATGTCAACACAGGTGGAGACGGACAAGAGATTCGCCCTTAGTGTGAGAAGAGAGAGGGAGGAAAGAGGACAGGAAACCGGGGACAGGGTATTCGAATGCTGCTCATCCATGCTGTAATTGCATGCCATTCACTTTTATTTTATACTATAAATATAAAATGGATCTTGTCTCAACACACCAAATAGTGAATGTAGAGGACAAATAATAATAATTATTATTAATAATCCATAAGAAAAGGACACCTATTTAGCTTCTATCCTGTTAACACACAAACTGATGCTTATTTCCTATGCTACTCTGCACTGTGTCATAATCAGGGATGAGCGGACTCGGATTATCTCAATCTGAGCCCACCCGAACAGTGCGGATCCGAGGGCGATCCGAGCACTGTTCGGGTATTTCCGGCGCTGAGAAAAACTGAAAACGAGGCTATGAGTCCAAATCCCGCCGTCGGATCTCGCGATACTCGAATTCTATAAATTCCCCGCTTGCCGCGGCCATCTTCACTCGAGCATTGATCAGGGAAGAGGGAGGGTGTGTTAGGTGGTCCTCTGTCCTGCTCTTTCTCGTGCTGTGCTGTGTCCTGCTCAGTCCAGTGGTGCTGTGTCCTGTGCTTTGTCCTGCTGAGTTCAGTGGTGCTGTGTCCTGTGCTGTGTCCTGCTCAGTCCAGTGGTGCTGTGTCCTGTGCTCTGTCCTGCTGAGTCCAGTGGTGCTTTGTCCAGTGCTCTGTCCTGCTGAGTCCAGTGGTGCTGTGTCCTGTGCTCTGTCCTGCTAAGTCCATTGGTATAAAAAAATTATTAAAAAATTATAAAAAAAATTATAAAAAAATTATATAAAAAAAAAAAATTAGTACTGCAATATCTAACTACGTTCACTGTTCCTGCAGTCCAGAAATATTAGTACTGCATTGGATGCTGTCACCATTGAAAAAATGGTGGAGGATTACTTTGCTGACACCATCCAAGTAGACATGCCAGACAGTCCTTACTTGTACTGGCAGGAAAAAAAAAGGCAGTTTGGAAGCCCCTGTACAAACTGGCTCTATTTTACCCGAGTTGTCCCCCCTCCAGTGTGTACTCCGAAAGAGTTTTTAGTGCAGCGGGGAACCTGGTCAGTGAGCGGCGAAGGAGGTTGCTTCCGCAAAATGTTTAGAAGATGATGTTCATAAAAATGAATTATCAATTCTTCAATCAAGACCAGCAATGGCCTCCAGACTACAGAGGGACCGGTGATTGTGGAGTCCAGCGGGGACGAATTGATAATGTGTGAGGATGAGGAAGTACACACTGAAGGGGGCGAGGAATCAGAGGATGAGGATGAGGACGACATCTTGCCTCAGTAGAGCCAGTTTAGTTTGTACAGGGAGAGATGAATAACTTTTTTTTGTGTGGGGGCCCAAACAAACCAATCATTTCAGCCACAGTAGTTTGGTAGGCCCTGTCGCTGAAATGATTGGTTTGTTAAAGTGTGCATGTCCTTTTTCCAAAAACTAAAGGGTGGGTGGGAGGGCCCAAGGACAATTCCATCTTGCACCTTTTTTTTTCTTTGCCAGCTCGTTTTGTGGGGGTCCAAACAAACCAATCATTTCAGCCACAGTTTGTAGGCCCTGTGGCTGAAATGATTGGTTTGTTAAAGTGCGCATGTCCTATTTCAACAACATAATGGTGGGTGGGAGGGCCCAAGGACAATTCCATCTTGCACCTCTTTTTTTGGCATTATGTGCTCTTTGGGGCCTAGTTTTTCAAACTGCCATCCTGTCTGCCACTGCAGTGCCACTACTAGATGGGCCACGTGCTTGTGCCGCCCACTTGTGTCTAAGGACGAGCGGGCTCGGATTCCGCTAATCCGAGCCCACCCGAACAGTGCGGATCCGACGGGATCCGAGCACTGTTCGGGAACTTCCGGGCGCCAATCTAATCCAAACCGAGGCTATGACATCCGTCTCACGTCGGATCTCGCGAGACTCGGATGTCATAAATACTCATCTTGCGGCCGCCATCTTCTTTCGCCTGACATCAGGGAAGAGGGAGGGTGTGTAGGGTAGTGGTGCTCTGTCCTTCTGTCCAGTGCTCTGTCCTTGTTGAGTCCAGTGGTGCATCAGTCCAGTGCTCTGTCCTTGCTGAGTCCAGTGGTGCATCAGTCCAGTGCTCTGTCCAGTGGTGCATCAGTCCAGTGCTCTGTCCAGTGGTGCATCAGTCCAGTGCTCTGTCCTTGCTGAGTCCAGTGGTGCATCAGTCCAGTGCTCTGTCCTTGCTGAGTCCAGTGGTACATCAGTCCAGTGCTCTGTCCTTGCTGAGTCCAGTGGTGCTTTTGTCCTGTGCTTTGTTCTGCTAAGTGCATAGTTAATTTAAAAGTATTAAAAAATCTTAAAAAAAAAAAAAAAAAACATTTATACAAAAATCATTTAAAAAAAATATATATATATTTTTTTTAAAAAGTATAAAAAAAAAAATCTTGCAGTCCAGAAACATTAATACTGCAATCTATAAAAAATTGTTCACTGTTCTTGCAGTCCAGAAACATTAATACTGCAATATATAAAAAATTGTTCACTGTTCTTGCAGTCCAGAAACATTAATACTGCAATATATAAAAAAATTGTTCACTGTTCTTCCAGTCCAGAAACATTAATACTGCAATATATAAAAAATTGTTCACTGTTCTTGCAGTCCAGAAACATTAATACTGCAATCTATTAAAAATTGTTCACTGTTCTTGCAGTCCAGAAACATTAATACTGCAATCTATTAAAAATTGTTCCCTGTTTTTGCAGTCCAGAAACATTAATACTGCAATCTATTAAAAATTGTTCACTGTTCCAGCAGTATTTAAAAAAATAGTACTGTAATACAACGTGTGCTGCATATAATGGACTATCAAAACTTGGAGGATAAAGTAGGGAAAGATCGAGACCCACTTCCTTCTAATGCTGAACCTGCTGCCACTATTCATAACATAGACGATGAAATGCAATCAACGTCGTCTGACAAGGCCGATGCCCAATCTCCTAGTAGAGGGCATGTAAAATCCAAAAAGTTCACTACAATTAGTAAAAAAAGAAAATTCAAATCATCAGAGGATAAACGTAAACTTGCCAATATGCCATTTACGACACGGAGTGGCAAGGAACGGCTTAGGCCCTGGCCCGTGTTCATGACTAGTGGTTCAGCTTCACCCAAGGATCTAAGCCCTCCTCCTCCCCACCCCTCTCAAAAGATTTAAGAGACTTAAGCTGTCATCAACAACACAGCAAACAACTCTGCCTTCTAAAGAGATGTCATCACAAATCCTTAAGGCGAGACCAAGGGTGTTGGTGGCTGCGAAGCCTGACCTTCCCATCACTGTACCGGAAGAGGTGGCTCCTTCCACCAATTGCAGCACGCCCTCTGCATATGCTGGAAGGATCACCTATAGTCCAGTTACAGATTTGGCTAATGAAGGTGTGAATGTTGTACACCGGGAGGAGGATATTGATGTAGCTGGCGCTGAGGAGGAACTTGACGAGGAGGATGCTGTTGTGGTTATCATAAATGAGCCACCAGGGAGGGAAACAGTTGTTGTCCATGGGATGAAAAAGCCCATCGTCATGCCTGGTCAGAAGACCAAAAAATCCACCTCTTCTGTCTGGAGTTATTTTTATCCCAATCCGGACAACAAATGTATGTCCATATGTAGCTTATGTAAAGCTCAAATAAGCAGGGGTAAGGATCTTGGCCACCTAGGGACATCCTCCCTTATACGTCACCTGAAAAACCTTCATAATTCAGTGTTTAGTTCAGGACCTGTGGCTAGGAGCGTCAGCAGTCCAGGGACACCTAAACCCCTTGGTCCTGTTGGATACACACCACCAACACCCTCCTCGTCAACTTCCTCCACGATCTCCATCAGATTTAGTCCTGCAGGCCATGTCACCAGCCAGACTGAGTCCTCTTCAATACGGGATTCATCTGAGGAATCCTGCAGCGGTACGCCTACTACTGCCGCTGCTGCTGTTGCTGCTGGTAGTCGGTCATCTTCCCAGAGGGGAAGTCGCAAGAACGCTACGTCTTTCACCAAACAGTTGACCGTCCAACAGTCATTTGCCATGACCACAATGTACGGCAGTATTCACCCTATTGCAATGCTGATAACTGCGGCTGTAACAGCTATGTTGGTGTTAGACGTGCGTCTGGTGTCCGCCATCAGTGGAGTGGGATTTAGACGGTTGATGGAGGTATTGTGTCCCCAGTACCAAATCCCATCGAGATTCCACTTCACTAGGCAGGCGATACCCGGGATGTACAGAGAAGTACGAAAAAGTGTCCTCAGTGCTCTGAAAAATGCGGTTGTACCCACTGTCCACCTAACCACCGATATGTGAACAAGTGGTTCAGGGCAAACGAAGGACTACATGGCTGTGACAGCCCACTGGGTAGATGCATCGCCTTCCGCAGCAACAGTAGCAGCTGCATCAGTAGCAGCATCTCCACAACGGCTGCTCGTTCCAAGACAGGCAACGTTGTGTATCACCGGTTTTAATAAGAGGCACAACGCTGACAACCTCTTAGAGAAACTGAGGGAAATAATCTCTCAGTGGCTTACCCCACTTAGACTCTCCTGGGGATTTGTGGTGTCAGACAACGCCAGTAACATTGTGCGGGCATTACATATGGGCAATTTCCAGCACGTCCCATGTTTTGCCCACACCGTTAATTTGGTGGTGCAGCATTACCTGAAGAGTGACAGGGGTGTGCAGGAGATGCTTGCGGTGACCCGCAAAATTGCTGGACACTTTCGGCATTCTGCCAGTGCCTACCGCAGACTCGAGCAACATCAAAAAAGCATGAACCTGCCCTGCCACCACCTCAAACAAGAGGTTGTGACGTGCTGGAACTCCACCCTCTATATGCTGCAGAGGATGGAGGAGTAGCAAAAGGCCATTCAAGCCTACACAGCCACCTACGAAATAGGAAAAGGAGTGGGGATGCGCCTTAGTCAAGCGCATTGGAGACTGATTTCCATATTGTGCAAGGTTCTCCAGCCGTTTGAACTTGCCACACGAGAAGTCAGTTCCGACACTGCCAGCTTGAGTCAGGTGATTCCCCTGATCAGGCTGTTGCAGAAGCAGCTGGAGAAAGTGAGGGAGGAGCTGTTAAAGCATTGCGATTCCACCAAGCATGTAGCTCTTGTGGATGAAGCCCATCGTACGCTTTGCCAGGATCCGAGGGTGGTCACTCTTTTAAAGTCAGAGGAATACATTCTGGCCACCGTGCTGGATCCTCGGTTTAAAGCGTATGTTGTGTCTCTGTTTCCGGCGGACACAAGTCTACAGAGGTGCAAAGACCTGCTGGTCAGGAGATTGTCCTCTGAAGAGGCCCGTGACATGCCAACAGCTCCTCCATTTACTTCAACACCTGTGGCTGCGAGGAAAAAGCTCAGTTTTCCTAAAAGACCCGCTGGCGGGGATGCTAAGAACATCTGGTCCGGACTGAAGGACCTGCCAACCATTGCAGACATGTCTACTGTCGCTGCATTGGATGCTGTCACAATTGAAAAAATGGTGGAGGATTACTTTGCTGACACCATCCAAGTAGACATTTCAGACAGTCCATATTCTTACTGGCAGGAAAAAAATTCAGTTTGGAAGCCCTTGTACAAACTGGCTCTATTTTACCTGAGTTGTCCCCCCTCCAGTGTGTACTCCAAAAGAGTTTTTAGTGCAGCGGGGAACCTGGTCAGTGAGCGGCGAAGGAAGTTGCTTCCGCAAAACATTGAAAAAATGATGTTCATAAAAATTAATTATCAATTCCTCAATCAAGAACAGCACTGCCCTCCAGAGACTACAGAGGGACCTGTGGTTGTGGAGTCCAGCGGGGACGAACTGATAATGTGTGAGGATGAGGAAGTACACACTGAAGGGGGCGAGGAATCAGAGGATGAGGATGAGGACGACATCTTGCCTCAGTAGAGCCAGTTTAATTTGTACAGGGAGAGATGAACAGCTATTTTGGTGTAGGGGCCCAAACAAACCAATCATTTCAGCCACAGTTTTGTAGGCCCTGTCGCTGAAATGATTGGTTTGTTAAAGTGCGAATGTCCTATTTCAACAACATCTTGGTGGGTGGGAGGGCCCAAGGACAATTCCAGCTTGCACCTGTTTTTTGGCCATTATGTGCGCTTTGGGGCCTAGTTTTTCAAACTTCAATCCTGTCTGCTACTGCAGTGCCACTCCTAGATGGGCCACGTGCAGGCGCTCCCATTAGGCAAGGTTAGGCACTTGGTTAGGGCGCCGGGCTCTGGAGGGCGTCACAGAATACTAAATGACTTTAAAACTGTGCGGCGACCGGTGACCATACCTGTCACGGCCGCCGCACAGCATTCAGATGCATGGGGAGGGGAGAAGAGGCTATTTTGTCACCACCGCCGCCTCTCTGCTCCGTCTCCTCCCCTCCACTTACTAGTGTCAGTGAGTGGAGGGGAGGAGACGGAGCAGAGAGGCGGCGGTGGTGAGACAAGGTAAGGAGAGACGGGATGAGGGGGGAGGAGGGAGGAGGGCGGCGATTTTTGCGGGGGGGGGGCGCCGATTTTTTAAAAATGCCTTGGACGCCGTGGATCCTAGCACCGGCCCTGGCCACGTGTTGCTTAGCTTAGACATCCAGCTACCTCGGTGCAACCTTTTGGACTAAAAACAATATTGTGAGGTGTGAGGTGTTCAGAATAGACTGCAAATTAGTGGAAATGAATGTTATTGAGGTTAATAATAGTGTAGGAGTGAAAAAAAACCAAAAGAATTGATTTTAGCACTTTTTATGCTTTTTTAAAAAAAAATCAGAACCCAAAACCCGAAATCAGAACCAAAACCTTTCGTGGGGTATTTTGGCAAAACAAATCAGAACCCAAAACCTCAAGCTAATCAGAACCCAAAACCCAAAACACCAAAAGTGGCCGGTGCACACTTACTTGTGTCGCTTAGCTTAGACATCCAGCTACCTCGGTGCAACCTTTTGGCCTAAAAACAATATTGTGAGGTGTGAGGTGTTCAGAATAGACTGGAAATTAGTGGAAATGATTGTTATTGAATGTTATTGAGGTTAATAATAGCGTAGGAGTGGGAAAAAAAAAATGGATTTTAGCACTTTTTATGCTTTTTTAAAAAAAAATCAGAACCCAAAACCCTAAATCAGAACCAAAACCTTGAGTGGGGTGTTTTGGCAAAACCAATCAGAACCCAAAACCTCAAGCTAATCAGAACCCAAAACCCAAAACCCGAAAAGTGGCCGGTGCACACCCCTAGTCATAATACTATATACTGCCCTGTGATATCCTGTGTCTCTATACTCTGTGCTGTGGTAACGTGCTGCCCTGTGATATCCTGTGTCTCTATACTCTGTGCTGTGGTAACGTGCTGCCCTGTGATATCCTGTGTCACTATACTCTGTGCTGTGGTAACGTGCTGCCCTGTGATATTCCGTGTCATTCTGTGCTGTGGTAACGTGCTGCCCTGTGATATCCTGTGTCACTATACTCTGTGCTGTGGTAACATGCTGCCCTGTGATATTCCGTGTCATTCTGTGCTGTGGTAACGTGCTGCCCTGTGATATCCTGTGTCACTATACTCTGTGCTGTGGTAACGTGCTGCCCTGTGATATCCTGTGTCACTATACTCTGTGCTGTGGTAACGTGCTGCCCTGTGATATCCTGTGTCACTATACTCTGTGCTGTGGTAACGTGCTGCCCTGTGATATCCTGTGTCACTATACTCTGTGCTGTGGTAACGTGCTGCCCTGTGATATCCTGTGTCACTATACTCTGTGCTGTGGTAACGTGCTGCCCTGTGATATTCCGTGTCATTCTGTGCTGTGGTAACGTGCTGCCCTGTGATATCCTGTGTCACTATACTCTGTGCTGTGGTAACATGCTGCCCTGTGATATTCCGTGTCATTCTGTGCTGTGGTAACGTGCTGCCCTGTGATATCCTGTGTCACTATACTCTGTGCTGTGGTAACGTGCTGCCCTGTGATATCCTGTGTCACTATACTCTGTGCTGTGGTAACGTGCTGCCCTGTGATATCCTGTGTCACTATACTCTGTGCTGTGGTAACGTGCTGCCCTGTGATATCCTGTGTCACTATACTCTGTGCTGTGGTAACGTGCTGCCCTGTGATATCCTGTGTCACTATACTCTGTGCTGTGGTAACGTGCTGCCCTGTGATATCCTGTGTCACTATACTCTGTGCTGTGGTAACGTGCTGCCCTGTGATATCCTGTGTCACTATACTCTGTGCTGTGGTAACGTGCTGCCCTGTGATATCCTGTGTCACTATACTCTGTGCTGTGGTAACGTGCTGCCCTGTGATATCCTGTGTCACTATACTCTGTGCTGTGGTAACGTGCTGCCCTGTGATATCCTGTGTCACTATACTCTGTGCTGTGGTAACGTGCTGCCCTGTGATATCCTGTGTCACTATACTCTGTGCTGTGGTAACGTGCTGCCCTGTGATATCCTGTGTCACTATACTCTGTGCTGTGGTAACGTGCTGCCCTGTGATATCCTGTGTCACTATACTCTGTGCTGTGGTAACGTGCTGCCCTGTGATATCCTGTGTCACTATACTCTGTGCTGTGGTAACGTGCTGCCCTGTGATATTCTGTGTCATTCTGTGCTGTGGTACCCTTATTAAATAGATGTATAGATGGAATCTACATTTCGCACATCTTCCAACGTTTAGCAATACAAGCTTGAAACCTAACCTTGAAATTTAAGATAGTTTTTTTTTTCAGACCACTTTAATCTATTGGTTTGTACATGCCCTCCTGCAGCGGTTACTAAGCTCATTGCTTTCTGTAGTTCTTTTTGTGCTTTTTTTTGTGCCATAGCCTTTACATGCTCTTGTCACAGTTATTTTATTTGTTCTTAGATGATATACAGCTCACCTACATATATTGACTATAACTGTTTATTGTATATGTATAATTGTATTTTGCATATAGTCCAAAATGTAATATCGTTGGACTGCACTTTATCTCATTACACAATATTACTTTAATGTTTTGCTACAGTGTCTATCCTCTTTAATATTTTTGCTCTCTATGAACAGCTTTAAGTAATTGTGTCAGCCGCCATTACTGCCCAGCATGAGATCTTGCCAACATTTCCAGAAACATAACTAGAACTTCTGGTAAAATAAACTTTTTCCATTTCTAGTCTAAAGTCAGACAACTGGGGGGGGGGGAGTTGTTTGTGAGTATGTTGGTGTGCTCTAGACCTGAGTGGGTTAAAGAGTGCAAGCTTAGACGAATATTCAGGGAGTGCCGGACCTCCCAAGACTTCATGTCTTGTTGCCCCTCTCGGAACAGACCTGGTGACAGTAAAACAGAACTGTCATTTTCCTCAGCTATGCAGGGAGGTGGGTACAGGGATGTTTTGGCAGCTCAGTATTCTCAGCTCTGCCATTCAAAAACAAAAGGCAAGATTTGCGTCTCCTTCAATAATCAGAGCCACATGCCTGGGATAAACGGAGGAGAAAGGCTGTAGACATAAGATTCTTTCAGTACAATCCAGCCGCTCGTCATTTACCCACTTATCTCTTAGACTGTGATCAGTCTTAGAAGCCCTGCTTTATCCTTTGTCTTCTCATTATGCAGGATCTGGGTATACATTGGTGCTTTGATTACCTATATAGGCTTTTTTCTTTAGCTTTATAGAGGCATCTTGTGCGCAGTGTGGATAAGTCTTAAGATAGTGGTGGAACTACTATGGGTGCAGGTGGTGCTGCTGTAACGCCCCCTGCGGGGAAAGACAGGGACAGACGCAACACAAAAGAACTCACCTTGAAAACGATGGTCACCTCCAGTCCGCTTCCGATTTCCCAGCTGCGATCCAATCCCAGCAGATCCGCAGCCGCAGTCACCTCCAATCACGTCCCTCTAAGATAGAGACAGGGATTACGGCCGTGCCTACCAGGTAAGGGCTGTCCGAGACTACGGCAAAGAACAAGGGCACAGTCAGTCCAAGCTCCTTGCCGCCTCCTCACTTTGTTCTTGCCAAGACGCGGGGGACTACAGGCACTGAAGGCCAAGACTAGTCCGAGGACTAATCCCGCCTCAAGTACCTCACACACCTGCCGGTGAGGGCCTAACCGAAAGGGGGAATCGAGCGTGATACTCACCGGGACACTCCCACTTCCGATCCGGTTCTCCTGCACCTTCCCGACTCCTGCGGATGACAAGAACACACAGCCTCCCTCTACTCTCTCCGTGAGACTAAGATGGCACCCACAAAACTGGACTGACTGCAACAGCGACCCGACCCTAACAACGTTCTAATGGTCGGCAACGCAACTAAGTCAAAACACTAGGACTAACTAGGTGTGGTGCACTAACGGAACTGCTCACTTACACGCTACGGGAAACACCAGCCGGTGTTCACAGCCTAAACCGGAGGGCGGTTCCTAACCCCCTCACCCAGGTCGTACCAAGAAGCTGCCTTCTTGCTATGGAGTCACACACAGGCCCTAAGTACGGGTTCTTTAAGCCCGGCTGAGGCTCAGTAGAACAGCACACTAACCCGCGGGCCGACTGCCGCACGGAACAGCCGATCGAACTGAACCGCCCGACTGCCTGTACTCGGGTATCTCACACGTGTCCCTACGTCCGGAACCACAGGTCCACCTGCACGGAACCGGCCTTGAGGACCCTTGATCAGAACCACGGCCGCCCCTGGAACTGCCTCAAGGTGTGCTGCACTGCCACCAACTCACTCAGCCACCCCCTCTGGGTACCAGTGTGACCCCGGGGACCTAAGGGACAGGAAAACTACGTGTGTTCTCCCCTGACTATGTGTATGCTGGTACTTACACTTGTCCCCACAGCACGGGTTAGCACAGGAAAACCACAGGAACAAGAGCCTACCTTTAATGGGGGCCTGACGTCTTGCCCCTGGACACAGTTATATAGCACACCAAAATACTGTAATGTAAACTACACTCGCCACACAGACAGAATAAATACAGTATACAGTACCTTGCCCGCTACTTACCCGAACACACCGCTATTAGCCAACCAGCAGGTTGCTACAGCACCACAGGAGCCTACGCTCGACCGTACCTCCTAACCACGTGTGCTCACCTCACACAGGACCGCGCCTACTCTCACGAGGCTCCCACGCCTCTACCACACACCACCAGGGCCTTATGCCCTACACACCATGGGTCTCTGCCCAGCTACACACAGAGCCTTGTGCTCTGATTAATGGGCCTCAGCCCCCTCTCCACCTCAGGGCTCTGAGCCCACTAACTAGGGCCTTATGCCCTACTACCTAGGGGGTCCTAGCCCCTGCCTGAGGCCTGTGGCCTCCCTAACTAACTGAGGGCCTTGTGCCCTTAATAGCCTACAGGCTACCAGCCTCTAACCAGGCCCTCTGGCCTTCCTATGGCCTCTAGGCCACTAACTACCTAAGGGCCTTGTGCCCTTGTATACCTGGGGCTCAGAGTCCCCCTCACTAACTAACAGGGGCTTGTCCCCTTTATCATATATATATGGCCTACTGGCCCACTAACTCGTTGGGGCCTAGTGCCCAGGTCCCTGGGCCTTGTGCCCCTACTTCAGTGCCAACGGGCCTTGTGCCCGACTGTGGCCCCGGGCCTAGTGCCCGAATTAACACTGAGTATACTTACCTGCTCTGCGCAGGATACTCAGCTTGCCACGCCGTCTTCTTCCTTTCTTCTCCGGGTCTTCCAGATCCTCCAGCCGGCGGCGCCTCTTCTCCGGTTCGGCGCTGGGTCCCCTGTTGCAGCTGGGGCGGGGGCGCTCTCAGCCCTGACAAGGGCTCCCCGCCGGCGATCACCGCTTGCTTGGAGTCTTCTGGCGGCAGGGTAGCTCACGGCCCTTACAAGGGCCCCCTGCCGCCGCTGCCGCTGGCTCTGTTGCTGGACGTCTTGAAGGGACGTCCTCTCTCTTTCCCGCCGACGGACTTCTGCCAAAATGGCGCCACCCGGCGACTTATATAGTCGCCGGCGTGACGTCATCAGCCGGCGCGAGCGCTGATTGGCTCGCGTCGGCGCCAATCTTTTGAATGGCCGGGCGCGAGCCGCGATTGGCTCGCGCATCCGGCCGCTGATTGGCCAGCGGGGAAAGATGAGCCCTGATTGGCTCATCCTTCCCCCGCGCACAGGACCTGCAGAAAGAAAGTTATACTCACCGCCGCTGGATCGATGGACGGGTGAGTACTTCTTCTCTTCTTTCGTCCTGCTGGGCACCATCGGGGACCTCTTCAGCCCCTCCAGGGGCACCAGGAACGTCTTCTGTCCCTCCAGGGACACAGTGATGGCGGGTACCTTCGCCCGCTTCTCGGGCACCATCTCCACATTTCCGCCGCCTTTTTCCATTGTGGTCCCCACAATCGACGTCTTCTCCTCAACGTCCACCTCCAAGGGTCGCTTACCGGCATCCCTGACTTGCGTCCACCGGGTCCTTCGCGGTAAAGCCCTCTCGCGCAGGATCCACACCATCCTGGCAACTTCCTCGCCCGAAGTCGGTATCCAGGGAGTCTCTTCCTCAGCGCATGCCGGAACCTCCCATCCGTCCGATACCTCCTCGGTTGTGCGGGAAGCTTCTTCAGAAGGTGACAACATCCACCACTCTCCAGCTGCGCTCTCTAAAGTACAGTCTTCGTCAGGCAGTACTTCTTCAGCAGCTCTCTCTTCCGGGGTACTGATGGCTTCCATCCTCTCAGGTACCACCGGGCAGACATCTTCACATGTCTCCGGACACAACGTTGCCCCGTGGAGGGTCTGCTCAGTTCTCCCTTCGTCTTCAGGGACCAACTCTTCCACAGCCACGGACAAGTCGTCTGACGTATCCGACGTCTCCAATACCCCAGCTCCAGCATCCGGCTGTCGTGGGTATTCCTGTCGCGAATCTTGCTTGGACGGGACGATCACCTGCGATCCAACAGTCAGCAGGCTCTGCCGATCCTTCCCTCCAGACTCCGACTTCTTTTGAGACCATTGATGGAAGGCTTCCTCGTCCTTCCACTCGAAGACTTCTACGTCTTCCCATTCATCGGAGACTTCTTCGTCCTCCCATTCATCGGAGACTTCTTCGTCCTCCCATTCACCAAAGAGCTCCTCGGCAACTGGGCAGTGGTATGCGAAGTGTCCAGGCAACCCACACTTCCAGCACAGCATTTCTTCCACCGGTTGCCGTTTAGTACCTCTGTTCTTCTTCTTCCTTGTCTCACAACGTTCCAGGATTTGCTTCGTGAACGCTGCCACTTCGTCACGAGAGATGACACAGCTGTATCCCTCGTACAGCGGAATGATCCCCCGATGAGCCATCGTTGATCCTGCCGACTACGCCAAAATGTAACGCCCCCTGCGGGGAAAGACAGGGACAGACGCAACACAAAAGAACTCACCTTGAAAACGATGGTCACGTCCAGTCCGCTTCCGATTTCCCAGCTGCGATCCAATCCCAGCAGATCCGCAGCCGCAGTCACCTCCAATCACGTCCCTCTAAGATAGAGACAGGGATTACGGCCGTGCCTACCAGGTAAGGGCTGTCCGAGACTACGGCAAAGAACAAGGGCACAGTCAGTCCAAGCTCCTTGCCGCCTCCTCACTTTGTTCTTGCCAAGACGCGGGGGACTACAGGCACTGAAGGCCAAGACTAGTCCGAGGACTAATCCCGCCTCAAGTACCTCACACACCTGCCGGTGAGGGCCTAACCGAAAGGGGGAATCGAGCGTGATACTCACCGGGACACTCCCACTTCCGATCCGGTTCTCCTGCACCTTCCCGACTCCTGCGGATGACAAGAACACACAGCCTCCCTCTACTCTCTCCGTGAGACTAAGATGGCACCCACAAAACTGGACTGACTGCAACAGCGAGCCGACCCTAACAACGTTCTAATGGTCGGCAACGCAACTAAGTCAAAACACTAGGACTAACTAGGTGTGGTGCACTAACGGAACTGCTCACTTACACGCTACGGGGAACACCAGCCGGTGTTCACAGCCTAAACCGGAGGGCGGTTCCTAACCCCCTCACCCAGGTCGTACCAAGAAGCTGCCTTCTTGCTATGGAGTCACACACAGGCCCTAAGTACGGGTTCTTTAAGCCCGGCTGAGGCTCAGTAGAACAGCACACTAACCCGCGGGCCGACTGCCGCACGGAACAGCCGATCGAACTGAACCGCCCGACTGCCTGTACTCGGGTATCTCACACGTGTCCCTACGTCCGGAACCACAGGTCCACCTGCACGGAACCGGCCTTGAGGACCCTTGATCAGAACCACGGCCGCCCCTGGAACTGCCTCAAGGTGTGCTGCACTGCCACCAACTCACTCAGCCACCCCCTCTGGGTACCAGTGTGACCCCGGGGACCTAAGAGACAGGAAAACTACGTGTGTTCTCCCCTGACTATGTGTATGCTGGTACTTACACTTGTCCCCACAGCACGGGTTAGCACAGGAACAAGAGCCTACCTTTAATGGGGGCCTGACGTCTTGCCCCTGGACACAGTTATATAGCACACCAAAATACTATAATGTAAACTACACTGCCGTTAAGGGGCCTGGCAGTGACAGTGCCCCTGCCACCTCCAAGGCCTATGCAGGACAAACCTGGACCCAGTGGGGACTCCCGAGGCTATGGCTCTGCTCTGAAAAGAGCAGGGTCTCTTCTGATCTACGCATGAAGTGTTGGCAGAAACTTATGCTCACCTGTACAACCAATCTATAATCATTTGTTGAAGTGTGAACTGTGACATAGAGAAAAATAAAGATTTTCACTAAGTGGCAAAAAAAAATCATATATACATCTCAAATACTATTTATGACATCACATGCCAATGTTTGTGCCATTGTACACTTTGTATGCAAAATGGTTTAGACTAGTTCGCCAAGATGCTGGCGGTTATAGTGGAGAATTATTTTCCTTTTGATGGGAGGAACTGTGCAGATCGGACTACACCTGGTTGTATGTGAATTAAGCAGCCTATTATGCCCCCATTGCACCCGCATGCAAAACATAAGATTGCGAGTGTTGGACAGAGATATTTAAATGAGGTTTAAGGAGTTAAGTTTGCGCACTGAGGGGATGTTCATAGTTTAACGGATGGCAGCAGAGCTTTTATAGCTCTAAAAAAATAACTTGATTTATACACATCCAAGTTGTGAAAATTGTGCATCAGCAAATACCTTTAAAGGGACACCTTTTGCACCTTTTTTTGGGAAAGTGCATTTATATATGCACAAATCATTAAAGATTAAAACGTGTAATATGTTATAAATAACATGTAATAAATACTGCTCCAAAGTTCCCTATCTCATGTCTTGTTGGAGCCTCACATATGTCTTAAATTACTTTAGTTATACAAAATAGAAAAGGTATTTACATGAAGGGGGGGGGTGTAAAATTTATGGTAGTCAGGACTGAAGGGAAGTTTTCACTTTTCTTGTCATGCGTTGTCACATGAGTAACCGTAAACTGAAGGGGGCATGCATCTGTGTGTGCACAGAGCAGGTAAACAGGAACATCTCTGCAGGACTGTGCATCCCCTTATTCGTAAAGTGACCCTTAAAGCACCTTATCATCAACTTCTGCATAGAAAGCAAAGCATTCTATTTTTCAGACAAGTACAAGGTGTAAAAAGCAATAAGTAGCATCCAAGACATCCCTGGTGTGCAAGTGTTTTTATTTACTATCTTCAAACATCAGGGCGTAAGTGTATCAAACTGCGATTTTACATTTCCAGTGATTTTCTTGGACAAGTTTAAACTTGCCAATGTATTTGAGAGCGATTTGATGTTAAATGGCCGGAGATGTGTTTCTTTCAACATCGCCATTTTCAAAATCGCTACAAAACGTAGTCCTGATTATAGTTATTGCCAAATGTATCAAGCTGCGATTTTGCAAACTCGCCCGAGTTTGAATTGAACATAGATAAATAATAAAAATACTTACATTTGGGTCACTAATTTATTCTTAAAAAAAATTGTATCCTGTAAGAAAATTCATAATCATTTTTGCCCCTCTACAACAAAAAAGACGGCTTATTTAAACTTCCATTGTGCCTCCTGTTATATTAACATTGCACTGCAGTGTAACAGTGATGTGTCTGCCAATCTCACCTATAAAAAGCAATTTGTTGCATCTGGCAATTTTGTATTCAAACTCAGGCGGGTTTGTGTGTAATCTCCGGCGAGTTTGACTATAACATGGAAGAGTTAGGTGTTTTAAAATTGATACAAATCGCCAGAAAATGGATTTAGGAAAGTCAAAATCACAGGTTAATACGATTTTGCATTTCAAATCGTCGGTTATCTCTTGCGATTTGCGGTGATTTTAAATCACTAAAAAAAATCCCAGCTTGATACATTTACCCCAAGAAGTCTATTTTTACGTAGTTTAGTATACATGAACCCAAGAAGGGAAGTTCCAATGAGACAAATGAGTGGTCTAGCCAGCTCAGAGCCTGCAGGGAAATTGCACATTCTACTTAAACCAAGCATTGTTATTCTTTAGTACCAGCTTTCAAAGAGATTAGTGAATCTAGGATGAGTAGAAATAAGGCCCGTTTTCATATTGTAAAGAACAAGTCATTAAAAATAAATAAGCTTAAAGGCAATTTAGCTCTAGTTAGCTAGGTGCGGCCAATATCACATCAAGTACCCAGGGATTAAAAGAACACCAAGCTTTGATAAACTGTTTGGAAATAATTATCCACCACTCCTGAATTAATTATACAGACCTGTCCTTTACTGAGTAATGAAGCATTGGATAGATGATTTTCCTTAAAACGCTCACTGAACTACAAACTTAAAAAGTGAAACTAAAGACAAACAAATTAAACACAGCAGGTCGCTTTTAAAATATTTTTTTTAATTGATTCATAGAGGTTTATTTATTAAAATGCAGCGATAAAACTAAATTTCTACCATTGCGATTTATCATCGCAGAGGCAGCTGAGTTATACTGGCCCAGAGAAGTAAGGGCTAACTTACCGTTTAGTCGGGCCAGTGTGAGGAGATAAGTGCATGCATGACCCCGCTAGTTAGCTGCCACACATGCACAGTGGAACTGAAAGACCAGACTTTGTTCCACTTAGTTAAAATAATAATAGTATTAATAATAATTAATTAAAAAATATATATATAATAAAATATGTAGGTAAATTATATAGAAAATATTTTAAAAATGTTGACCATTGAAAAAAAAATTTTATTCAAAGACCAAATCATTTTTTTTATTGATTTTCTGCTGTTATTGCCATACTGAGAAAACAGAACAAGGAATGTAGTGGTACTTGCACCGCTGCGGTCCTTGTTAAATAGACTTCCCCACACCAGCGAATCTCACCGACATTTTGTTTGGTCAACACCTACCCTAACAATTTGAATTTAACCTTTAACTATTCTCCTTGTGCTTTGTTTTCTCATCTTGTTTTGACCCTGGCCTGAACTTGACTAATCTTGTGATCCCTGGTTGTTGCTACTACTCCTATCTCATACAAAACCTGGTAGGTGCTACTTCCGTTAAGCTACACGGGTGCTGTATAGTTAAAGAGCTAGCCTGCTCACTATGATTTACAAAGCATTGCTGGGCCTAGACAAGACAAGTCACTTCAGCCATTCGTGTTTGTATGTGTATGGCACAAATGTGGTGAGCTTAGTTGTGGTGCTGGGCCCAGGTGATAACCTAGCAATTTGCTATACACAACATTGAACCCCTATTACATTAAATAAAATAGCTACTATTTGTGCCGTGCATAGCATGATGCATAGTACAGGGAAATAATAAGTACCAAACATAGGTATGGTGTAGAAATAGATTATTGTGTGGTGCATAGTGCTGCAATAAAGTTAATACTGTGCTTAGAAGACCGATGCCCACCACATACACCATAACCGCCTATACCCAGTATAACTGTCTAATCCACCACATACACCATAACCGCCTATACCCAGCAAAACTGCCTAATCCACCACATATACCATAACTGCCTATACCCAGTATATCTGAATAATCCACCACATGCACCATAACTGCCTATACCCAGCATAACTGCCTAATCCACCACATACACCATAACTGCCTATATCCAGTATATCTGCCTAATCCACCACATACACCATAACTGCCTATACCCAGCATAACTGCCTAATCCACCACATGCACCATAACTGCCTATACCCAGCATAACTGCCTAATCCACCACATATACCATAACTGCCTATACCCAGTATATCTGCATAATCCACCACATACACTATATCTGCCTATACCCAGTATATCTGCCTAATCCACCACATATACCATAACTGCCTATACCCAGTATATCTGCATAATCCACCACATACACCATAACTGCCTATACCCAGCATAACTGCCTAATCCACCACATACACCGTAACTGCCTATACCTAGTATATCTTCCTAATCCACCACATACACCATAACTGCCTATACCCAGTACATCTGCCTAATCCACCACATACACCGTAACTGCCTATACCCAGTATAACTGCCTAATCCACCATATACAGCATAACTGCCTGTATCCAGTATAACTGTCTAATCCACCACATACACCATAACTGCCTATACCCAGTATAACTGCCTAATCCACAACATACACCATAACTGCCTATACCCAGTATAACTGCCTAATCTAAGACATACACCATAACTGCCTATACCCAGTATAACTGCCTAATCCACCACATACACCATAACTACCTATACCCAGTATAACTGCCTAATCCAAGACATACACCATAACTGCCTATACCCAGTATAACTGCCTAATCCACAACATACACCATAACTGCCTATACCCAGCATAACTGCCTAATCCACCACATACACCATAACTGCCTATACCTTGTATAACTGCCTAATCCACCACATACACCATAACTGCCTATACCCAGCATAACTGCCTAATCCACCACTTGCACCATAACTGCCTATACCCAGCATAACTGCCTAATCCACCACATACACCATAACTGCCTATACCCAGTATATCTGCCTAATCCACCACATATACCATAACTGCCTATACCCAGTATATCTGCATAATCCACCACATACACCATATCTGCCTATACCCAGTGTATCAGCCTAATCCACCACATACACCATAATTGCCTATACCCAGTATATCTGCCTAATCCACCATATACACCATAACTGCCTATACCTAGTATATCTGCCTAATCCACCACATACACCATAATTGCCTATACCCAGTATAACTGCCTAATCCACCACATACACCATAACTGCCAATACCCAGTACAGTGCCGTAACTAGACATTTTGGTGCCCTGGGCGAGACAGGGCACCGGCGCCCCCCATCTAAGTGGGAGTGGCATTTGACAAGTGGGTGTGGCCAACCTAATGTGTGGGTGTGGCTAGAACTTTACAGAGAGAGAGAGAGAGAGAGAGAGAGACTATCATTACTGGGCGGCACAGTGGTTAGCATTGCTGCTTCACAGGGGAAAATGCATTTTTATTAGTGTTTAAGTCCTCACTGTAAACTCCCTGATGCATTTGCATGTGGTAAACACAAAATACATAGTAGCGTTCCGAAAAACGGTACCACAACTCGGGAAATTCGCTCCATAGTTTTTATCATGTGTGTCGTACGTTATAGTCTAATTATGTTAAATTAAGGTGTCAAGGCTCTTTGAAGTGACTTAGTATCTTAGGTCTTGCAGCAGTTGAAACCAGTTCTAATGTACACTCACCGATCTTTAAGTGGTTTCAATGGCTCTTCAATACCTGGAATAGAAAATGTCTCCGGCCTTCAGTTTAAATGAAATCTCCCCAAACAGACTTCCAAGAGACTACCAAGAGCTTGGCGCTTCTGCCTGCAGTGGAACGCATGCCTGGAATAGCTTGGCGCTTCTGCCCGCAGTGGAACAAGCAGGAAGTTCGGAATTCAAATGCCTGCTTTCGGTGGAACGCACATGCGTTCCACTGCGGGCAGAAGCGCCAAGCTATTCCAGGTATTGAAGATATATTGATGCCGGGAATCGATTGTTGCTGGTAGGGGAGCTGGATTAGAGCCGCAATTCGTCTGGGCACAGAGGCAGGTATCGGGCGGCTGCGCCCCCTTGGGCTTGCGCTCGGACGGTCGCACCGCCCGCACCGTCATCGTTACGGCTCTGACCCAGTATAACTGCCTAATCCACCACATACAGCATAACTGCCTATACTGGACTCTCCCAGCGGATGCTATTGGTTGGCTATGCAGGAGACTTAACCCCCAATGGGTAAGTGCTATGACGAACACAAACACGTGATTTTATGAGCGTTTGGCTTAGGGCCTCTCTTGCCATAAACAACCTTATGTTAGGGCCATCTTAACGGCAGTATAGGCCACCAGGCAAAACAGTGCACTGGGGCTCTACCTACACAACCACTGACAGGAATAAAAATGTAAATTATCGATAAATTAAGCTTATATTTATTGTTACCTTCAACAAAATTTGTGTTTACATCAGAGATTAATCCCCACAAACATTTGGACAATACAACATGAGCCTTGAAGTTGAAAAACAAGAAATTCAATATAAAATTGGTACTCTGTGAATCATACAGACGGAGATGGCACAGTATGAAATTACTATGAATTATTTATTATTAATCAGGGTGTTCAACACAAACATTTGCAAAATTTCTTTCCAGAGAATTGCTTTATAATTGGCTTGAAGTCAATGGAATGATATACTAAAAAGTTGGCAAGCCTATAGAGGCCCTATGCTTGTGGGGTGCCCGGGCAACTGTCCCAGCATGCCTAAGCACTAAGATGGCTCTGCCTTATGCCAAACATGCTTAGTACCCACAAAATACAGCCCTATGCCAGATAATAATAATAATTATTACTATTATTATTATTATTATTATTATTATTATTATTATTATTAAAAGCATTTGCTGTGAGGCTGCACGCAAGAAATGGGCTGTTGGACAGTACTAATGAAACTAAAGATTTAAAAGGTACTTTTGACTACAAAACTGTATTTATATTCTATTACCTGTTTCCAGTTGTTTATTTGGGTTTTTTATTTGGAGGGTGGGGGGTAAAGTTCTTGTTGCCATGACTTTGTTGTTGAAAACATCACATAACTTTGCGGTCTTAGAGGCTGATATATCAATGCAAGTTTTCACCGGCTATAGGGATTTTTCGCATTTCGCCCAATAGATAAACGGGTTGCTGTCCCATGTCTTTGCTTCTAGCTACTAGAAGCAAAGATGAAAATGTTTCCTATGGTCTCATTAAAAAAGCTGGGCAGAGTAGGGGCCTCCCCAAAATTCTGCTTTAAGACCAGCGATGTTGTGTTTCACCCCTGCCACAGGCCAATATCGGCTATGCTCTTTTTCCGTTGTGCCTGATTGTTTCTTTTTGAATAGGTTCACTATAGTCATAGTGTATGACCAAGTTCTGATCTCCCATGTTACCAACAGCTGTATGTGAAAGCTGATAGTGATGTCTGACACGACATAGTCTTTGTTTTAAAATCTACATATATGTGTGCCACTAGCTATCACTGAATATCCGTATGCAAGTAAGCTAGCGTATAAAATGGCATTGTATGTACAATACACATTGAAAGCATCTTTATTTACGTATTTAATGTACAAAAGTAAAATATACAGTTTTATTATTTCTTTAAATCCATATTTTTATTAATGATTACACAGTTAATAGTTGTTCATTTATTTTATAACATAATTTTTTTATGCGTTCTGATGTGACCTTATATTGCATGCACACTTGTGCATATACTGCAGTCTGTTCTTGCTGTCTAACTCTGGTAAGTATTGTGTATTCAGAATGTACTTACACCCAGATTCAAATTGAAAAGCATCTTGAGATTCATTTGGATTTGACTCTGATCGGAACTATGTTCAAATTCCTTGCTATTTTTTATTCCAATTTGAATCAGACCAATTGTATCTATGTTGGGTCTAGTAGATTAATCTCTTGATGGATTTGTAAAATACAGTTTATCAGAAAGGCTGATCTCGCGATGTGTTAGATCCTGGATCTGTTAAAAACCCAGATAAGTTCTGCCAGTATTTCCAGTAACACCACCACATGCCAACATTGCAAAAAATATGCCTCTGTCACTCAACACGTTTCATCTATTAAATATCTTAGACTTCATCAGGAGATATATGACAGTCAATATAACACATCACAAGATCAGCATTTCAGATAAGCTGCATTTTATTTGAATAATGTGAGTGAATTACCATTTGATGTGTGTGAATTAAAGATCTTTCTGTTTTAAAATACATCACCATAAGGATCTTTATTGATTTTTTACTATGAGGTATAAGGGCTTGTGCGAATATAAGGAACAGTGGACCCTACGTAGACTGCTGGATTCTTTACAGTTTGGTTGTTTGCTCTATATCTGGTACACATTTATACACTGGAGTGGGAATGGTGCGCACCTCCGGCTTGTTAAAAAGATAACACACTTTCTATGGCTCTTTTTGCTTTTTCTGGATTTTGTATCACGTTACCTACTTCTGATGACCCTGAATATCTGGGAATGAGGCTCTAACGTGCTTGAAGTGTCTGATGTTTTTGCACGCATTTGTAGTGCACCTCAAGACTTTCAAATATATTTCTAAAATACTACACTATTGTGCACCCTATCCCTATGTTTGTATTTTAGACCAGTATTTAGGAATCTGCTTAAAAACCTGGGGGTAATTTCAGTAGTACACACAGAACAGGCATATTTGTGTCTTACCACTATCCTGTCATTTAATTCTTCATTGTAGAATATCCCAATAGTCGAACATCCATTTCCCAGCTTTTCATTAAGTAGAAAGAGAGACGTTTCCAATATCGCAGAGCCTTCTTTTCATCAGTGTGGCTTGGCATCCGAACACATCAGTTCTTCAAGAGTCTGGAAGGAAGGGGGGATTTAGAAGGACACATGAGAAGCATTGTCTCATCCACTAAAGGATCCTCATTTCATTTCCCAGGCTGTCTATGGTTTGGCAGAGGAAAATGTTAGTCCATATGGAACATCTCTCGATCCAATGCAACCATTTCAACTCCAATGACAAATTGAAATACTTTTCTTTAAGCTGAAAAGAAAACACTTAGAAATCATTAGCCTAGGCCCCATTATTGAGTGGATATTATTAGCATCAAGTAATAGCTCTAACCACCAACACCAGCGGCCTTAGCAAATACGAGACTTTATACATATCCCAGCATACCTCCGCGTTTCACATTCCAAGCTACATCTTAAGGCCTGCTCGGCGTCCGGCCCAATGCGGAATGGATAAGAGGATTACAGCTTGTCCGCAATGATGAAATAAAACCTATTACATCAGGGCTTTCCATTAGGGGCTGCAAGTCGATATGCAGAGTTGCACAATGTAAGGTATTTATATGACCGGAATGAGGTCTCTCTAATTATCAGTACATTGCAATCAGTCGGCTCGGGTTCTGCTGTCAGTCGTGCATGCCGAGCATCTTCAAGTGGCTCACTTCACAAGTTAAGGGGGGCAGAGGAAGTGGTGCATGATGGGAAATTTGGCACAAAAAAACAACTATTCCTAAACTCAACACATAGTAGGATGACGTTATTGTTTTCTCATATATTGAGAGTCATACAAGGTAAGAAATGTGGGGTTTTAACTGGTTGGGATGAGGATGACTGAGGCAGTTGTCTCAGACTGCAGCCCCTTTATGCCGCATATCATATATACTTAATGTGCATCATATCACACAGTGACAAAGTGCAGCATATTGCATACATACAAATGCATAATGTGTTACATGCGCTCAATGTGCAGCATTACATATACACTCAGATGCTGATTTAAAGTAGAGATGTTCACTGACCCCCGTGTTCTGGGTTTGGTTTTGGTTTTGGATCTGGATTAACTATGTGTTTTGGTTTTGGATCCCAATTTTTTTTCTAAAATCCATTTTTATTTTTTTTTCTAAAATCACATATTTTTGCTCCCCACCCCACATTGTTAATAACCTCAATAACACTAATTTCAAGTTATTTGCAGTAAATTTTGACCACCTCACAGGTCACAATATTATTTTCATACACTCTCAATCAAAGACTGCAGATTTAGAAGTCCAAGCCTGCCAGCCCTATTATTTCTATTTCAGCAATGACAATTAGCAACGGAGCAATGGAGCTCTCCTCTTTGTATGTTACCTATATGACACAGTACAATGTGACTGCAGATTTAGAAGACCAAGCCTGCAAGATCTATTTTTTCTATTTCAGCAATGACAATTAGCAATGGAGCAATGGAGCTCTCCTGAATGTCACTGGAGACTTTGAAGAACACTGCTACCCCTCCTCTTTCTATTCTACCTATGACGCTGCCCAACTGCACTAGAGACTGCCAAGAACTGTGCTACCCCTTCTGTGTCCCTCTGTGAAATGGCGCTGTATCGCCGTGGAGAGCGGTACTTATAGAATCCAAAACTCACGAGATCCGAGATCCGACGATTTAACAATGACGTTTTGCCTCATTTTTAATTCTGAGGGCGCGCGAAAGTACCGAGCAGGCTCGGCTCGGTACTCGGATCTGCTAAGTTCGGGTGTGTTCGGTTCTCGGGGAACCGAGTCTGAGCATCTCTAGCTTAAAGTTAGGTGTAGAGTTTACAGCCAAGAAAACTCCTCCTCAGAACTCTAAGACAAGTTATGCAGTTTACTTTTCACCCCTTCAGCACGAAATGGTTCATCCAGGTGCAAACTTTGCACCCAGTAGCTGGATATGGTCCTAATTGTAAATCAGCCCCTCAAAGTGCAGAATGTGATATAAACTCAATGTGAAGCATATCTCATGCACCCAAAGCACATGCATACATACACTCGGTGCACAGCCACACACTGCATTCTACATACATCCAGTGTGCATAACTAATCACCTAGTGCAGCACACATGACCTCAACAAATGTTCAACTCTAGTAACCATTAACTCATATTTGTCAACTCTGGGAGATTTTGGTAGGGAGATTAAGTGGCATGAGCATGGGG
Organism: Mixophyes fleayi; assembly: GCF_038048845.1. NCBI lineage: Eukaryota > Metazoa > Chordata > Amphibia > Anura > Limnodynastidae > Mixophyes > Mixophyes fleayi. The sequence continues at coordinate 82,491,323 of NC_134407.1, forward strand.
GTGTGGTGCTGCAAATGGCATAATTTTGTCCCTGCCCACTTGCTAGAGAAAGACTTGATTTCCTGGGGGTCTGCGAGTACTACCCAACATTGGGAATGTCCCAGACATTCCAGGAGCGTAGGCAAGTATGAACCAATTACAATTTTGCTATTAGCTATTAATATGATGATCATTTGAGGGCAGTATCCAGGTTGTTGGACAGCGGATGGGAAGGCATGGGTCCACTAGCACACTAAAGACCCCTTTTAATAAATACAGTGGATGAGTGACACTATGTTTTAGGATTAGGCGCCCCTAACAACTGGCGCTCTAGGTAAACGCCTATGTTCACCTAATGGTAGCTGGTCCTAATTGTAGGCATTTCCATCCCTGTATAACTGATTAGAGAGGCACAATTTCAGCTGCCACCCAAAGCAGCAGTATGGTCAGTACCACCACTGATCTCAGGACAAAGAATATATTGTAAAAATAAATGAAACCTGGGGGTAAATGTATCAAACTGAGAGTTTGCCGGCGGGTTTGAAAAGTGGAGATGTTGCCTATAGCAAGCAATCAGATTCTAGCTGTCATTTTGTAGAATGCACTAAATAAATGACAGCTAGAATCTGATTGGTTTTTCAAACTCGCCGGAAAACTCTCAGCTTGATACATTTACCCCCTGTTCTACAAATAAAAAATAAAGTATTTTAACTTTTTTTTTTTATATATATAAATGTAATTTTTGTTCAAATGTAATTTTGCCAGTATCACCCCAGTGATTTCAGAAAATCTTCATTGATGACAGATCTTAATAAATAGACCCCTTAGACCCCTCATACTTTGGGTTCCTGCTTGCCTCCATTCTTCTGACATCATGGCAGTGCCCCTGTCACATTCAGCACTGTCCACATGAATGGACAGGTCACTGCCTCCACAAGCTCAGCAAACCCCTCTGAAATGATATGTGCTGCTGTGTACGTTCAAATGATTCTAACAACAACATATTTTGTTTTATCCTTGTCCTGTTGAGAGCAGGGTACACCAAACACGCAGGAATAAGATATACTTGCTAATACTTGCCAACATTGGCATCAATATTTTTAAGGTGCCTTTAACAACAGACCCTTAATAAAGGCACTTTAAAAAATAAAATATGGCAGTCCATTACTTTCCACTGCAAGAACAAGACTTTTTTGCTAGTTTTGTCTTTTAACTCCTGCTTATTTTCTAAATCTGCAATAATATATTGGAAAAGATACTCTTCTTATTTTGTGATATGTTTCAGCAACAGAGTCATGGTATTTTACTGTTTTGCAGCAAGTTTGCTCAGATTTTCACACTTCATTTTCTTACATTGTTCAGCATTCCGTCAGACTTCTGTATTAGCAGCAGGGCCGCCGAGAGGGGGGGGGAGCGGGTACATTTTACCCGGGCCCGGCCATGCCAGGGGGCCCGGGCCGGGCCCTTGCTGCTATTTTTTGTCATTTTTTTTTTTTATTTTATTTTTTTGTATTTTGCGTATTTTTATTTTTTTTAAAAAAAAATTCCCGCGGGGTAGGGGGAGGGGGGGGGGGGCGTTGGTGGGGGGAGCTATAAGAAATAAAAAAAAATAAAAAAAAATCAATACTCACGTGACCGCGGCGCCGCGTCCCTCCTCTCCTGTCTTCTCCATTCACACTGACTGTCGGGCGTGACGTCATCAAGTCACGCCCGGCAGTCAGTCAGTGAGGAGCGCCGCAGCCTGACAAGACCAAAGAAGAAGAAAGACGAGAAGACAGAAGAGAAGAGAAGAAAAGAAAGAAGCTGACAAAAGGTAAGGAAAGAAACTGAGAGGCACAGAGGAGGAAAAGAGAGGGACAGAGGAGGAAAAGAGAGGCACAGAGGAGGAAAAGAGAGGCACAGAGGAGGAAAAGAGAGGCACAGAGGAGGAAAAGAGAGGCACAGGGGAGGAAAAGAGAGGCACAGAGGAGGAAAAGAGAGGCACAGAGGAGGAAAAGAGGGGCACAGAGGAGGAAAAGAGAGGCACAGAGGAGGAAAAGAGGGGCACAGAGGAGGAAAAGAGGGGCACAGAGGAGGAAAAGAGGGGCACAGAGGAGGAAAAGAGAGGCACAGAGGAGGAAAAGGGGGCACAGAGGAGGAAAAGAGAGGCACAGAGGAGGAAAAGAGAGGCACAGAGGAGGAAAAGAGAGGCACAGAGGAGGAAAAGAGAGGCACAGAGGAGGAAAAGAGAGGCACAGAGGAGGAAAAGAGGGGCACAGAGGAGGAAAAGAGGGGCACAGAGGAGGAAAAGAGGGGCACAGAGGAGGAAAAGAGGGGCACAGAGGAGGAAAAGAGGGGCAGAGAGGCACAGAGGAGGAAAAGAGGGGCAGAGAGGCACAGAGGAGGAAAAGAGGGGCAGAGAGGCACAGAGGAGGAAAAGAGGGGCAGAGAGGCACAGAGGAGGAAAACAGGGGCAGAGAGGCACAGAGGAGGAAAACAGCGGCAGAGAGGCACAGAGTTATAAAAAAAAGGGGCAAAGAGGCACAGAGTGAATAAAAAGGGGGGAAAGCAGCATGGAGGGCGCAGTGTAGTTGTGATGGGGCTTGTTGCAATGTAGTGTGTGTGCGGTAGGTGGTGGCTAATTAATGGGCGCTATTTTGTTTGTAGGGTGATGGTGAGGCAATTTAATAGTGGGGATTATTAATTTAAGATGGGGTGATTTGGGGCCTATTGAATGTGGAGGTGAGTTTGGGGAGGATGAGGTCTATTTATTAAATGTGACTATGAATTATTTAATGGCAGTGATGGTTGCGGGAAATAGGTATTGCTAGGCTGTTTGCATGACGGGAAATAGGTTTATTTATTACATGTGAATTCTATTATTTTAATGTTGGGGCTGGAGGAAGGCCTAATTATTAATCGTGGGTGCTATTGATTTAACGCTGCGTCTGACTGAAATTTTCTAAATGTAGCCATTTTTTTCCCAAATAGGTCCTTCTACATTCCAAGATCCAGGCAAGCCACAACTAAAGAAACCAGCAGCCTCGGGTGGAGAAAGTGAGAAGAACAGGTAGGACAGAGCAGCATAGTGTGTGAAATGTTGTGATTCTAGTAGGGACAATGCCAATGTTTGGTGAGCCCAGTGGGCGCAGGCCAAGACTGAACTGTTTGTGTACACACTGCATTCTTTGTATACTACACTGTGGTGCTGGATGTCTTAAAAGTCAGGAGTGCTTGGACATATGTGACGCTGTGGTGAATTCAGGACCTAGTGATTTTGATGTGCTAGCTATGCGCCCAACGGTGCATTGCCACGGCCCCAAATGTATGACCACATTCCCGAAAATTTTTGCACCGTCGTTAGGCTAGCCACGCCCCAATGGCGCATTGACACGCCCCTGAATGTATGACCAAACCCGCGTCGTGTTTTTTGCGCCGCCGTTAGGCGGCGCAAAAAATTTTTAGGGCTTACTCAACTATGGGGGGGCCCCATGAGTTTGTTGTACCCGGGCCCTGAATTCCTCTTGGCAGCCCTGATTAGCAGCGCCGCCTGAACATACTTTGGCAAATTTAAAATCCAACCACAATGACTGTAAACTATGCAAAAAATTCCTTGTTATGGGAGTAAGCGAAAACCAGGTAAAATGAAAACTTGGTTTTACACAAGCGCCATGCAATGAGAGGTTTTGCTTTTTAGCGCATTGGACATTTCCTGGTGCTAGATTTCAGGCCAAAAATCCTGCTGCACATAAATCTTTAGGCTCTAACTTATACAAATGTATTCTTGCAAAACTCCCTCCACTCCTATTCGTGCTGCCCCCCTCCACTGGAACAAGCTCCCTCCCTCCATCAGAACTTCCCCTAATCTGTCCAGTTTCAAATGGGCTTTAAAATCCCACTTTTTTCTTAAAGCCTTCTAGTCTCCCACTTAACTTCCTACCTTTTCTTCTGCCTCTTCCTCCTCCCTTATCCTTATCCTCCGTTCCTCCATCTCTCCCCCGTGTCTCTCTGTCTGTCTACCCCACCCCTTAGATTGTACGCTCCTTTGAGCAGGGTATTCTCTCCTCCTGTCTTCACCACTGTTAACTCTGCTCTCCAGCTACTTAGCACTCCTCCTTGAGGACCCTCTTTCCCGCGTCCCCTCTCGCACCCTCCTCTCTCCTTGGGGGTCTCCCTGTCATCCGTGCCTTCCCTCTTGGACTCCGTCGTTGGCGGACCTTCCCCTCTCCCCTCCTCCGCCCCTCTAGCTGTGCTTTCAGCTCACTGAGTTACTGTGATTATTGTTTACTGTACTGTGCTGTCTCACCTCAAATTGTAATTTCGTTTGTCCCTGTACGGCGCTACGGACACCTAGTGGCGCCCTATAAATAAAAATTAATAATAATAAAAAAATTAATAAAAACTATCTAAACTCTGAATCCAGCTGCTGACTGCATTAAAGACGATGGTATTGAGAAATCTGCATCAAGTAAATCAAATGTTTAAATAAATAAAATATCCAGGATGGAAGACTATTGTTTTCTTATTTTCATTTTATGTCAGTCTGAAGTAAAAGGAATTGATGTTTATTTTGTGTTTCTTTTTATTGTAGTAAGAACTTCATTTTCTTTTTTTTTTATTTATAATCTTTTTTTTAATTGAAGATTATACAAGGGTACTGACATTATGTGTACAAACACTATAAACAATAGTGACAAAATACAATCCAAAATCTCTCATTTTCTCAGAACTTAAACCATTAAGCACATACAGAACAAGGGGGGGGTTGAAGGTTAGTTAGTGAGGGAAATAGAGGAGGGTTATTCCCAGGGTTTGCACAGAGAACCTACAAAATTGTAAAAGTGTTTATATTAATGAGAAGTGTCAGCCCGAAACCAATAGACCACCCAGTGGTCTGCCATTTCTGATTCCCTCGGGATCCTACAATGCACTTCATCCCTGTAACAGGGAGCGGTAATCAGGAGAATCTGTCACTTCTAACTACCCATACCAAATTGCTGTACAATCTGTAAAACTTTCTGAACTAGACAAAGAAATATCATCGAAGAGGAACGCACAACCCACAACTATTACTGAGAGCTCCTTTACTTTAAACCAGAAGGAGGCCAGTCTAGGGCAATTCCGCCAAATGTGCAGAAGTGTCCCGATCCCTGAACCACATCTCCAGCAAAGCCCCGAGACCGCAGGATGCATTTTAGAAAGTTGAAAAGAGCATCTGTACCATCTAGAGAATACCTTGACCTGCATTTTCAGTGCCAATAGGCTTGAAGAACTCACTTGGGTATATTGGAAGATATTGGACCAGATCTGGTCAAGGGCTCACCTGTCTAAATCTCAATCCCATAATTTGGCATATGCAGGGAGGGAGTTGTAATGGATTTCCACTAGCATTTTATAAAGAAAAGAGATGATGTGTTTAGGATCCTGGGGAGCACAGCACATGACCTAGTAAGACATGAGGAACCTTCTCATTTTGGATAGAATATTTTTATTAAGGAGAAAATGTCAAGCCTGCAAATACAGCCAGAATTCAGCTGGGAGTAGGTTCAATTATTCTTGCAGGGTAGCAAAGGCAGAAACTTTCCCAACAACTGGCTGCTCCTGATCACTGCATAGTCAGACCAGAAATCAAACATTCTCAGACACAGTCCCAGGGGAAAGACTGGATTTTGTGTGAATGGTGTTAGGGGAGACAGTAAGGAGGAAAAAGATTTCAAATTAGCTTGGCCCAGCAGTGGGGCCAATCATGGGATGTGAACTGTTCGGTAGCTTGGTGAGCCATAGGAAAATACAAGAAGCAATTCCCAGCTCTTGACCCTCAAGTGGGAGACCAATGTCCGTGTCCCTTCTAATTAGAGATGTTCACTGACCCCCGTGTTTTGGTTTTGGATCACGATTTTTTTCTAAAATCCCTTTTTTTTGCTAAAATCACATAATTTGTCTCTTTTGCTATCCCTACATTATTATTGTTAACCTCAATAACATTAAATTCTGATAATTTTCAGTCAATTTTTGTCAAGCGACAAGAACACTGCTACCCCTCCTGTTTCTGTATGAGCAATGGCACAGAACAATGTCACTGGAGACTGAAGAGTGACAAGAGCACTGCTAGCCCTGTTTCTGGGTGAGCAATGTCACTGAGCAATGTCACTGGAGACTGAAGAGTGACAAGAACGCTGCTACCCATGTTTCTGGGTGAGCAATGGTACTGAGCAATGTCACTGAAGAGTAGAGATGGGCGGGTCCGGTTCTCCGAGAACCGAACCCACCCGAACTTTGGGTATCCGAGTACCGAGCTGAGCAGCTCGGTACTCTCCCGCCCATTCCGAATCCAAATCGAGGCCGAACGTCATTGTGACGTCGTCGGATCTCGGGACTCGGTTCTCGCGATACTTCAACTTTATAAATACACGCCTCCACAGCAATCCATCGCCATTTGACAGAGGGAGAGAGCAGGGTGTAGTCATAGGCTAATTAGAGCAGGGACAGAGAATACCATATTGTTCTTGCAATTGCTCTAACCAAAATCGCTAGTGCAGAGAGGAGGATAGAGGTTTATTATTTTTTCTTCATATTTGGCACTCCCCAGCGCTTTTGGGGTGTCCCCCATAATTGTGCATTAATATTTCTGGCTGTCAAAAGTCATATCTGTCAGCAGTATCTACTAAATAATTTGTAGCACACCTCAGTGTTTTTGGGGTGTCCTCCCTAATTGTGCATTAATATTTCTGGCTGTCAAAAGTCATATCTGTCAGCAGTATCTACTCAATAATTTTTAGCACTCCTCAGTGTTTTTGGGGTGTCCTCCCTAATTGTGCATTAATATTTCTGGCTGTCAAAAGTCATATCTGTCAGCAGTATCTACTCAATAATTTTTAGCACTCCTCAGTGTTTTTGGGGTGTCCTCCCTAATTGTGCATTAATATTTCTGGCTGTCAAAAGTCATATCTGTCAGCAGTATCTACTCAATAATTTTTAGCACTCCTCAGTGTTTTTGGGGTGTCCTCCCTAATTGTGCATTAATATTTCTGGCTGTCAAAAGTCATATCTGTCAGCAGTATCTACTCAATAATTTTTAGCACTCCTCAGTGTTTTTGGGGTGTCCTCCCTAATTGTGCATTAATATTTCTGGCTGTCAAAAGTCATATCTGTCAGCAGTATCTACTCAATAATTTTTAGCACTCCTCAGTGTTTTTGGGGTGTCCTCCCTAATTGTGCATTAATATTTCTGGCTGTCAAAAGTCATATCTGTCAGCAGTATCTACTCAATAATTTTTAGCACTCCTCAGTGTTTTTGGGGTGTCCTCCCTAATTGTGCATTAATATTTCTGGCTGTCAAAAGTCATATCTGTCAGCAGTATCTACTCAATAATTTTTAGCACTCCTCAGTGTTTTTGGGGTGTCCTCCCTAATTGTGCATTAATATTTCTGGCTGTCAAAAGTCATATCTGTCAGCAGTATCTACTCAATAATTTTTAGCACTCCTCAGTGTTTTTGGGGTGTCCTCCCTAATTGTGCATTAATATTTCTGGCTGTCAAAAGTCATATCTGTCAGCAGTATCTACTCAATAATTTTTAGCACTCCTCAGTGTTTTTGGGGTGTCCTCCCTAATTGTGCATTAATATTTCTGGCTGTCAAAAGTCATATCTGTCAGCAGTATCTACTCAATAATTTTTAGCACTCCTCAGTGTTTTTGGGGTGTCCTCCCTAATTGTGCATTAATATTTCTGGCTGTCAAAAGTCATATCTGTCAGCAGTATCTACTCAATAATTTTTAGCACTCCCCAGTGGTTTGCGCTCAGAATGGATTCAAAGCAGTCCACATATGATCTAAATGAGCAACCAGGTTCTGTCACCAGTCCTGATGTTAGTGTTCCCAGTACGTCATCTGGCCAAGGCGATGTCAAACAAACAGAGTGTTTTCAAATTAGTGCAAAAAACAAAAACCAAAAAAAAATTTACTGTATTGAAGCGAAAAAGAAGTGTAACTGAGCAAAAGTTAAGTGACGATAAAAAAAAAATTGCAAGCATGCCATTCTACACACGCAGTGGCAAAGAGAGAATGAGGCCTTCACCTTTGGCTATTAGTGGCAGATCCCAAAAAGTTACCCAGGCTACAATTGGTGCACAACTACTGTTACGCGTCAAAGCTGAGCTGCAAGATACCAGTGAGGCATTACAGGAGAATATTTGCTCTGATTCACAAATGACAACAATCCCTGTGGAGAGTCCATCCAACAGTGGGATGTCTAATCGTGAGCATTCTGCTGATGTGTGCCTTAATAGCCCGAGTGTAGCCGGTGATACCCAAATTGAGGATGCCACTTTGGAATTAGAAGAGGATGAGGGGGAGATTTGTGTAGGCGACGAGGGCGCTAATGAGGATGTTGATGAGGATGAGGTTGTTTGTGTAAGTCCTGCACCAGTGGCAGCAGTTCTGGCACGTGACAAGAAAAAGGCCATTATCATGCCTGGGCATAAAACAAAAAAATCCACTTCTTATGTGTGGAATTATTTCTACCCAAATCCAGACAACAATTGTATAGCCATTTGTAGTGTATGTGAAGCCACAGTCAGTCGAGGGAGGGACCTTAACCATCTTGGAACCTCGTCTATGTTACGCCATTTAACGAGAGTTCATGGCAAAGTGTTGGGAAAAGCTGAAAGTTCTTCCCAAAAGAATACAAGCACTCCCTCATCAGCTAAGACCCTCCGCTCACCGACATACCGACGGCTACAAAATACACCCACCACACCATCCTCATCAATATCCTCAGTAGCGCTCGGAGTTAGCCCGGCATCCCACTTAAGGCTGGATGACTCCGGCACTATTATTGATTCCTCTGAAGAAAGCGTTAGTCCTGCTGCTGCTGTTGCTGCTGCTGGGGGTGAATCGTCATCCCAGAGGCAGGTGAATAAAATGAGCAGTCCTACATTTCAGCAATTAACTGTGAAACAATCATTTGCGAGGGGAAGCAAATATGACAGCAGTCACCCAGTCGCCAAGCGAATCACAGACGCCATGGCTGCAATGTTAGTGTTAGATCTGCGTCCAATCTCCACAATAAACGCAGCTGGTTTTTCACAGTTAATTGAGGTTTTGTGTCCGCGTTACAGAATTCCATCGCGACACCATTTCTCCCGTAAAGCTATTCCACAACTATACCAAAAAGTGTGTAAAAATGTAGAGATTGCGCTGAAAAATGCCATTCTGCCCACTGTTCACTTAACCACAGATATGTGGACAAGTGGAAGTGGCCAAACCAAAGACTATATGACTGTGACAGCCCACTGGGTTGGTCATTCACCTTCACCAGCAGGAACAGCAGCAGCATGTACACCACTACGTAACATTTGTCACAGGCAGGCCACTCTTTGTATCACCGGCTTCACTAACAGGCATACGGCTGACAATTTGTTACGCAAACTGAGAGATGTGATTGATGCATGGCTTATACCACTCGGACTCTCCCCAGGGTATGTCATTTCAGATAACGCCAACAATATAGTGCGAGCATTACAGCTGGGTGATTTCCAACATATTCCCTGTTTTGCTCACACCATCAACTTGGTGGTGCAGAGCTTCCTACGAAATAACCGTGAGGTGCAGGAGATGCTTTCAGTGGCCCGTAAAATTTCAGGCCATTTCAGGCATTCAGCCACAGCATGTAGGAGATTACAGCAGCTCCAAGAGCAGTTTAACTTGCCCTGCCACCAACTTAAGCAAGAGGTGGTAACTCGGTGGAATTCCACCCTGTACATGCTTCAGAGGATGGAGGAACAGCGCAAAGCCATCCAAGCATATTGCACAAGTCATGACATTGGGAAAGGAGGGGGGATGTATTTCACTCTTGCACAGTGGGGAATCCTTTCAGTGCTGTGCAAGGTGCTGAAACCATTTGAAGTTGTGACATGTGAGGTCAGTGCAGACTCTGCTAGTTTGAGCCAAGTCATTCCTTTAATTAGACTATTGGAAAAGCAGCTTGAGAAAATGAAGGAGGAGCTGAAAGCAAGCAATTCAGCAAAGTATGTTGGCCTTGTCGATCAAGTACTTAATTCGCTTCACAATGATCCTCGAGTTATTAAGATCTTGAACTCGGATCAGTACGTTTTGGCCACTGTGCTTGATCCAAGGTTTAAAACCTACATTGAGTCTTTACTTGTAAATGAGCGAGATGTGAACTTTTGCAAGGAGCTATTGCTCAGCAAGTTGGCCGCTGAACTGGGCCTCGGCTTGACGACGTGTCCTCCTTCACTTTCTCAAGCTGTTGCTCGTAAAAAATTAAATTTCCAAAAAAGAAGCAGGGAAGACACAGGGGGCAGACGAGAACAATTTAACATCTGGGCTGGTTTGAAGGATTTTTCAAAAAAATGTGTCACTTTGCCCATAACTCCATCCAATATGAGTATAAACATGCAAAGGATGGTGGAGGATTACTTTCAAGAGGTAGTTGATATGGAAATGTCAGACAGTCCCTTTCCTTACTGGGAAGAAAAGCAGGCCATTTGGAAACCCATGTACAAACTTGCTTTGCAATACCTAAGCTGCCCACCCTCCAGTGTGTACTCTGAACGAGTGTTCAGCACAGCAGGGAACTTAGTCAGTGATCGCCGTAGAAGGTTACTTCCCAAAAATGTGGAGAAAATGATGTTTATAAAAATGAACTACATCTTCCACGAGGAAGGCCTTCACCATCCAAGACATCCAAGCACTGACTGTTCTCTAATGGCGGATTCAAGCGGCGATGAATTGATAGTCTGTGATGATGACGTACACACTGATGAGGGTGAGGATGAAGCTGAAGATGATGCCGATAACATCTTTTTAAAACTTTCTATGTAAGTGTAGGGTGCAATCTACCCCCAAAGAGGAAAGGGACTTGTGGCATTTCCATATCACATACCATCTTGAAAGGCTGCTGTTAGGGCAATTTATCCTTAAGGGTAGGGTGTCATAGACAGAGTGACCCTAAACTGGCTTTGTCCATTTTTCATAATATTGTACAGTCTATAATGGCTGAATTTTTTAGTATTTTATACAAGTGGAGGGGGGCCTAGAGAGACAGAAACCAAACTGGCTTTCTCCATGTCAATTAATATTGTACAGTCTATAATGGCTGAATTTTTTGGTATTTTATACAAGTGGAGGGGGGCCTAGAGAGACAGAGTGACCCCAAACTGTCTTTCTCCATGTCAATTAATATTGTACAGTCTATAATGGCTGAATTTTTTAGTATTTTATACAAGTGGAGGGGGGCCTAGAGAGACAGAAACCAAACTGGCTTTCTCCATGTCAATTAATATTGTACAGTCTATAATGGCTGAATTTTTTGGTATTTTATACAAGTGGAGGGGGGCCTAGAGAGACAGAGTGACCCCAAACTGTCTTTCTCCATGTCAATTAATATTGTACAGTCTATAATGGCTGAATTTTTTAGTATTTTATACAAGTGGAGGGGGGCCTTGAGAGACAGAAACCAAACTGGCTTTCTCCATGTCAATTAATATTGTACAGTCTATAATGGCTGAATATTTTGGTATTTTATACAAGTGGAGGGGGGCCTTGAGAGACAGAAACCAAACTGGCTTTTTCCATTTCTTTACATATTTAACTATAAGTGTAGGGTGTAATATACATTCAAAGACGATGGCTGCATTGCCAATATGCATAGATGGAGAGGAAGACAATCTGTTTTGTGTGTAGAATAGGCCTACCAACGAAGAATTAAACTGTTTTTTTGGATGATTTATTACCTCAACAATTAGATTACTTGTCTCTAAAACAGTTGGAGCACTAAATTGGGTTAATTTAGGCCCAAAAACATGGATTTTCCCAAAAAATAGCAAAACAAAACCAAACAAAACCAAAACCAAAACCAAAACACGCAATGGCGGTTTTGCAAAACCAAAACCAAAACCAAAACACGACGGTAATCCAGATCCAAAACCGAATCCAAAACCAAAACACGGGGGTCAGTGACCATCTCTACTGAAGAGTGACAAGAACTCTGCTACCCCTGTTTCTGTGTGAGCAATGGCACTGGATCTCCTGGGGAGGGAGGTACTTATGGAATCCAAAACCCACCAGATTCGACAGCGCAACAATGACGTTTTGCCTTGATTCAGATCTGAGGACGCGCAAAAGTAATGAGCCGGCTCGTGAGCCTACTCGGATCCCCTAAGTTCGGGTGTGCTCGGTTTTCAGAAAACCGAGCCTGAGCATCTCTACTTCTAATACTCTGGTGGGCATTACCGCCTGATGATATTTAGAGAACAGTTGAAGCTGAAGTCCTCCATGAGTACTCAGGATATCTTGTGAAATCCAAAAGAGTTTTTCCCACCTAGAGTCAGGAGTTTAAATAAAATGTTGCTCTGCATGTATTGTGTAAGTGCCTGTGCTCTGTAGTCCAAATTCTTACCTGTTTAAGAAAAACAACACTAATTTATTGATTATATGGGCTGTTACATATCTGGTGCTGGTCTGCAAGAAGTTATTTATGTGATATATTCCTCATATCTAGGATTTTATGGGTCATTTATGTTTGATCTATTCAGTGCTCATCTCATATATATACTATACTGACCAGAGGTTACCACTGTATGAAAGGGGAGATTACCTTTTTATTTACAACATTATATGATGTTGTAAACAATTTAAATTACTCTACAAAAATAATAATAATATTAATTGACTTATTCATTATTATTATCACAATCAACATCATTTATTTATATGGTGCTACCAATTCCACAGAGCTGTACAGAGAATATTTGTTATTAACAGCAGTCCCTGTCCCATTGGAACTTACAGTCTAAACTCCCTAACACACAAACACACACTATGGTTATTTTTTGTCAGCAGCCAATTAACGTAACAGTATGTTTCTGGAGTGTGGGAGGAAATCGCAGTACCTGGAGATAAACCACGCAAGAATATACAAACTCTGCACAGATAAGTCTCTGGTCGGGAAAGAACAATTACTCGAGGCTGTATAATTAACAACTACCAAAGAAAAAAATTAAATTTATTTTGTGGCCTGACCAAACCACCTCTAGTGGCTTTCCTTGACTCTCTGGTGACTGGTCACACTTCCTCTTGTGGATGGCCTCGCCCTTTAGTGGCACACCCCCACTTTGCGGGTGATACACACACATGCACAATATTTCATGGGCCCATGCCACTGCATTCCCTCTGTGAGCCTTCAATCTGACGGGCCACATCCCTTTCTGAACATTACTTCTCAGACTTATACTAAAAACAGGACTATTGTGAGGTATTAAATACCTCAGACTTGATTTATGAATTGTACAATTATGCAAATCAATTAAGCATCTTATCAAATATGTAAAAAAATGATGTATTTAATGTTGCCATGAAATGTTTGAATTTATCGTAAATTGACGCTAGTTTGGGGAGCTGAAGTGATGGTCCCTGTTTATTCTGACCTCTCAAAGGAAAGTTAGACTTTAAAATTACTTTCATCCAAAAACAAATAATTGCTTCCTCTCCCCAAGCCTGTGGCCTCTGCCTGGAGCCTTTTATTGGCATGTATCACAGTGATAAAAATACTGCTTTCTCCACTATTTAAGAATCTAAGTTCAACGCAAAACCTGACTGTCCTGGTGAGTTTTATCTGCTGCAGTGATAACTTCTGCTGGCGAAAGCTATCTCTGTCCTGTACTATTGTATGAGTAGATGCATCTGCCTGTGTGGTGGGGGTGAGGGAAGCACTGTCTGGGGGGATAGGAACCATTCTTCCACCAGAAGTCCTACAATTAAGATAAGATAATGGGACCTCTGACTGGGGATGAGACAGTAACACTTGTAGATCATGCAGAGAAAAGAAGGAAGATTTTATTCTATAATGCGGTGTATTCTTGGAATATGATGGATTACTGATCTGCAGAGCTATTTTACATTCTAGGTGAATATATAAGTGATAAAATAGTATACAAAGAATGTGGTAATCAGTGGCTTGGAGACAGTGTTATATTTACAGTTGTATTCTAGTGTATTAACCGATGTTCTGCCAAACTCTATTCTAGCAACAACAAGGTTGTATTTCCAGGTTCAACTCTGAAGGCACCGCAGCCCTCAGCGTTTTACATACCCATAATATCTATTAACCATTTCATGGCCAAGCCCTGTGGTATCAGGTTCATTTATTCAAGTCAGCTTCCTATGAATAAAACATTTCCATAATCATGCATCATTTTCCACTTTGTGTGAACATATTGTCGGAGGTACTGTATGGAGATGTTGCCCCAGGTGAGGAGGGCAGGAGCTGGAAGAGGTAAGTTGCCCCTCCTCTGTTTATTCTCTGGAGCAGTCTGGACAGTAGAATTATATGGTTGTTCTGATTGGCCTGTCTAGTTGCAAGTCTTTTGTTGTGTGTGACTCATCCTTGAATTTCTTCTTGCAACAGAGTCATTATCAATTCCTTTATTTCTTATAGTACTATATGGGGCAGATTAAATTCTAAATCACATCGCCGCGTAGTGTCCCGGAACAGCCAAGCGACACTGCAAAGTGAGTTTTTTAGTGAATGTACCACTCACTTTTGCTCGCACCCCATAGAGGTGCAAGTAAAATAAGCGTTACTTTTTACCGTAATAAAGTGCGGCCGTGATGTTCTCAGGAACATCGCAGCCAATTGAATCTGCCTCTATATGTATAAATTGCAGAAAATGTAACATTGACATGAAAATGAAAATGAACGTTTTTCAGGCTGGGCAGGTGGGACGCTTGAGTTATCAGCTCGTCAGTCAGTGAGCTGGTTTAATGCTATTAGTTAGCACTTGAAACTGATTATAGAAAGATATCAGTAGCTAAGAAAAGTCTTAAGAAAACAAGTTATTCACTGATGTTATTGTAAAATAATTGAGTGCCTACAAATGACGCGCAGTGAGAGCCACTCTTACGCAGGCCTGGACATGGACGATCACAGTTGAATTCCTAGACTTTGTCGTGATGTTATACATTGAATGAAAATGTCACTTTAAAGTGGGAAGAAGGAAGTCTACCCTCAAAAGCTCTCCTCTGCTTTTGTCACGTGAGGAGTGTAGAGAACATGAATGAGCAGCCTTGCAGATCCGGGCTCTGGTCAACAAAAGAGCAGGTGTTTCTCATCTCTTTAATGTGGAGCCGAAACAAAGGAGTGAAAGTCAGGCATTGTTCTCTCCTGTGTAATGTCATCGATTAGTGGTTACAGGGAGTTTAACTCAACCTGAAAAAGCTCTGTAAAAGTGGTTAAACATTTAAGGAGCAAATTGTCCCCAGCTTTAGCTACACTTTGCAATGCTTCCAGAAGTTTTTATTGAAAATCCAAATTTTATTAATACATCTGGTATAAATATTGAATTATAAGTACAATATAACCTGAAGGCACTTTTTTTTATATAATCATTTAGTGTAATCTGGGCATCTCTCCCCCATCAAGACATGTTTTAGCAGTGCAAACAATGTTTGCTGTTAACTACCATGATGATCTAGCTCCAGGCCCTTTTTCTCAAAAAGGACCATCATAGCTAGCCCCCAATTAATTTAATTGTTTTCTGTTCATTTGAGCAAGCAGAACATTTTTTTTTAACAATATAGTATATGTTTTTCATTATAAACTATGATATGTTTCATCTGTAGACCTAAGGTCATCCAGTTATGGCTGTGTAATCACATGTATGAAAAGCTTCCTTTTCATGTACACTAAAAATGCAATAATGTATAATGCTGAAAATGTTATATGAAATAATTGATTTTTACTTGCAAGGGTGTAACTATAGCTGTGGAGGATACAAGCAGCAGAAGGACTTTGTGGAGGGCTTGTGTTTGGGCTCCAATACCATACACATATTCTCTCTGTGCTGAGGTCCATTTGGCACAGGTTGTGGTGCTTTTGAAATCATGTAATACAAGTTAACCCGTGCATGATACTCATGCATTCTAGTCAAATCAAGCTACTTAAGGTGTTAAAAAGGTTCTTGTCATGCATTTGGGCCATACCCCAGGCCTCAACCACCAACCACTCCCCACTGTCACCCCCGGCAACCACCAACCACTCCCAACTGTCACTTCTCCTTCAAGAAATATATATATATTTTTTTAAAATCTTTATAAACACTTTTAACAATTAACAAATTAAATTAACAAATTAAAAACATCTTAGTATACCAAATTTCAGCCCTTTCTGAATTTTTTTTCCCACACACACTAAGAATTTAGTAGGTCAGTGTATAACTCTGCCCAGCAGGTGGCGCTGCAGCTTGGTTTTATTTTTTCCACCCACAGACAGACTAACACACGCCACTAGACATTTATATTATAGATAGGCATTTTGCTGAACTGCACTTGTTCCATCTTGTGATAGAGGTGATCCTACTCACTTCTCTTATCAGCTGGATCTCTTAATTTCATTTCAGTGCCCCTTTGCTCATTTTACTGTGTTTCCAACTGAGCTGTTGCTCAGATTGAACTACTAGTTAAATTTCTTGCAATTTGAATAATGCAGAGCATCCTTTTTGGTTCTCACTGTAGCCTACCAGAATTCCTTCCTTTGCATAAGCTTCACACTTGGTATGATATCCCTTTAGAACATGTATATAGGTTTTGCTTCCAACAGTTGTAATGTGGTGTTCCTCAGTCATTATTAATTTCCACTATTCTTATTAAGTTTTTGCTGTTGCCTTGATGGGTAAATGATTTTAGAGATAACAGGCTGCCCTGATTGCTTCCCCTCCAATATGCTGCATGGTGGGACAAGCCAGCTATGGGGAACGAGAAAGGGCTTTTTAACCATTGTGAGCGCCAGAGCTGTCAATTTATTGGTCTAGGAAAGGTCTGTGTCTGGGAGTGACAAAATGCAGACCCGATATTTTATTTATCAGTCCCACATTGACTGCAATTGTGCTTGGAAGTTGGCATAGTTGAAGGCTTGCAGCTTTCGGATTGATGAATTGCTCGGCACTATGATGCATGACCAACATGATCCAGATCCACCAATTATAGTGTCAGGAACTGTTTAGTGTGTATAGCAACTTTTTAACACAGCCAATATAGCCATGATGTACACTGGGTGTCACCACATTCTCGATGGGCATCAGATTTGGGCGACCATATACTAATAGTGTGTCACATGATGTATGATGTGAAGCATTAGCTGGGTCCCCTTAATCTGGATGCACAATGTAGGCAGCATTTGGAACTGGTAGCTAATGAGAATAAAATGAAGAATCTTTATATTTAGTTTGATTGTGGTTATATACTTTTAGTGTATTGCAGTGTTGGGTTTTGATGCAGATCTTCGTTGTAGGGTATGACGTTGGAGGCGTTCCATTAAAACTTTGAAAAAGTGCCTAGTATTTGTTGTATCAACTACATTTCTTTCTGTATTGTGCCAACATATACAATCAGAAATATTATTCAGTGCCAATTTTGTGAAAGGTTATTAACCTAACAATGTTTATAGGGGACCCCATATGGATATAGGAAAAAGATGCTCACTGTAGACTATACACAGATAGCACCCTGAATCTTAGACAGCAATACTAACCACCAGGCCAGCCCTTCACTGAACATCATTGGTCTTAATATCTGTATATTGCAATTAGGCTTTTACTCAGGATGTACTATTACTATTAGATTGTGCGACAGGTCCACTTTGACTTGATTTGTCTTCTTATGAACTTTATATTGTGTTCAAATAAAAATAAAAGTTGAATAATCAGGCATGGCATGTAAAATGTTGCAAAGTAAACAAATGCGTTTCTATCACTAAAAGTATGAGAGAGGCCATTAAGCCGAAGGAGTTTAAAAGCATGTGTTGTGAGCTGAATATGTTACTTACCAACAAGGGGTTAAGCCTGGGACGGAATCAGCCAATTGGAACAAGGTGGGAGTGGTTGTGGAAAGAATATATCCAGCAGCAGAAGAGGGAGAGCTTCCTGTTTCCTGGATCCGGATACCTGGCAGCATCAGGCTAAGTGGTTCTTTTATATTGCATTTTCTGTCTTGTCTGCTCCTATATTTCCCTCTCTTCCTCCATCTCCTTTCCTCTTCTTCCCTCCTTTTGCTTTATCTTCTCCTTCTTCCCCTCTTTTCAGTTCCTTGTTCCCCCCACCCCCCCTCCCCGTGTCATGGCATCCACCCGTCCCCGCCATTCCAGGTCTGTCCCCTCCAGGTTTTCCCCCCCTCTGCCTCCTCCTCCACGTTCCGTGGCCCCCACGGAGGCTCCTTCCTCCGTTTCCCGGGCTTCCGCTCCCCCCCCCCCCTTCAACCCAGCGTGTAATGCCGGGTCCGTCCGGCGGGTCTGGGCGGGGGGCGGGGCGTGGTCTTAGCCATGCCGCTGCCGCGAGGGGTCCTCGCGGGGCTGGCACCAGGCGACCTAGGAGGTCCAAGGCGCCGGAGCGGGCGGCTAGGCCGCTTGTTACCGGCGCAGGCCCTAGCAAGTCAGGCACTGTTCGCGCCAGGGGCAGGGGATCTCCTTCCCCGGCGCCCGCGGCGCCAGGACACTTCCGGCCCTGGTTTCCTCAGCCAGCCCCCGCTGCTGAGCTTAGGGTGGGGGGGTCCTCAGTTGTTAAAACGGTGGGGGCAGGGGTTTCAGCTTCCCCTGCCTGTTCCCAGGGGCTCCCATCTCCCTATAGGGGCCTGGGCCCCATTATATTTCACCCCCCTCCTGTTTCCCCATCCATCCCCAGCATACAGGTTGCCGGGCTTCCAGGGGATCAGCCCCACATAAATAGTCATCAGGATGTTTCCCCCCTTTTGCCAGCATTCCATGGGGCATTAACGGGCGTTCCCCCCCTCCCCCTCCCTTTCCCTCGTTCCAGAGACAGCCCCCCCCCCACCTCCTCCCCCCTACTATTTTCATTGGAATCTTCGGTTAGGGCCGGGATATCTTCTAACCAGGCCCCCGGGCTGTTGGGGCCAGCCCCGGTCAGTTTTTCTAATACCTGGGGAGCATTTTCACATCAGGCCCCCCCCGCAGTCCCTTCTGTAATTCGGTCTTCCGGCCCTTCAGTTCCAGCTGGCAGCTGGCCTTTCACACCGGCACCATTTTACCAGCCCGAGGCTGCCAATACTAGCACCCAGGGGTTTCTGCCATACCCCCCCAAAGATTTCAGGCCCGTTCTAGATGGTGTAAGTGAGTGGTCGGCCCCCTATCCTTCCTTGTCGGGTCAGTACCTTCACGTATATCCTAGACCCTCATTTTATAATCCCGCTGTGTGTTCTAGTAAGGATCCTCAGCCCCCCCCTCCCCCACCAGAGCAGCCACGGGACCGTAGTCACAGGGTCCCTCCTCCCGCTGGTTTCTACGGTCATCTCTCGAATGATTCTCCCTTAGTCACCCCGGCAGAGGTCCCACCTCACGTTTCACACAGTTTGTCTTCCCCGCATGCTAACGTGTCTTCTCATCCAGTGACACAGGTGCAGCTGTCCTCCGCAGGGACTCAGGTGGACGAGGGCGGGGCAACGAGTCTTCAGCTGCGGGGAGAAGAGTCGATGCAGGCAACAACGCAGCAAGGGGCTCGGCAGAGTGGATCGGAAGATGAGGACGTACCGGGGGCTATGCGGCAGGAGGCACTGGGAACATCCGGTGAGTATGAGGGCTCTACTATATGCAATACACAATACATGTCTGATTCTAGCATTTCAACTACCAGTGCAGAGTCTGCTTCATCTTCCCCTAGGCAGGGTCAGCGCAAGCTGATTAAAATTCTTAACACTCATTTTGGGGGAGCTAAGAGGAAGAGCAGGGACAGGTTAGATACCAACTCTTCCACACCGACAGGAGGACCGCTAGTGAAGTGTGAGAACACAGCATTGTCGATAGGCATTAGACGCAGCATGAGATATAAGATTAAGAGAGGGTATTACGTTGACATATTTGAGCTGACAGCGGACACACAGAAAGAGTTGGCGGCCGCGTGCGCAAGAGGTGGAGTTGGTGAGGATGCGTATAGAAATTTTTCTAACTGGCTAACGGGGTACTGTGTTTTCTCGGCTTGCTATTTGGAAACGAGACCAGATGCAATTATAGACGTTTGGAAATATCTGCATTTAATTAACGAGATGCATAGTTGTGAACGCCCCGGGACCTGGAGGTTGTATGATAAGCTTTTCCGAGAGAAAGTTCACGGCCAACATTATATGCCCCTGGCCTATAAGGATGTAGAAATCTGGATGAGATTGAATAGAGCCCAGATGGGAGGGGTGCACATGGGGTACGGCCCTCCGCAGGCAGCGAGGTTTCAGTACGGGGGGAGACGTGGTGCTCCCCTGTCCTCAAGGAATCGGTGCTTTGCTTTTAACAACTCCTCATGCGGGAGGGGGGAGGCATGCCGTTACAGACACGCCTGCTCCAATTGTAGAGGAAGTCATCCCCTCAAAGACTGCCCTAGGGGCACCGTTGGCGTCGGTAGGGGACGGGGAGGGGCAGGGAGTGCTATCTAAGGCATTTTCTCCCATTATATTCCCTATCCTTTGTAGGTGGCTGGCTCTTTATCCGGATGCGGCCCAGGCCTCCTTCCTTAGAGAGGGTTTTCGCCTCGGTTTCCGCCTCCCCATTGACAGTGGGGTGACGGGTACCGCCGCCAGGAACCTTCGTTCCGCATATTTACATCCTGACATTTTGGCAGAGAAGGTTGGTAAGGAGATAGGCCTGGGACGTATGGTGGGCCCCTTTTCATCCCCCCCCATTCAGGATTTAGTCATTTCCCCGGTCGGGATAGTACCAAAAAAGGCCCCGGGAAAATTTAGATTAATTCAACATTTGTCTCACCCAGCGGGCAACTCGGTTAATGATGCGATTGACCCTACAATTAGCTCAGTGGTGTACCAGTCTTTCGATGATGCTTTAATTTTAGTTAGGGAGTTTGGCAAGGGAGCGATGATGGCTAAATTGGACATAGAATCCGCTTTTCGCCTCCTCCCTTTGCATCCCGAGTCCTTTAAATTTATGGGTTTTAAAATTCGTAACGAGTACTATGTGGATCTATGCCTGCCAATGGGCTGCTCGGTTTCATGCGCATATTTTGAGGCTTTTAGTTCCTTCCTCCACTGGTGTGTCGGGGCGGGAACTGGACACCGCGGAATAGCTCATTACCTGGATGACTTCCTGTTTATAGGCCCAGCCAATTCCCCTTGTTGTAAAGACATTTTGTTTTCGGCACAAGCGCTATTCCGGGTGATGGGCGTACCAATAGCTGCAGACAAAACAGAGGGCCCAGCCACATGCTTGGCCTTTTTAGGCATAGAAATTGACACAATAGAAGGTTGTTGTCGTTTACCCCCTGATAAAATTGTTAAATTACAGTCACTGATTGAAGAAGTTATGTCGTCCTCGTCCTGCTCCTTACGGAAGGTTCAATCTCTATTAGGCTCCTTCAATTTTGCTTGTCGGGTGATACCTATGGGCCGAGTGTTTTGTAGAAAATTGCAACTAGCAACGTCGGGTTGCCGTAGTCCCCATTCCCAAGTACGGCTGTCAGAGGAAATTAGGGAGGATTTGGTTGTATGGAAACGGTTTCTGACATTTTTTAACGGTATACGAGTATGGCCAACACCCCCAGTATCCAATACATCCTTAGACTTACATACAGACGCATCTGGCTCAAAAGGTTTTGGTGCTTTTTTCCAGGGAGAGTGGTGTGCGGCCCCTTGGCCGCAGTCATGGGAGGCTGAGGGGTTGGTCCGGAACTTGATAACTTTGGAGTTGTTTCCCATAATAGTGGCTTTAGAGTTGTGGTCTGATCGATTGCGCGGTAGGAGTGTGGTATTTTGGTGTGATAACCTGGGTGTGGTCCAGGCTATTAACAAGCAGAGTGCCTCATCACGCCCGGCGATTAACTTGTTACGAGTCTTGGTATTGAGATGCCTAGAGTGTGATATTAGTTTTCGAGCACGGCACGTTCCTGGTGTAGATAACCAGATTGCAGACTCTCTTTCTCGTTTTGACTGGCAACGTTTTAGGTCTCTGGCCCCGCATGCCCGTGTAACGGGCTTACAGTGTCCCCCTTCTGTTTGGCAGATGATACGATAGGTGTTAAGTGGCTAGCGGAGGCGTCCTTGGCTCCTGCGACTAGAAGGTGTTATCAAGGGGCATGGGAACGTTGGTTGGGTTACCAGGCGTCTTTCAACAGCAGCATCTCAGGTCAGATTCCCTCTATTACGGGCTTTATGTGGAACCAGTATAACGAAGGGGTGTCTAAAGCGAGAATGGGGTCTCTCTTAGCCGGTATTTCATTCATGGCTAGGCTTAATGGTACACAAGATCCTACAAAATCATTTATTATATCAAAGGCTTTGAAAGGTTGGTCTAGAATGCAGCCGATGAAGAGTGACACTCGCCGGCCTATTGACGGCCAAATTTTAGCTAGGCTGGTCGAGGTTTTGCAGAAGCTAGCTATGGATGATTATGAGGCTTTGCTGTTCGGGTTAGCTTTCTCAGTAGCGTATCACGGTGCTTTCAGAATTAGCGAGCTAGTAGCCAGATCCAAGAATGACGTAGGGGGGGCTTTACTGTATAGAAACGTGATTTTACAACCTAACGTTATGCGCTGCAAGATAGTTAAGTCAAAAAGGGACCAGTTAGGCCGAGGTCATTGGTTGACAATGACAGAACAGCAGGGAACAGTTATATGCCCAGTCATACTGGCCAATAAATTCGCTAGTCTCCGGCCCACGGGGGAGGGTGTGTGGTTAACTCATATGGACAAGACACCGTTAACTAAATTTCAGTTTAACGCCTTGTTGAAACGGGCGATAGGGGAAATAGGTCTAAATCCTGCAGACTATGGTACTCATTCTTTCAGGATAGGGGCTGCCACTGCCGCTGCAGTTGGGGGAGCATCTGTCCCCGAGATTCAAGCACTAGGGAGATGGAGGTCACAGGCATATAAGAAATACATCCGGCCTTATAAGGAGCCTTGAAAGGGCTCTTACTGCACAGTTTTGCATCTTCTCAAGTCTTCAATTTTCTCTATCGCTTTCATCTTATCTTTTTCTCCTCTATCACTTGGTGACCCGGGGCTGTGCTGCTCGCTGTGTTGAACGGGGGCGTGAAGGGATTTTCTCCCCTTGTTTCCTTGGCAAGGCCTGATTAGTGTGTGTGCCTCCCGGGGATATAAGGGGTTTTTTACCTTCATGTGGGTTACCAACTTTCCTTTTCAATTGTTTAAGAGTTAGAATAAATTAGTTTGAGAATAAATAAAATTAAATAAAATAAATAAGTAAATATTAAAAAAGTGGAACAGGTGTCCCTCATATGGGGAATAAAGGTGTAGCTAATGAAAAGTTTTCTTCTGTGGCAAATACTTCAAGTAAACGGGGGTGGCCCCTCTGGTAAGGAGGGGCTATTTCCAGCAAGAAGGCTGCAGAATTAGAACACGTTTTTGTGGTAGTCGTTATGGTTCTTTAGATATGGGTATGATCTGATGAGAATATTATTTTGTCCTAGGTTCCACGGTGACGACGACGCGAATATGGGTCGTGGGGCATTCGTTTGTTTTTTGGGCAGAGAAGCACAGATTAGCGGATAGGCGGTTCGGTTTTGAACACCCAGTTGACATCAGGTGGTTGGGCAAGAGGGGCATGTTATGGGCGGAGTTGATTCCTACATTGTGTAAGGAAATGGAGGAGCACGGTACCCCCGATATAGTTGTGATTCATCTGGGAGGTAATGACGTGGGTAGAGGAAAATCCCTAGATTTAATCATAAACATTCGGGAGGGTCTTGCACAGATACACGCCCGATGGCCTTCAATAAAGTTGTGTTGGTCTAATATTATTCCCCGGTTGTCTTGGAGGTCATCTATTCCCCCGGCCACATTGATAAGGGTGGTTAAAAAGATTAACGGGTACGCTAGGCAGAACGTTAAAAGCATGCAAGGGGTAGTGATAAGTCATCCTGGGTTAACGGTGGACAGGAGACATCTTTTCAGAGCGGATGGGGTGCATTTGTCGGCAGAAGGAATGGTTTTATTTATAGAAAGTATTTTTTCGGAGTTGAGGGGTTTAGTTTTTTCTTTAGGTGGCGGGCCGCGTGGTCCATAAGAACACACGGCGGTGGTGGGAGAGCATGGCAGTCAGATGGTTGTTAAACATACGGTACGTAAGTGGGCAATGTAGCCTTGGTTCCCTCGTCGTTATCAGACTCGTTGATGCTCTAGTAAGGAGTATCAGGTTTTGCCTTGAAAGGGTTTGACCAGTTTTGAGTCCAGAGGGTATTGAGTTAATTTATAGTCGATAGTACCGGCCAATAGATAAGGTTTTAAACCAGGTTGGTGGAAAAGAGACGATCTTCCACAATATTGGTTTATGTTGGTTTAGCTGGCTGCCCTGCTCTTCGCCACCTATATAAAAAAGGTCCAAATTGTTGATAGAAATTTTGATAGATTTTGATAGAAATAAAATAATAAAAGAAAATAAAAATAAATAAAATAGTTTATAGAAAATAAAATAAAAATAAAAATAAAATAAAAAATAAAAATAAAAATTAATAACAAAATAAAAGGACCTTTTTATTTCCAAACTTAAGTCGGTGTCCGTGTCTTTATTTCATGGTTTTCTAAGTATGGTGTAAGGTAACACAAAGGTGGTTTTACATATGGGGGGGGAATCAACACTATGCATTTTAGTATGAGAGAGGCCATTAAGCCGAAGGAGTTTAAAAGCATGTGTTGTGAGCTGAATATGTTACTTACCAACAAGGGGTTAAGCCTGGGACGGAATCAGCCAATTGGAACAAGGTGGGAGTGGTTGTGGAAAGAATATATCCAGCAGCAGAAGAGGGAGAGCTTCCTGTTTCCTGGATCCGGATACCCACCCACCCGCCCTGTATTAAGTATATCAGGTTTATTTCTTATCACGAGGAACGAAAGTTAGTGGTGGGAGAGCATGGCAGTCAGATGGTTGTTAAACATACGGTACGTAAGTGGGCAATGTAGCCTTGGTTCCCTCGTCGTTATCAGACTCGTTGATGCTCTAGTAAGGAGTATCAGGTTTTGCCTTGAAAGGGTTTGACCAGTTTTGAGTCCAGAGGGTATTGAGTTAATTTATAGTCGATAGTACCGGCCAATAGATAAGGTTTTAAACCAGGTTGGTGGAAAAGAGACGATCTTCCACAATATTGGTTTATGTTGGTTTAGCTGGCTGCCCTGCTCTTCGCCACCTATATAAAAAAGGTCCAAATTGTTGATAGAAATTTTGATAGATTTTGATAGAAATAAAATAATAAAAGAAAATAAAAATAAATAAAATAGTTTATAGAAAATAAAATAAAAATAAAAATAAAATAAAAAATAAAAATAAAAATTAATAACAAAATAAAAGGACCTTTTTATTTCCAAACTTAAGTCGGTGTCCGTGTCTTTATTTCATGGTTTTCTAAGTATGGTGTAAGGTAACACAAAGGTGGTTTTACATATGGGGGGGGAATCAACACTATGCATTTTAGTAGTAGTTATGTGAATTAGCATGTGTAGACATATTTATTGCTCTTATGTAAGTGGAGCAAAGTGTTGCAGATGATCGACTCTTTCATGAGTGGTGACTTAGCAGAAGTAAAAAAAATTCTGATTAATACAAAAGGTTACAGAAAATCATTAACAATGAATGTTTAGCATTACTTGTTTTTCTCTGTCTTTATTTGCTTGCATTATACCTTGTTTTCTTCTACTAGGTACTGTAACCGAGCCAAATAAAACAGATACGTGTGTCTTTGCGTAATCCTGGCATTGAAGAGGTCATATCTACTGACCCACAGCCCACTACAAACACTGTTACTAGTCCAGAATCACAGATACCAGGGCGATGACCCAGCAACCACTCACAGAGCCCCCCAGATAAGGCCTCCTCCGCAAACACTCTTTTTTTCCAGTGCTTCTGGGTCGTGTACATGCTTATGCAGACAGTGATTAGTTACCATTATTATTATTACCATCAATTATCCCAATTAAAGGCCTCCTAAGACAAGCAGGATTCATGCTATCACTTAATGCACTGGAGCCTCTGACTTGGCTTGTGAGGTTCTCCCAGGCCCCCACAAACATCTGACCAATTATTTCATGGGTTTTAGAAACTTCCTGTGCTAGCCTCTACAATGAATCTCTTCTTCACAAAAATAATGAGTTTATAGACTGGA
This sequence comes from Mixophyes fleayi, assembly GCF_038048845.1. Lineage (NCBI taxonomy): Eukaryota > Metazoa > Chordata > Amphibia > Anura > Limnodynastidae > Mixophyes > Mixophyes fleayi. The sequence continues at coordinate 82,517,417 of NC_134407.1, forward strand.
CACAAGGATAGTTTACAGGCAGTATATATAAATGTTTATGCTATCCTGTTTTAAACAGATGATATCATATAACTTTAGCAATTTCATCAAGCCTTGTTTATAATCGAGAAATGTTAATGGCTTAGTGCTCTGTCTTATGCAGGGCCTTAATTAGCATTGTTCCCATGTTTTAAAAGACTTGTTATTCCGGTCCTCTCCATTATTGTGCCCTATTGTGCAATCACTGAGTTTTTCTCATACTATACTAGGATAGTATAACTAATAACATACAATACTTATAATTGCTGTGCAGTACAAAGATTAGACCCTCCACAAATAAAGTGACCAATAAGAGGTGACAAACCTGTATTGTCACTCTGTGTTCCCACGAGACAGGGCTGAGTATATATCAATAACAGTGCATACACTCTGTAATGCATAATACAGAAAGTTCATATCGGCCCCTGTGGAACATATGTCTAAAAATAAAGTCATGTACTAATATTGTGTTACTGTGCTAGTTGAGATAAGATTAATACCTCCATTACACCTGTTCACATTTTACGTTAATTATTAAAAAACATGACATTGTTGAGGCTCAGACTGGCCATTACATTACCAGGGGATCCACTTTGGGCCCCAATGCCAAAGGGAGCCACTTGAATGCATAACACATGGTAAACTTATAGGCCCTTATTTACAGTTAGGAGCAAATCCAGCTAAAAATAGCAGATGTACACCTGGACAAAGGTTGCTGCCATACAATGTGTGCAAATGCAATATTTATTACATGTAGAACACAAATACTGGGCAGCTTTATCTTTACCCTGCAATTTAGAGCTGTACTAGGGTCAGTCCAAAATCTGAATCTGGATCTGAATTTCCTGAGTTCTTGAAACTCTTGTGCCAAATCCCCACCGAGGAAGAAGTGAGAGTGCACTGCTGACCTCCCTGTGTTGTGCAGAGTAGGTCATGTGACAAGGAAGTAGGCTGCCCTATTCAGTCTTGTTCTCTGCTTTATGAACAGCCAGCTGAGGACCACAGGTCAAGGTTGTTGCCCACCACTGCCTTAATATATACTTACCAATCTAACACAGGCTTATGAAATATATACATCCTACTTTTGTACTCGATAGCTGACATACCTGGATGCTGTGTAAATTAAACAGACAGACTGAAGAGGCTACTAAAAGTACAAGTGCATCTCTTTGTCCAGAGCCTTCAGTGCCGTTAGTAGATTCATGGGTTGCTATGGCAATAGTTGCATTCTTGAATAACATATATGACATTCTTGTGAAAATCAGCTATACCACTATGCCACTCATTCTGTTTTGGTCGTCATATTAAAATGCCTTAGGCATTTTTTAAAATGGAGTCACTGCTCCTTTTCTGAAAGAGTATATTGCATCATTTAATGGCCATCAGCCAGGAGGAAATGAAGCAGCAGCTGTTCCTAGCCAAAAAGTGTGAAAAATATGATTGGATAAAAGAAAATCATATGGCATTCAAATCATCATCATCATCATCATCATCATCATCATCATCATCAACATATGCTTTACAATTGTGGACAAACACAGTAATGAACAATACTGGGTAAAACAGACAAAGAGGTAAGAAGGTCCTGCTCGCAAGCTTTTAATCTATGGGTCTTTGGGAGTCGATACATGAGGTTAAATTTACATATTTATTTCGTTCCAGACAGGGTGCAAAGGTAAAAAGAGAGTATGTTTAGGGGAAGACTAGTAAGGAGGGAATTGCAGTAGTCAATGTGGGAGATGATGAGTGTATGGATTAGAGTTTTTGCAGTGTCTTGTGGAAGATTTGTGCGTATTCTGGAAATGTTTTTTAGATGTAATCTATGTAGCATGATTTAGATATAGAGTCGATGTGGGGAACAAAGGATAATTCTGAGTCAAGGATCACACCTAGGCAGCGAGCGTGCAGGGTTGGATTTATGGCCATGTTGTCAACAGAAATAGAAATGTCAGGTAGGTAACTTCTGTTGGTGGGTGGGAATATTATTAACTCTGTTTTTGAAAGATTGAGTTTGAATTGGTGAGAGGACATCTAAGATGAAATGGCAGAAAGACAGTCAGTAACCCAGGTCAACACAGATGTTGAGAGATCAGGAGAGGATAGATACTTTTGGGTATCATCTGCCTAGAGATGATATTGAAATCCAAAAGAGTTTATTAGTTTTCCAAAACAAGTGGTATAGATAGAGGACCTAGTACTGAGCCTTGTGGTACTCCAACTGATAAAGGAAGTGGAGCAGAGGTGGATCCAGAGAAATGAACATTGAAAGAGCGATTAGTAAGGTAGGATGAGAACCAGGATAAGACAGTGAGATATTGCTATCTATGCTAGGGGTTGCTCAATGATGCCTTGCTAATCCTGCCCACTAATTTTATTTAAATGGAAGTGTAGCCCAATTAGGGGTGGCCAGTTGTACAGAACAATGGTGACCCTTTTTCGGAGATAGTCTTTATCTGAAGGCACTAGTGCTTATTGTAAGATACTTGGAAAAGCAATCCAACTTAGCAAATTGGTAGCCTGGGGATGGCTGTCCCATTAAGTTGAACAACCAGTGTGCGTTTTGGATGGACAAGGTTGAATACAATGTTCTTCCGCCACCATAGCAGCTACGGCTTTATATAAATAAATAAGAGTTATTTGCCAACAAGTCGGTGTGGTGTCTTTTATTATGTTACTTAAGATTTAAGGTTAAGACTAAGGTCTATTGGTTATGTTATCAACCATAAGCATTTTATGCAGCCTATCAAGTGAGGACACTAGTTCATTATGAGTTAATAGGTTGAATATTAGTTCAGCCAATAAAGGGCCTGCTTCATCAAGGGACGTAAACAGTGATTTTGTGTTTACAATCCGGGTAATCACTCTGCGCATGCCCAGAACCAGACCAACTGCCACATACCACAGCAACGTTCAATCCATCTTCCAGCGCAAAGTACACTTATTTCAGCCTACAATATCAGGGAACGGACAGGACAGGAAAGGGTGTTTGCTGTAGTCACTGTACAGGAAGGGCACACGCAGATTCCGATTCAAGCTCTGGGCATCTCTCAGGTACTTGTTTTTCAGTCGTATCACTTGCTCCAGCTACAGGTCTAGTCTAAGTGCCAATTAGTAGTGATGACAGCTGTGTATGCATGCTATTACATGTGTTTGCAATCAGAAGCAACTATAAAATTTTATTTTTTGTTTAGTAGACATTCATAACATATTTATAAATTTATTTCATAAACTAAAAAAGTTTTATCATTAATGCCTATATTATTAGGTAACATTAGTTGAATATTGTTTTATTCTGTTGTTATTTTATAATCCACATAGATATTGGATGTATCCTGTAGTGTCTTGTCTAGTAAAGAAGAGCAGACCTACACCCATATTGCACCACATGTATCTTCACATTCACATATGTATACCCGATTTACGCTCGTTTTAAAACAAACACACACGCAGAATGCGTGCCTTAATGAATCAGGCCCAAAATGTCTTACCTCCACTGGTAGATGACAGATCCACTTTGTCATGTTGGTAAAACAACACTATGGCATGATGTTGCCCCCTTTGGACAAGCCCTCGTGTGATATCACAACGCTAACAACAAAAGCTGTATTTTGATTGGCTCTTTTGGGAATATCCTGAGAAAAGTTTTTTGGGGCGGGAGCTGTGCTTTGATTTTTCGCAGTTTGATGGAAGAAAGCTTCCATTTCTCCCAGCTTTTGTCTGGGGCATGTCCTCCAGATAGCACTTAAAGAATTTGCTCACACTAAAGTAAATGACACTACTGTTGTGTAATTTGATAGTGCACCCATGAAGCATATTCTGAAGACTGTGTAATCCTCTCTCCCTTCAGCCCCTCCGGGTATGCATATTTTGGACTATGGAATGCAGGCCAATCCTGTGTTCTTTTGAAATATGCAGCATCACAGGTTATTTGCACAGCTGCTGAATGAAGCCAACTTGTTGCTAAAACGAGACAGATTTGTCATGGGATATTTGCATACATGAAATATTACTCTGCCATTCATATAAATTCCATGTTTGACAAACCTCATGCCAAAGAGCAGATTAAAGATGGAACTTCAAAAACGAAATGGATTACGTGACCTCGGGTGGGAGAATACCTTTTATCTTCAGGTGCATGAATTTGCTGGATAATGTAAGGACATACTTGCCAACTCTCCCGGAATGTCCGGGAGACTCCCGCATTTTGTGAGAGTCTCCCGGACTCCCGGGCGAGTGTGGCAATCTCCCGAATTCTGCCCACTTCACTAGGAAGTGCCCCACTTCCTAGTGAAGTGGGCAGAATTAGATCCCAAACGCCGCGATTCCCGGTGAATCGCGGCGTTTGGCCCCGCCCCCGCTGTCAAATGACGCAATTTGCGTCATGACGTCACAGGGGGCGGGGCCGAAATGACGCGATTTCGGCCACCCCGCCCCTTCACGCCCCCCTCCACTGGCTGGCTCCCGGAAGGGAGCTGAAGAAAGTAGGTAAGTATGTGTAAGGAATAGTGGAAGAGGGTGTATGCTGAACCTAACACTGCAATCAACCTTTTTAAACATCTGGCTCTGTGCAATGTAAAGTTTAACTATAGCTTGATTTTCAGTTCCAAAACTTACAGCAATGTCAAGGCTGTCAGTAAAACTTGCTACCTTTGACCTTTAATGCTGGAGTTTTTAAAAATAAACACTAAAGTAGATAACAAAAAGCAAACAGAGGGATTTTTTTTGTCAGAGCTCATAAAAATTGAGAGTCATTAAAAATGTGTCAAAGATTTTACGAGGTGCTGTAAAGTGCAGGAAGAGACAAGATTGCCCGTGTTACTGAATTTGGTTTTATTCTGGTTACACAAACCACTATGGCATCATCTTACTTCATATTAGACAGATATCAATGTTAGAATGGAAAAGGAAAAATTAAGTTCTTGTATAGATAGATACATTTTACTATATTGGTAAAATACAGTGCCTCATTGTCCTGTAGTTCCTGGTGAAGCGTTGGGCGGAATTTTCAGAAAAATGTGTTCAACTCCAAAAATGTCTGCCTTCAGCGGCCCCTATTTATGAGATTTATGAGATATTTATGTTTAACTAAATTAAACAACAGGAGTAATGAAGCGTCAGCTCTGTGGACCACAGGTTTACCAATGGGATAGTGGCGAAGTACACAATGAAGTATCAGCTCTGCGGACAATAGGTTATAGCAGGAGAGATGGAGTGTTTGCTCTGCGAACAACAGGTTATCACTGGGATAGTAGCGAAGTACACAATGGAGTGTCAGCTCTCCAGACAACGGGTTACAGTAGAAGGGATGAAGTGTCAGCTCTGCGGACAACCAGTTACAGCAGGAGAGATGAAGTGTCAGCTTTGCGGACAACTGGTTACCACTGGAAGAATACGATTAAGTGTCAGCTCTGCAGACAAAGGGTTACAGCAGAAGAGATGAAGTGTCAGCTCTGCAGACAACAGGTTTACAGCAGGAGAGATGGAGTGTGAACTCTGCAGACAACAGGTTTACAGCAGGGGAGATGGAGTGTCAGCTCTGCAGTATACCGGGCTTCGGTTGTAGAAACCGAACTCACGGCGTGTGACAGTTGACAAGTATGGTTTTGCCTCATTTATGAAATTAAGAGTGAGGGGACATGGGAATTCTCTTCATTGCTTAATATTTTCCCACTCTCCTGAACATTCAGGGAGACTCCTGAATTCTGGGTAGGTCTACCAGACTCCTGGGAGAGCATGTAATTCTCCTGCATACTGAATTGGACAGGATGGGAGCCTCAATGACGCCATTCACAGTGAGTGAATTGTGTTATTTTGGCCCTGTCTCCAGCGACAAAATTTCGATTTTGTCGCAGGACAGGGCCAAAATGACACACTTGGTTGTGCCCGACCCTTCCTTCCTCCTACCACCCCTCCCCCCTCAGGGATATCCCGGGAGCTCAAAAATTTAAAGTTGCCAAATATGCGTTACATGTGGCATTTTTGTGTCAAACTGTTGTTACAGTGGTCAATGTGCACTAAAAGATGCATTTCTCAACTTAAGTGCAACTATAAGGCGCAAAATGCGTCCTATTAAATGTATAGAATGTGACCTTCAAAATAAAGCTTTTGCAGAGTGGAAATGGATTTGTGCCCTTCCAGAAAGCAAGGAACGCCTCTAAGAATACATGATCGATCAGTTAAATAATCTCCTTGTACAAAACGACCTCGTGCTTTGCAAACAATGCCATAAATCTTCATCAATTGGTGCAAACCTCTCTTGCAATTTTGCACAATTTTGACCTGCAAACACCCAGGCTTTGGTGGAAATCTAGGTACACCTGTACAAATTGATATGCGCAGTGCCACTAAGGAGAATTTTGTGCTGCGAAGCAGCCATTTCATAGGTTACAAAATGAGGCCAACTATTAAAAGCTATAAACATCACAAAGCACTAAAACAAATGCTATACATGGTTAATAATATAATAAATCCGATTAATTATAGATAGGAAGTAGCGACAGGGTGCTTAGGTCCAAAGGAGCGACAGGTTGGAAATTATCCCACAAATCCTGGCAGCATACTTTCCGATCTGGTCATTATGTGACCAATCAGATCTATGTTCAATTGTGGCCATGCGTAGGTGGTCAGGTTGGAAAGATTTTTTTCTACAAACAGTTATCCTTCACCATATATAGTGCAGGTGACCGGTGACTGCAAAACTTTTCAAAGTGGTCATCGGTTATAGGACTTTACAAACATGTACATTACAATGCAGATTAATCAAAATTGTATTGTGCTGGGCAGTTATTTTGGTCTCACGTTACAAGGTCAGTGCGACTTCAATATCATCATTTATTTGGAAGAAGATACCAGGGTAAAAAAGTATGATTTCATGTAGGAATAAATTGTCTTCTATTTTACAGTGGAATGGAAACTCTAGACTCAATACATTCGGACCACAAGTGACTCTGCTGCATCAGTAATAAGCGCTGTCTATCTAGGTCCTGTGGCTAAGGGAACGTGTACATATATCCAGTGTGTCAGGGGAGTTATGTAAAGATCAGCGAAAGGTGAGTATCTCAAAATAAGGCTTTAGATAATGGGTTGGAAATTGAGCATTCCATTTTCTTTCCTGGATCCATGAATGAAGCACGTCTAGGGGATCACAGGCTGTTATTTGAGATTCAAGAAAGAAACAGTGAATAATTATTACAGTGTGTATTTTACTATTTTCTTTCAGGTGTGTTTTTAGCTTAGAAGTACTGATTTATGACTTACAAAATGATTTGTGCTGGTGCACCTAGATGGCCACCAAAGTGATTTTTCAGCGTTTACAGAGGAGCAGAGATTTGTACAGGGCGATAAGAGGACTTCTTGCAAAGTAAGGATTGGGCTGCTAGCTTTTCTGAGCAGTTATGAGCTGGTGGAGATCAAGAATTGTCCTGTACTTATAATGGGAAGTAATTTACACCTTCCAGCTGCATTGAAAAAGCATTTGGCCAGGCATTTCCCCCAATTTAAAATCAGCTTCAAACAAGCTAAACTTCCACAAGTGAATACAGTCACAGGGGTATATTTTCTAAACTGCGGGTTTGAAAAAGTGAAGATGTTGCCTATAGCAACCAATCAGATTCTGGCTATAATTTATTTAGTACATTCTACAAAATGATATCTAGAATCTGATTGGTTGCTATAGGCAAATCTCTGCTTTTTCAAACCCATAGTTTAGTAAATATACTCCCCAGTGACCTTTGCCCTGATGATTAATTGAAGCCATAAATGAGTTTAAATTGGGAATATTTTTGGAGAAAATGGAATTGCTTTATTTAACAAAAGGGGTGGTATTAGGGTGGACTTTGATGTGACATTAAACTTTTGCACAGTGCACCAGTTCAGATTTTTACACCTGCATGCAAACCTACATGTACATCTAGGGGACGATACAGAGTTAGATGCAAAATGGTAGTAAATTACTCTTAAAAGATTAGCACAGAAATCAAGCATATTTCTGCCCATGTGCACAGCCGTACACATCTTGATATGCGTCCACCTTTGCATCAGCAAGGAGCAGCAGATGCACTGGCCGGAAATTGTGTCAGATTTAGTGTGGGTCTACAATAACCAGGTACATCATACCACCGGGTATGCTCCTTACTACTTAATGTTTGGCAGAGTGGGACGAAGCATGGAGGAGTTAATGTTGGGTGTGTCCGAGGATGAACACTGGAGGACACCAGGTTGGGTCCTGGAACAGAAACCTTGGTTGAAGGAAGGTGACTAAGAAGAATATCAAGACCCAAGTCCATGCTGGAAACCTAGGAAGGAGTGCTCTGCCCTTTGGCAACATGTGTTGGTTTGCTGGCCCAAGTGTAAGAGGAAATTGGACGAAAGGTGGGAGGCCACTCCCTACCTTGTCTGAAAGCGAGTGGCGCCAGACCGGCATGTGTATAACATGGAGTCCACATCGGAGCCAGGTCGGCTCAGGGTCCTACATAGAGATAAGTTGCAACCCTGCTTGTTCTCCGCTGATGATGCTGTCTCGACCAGGGATGCTCCTGTCCGGGTGGAAGACGAGGAGTGGAGAAAGGAGACACCAGTAGAACCCTTGCTTCCTTTGGCCCTCGGGGAGGCAGCACCTGTTCTGGCTGAGCTTATACCTCCTGTTTCTCTGGAAGGGGAAGCCTCTGTAGGCCCAAGTCCGGGATGGACTAATGCAGCTTCGCTGCCTAGACGGTCGCAATAGAGTAATTGATGTGTGCATGGACTGCGTTTTGAGTATTCCTCCTTCAACTGGTCTCAGTCTTACATTGCAGGGACTGCAATTGGAAAAGTGGGGGGAAATGTGGAGGGCTTACCTAGATGGGATTTATCCGGGGGGTCCCTCACTGTCCATCGCGACATCTGCAATTGCCGGGAAGGGGAGCCAATCAAGGCTCCCTGTTCTGTCTTTTGAATTTTGGCGCAGCGGCGAGTCAATCACGGCTCGCCGCGTCGTCGCGCAATGTCATCGTGGCGTAATTGGACATCGGCATCTATTTAAGACGCCGCAGCCGGCGCCATTTTATGCAGTCTACAACGGAGCAAGAAGAGAGAAGACGACGCGAGCAACTGGATTAAGAAGAAGAGGCGCCGGGGAGAGAAGACAGAAGATGGCATACAAGACAGAAGACAGAGGACAGATAGCGGAGACAGAAAACCCTTGTCAGAGTTGAGAGCTACTCTGTCTCCTCAAGCACAGAAGACGGTGGTCGAGCATTGAGAACAGCGGAGGCAGGTGGCAGAGTATTGAGGATGGTGGTGATTTAGGGGATCCTTGGAGAAACCCCTCAAGATTTCAGAAGAAGGTAGGGCCCTTGTGGGCACCCCCTTCTACCAGGCACCCATCTGCACATTTGGCACACAAAGTTCTCAAATTAAGGCCTCTCTCTCATTCTCTCTCACCCCGGGCTTTAGACCCGAGCCACATAACAGGCATAAGACCCGATTTACAGAAAGTGTGTACCATGTAGGAAAGCGTGACTAGGGCATTAGGCCCATATGTACCATAGGGCACAAGGTACTAGAACAGTTATGAGGGGCCCAGGGCCCTAAAGGATAGTCCCATAAAGGTTGTGGGGCAAAAGGCCCATTAAGTAATGGGTAACGGGGCACAAGGCGATGCAGGTGGTTATTAACGGGTCACTAGACCTCTATAGTTGTTGGGCAAAAGTCCCTTTAGGTAGTTATTAACAGGGCACAAGGCCCATATAGTTGTTGGGCATAAGGCTTATTAGGTAGTTATTAACAGGGCACAAGGCCCTGCTTTAGTAGAAGGGCAGTAGGCTTTTGTAGTTAGGAGGGACAATAGGTCCCAGTTGCTAGTAGGGCCATAGGCAGCAGGCAAAAGGCCTTGGTGTATTAGGACACTAGGCCCTTCTTAGTGAAGGGGACACTTGAACCCTGGATAGTTAACATTTTAGGTTTCTCAGAGTGGCATATAAAGCCCCTCTTCTCGCCCACAAGGGCACCTCAAGTCCAGTGCCCCCAGAAGGTGGGCCTAATGGCTGGGGGGACGAGCCACGGGTGGAGGCCTGTGGAGCGACAGAGTTCCAGAGGAACTCAGCAGGTGGCCTAGGAAGTGCGAGCAGCAGCATGTATGGTAAATCTATAGGGAAGGGGATTGTAGTCTGTGTGGCTTTGTCTCCCTTAGCATCCCTTACACTGAGACTTGTACCCAGTGATTACCATGTGAGAAGCATATAGTTGAAGTCATCCACCCAAACTGGTGTCTACAGATTGTCAATAGCAAATAATGAATAGATTAGTTCTCTTGTTTTATGCCTGTTATATTGATGCCTTTTTTTCAGACATGTTTCTTTGCAGCAGAAACACAGTAGGTACACAGGTATAAAGACAAACAACCACTAAAACCATCAAATGTTGCATAACATTGTGGGAGATTTATTAATCACTTATTAGTTACATCAGTCAGAGGTGTATAGTAGCACTGACAAGTACATTTATACATAGCAGTTTGTGGTGTATATTACAGGGTTGTTTATGAACTGAAAAAAGTATAAGTACGCAGTATAAATACTGTTTGTACCTATTTTTATGAAATTGCAGTAAATGGAGAAGTGCATGGATTTGCAGTCCATCATGCAGTGGCGCACGCAGGGGGGGTTTCTGAGTCTCTAGAAACCACCCCCTGCGCTAACTAAGTGGCCACTGTCCTATACAGCAGCCGCGGCGCTGTCAAAGAAGCGTCCGCGGCGGTGCTGTATTGTATAGGACAGCGCTGGCGAAACGGAGCTGCTGCTCTCTCTCGTTTTTTTTTTTTGGGTCAGCGGGGAGAAACCCCCCCCCCCCCCCCCGACAATCCTCCGTGCGCCCCTGAAGATGGTAACATCTCTGGGGGTACAGAAGTTTGTTTTCGTCTAATGAAACGGGTTGGGGGGATATGTATTGGGCATGTGTTGGGCATGTGAGTGTAATGATTAGTGTATCAATGTTTTGCTGGGACGTGTTTATCTGGTAAGGGGCATTACAGCAGTATTCCCTGCTTGTGAGTGGAGAGGTATGCTTTTATAGCGAATATATAGTGATAATCATTACAAGCTTTCAGTGGTATGAAGACCCTTTCTCTAGCAGATTACAATTGAAGCTAAGAGCACAGATCTTCTTAAACTACATAACCTGAATGCTTTCTTACTATGTTCCATAATCTTCTCTTGTCATACACCATTTTACTTATCTAATAAAAAAGACACTAAGAGGTATATTTACTAAACTATGGGTTTGAAAAAGTGGAGACGTTGCCTTTAACAACCAATCAGATTTTAGCTGTCATTTATTTAGTGCATTTTACAAAATGACAGCTAGAATCTGATTGGTTGCTATAGACATCTCCACTTTTTCAGACCCGCAATTTAGTAAATTTACCCTTGAGACTTGTATAAGTGGCATAAGAAGGTCACAGTTTATTAAATATTATATTGTGGCAGAGAAAGTGCACTGCGGGACAGTTAAACCAACTGGTATCTGAACCAAGCGCGGATGGCTAATGGTCTGACTCCACCTAACGCGGAACAAATCCTTAACTGCTTGGCCGGCACTAAATCTGGCGTCAGGTGCCTACACGCCCTCTAGACTCACAATGGTGAGCCTTATAGCAAGCCAAGGGATCCTCCCTATAAAGGATCAAGAGTCGCGTGCCTCGAAGGGGGCAGTGCACTGTGGCCAATCAGCGATAACGCCGTCTGACTCAGCCGCTGATCGCAGAGCCTTCCTATCAACTGCTCTGTGGTGATGGGAAAGAATTTGGTTAAAACACGTGGGACACAGGAGCAGGCTGGTCCATAAACAGAAGTGGGTGGGAGCCTGGAGGGATCTCGTGCAGGGATTGACACAAAGGCACCTAAATAGAGAACTTAAAGCAGGCCCCCATTCCATCTAATTGGCCGAGCTGGGATAAGGAAGTATTAACTCCTTGAGAGAAGATTTAAAGTTACAAGCACACATGTATGCGTCTAAGTGCTTTCGTCTATATGGGACTGTCTTGTCAGAAATGTAAATAGAGATAACAACTATAATATCATAAAAATATGAAAATGACTATTTTGAAAGAAAATTTTGGAGAGGAAAGAATATTCTGGGAATTTAAACTTGTAATGTAAAACATTGCAGGCAGGTTTACATTGTACTGGACTGACAGCAGTTATTTAGCAAACTACATGACTCTGAACATCCCCTGCCTAATCTTTGTTTGTAACCAAATGCTTGTTACATTGTATTTGTTATAGTCTATTTTTCTTTATATATTAAGGCCCCTATTTATCAGTATTGGGCGATATTAAAAAGTTTCTACGTCTGCTTTTCGTCGATATTATCTGACAGTGGTAAGAGCAGTATGGGAATGCGTGAGCCAACTTGTGGGCTCGTTCATGCGCAGTGGACTGTAAGCCCAACCTTGAGCTTCCAGTTCCAGATTTGTTTAAAAAAAAAAAAAAGTTTTTTTTTTAAAAAATATAAATAAATAGCAAACGAATAAAATAAAAACCCCAAACTTTATTTTAAAAAAATAAATGGAAAAAATGCTTTATTTTACTAATAAAGCATTTTTACTTACAGTACCCCAGCTATTGCCACCCTGAGATGGCTATAGCGATAGGATGACACTGGTAGTCCACTGCACATGTTAAATAGGCTCTTGTGTGCTTTGTAGGTAACCAGTGAAAACTGTCAGCGGCAGGGAGGGCTTCTTAAATAGGGAGAAACCCTAAATCCGGAGAAAACTCCCATAGTCGCCAGATTTAAAGTTTTCTCTATTTGATAAATAGACCCCTAAATCTATTCTCTCTCTCCTCATTTATTCACTTTATCTGCATTTCAGGAGACCTGTGCCCAGAGATTTCAGTATATATATGTAATGAATTTGTTATCTCCCTGAAGGTACCTTCCAACCTTGAAAGCTTGCAGAGATTTCTATTATAGTTAGCTATTAAAGGTATTACCCATGAATTACTCTTGCTATTTTTACTAACAAAATACTCTTGACAGTTCTACAGCTAACACGATATCACTTTGTATTTAAATAACCGTACATTGAAATACAGGCTCCAGAGACAGTAAGCTCTCAAGATTAACATTTGTAGACATTAAAACACAAGGAGAGAGCATGCTGATTATATCTTGAACTCTTGTTTGTACATTCACTTCAAAGTGACAGGGGTGTTCATTTAATTAAATGCAGCATTTAATGTGCCTTAATCTCCTTCCTTTACTCTTATCCCCAAACTTCCACTCTAAACCAGTAGCTGTTTACAGTTTACACCCCCACATCCTTTCCTTGACATCCCCAAAACATAGGAGGTCACCTGCACACACACACACACATACACACACACACACACACACACACACACACACGTTGTACTTAACCCTTCAGTGCCCTGTCCGTTTTCAACATGGGTGTGCTATCACATGTATTGCAAAAAGGTCCACACAGGCATAATGAACCTTGTACTTTAGTTTAGATTAAAAATACAACAATACAAAACAGAAGTATCCTAACATCTGCTAGAGAACCACCCACATTTTCATTGGTAGTAAAACTCAGGTATTCTTTGATTTCGAAGCATTTTTTCAGCAACCCAAATATCTTATTTTCCAAGAAACTATTGCATTCCTAGGTGGTTTAAGGTCCTAACGCCTCTGCTTTGCTTTTTGAATTTCTATTTCTCTTTTCCATATTCTTGGAGTGGCAAAATAATTGACTATTGACTTGGGCAGTACAGTGCCTTAAGCTGGGTACACATTACAGAATTTTCCACCAACTTTTTATGCCGATCGATTTTACATGCGATCGATGGTCCGATCACTCGGTTCATGGACTGCATACACACTAGCCTTGTTTTAGACGATAAAGGGAAGAGCGGACGTCCCTTTAGAGACTTTTTACAGCCATGCTGTCGTGAGCAATAATTTTAATTTCGTACACACGGAAGCATCATTTGTGGGGCATGTAACGATATACCAAAGACATTAGCATAAAGGGGCAGAGCTTTCACTATAGTTAACACCCAATGCCGCATAAAAAAAGAACACAACACTGTCTCTTTATGCATTCCTATAAAATAGAAGTTTATTACCATACATAAAACTTAGAAAAACATTTAACTGGTAAAGTGCAATGCAATGATTATTCCCTAATAATAAAGTCCCTTCGTATGTAATGGAATGCTCCATTCTCTGCAGGCATCATCGCTGATTGGTCCACAGCAGAAACGAACACCCATGTCTGAGTGTATAAAATGACAGAGGAACCTGTCTGGCGCCGAGGAGCGTGAGAAGATGGCAAGTGAGGCGAAAGTGTCAGTGGGTGTTGCGATTGAGGAGAAGGTGTCAGTGGGGGTTACGGGTGAGGAGAAGGTGTCAGTGGGGGTTGCGGGTGAGGAGAAGGTGTCAGTGGGGGTTGCAGCTATGGAGACAGAGACTGAGTCAGAGATGGTGCTGGAAGGGCCAAAAAATGTTGAAAAAGTTAAGGTGGGGGAAGGAGATACTCAAGAAGAGCAAACAGCAAATCCAATGAGCCCAAGAGAGGTGGAGATGATGGTCAAAGTACTGGACCAGGACAACTACGACATTAAAAAAGGTCAGTAGCACGTGTAGTGTACCTGTTTGAAGGACTTTATTTCATTCTAGTTTCACACAAAGCAATGTAAATGCCTAATTTTTAACATAGTTTTTTTGTTTGTCAGAACGAAGGATTAACGGTGAGAAGGCCTGTTGAGATACCACTGATACCACTAATGTAACACCTGTTATCAAACAAGAAAAAATTGAAAAATAAAAAGATATGAAAGAAGTTAGACACGAAGGTATTTCAGTGAACATGTGTAGACAGCTAAATGCTTTGGGCACATACCTGTACCGTTATAATAACCAAAATGGCGCCTGTTTTCCAGAATATATGGAGGTTAAGCCCGCTATTATTGCGATTGCGCCACAGGGACCAAAACATAAACTGATCTCGAGCAGTGTGCAAGGTGAGAAAATGAGAGTATTTCTAGCGTTGGATATAAATTACAGATATAGAAGTTTAATGGTAAACATTTTTTATTTCCTTGTTTCGTAGATAAAGAAATCAAAGGGAGTAGAAACCGAAGCGACATCAAGACCTGTTCTGCCACAAACCAGTAGCAGCTTTAAAGTGTAATACTATTTTTTTTACTTGTCAAATTGTAAAAATGTTTGTACTTTTTTTCCTGCAATAAAAATGTTGCATGAACACTGTGTGGTTTATTATGGATATTTTACAAATATTAGTTAATGAAGGTTAATATGTATGACTTTATAACTTTAATAGTTTATAAAGGTTAAAGTTTATAAAGGGTAAATATGAATACATTGCCAACATAGATGCAAAGGGTAATAACACACATGCTTTATACACGTGTAATGGTCTGCAGCCAGACAGGTGCAATATACATCTATACAAAACACAAGTCTGTGATGTGCAGATAACGCACCACGTGGGACTGGTACAGGCATCACAAATTTACATACACACGTCACCCAGGTCGAGGAAGTATCGGAGGATTGTCGTGGATCGGTCGGAAGTTTATACACACTACACAACGGAAACGAGATTGGAACGAAAATATTTAACGGTACGACCAACCAAATGATGCGACAATTGTCCATTTGGGCAGACTTTTGACCATCGTGTCACTGCACAAACTGACCCGACTTTTGAACGAGTGGTCGTATGTCAGCTGGTTGAGCTGATTATTGGACGAAAACTGTGTAGTGTGTACCCAGCTTTAGTGGAGAGCACTTCTGTGTCACAGCACTGGGGTCATGAGTTCAATTACTGACCATGACCTTATCTGGGTGGAGTTTGCATGTTCTCCCAATGTTTGTGTGGGTGTCACTCACTGGTCCGCTGGTCCCTCTGGCTCGAGATCTAGGGCTCTCTCTGCTCTGCCGGCGCCTGTGCAGTGCCGTGACCATCCACCATCTTAGCCACGCGTCTGCGCATGTGCGGATCGGAAGACTGGTAAAACCTCCACTCTCTCTCTATTGGATGACTAATTACTTCTCACTATTTAAGACTCTCTGGGCCCTACTACCATTGCCTGTTCTTGGTCCTCATTCCTCTGAGGTAACCAAGGAGTTCCTTGCTCCTGGATCGTGTTACCCGCCTGTGCACTCTGGAAATACCTGTCAGCCGCAGACCTGTCCACGCTACATTGTATCGCACCCAGTGGCGGATCCAGGGGGGGCGATCGGGGCTGCTCTGATTGTGTTTTAAACACAATCAGAGCAGCGGGACAGCACATTATCACTGCCGAACGGACCTGCACATACTGTGCAGCCACCGGCAGCCTTAGAAGTTAGAAAGGGGGCGGGGCCTAAATCGCCCCCCCTATATCGCCCGGGGTAGAAAAAATTTCTAGATCCGCCCCTGATCGCACCTGCAATCTGGACCAGTCTCTACTCCACGCCAGTGGTAAATACCTGTCAGCCGCAGACCTATCCACGCTACCTTGTATCACACCTGCAATCAGGATAAGTCTCTACTCCACGCCAGTGGTAAATACATGTCAGCCGCAGACCTCTCCACGCTACCTTGTA
Organism: Mixophyes fleayi; assembly: GCF_038048845.1. Taxonomy (NCBI): domain Eukaryota; kingdom Metazoa; phylum Chordata; class Amphibia; order Anura; family Limnodynastidae; genus Mixophyes; species Mixophyes fleayi. The sequence goes on from NC_134407.1 coordinate 82,534,031, forward strand.
TCGCACCTGCAATCTGGACAAGTCTCTACTCCACGCCAGTGGTAAATACCTGCCAGCCGCAGACCTCTCTACGCTACCTTGTATCGCACCTGCAATCTGGACAAGTCTTTACTCCATGCCAGTGATAAATACCTGCCAACCGCAGACCTCTCCACACTACCTTGTATCACACCTGCAATCAGGAATAAGTCTCTACTCCACGCCAGTGGTAAATACATGTCAGCCGCAGACCTCTCCACGCTACCTTGTATCGCACCTGCAATCTGGACAAGTCTCTACTCCACGCCAGTGGTAAATACCTGCCAGCCGCAGACCTCTCTACGCTACCTTGTATCGCACCTACAATCTGGACAAGTCTCTACTCCATGCCAGTGATAAATACCTGCCAACCGCAGACCTCTCCACACTACCTTGTATCGCACCTGCTATTTGGACAAGTCTCTACTCCACGCTAGTGGTGAAATCCGTCTACTGCAGTATACTCTGCTAGTGTCCTATATTGTGCCACCTTGACATTGCGTTCATCATTCGCTGTCTCTGTACAGTTACTACCCTCCAGAAACTTTCCTTTTCTTTCAGTGTGTCTCTTACAACCCAGCTCAGAGAGCCATCTGACCCCATCGTGTATAGCTGTAACCCGTCCATTTACCAGACTCTCCAGAGGGCCGCGACCTGCACAGTGGAAGCCGCTAAAACACATACTTCCTTGAGGGAGTTCTTGGAGAAGACCAGCAGCTGTGTTAGACTCCGCGCCTCTGGTGAGTAATAACCAATTATTGGTAATTTCTGGGTCGAGACTCCTAGTTACCGTGACAGTGGGTTTCCTCTGGGTGCTCCGGTTTCCTCCCACACTCCAAAAGTATACTAGTAGGTTAATTGGCTGCTATCAAATTGACCCTAGTCTCTGTATGTTAGGTAATTTAGACTGTAAGCTCCAATGGGGCAGGGACTGTTGTGAGTGAGTTCTCTGTACAGCGCTGCAGAATTAGTGGCGCTATATAAATAGCTGAAGATGATGGATTCTGACATTGAATCAGAACATCGCAGGTCCTATTGGCAGAGTGTTATGTCTTCTCTAGCTTACAATCTATCAGGTCTCTGCTAGAGACAAAATTAACTACATTTCCAAATGTTTTCTTTTTTATTGTATTAAAACTGGTAGTAGAACATGAATATTTTGCAGTCAGATTAATAAATAATGGAAACCTGATACGCATATTTCTCTTTTTTTAAAAAAACAACTTGCTATGAAACAATACTTTTATATGCCTGCCTATGAGGAAATACTTTAAAACACCAATTTTTGTTGCTTAAATTTACATTAGAAAAGGAACTTTTTAATGCAGAATTTACACAAAACAAAATACAATTATTCAGCTGCAAATTAAGCCAAGACCAGTTTTCAGATTACTTTTAAAAACTTACAATCAAGGCAGTAAAATACTCACATTTGTGAATTGCATGTTCAACAAAAAGAAGTTAACTAATTCTGTGTTTCTTTTTCTTTTACCATAGTGCCAATTTCCTCATGGAGTCTATATTTGTAATGCACATATACAATTTCATATAAGCTGGTAGGGCATTTTATGTTTATAAATATTTATTTCTTTGTATAACACACTAAATTACACCAGTGCAAGAACCTCTGAAAACGATGTACTTGTTAACAGTGTTCATCACATCTACATTTATACAATGTTCAAGACATAATCTACAATGATTGTATTCAGTGACAAGAATAACAGCATAGATGTATTAACCTAGTATTATATAAAGGTGCTGTCAACACACATGTTGACAGGAGCCTCCCATCACTTCTCTGTGCCGTTATTTATGTGAAAATTGCCAAGACATGGACACAAGTGTGGGCTGAGTAATAATACTCTGATGCTGTAAGAGTTGTTCTTGCCCCGCTGACATTAAAATTTGTTGCAAACGGATATGCAGGAGATGAATAAGGAATACAGTAGATGCTCTGACTCTAATTAAACCCTGTAATTGAAGACTCATACATGGAGAAATACTAACATGTAAATAATATTTAAGTGACCTAAATCTATGCACACGTGTAGAGTCTGATTACCAATTTGTTTGATATTTTATCACATTGGCAGACAGCAAGGACATGTGTGATCCCTTAAACCATACCTGCCTACTCTCCTGGAATAGCCGGGAGGTGCCCGGAAGAGCAGTCACCCTTCCAGATCCCGGTGGTGGTGGGACTTAATGATGTAATACGTGTCATCATAGCTCCACCCCCACTGTGTACGGGCACATATCATACCACCCCCCTCACTTGCCACCTGACTGTCTTAAACTAAAAATGCCCTAAACAATTATTCTAGATGATTCCAGTTGATCTATTAGGGTGTAAAATTCTGCTGACACTCCATTGATCAGTGTCTGCCAACAGGTAACACGGGTCCCTCAAGATGTGATCATTCCGCCCATACACCATACAAACAGGTCTGCCCAGTTCAGCCATAGTGTATGGGGGTAAATTAGGAACACGCCCAATCCAATTCAGCTAAGGTTATCTGGCTTAGAAATTCTAGAGTCTGTCGTATGCGTATCTTTCATATATTCCTATTACCTACTAGCCAGTTTACCTCAAATTGCCACACTACTCTGACAGATCAGTGGGAAGAAAACCTCTGTGTTTAGCGTATAGCTGTGCGTAAATTTTGGAGGTGAGCCTGGATGAGCGCTTACAACTGGATGTATCTGAGCAGCGAAGATGAAAGTAGTACAGATACTCATTAATTACTGTGCTTGTATATAATTGTACAGTGTTGTCATGGGGATAAATTAAATATCTAATTTACTATAATAGTTGGCCTCTATAGCGTATGGCCAGTATACCATTAAATGTGAAGTTATACTCGTAGCAATACCACCATCTCCTGCACAGGGGACTGCTGACTCTTGTTATGTCATCATCTTCCTGGTACATCTGTTAACTGAATATCCAGAATAATAATATTACCCAACTGATATAGAACTATATATAACCCCTGTTATTCTAAATGTTTCCATTATAAATATATTTTAACCTGTCTCAGCTGGAATCTTATCATTGCTTGGCCTCTATTAGCCAGGTGGTTGTAGATGAGGGATACTGAAGTATGTAAGAGGTGTGCTTCAGTATACCCCGAGGGGCCATGTTTACTGAATGGGAGTGCCATCATTGGTGCAGAGCCAGTCCAGCGCTGGCTTATCGTTATGAGATCTACTGAAGGTCGCCCACGCTGTGCAGCTGCAGCATGAACAAGGTCTGCTAAGGACACACTGCTTTATCTCTCACATCCACTTGTAATTTGCAGATCAGAAAGGGAAAGTCTTTACTGTGATCATGCACAGACAGGATATCCTGATAATCATTGACTATGTGAAAGATACTGCACCTTTAAAGTGGTGCGTCCCTGGAATTACACTGAGCTCCAGTCCAAAACATCCTCATACCAGGTCATTGTTTGGACATAAGAAAGCATCTCACATCATATGGTATATCATTTCCATTGTGACAGTACATGCTGCAGACTGTATATATTAGAAGAGGATGTGCATAGAGAGGTAGAACACCCAAGATGACTTTTAAATGTTGCAGAATCAGGTGGTGGTTTTCATTACCGGCATCAAACAATGGATAGTTGTGTCTTGCTCATAGTAAGAATGTCTAGACCTCAGCACCAAGAATATTTCTGCTCTAACTTAGATAAACTGCCTATGTAGGGTTGTATAACCAGTATACCAGCCACCAGGGGTCCATCACCAACCTGGAAGTATGGGGCATGTGTCCGAAAGTGGGGTTGTGACAATAAAAAATGTATATGTGAACTGTGCACCTGTTTGTACACCACTGAGCTGAATCCATGTATTATTGTGTATAGATCACAAATATATAAAGCCACATCCTACAGCCTCTTCATGATTTGTGTTTCCTTTTAGTGAGTGGTGATCGGTTGTGGGTGCTTTATATTTTATATACTCTGACCTATACAGCTCTTCAAAGCTGTTAAAGAGAGAACCGTTTCGGGTGAACATTTCCAGATTTGTGCTCTGTAAACTCAGCAGTTATATGAATTATTCAAAGTCACCAGATCTAGACCCCGGTTTTACAGTCTTTTTCTGAAGGGACAATCTCAGGCGGCCCACAGTGTAGATTGATCAGGGATTGATGATGGCACTATCCTCTGATCATGGACTGCTGTGTGACCGTTCTGTGAGGTTCTCATCTCACAAAGGGGCCTAATTAAGATGCATCAGCAAATATGATAGTTAGTTTTCAATCCCCCTCGCATTGCTAAGGATTGAACTAACTTTCATATTTTTTAAAAAAAACCTTCACACGAACAGCAGCTCTGAAAAACTGCTGTTCCTGTGAAGTGCAACACTCACTTTTCACTTGCCTCTTCTCTAAAATGCATAGCAGGGAAGTTTTCCCAAATAACACACCTGTGATAAAACCTTTATTCCAGACCAAATAAAGACACGGACACAAAATTAAAGTTGGAATGAATGACGGTATTTATTTATTTTTAAACTAATAGGACTGTAAGGCGGACGAGAGCAGGGCAGTCAGGAACGCAAAACCAATAAGGTGGAAAGGTCAGACCATAATACCACCAACCCAGGATCATACCTTATCTATTGGCCGGTGCTAAGATCAAGTCCAACGGCAAGACTACACCCCCTATAAACTCCGCCAGTATAAACCATACAAAACTGGCCCAAAGGTCCTACTAACAAAACGGACCAACCATGGTATGACACCATAACCGCAGGGGGGTAGTGACCTATGACAAGATCACCCAAGCACCATATGCACAGTTACAGACTGCACTGTTCTCCTACCACGCCGCATGAAATTATACATGCGGCCCGCCAACTACAGCCCTAAGAACTCCCCTTAAACGCCAAAAAAGCTGGTCAATAAACAAACGAACACCCTCATCTGATAAATGAACACCGTCAAATCTATATAAAAAGGGGGACTCTACTTCCAGCAAAGGATGCTTTATAACCGAACCACCCACAGAACGAAAAATTTTACTGGCCACCTGATTTATTTTCCGTACTGCCGCCCCGATGTTAATGGCGGACATATCAGATCTCCAATGCCTACGAGGAACAATACAATACCAGCATAATTTAATATTAGGCCATCTGTTTGAAATAGCATACGTGTCCTCCCGAATTTTGATGATTAACTCCAGGGTCTTAATTTGCCCCACATCGTTGCCACCAGCGTGGACTACTAAAACGTCAGGCACACCATATAATAAAATTTCCTCTGACAGGAGAGGGAGAAAATTGTCCCATTTTAAACCACGTTTACCTATCCATCTAATGTAAACATTATCCGCTAGCCAATGACAATTCACCTATTTATAACTAGGAGGTAGGGAGTTAGGTGAATGATGGGACAAAACATTAATTCCAACCTTAAACCTAACAGAAAGAAAGGAAAAGCAGCAACCCAGGTGAAGGTGAAAACCTATGAGGAAAAAGCCCTTCAACGCCCCCGCAAATAGCGGCGAGCAGCCTAGCGCCCTGGGTTCACTAGCTTAGAGGAGAAAAGAGGTAGAGAAGAGCTGCTTAGAGGGAAAAAACACATGTTAGACATCAGGACGAATATACGATTTATAACAGCCAGACTTCCATCTTCCTAGCCTTTGTATAAAATCTACAGAAGCCCCACTTGCTGCAGCCGCCGTGACCGCTCCAATCCGAAACGAATGTGTTCCGAAATCTGATGTTGATAAACCAAGGGCATTTAAAGCGCTGCACATAACTGCATGAAATTGGTATTTAGTAAGGGGGTAGCAATCCTCATGAACTAGCCAAATCTCTGCTCCATGTGGCCTAAGGCTGGCGAAATATTGACATAGTTTAACCGGACATATAACTTGATCCTGAAGTTTACTAAGGGTAAACCAATGTTCTACACCTACCCGATCCGTTTTAGAGCGCCTAATTTTACTTGAATGAGTCGTCCGACAACACCACGTGTTTAACTAGTAAAACAGCTTCCATCCTGTTTTTGGATTGCGCAACTATCTCACTGACTCACATAGCGCCATGAAAAGCCATAGAGAACGCTGCCGCAAACAGTGAAGCTTCAAAATGGTCTGATATCACTTCAGGCAAAATCAAGATCATACGGGACAATAATACGGGATCTATGGGCTTTCTCCTATCTTTGGGGGCGGGGTGAAGCCTAGGCCATCCTTTTAAAGCTTTGTTGATGAGGAACGATTTAGTGGGATCTTGTAAACTTTGCAACCTAGCCATGAATGATATACCCGCTAGAATAGCTGCCATAGATGTTTTGCTAACCCCCCCCTGGTAACACCCCCACATGAAGTCCACAATACCGTTAGTGTCCCCCGGGGCACGAGAGGGACCGGACTACAGAAAACTCTCCCATCGTTTCCAGGCTGACCGATAAGCCTTCCACGTGGATGGAGCTAGGGGAGCCTCTGCCAAGAATCTTAAGCCGGACCGACCATCTGCCAAACATAAGATGGACAGGCTGTAAACGCAGGGTCAGCATGAGGGGCCAGGGATCTAAAGCGCTCCCATTCAACGGGAAAGGGAGTCAGCTATGCAGTTGTCTATACCCGGAACATGTTTGGCGCGAAAATATATGTCGCAGTCCAGGCAACGAAGCACCAGAACGCACAGCCAATTTACTGCCGGCTTAGAGGAAGCGCTCTGACAGTTAATTGCCTGCACCACGCCCAAATTGTCACACCAAAAGGACACATTACTCCCAGACTGCTGAGGGGCCCACAACTCCAGCGCTGCTACAATTATGGGAAAAAACTCCACTACCAATAGGTTCCTTGTGAGCCCACCCTCTATCCAAGATTGCGGCCAAGATAAAGCGCACCACCGACCTTGGAAGAAAGCACCAAATCCTTTAGCGCCGGAGGCGTCAGTGAATAGATCTAACTCTAACGTGGTAATGGAAGGCGAGGGGCAGATCCTGGAACCGTTAAATTTCTGAAGGAATGTCACCCATATGGCTAAATCCGCCCTTATCTTGTCACTCAGCTTAATTAATGCGTGGGGTATGTTCCTACCCACTGTGGCCAACTGTAATTTCCTGCAGAAGATCCTGCCCATGGATATGACTCTACATGCAAAATTAAAGGAGCCTAGTAAAGCTTGAACCTGCCTAAGTGTACGAGAAGGAGAGGCCAGAGTGTTGGATATCAAACTCTCCAATTTCGCTATTTTCTCCGTTGACAAACGACAACAGCCTGCCACCAAGTCTATTTCTATCCCCAGGAACGACAAGCAAGAAGTTGGGCCTTCTGTCTTATCCTTGGCTACCGGTACCCCCATAGCCAAGAAAAGGGCCTGAGCTGAATACAGCGTATCTGAGCACTGTGAGGAGCTAGCCGGACCTACAAATAGAAAATCATCTAGATAATGTGTGATGCCCTCGTGGCCTGTCCCGCTTGTATTGCCCAATGGAGAAAGGAACTAAAGGATTCAAAGTAAGCATATGATAGGGAAAACCCCATGGGAAGGAATCTATCACTGTAATATTGGCCTTTGATCTTAAATCCCATGTAACGAAATGACTCTGGGTGAAGGGGAAGTAACCTGAAAGCTGACTCAATATCTAATTTGGCCATAAGAGCTCCCGGTCCAAACCTCTGAACGAGCATTAAAGCCTCTTCGAATGACTGGTATACGACAGAACTTATGTCCTGGCCAATGGCCTCATTGACCGAATTGCCAGCGGGAAGCGACATGTGCTGTATTAGCAGAAATTTACCTGTCACTTTTTTAGGGACTATACCTCCTGGGGCTATAACTAAATCTATCGGGCGGGGTGGGGGGGGAATCGAATGGGCCAACCATGCGGCCCAAGCTTATCTCACCGCAAATTTTCTTGTCAAGGATATCGGGAAATACGTATGTTGATTTTAAGTTCCTGGAGGCCCTGGCGCTAACCGGTGTGATAATGGGGTGCCTAAACCCGTGAAGAAAAAAACCTTCGCGTAGAAAAGAAGCCTGGCCCGCTTTGGATACAGTTAAAGCCATTTTTCCAAAACTTCATTACATATGGGAGACTGGGCTTTATGGAGCGCTGTTATCGTTGCCGCGGTTTTTGGAGAGGCTGGGGGCACACCTCAGACACTCTCTGGCTGAAAGAGCACCGCAGCAATAGGAGCAGTTGTGCTCATTTCGTTTATAAGATGTAAGTATTTCCAAACCTCCTCGCTCGCCTCTGGCCTCGTCTCCATATAACACGCCGCGAACGGGCAATATCCTGATATCCAGTTGGGAAAGATTTATATGTCTCCTCTCCTATCCCTCCTTTAGCGCATGCCAAGACTAGCTCCTTTTTTTGCTGCCCTTGACAATTCAAACATATTCACAATAACACCCCTCCTGATCTCCTCTCTCATGCTGGGCCTAAGGCCTGCCAGAAGGGCAGTGTTCTCGACGCGTAGCATGGGACTCTTAGCTGCGGTTGATTTCCCACCTGCGGCTCTAGTTCCTGCTCTTGATTTATACGGCTAAAACGTGTGTTAAATATCTTTATGAATTTACGTGGGCGTCTTTCAGATGATGAGGAAGAGTCGCCACTAGTAGTGACAGCTGGGGACCTAGGACTAAGAACCCCTGAAACACCCCCATCAGGTAACTCACCACCTGCCGCAGCCCCTGAGGATCTAGCGCTGCTCCCCCTGATGCGGATGGCTCCGTTGCTGCTTGTGCTTCGACCGACTGAGAAGGCCCCGGTCCGTCTGCTGCCGAAGAGGAAGCCACCGCGTTCGAACCTTGCACTGGCCTCAGGGGCTCCACTGTCCTCTCTGCCCCTGGTGCTGTCTCTTGCCTGGTTCCGATCGGACCCCTCGGTTGTGTCCCAGGCCCTTCCATGGAAGCCTGAGGTACTGACAAAGGAAGCATGTTAAATGATGAAGACAAAGCCTGTAAACTAGCGGCCTGCCAGACCAAGCGCTATCAGTAGTGCCCCAGGCCTGTCTCCGACTTCCTTATAAAAAATCCCAGGGGGGGGGAATTCCCTCCCCTACCCCTGTCACCTCCTCCCTCATGTTAATTTCCCCTATACCCGGGACGGGATGGAATGTGTATGCCGCACTGAGGGGGTGGGGTACGGGCGGAGGACCGATATGTTGGCCCCATATGTCGTATAGCGACCCAGGGGAGGATAAGGCATGTTCGATAGTGTACCCGGGTTAATATGATCCGCTACCATGGGGAACCTATACAGCAAACTCGGTGCGTCCTGCAGGCGCTGCGGGAGAGCTTCTTGTCTCTAACTGAGCTGGACGGAATGTATTATTGCTTAGGTCTTGGGAAAATAATAATGGAGATATCTATCTTGGTAAAGTTTCTGTTGCCCCCCTAGACCCGGCTAAACCCACCCCGTCTGCCTGCCCCGTGAGTTCCTGTCCCTGAGTGTAGCGGGGGGGGTTAAGCTGCTGACCATAAAAAAGGGGAGAGGGGTTAACATGATCCCCTGGCAGACCCCTACCTCCTACATAACCAGCGTCCTTCTGAGGCGGGAGTGCCTGATATACGCTTCCCATATATAGGTCCCAGGCCCCTATAAGGGGATCCCCGGTTTTCATTACCTACAGAAATGGAGGAGACCCACGCGACTTCCGAAGATCTGCCCCCCCCCCCAACTTCTGATTAAAGGCCCCACTACTGACGCGGCTATCCCTGCCTGATATGGGACTGAAAAACTCACCGTGGACCTAACTTGCTATGCTGTCTGATCTGCTGCACTGGATCCTGCATTACTTTAGAGCATCACTAGAGGGCTCACTACCTGATCAAATCTGCCTGTCCTGATGTTCCCAAGCCCGCAATACCGGAGGACTCCACCAGAGGGCTCCCTGTCTGCCAGAAACCTGCCTGACCTACAATACCTAAGCCTGCCATACTGGAGGCTGCCGCTAGAGGGCCCGCTACCCGCCGCCCACCCACGCTATGTGCCCGCCGGACACGTGGAACACCCCTACCCCTACTAGGTCTAACTGAGGGGGAGAACTGCGGGATGACCTAGCGGACACGCCGCTAGAACCGGAACGTGGACCGGAGGGGACGCTGGACCTCGGGGAACCAGGAAGCGCCCGTGATGCAGGTAAGGACTCTGCATAACGGGCTGGGGCGCTGAGGACTCTACTGGGCCTAGACTTGCTGCGGGGGACCTAGGGGGAGCCTAAATGTAAAACGGGGAAAACATAGCAGGACAAGAGGGAGCAGGAGATGGAAAGAAAAATAAAATACACCTAGCAAGAACAGAGGGAGATGACAGAGGAGGGGGAGGGGAAGAAGGAGAGGGAAGGGGGATAAGAATGTAAGGGAAAAGGGATGAGAAAGAAAACAGGACAGATGTAAAAAACCTGTAAAGGGGAAAAACAAGTTAAGCATAAGACCAAAAAAAATAAAAAAATAAAAATAAAAATCAAACAATAAGAAATCCATAAAGCAGACAACCGAGAAAGTTACAGCAAGGGAGATCAATACAAGCCTGACTCTCTTGCTGAGAATCCGGAAGCAGGAAGGGCAGAAGCCTCTGCACACTGACTTATAACTGTGTATAAGTCCCAACCCCTTCCTGCACTCATTGGCTGAAACTTACAGGAATCCACAGATAATAGGTTCTTTGGTAAGTCACTCACCCGCATGATTTTAACTGCGTTTAGTCTGAGGGACACACTTCTCTTCTCCTCCCATGCGATGCCGACTGCGATGATGTTTCCTCCTTGTAATCTCTGTGCACATGCTTCGACCAAAAACCTCGGGCATGCGCACAGAGATCCTGGACTGCAAGAAGGTGAGTCATGTGACAGGGAGGGATCACATGATCCCTCCAGACATGCACTGCGCAGCTCTGCTCTTCGAAGCAGAGCTGCAGCTGGCGTACATTAACATGATTGAAAACTTATTTTCGGTCATTGGTACATAGCGTTACTGAGCACTCCCCATACACTGTTATAGGGAGTGCTCAGCTAAACAATAAGAGATGCAAAGCAGCAGATATCTACTACAATGATACATAGCTATTTAGCGGTTAATCCCAGAAAACTGTTGTTTTCGGGGATTTAACAAGGGGGAAAACCTTGATAAATAGGCTCCAAATGGAAAAGATAAATATGATTCTGCAAGGAAATGGCGGTTGTTGTAAGAGTTAAGAAAACTGCATATAACAAATATAAGCAGAAACAATCAAACATACTAAGGGGCACATTTATCATTTATCGGGCAAAACGAGAAATACTTATCAATCCTTATCGCATGGATAAGGATTGATGTATTTCTCAAATTTATGAAAAATGGATCACAGAAACGGCAGTTTCCGAAAAACTGCTGTTTCTGTGATAAAAAAAAACCATACTCACCACTGCCTCTTCGGTCGCGCTGGCTCTGGATCTCCTCCTCTTCGGTGTACTTTCTCTTCTTCATGCTACTGCGCATGTGCCGTCCGGAGAGCTTGAGGCTGTGACAGGGAGGGATCACAAGATCACTCCCTGCCCATGCGCTGTCCAGCTCTGTTCTCCGGAGCAGAGCTGGACATAACCAAGAACAACAGTTTTAGCAGCATTTCGGATGAAGTCCCGAAAAAAAAAACTTGTTAGATTGCGGCCAGGAGCAGTCACCATTCTGTTGAGTGGTGACTGCTCGCAAAAACGATCAGGAGTGCAAAGCAGCAGATATCCATGATATCTGCTGCGATGCACCTTTAATAAATTTGCGGAGGGCACATCGGGAGCTGATTTCCACGGTAGTGCACTACCGTGCTTTCTTAAATATACCCCCATAGCACAAACAGAAGAAAGATTGCACCACCAATAAAAAGAGAACAAACCATTATTTGGATACATTAGGTAGGTTAATTGGCTTTGGATGAAATTGACCATTGTGTTTGCGTGGTAGAGAAGCTAGATTGTAAGTTCCACAGGGGCATTGACTGATTTGATTGAACAAATGCAAACATTTTCCTCATGTTATGTTAGCGCTGTATAAATAAAAGGCTCTATATAAATAAAATATAATAGCAATAATTTGAAAGTTGAATAAGACATTATCTTTCTTTACTTCCAACAAGTTGATGTGTGAAGACATTTTATGTTCTTAATATGTCCAACAACTGTTAAACTATTTTCCCTTTAGAATATGCTTAAATGTGTGACAATGTGTTTCTCACAGTGAAGTGATGGTTAATGAACATCTCTTTAGGTGTTAATACAGTAGAAACCAATATTGTGACAGACTTAGTAAGTTTTGGGGTCACTGCTTCTTCTTTGTAGTCATTCCCTGAGATGTATATAATGCTGCTTTCAAACGTGGGGCCATCAAAGCCCCTCGTGTTCCGGAGGGACGCGTGTGAAGCGTGAAATACAAACAAGGGCAAAGACATTAGCGAGCTTTACTTTTAACTGAACCTCACACTAACAGGAAGGATGAAACAGGAGATCTATGGCTTGGTGCAGAAGGAAAACAAAATAACATAGGGGCAGAGCACACTAAGATGACTCTTTTAGACTTTTTTTCGGAAAAGTGATCAATGATCAAATTATGTCAATCCATTTCCCATGGGAAAAGTCCACTTACATTTTTTTTCTGTAGTGGTTTGTTTATTAAGCAATATTTTGCTGGAAATTTACTAATGCTCATAACTGTTCAACAGCTCATTTGCTTCTGTCTGCTTGATTAGGTTAGGAAAAATGAAAAAATATAAAAGTTGCTCTAACATTGATTGAAGCCAATGTGAATGAAGCTGTCAAAAATCTGTATTATTCTCTGTTTCTAAACTATTCTTAAAACATGTTCATATGGCAATGGTGTGGGAGTTCTTTCCCCGCCAATGATGATGAACAATGACTGGAGTGAAAGTTTTGCTGTTTTACACGACTGAATACTCTCACTCCTCTCTGTATGTGTTGACGGAAATTCCATGTCGCATGTAGGTGATGAATCGCTAATGGAAAACATGTCTCCTGGCATTTAAAATGTTAATTGACCAGAAGGATTGTGTGTGTGTGACATAGAATGTCCCCTTAGAATTGATGTGATACGGATGGCCTTCCCAATTTTAATCACGAACTGACACCTACTTTGACCTCCTGTAAATATTGTTAATTTGAGTTAAATAACAGCTTTATCAGGCTGAATTATGAAAGTACTAAAAGCCCTATTGCTCGCGGAAGCAGGTGCTTTTATCGGCAGTAAGGTATATAGACACTTTGCACTACATCACAAACAGTTATCGTCGGTGGGAAAATTTGACGGTGAAGGCTATAGCATGCCTTTGATGTCGATTTAACAAGTATCATGTCATAATAGCTGTTCTGTTATTACCAACTCAGGATGGAGATAACAGATGGAAAGCATTAAAAAAAAATATTTAAATTTATTCTTTGAATAAAGCATTTTTTTTAATTTGTAAAGCATTTAAAAATGTTATGCAATTTCGTTTAAGTAATTTGAAGATTTTGCTTACTTTTATTTATTTATTTTTATCAGTAGAACTGAAAGCCCAAATTCAGGCTACGACTGCAAGTGTGTGAGCTGTGTGTGCATATCTGCTGAGTCTGGACCAGCAAAGCGGTAAGATTACTGCCCTGGGCCAGTGCTGCTGGGGCAACTGAGAATTACTCAGCTGCCCTGGTGATATTTGTTTGGTAAATTGTAGTGATGAGGGAATTTATATTCCCGTGATAAGCTGCAATAGAAATCCAATCTTATCGCTGGAGAAAGGGACCTATTGATAAATAAGTGCAGTGGTCTCTCAGAGACCAGGAATCCTCCATATCACGGTAAAATACATGTTTGCAGAAAGGATGTTTGTTCTGTATGGGATGATCCAGATGTGTTTTATCTGTACTAGAGATGCTCAGGCTCGGTTCACCGACAACCGAACACACCCGAACTTAGCAGATCCGAGTACCGAGCCGAGCCAGCTTGGTACTTTCGCGCACCCTCGAAAACGAGGCAAAACGTCATTGTTACGTTGTCGGATCTCGCAAGTTTTGGTTGCTATAAGTACCGGCCTCCATGGCGATCCAGCGCCATTTCACAGAGGGACACAAAAAGGGTAGCACAGTTCTTGACAGTCTTTAAAGCGGTTGGGCAGCATCATAGGAAGAAAAGAAAGAGGAGGGGTAGCAGTGTTCTTCAAAGTCTCCAGTGACATTCAGGAGTTGTTAATTGTCATTGCTGAAATAGAAATAATAGGGCTGGTAGTCTTGGTGTAACCTGCAGTCACATTTTACTGTTTTATGTAGGTAACACATAAAGAGGAGAGCTCCATTGCTCCATTGCTAATTGTCATTGCTGAAATAGATATACTAGGGCTGGCAGGCTTGGTCTTCTGAATTTGCAGTCAAATTATACGGTGTTATATAGGTTACACACAAAGAAGAGAGCTTCATTTCTCCATTGCTAATTGTCATTGCTGAAATAGAGATACTAGAGTTGGCAGGCTTGGTCTCCTGAATTTGCAGTAAAATTGTACGGTGTTATATAGGTTACACACAAAGAGGAGAGCTCCATTGCTGCATTACTAATTGTTATTGCTGAAATACAAATACTAGGGCTGGCAGGCTCAGTCTTCTTAATTTGCAGTAAAATTCTACAGTGTCATCAAAATGGATTCACAGCAGTACACAGAAGAGCAGGAGCACAAAGCAGCTGCTGTCACCAGTCATGATGATAGTAATCACTCCACATCATCTGGAAAAGCCTATGTTAAAGTGCATAGTGTTTGTAAGTCAGGGAAACAAAAATGTAAAAAAACACCTTTCACCCTGGTAAAGAAAAAAAGACCTGTAATCCCGGCAAAGTTATCTGTAGAAAAGAATAAAACTGCCAACATGCCATTCTGCACATGCAGTGACAAGGAAAAAATGAGGTCTTCGCCTTTCTCTATGAGTGCTAGTTCTGCAACTGTCACTGAGGCATCTTCTTGTAAGGTCAGGCGTGACCAATCAAGACCTTGTCATTCAGACTTCAAAAGTGGTGTCCAAATACTTTTATGTGTAAAAGACGAGGTGGAAGAAAACAGTAAGGCATTAGAGGAAAATGTATGTTCAGATTCAGAAATGACACAAATCTCTGAGGAGAGCCTATCCATGAGTGCTATGTGTTATCCTGACCATTACGATACCCATAAAGAAGGCCTCTTTCGGCATTTCTGCAGATGTGTGCATGAACAGCCCAAGTGTAGCCGGTGATACACAAATTGAGGATGCTACTTTGGAATTGCAACAGGATGAGGGGGATAATGTGTAGCCGACAAGGGCGCTAATGAGGATGTTGATGAGGATGATGTTGTTTGTGTAAGTCCTGCACTGGTGGAAGCAGTACTTGCACGTGAGAAGAAGAAGGCCATTATCCTGCCTGGACATAATACCAAAAAATCCACCTCTAATGTGTGGAATTATTTTAACCCAAATCCTGACAACAGTTGTCTAGCCATTTGTAGTGTATGTGAAGCCACAGTCAGTCGAGTTAGGGACCTTAACCATCTAGGAACTTCATCCATGTTACGCCATTTGAAGCAAGTTCATAGCAAGCTCTTGGGAAAATTGGAAACTTATGCTAAAAAAAACTCAACAAGCAGCCCATCATCAGCTAGGTCCCTTCTGTCAGGTAGATCTGGACACCTGCAATCTACCCCACAACACCGTCCTCATCAATATCCTCAGTAGCGATGGGAGTTAGTCCTGCATCCAAGTTGCTAAGGCTAGATGACTCCTCCACTATCCTGGATTCCTCAGAAGAATTCTTGAGCGTTAGTCCCACTGCTGCTGCTGGCGCTGTTGCTGCTGCTGGGGGTGAATCTCATCCCAGAAGCAGACCAAGAAGAAGACTACTAGTAGTTTACAACAGTTGACTGTTAAACAATCCTTTGCAAGAGTAAGCAAGTATGAAAGCTGTCACCCAGTCGCAAAGCGGATCACATACACCATGGCGACTATGCTAGTATTAGAGCTGCATCCAATATTCACTATTAATGCAGCTGGTTTTAGACAGTTACTTGAGGTCTTGTGTCCCCGTTACCAAATTCCATCACAACACCATTCTAGTAGAAAAGCTATTCCTCACCTCTAACAGAAGGTTAGTTAAAAAGTAATTATTGGGCTACAAAATGCCATTCTACCCATTGTACACTTAACCACAGATATGTGGACAAGCGGAATTGGGCAAACTAAATATTATATGACTGTGACAGCCCACTGGGTTGGTGATTCGCCTTCACCAGCAGGAACAGTAGCAGCATGTACTCAAGTCGGTCACATTTGTCAGAGGCAGACTACTCCTCGTATCACTGGCTTCACTAAGAGGTATACAGCAGACAATCTGTTACAAAAACTAAGGTCATCAACTGTCATTGCAACATGGCTTATCCCGCTTGGACCCTCCTCAGGATATGTCATTTCTGATAACACCACCAATATTGTGAGAGCATTACAGCTGGATGAATTCCATCACATTCTCTGTTTTGCTCACACAATAAACTTGGTGGTGCAGAGCTTTTTCAAAAATGACAGGGACGTGCAGGAGATGCTGTCTGTGGTCCGTAAAATATTTGCACATTTCCGGCATTCGGCAACAGCATGTAGGAGATTGCAGCAGCTACAAGAGCAATTTAATTTGCCCTGCCACCAACTGAAGCAAGTGGGGGTGACAAGGTGGAATTCCACCCTGTATATGCTTCTGCAGATGGAGGAACCACAAAAAGCCACGCTTACTCCACAAGCCATGACATTGGGAAAAGAGGGGGATGTATTTTACTCAAGCGCAGTGGAGATTACTTTCTGTGTTGTGCAAAGTGCTGAAACCATTCAAAGTAGTCACCTGTGAAGTGAGATCAGACACTGCTAGCTTGAGTCAAGTGATTCCCTTAAGTAGACTTTTGAAAAAGCAGCTTGAGAAACTGAAGGAGATTAAACAAAGCAATTACACTAAGTATGTTGGACTAGTAGATCAAGTACTTTATTCGCTTCGCCAGGATCCAAGACTTATCAAAATCTTGAAATCGGATAACTATATTTTGACGACTGTGCTTGATCCTCGGTTTAAGAGCTATGTCTTCACTTTGTTTACAACTATCCCAGATCTGAAGAGATGAAAAGAGCTCCTGGTGAGCAAGATGACAGCTCAAGTGTTATGTGACAGGACGGTGTTTCCTCCTTCAGTTTCTCTTTCAACTGCTGCTAGGAAAAAACTTAGCTTTCCTAAGAGAACCAGGGATGATGCAGATGACTCTGCAACAACTTTTGACATCTGGTCCAGTCTAAAAGAATTGATCAAAAAACGTGACACCTCTGCCGTAACTCCACCTGATCCTACTGTCATGGAGGATTATTTTCACGACAGCATAGCACATCAGACAGTCCCTTTACATACTGGGAGGAAAAAAAGGGATTTTGGAGACCCATGTACCAACTTGCTTTCCACTGCCTAAGCTGCCCACCCTCTAGTGTGTACTCGGAAAGAGTTTTCAGTACAGCCGGGAACCTTGTCAGCGATTGGCGTAGGAGGCTATTTCCTCAAAATGTGGAAAAGATGATGTTCATAAAAATTGACTTCAAGTTCCACGAGGAAGGCCTTTCTCACCAATTACATCAAAATACTGAGACTTCTGTAATGGTGGATTCCAGCGGTGATGAATTAATAATGTTTGAGGATGATGTACAAACTGATGAGGATGAGGCTGAGGATGATGACAACAACATCTTGCCACAGTAGAGTTCATTAACTGCACTGTTTCCTTAGGTGCCATA
This sequence comes from Mixophyes fleayi, assembly GCF_038048845.1. NCBI lineage: Eukaryota > Metazoa > Chordata > Amphibia > Anura > Limnodynastidae > Mixophyes > Mixophyes fleayi. The sequence goes on from NC_134407.1 coordinate 82,551,820, forward strand.
AGCCCATTGTTATCTTGTTTTCTGGGGGCCCAAATAAACCAAACACATCAGCCTCAAAAGTGGCACTCCTTGAGGCTAAAGTGCTTGGTTTGTTAAAGTGTGCATGTCCTTTCTAAGATCCAACCCAAGGGAGGACCCAAGGACAATTCCATCTTGCACCACTTTTCCTTTCAGCTACCGGTGTGTACCACTGTTAACTACATGTGCTATATACTGTTGTGTGCTTAGCAATAATCTTAGACACCCATTGATGATGCAGATGACTCAGCACAACATTTTGACATCTGGCCTTGTCTACTGTACAAGATTTGACCAGAATTAGTGACACCTCTGCTGTAACTCCACCTGATCCTACTATCAACATCTAAAGAATGGAGGATTACTTTTAATTTTTTGAACGGTATAAAGACAACAGTTTATTTAACAAAGAACAACGTTGCTTGCAGAAATAATGTAACCATGGATGTCTAAATAGACGTGTATATGTATTACTTTCCACTTTGCTGCTGTTTCATCAAGTGTCTGTAATCTGCACTTTAGTCAAAGGTACCTAACTGTACTATAATTTTTTGTGAATTGGGGCTGATTCGAAGCTCAGTAATAAACTTGCTTTCTGCTGTGATTTACAATGGCTCTTTTTAGTGCATTGCCTGGCACCCTAGATTGGTCTGGGTCTGATAAAATCACGCATCCCGGGGGAATCAGCACTCGTCACCATGTATTAGCTGTAGAATTACCACAGTTATCCAAGAAATGGGAGGAGCCATCAAATGAACCATAACTGGTTTCATGAACCAAGGACAATTCCATCTTGCACCACTTTTCTTTTCTGCCACTGCTGTGTGGCAATGTTTCCTAGATGTGCTATGAACTGCCGTGTGTTTGTGTTACGGCTCTGTCGCTTAGCATCCAGCCAGGCCGCTGCAGTCTTTGTTTGAAAGTGTAGGAAAATAATATTATGACCTGTGAGAGGGTAAAAATTGACTGCAAATGACTTGAAATTAGTGTTATTAAGGTTAATAATAATGTAGGAGGAAAAAAAGCAAAAATATATGATTTTATAAAGAAATAGGGATTTTAGAAAAAATTTGGATCCAAAACCAAAAGAGGCAAGGGTGGTTTTGCCAAAACCAAAACCAGGTCTGCTATCTGCGTGTGGCCTATATATTGCACTAATATATATGCATGTGACTGGTAAAAAAAATGCTTTGTTTGGTTTTTATTTTTAAAACCAAGACATCTTTCAGAATTGACCTCTGCTTTGTTCTAATGCCCCCTTCCCCCAAGCCCCTGAAAAAGAAAAGAAAAGCCTATCCATTCTTACAGCCTATTTGGAGTTCTTAGGACTGTAGCATTTTATCTTAAGTAAATTCTTCCTTATTGTATAAATGTAACCTCTTCCATGTTTCACATTGAAGTTCAGAAGTGTCATTTCCTTCTTCACAAAGTCTATAATTTTAAAGGACATCTCATAACTTGAAACATTTATTCCATCCCGTGTTATCTTCAAGTGGTAGCTGGCGTATGCCGCTTTGATTTGAGAACTTTTTAGGTTCCCAGAGCACAAGAAAGCTTTGTTGTCTGCATGAAATTGAGGAACAGGCTTATCCCAGTACAATACCTATTGTCTTGTCAGCCAAGCCAAAGAAATGATTGATCGTCCTTTCAGTTGAGGAGTTACAGGACTATATTGGATAAAAAGATATTGTCCCTTTTCCTTGATAACTAGTGAGCTGAAGAGTATTATGAAGGAATCTGGAAATTAACAATGGGAAGTTCTCCAGATTGTGGAGTTCTCCATTGTTTCAGGTGCTAGATGAGAATCAGTGAAGTTGGGGAATTGTGGTGTAGATTCAACAGTAGCAAGACCTATAGGCTCTGACCCATGCAGGTTGCAATTAGCTGAAATTAGTCAGCTGTATCCAGGGTCGATCTTCCTAAAAACACCTAACTGTGCGAAAACAACAACCCCTTTCAGCTTATAAAACCTTTTGTGTCCCTCTGTGCCTCTCACCTCAGCATGGGCCCATCTAATGTTCCCCCTTCTTCTCCTCTGAATGATGGCAGCCATTAAAGGACCAGGGCTGCTCCATTTCAACACGCTCTGTGGTTCTCAAATCATTAGCCTTTAAAACCACTGAAGTGAGAAACACAAAAGCAGAAGCTGAAGAAAGCTTAGGCCAGCAATTTCCACCTGCATGGGCTACATACCCCCTCCTCATACTGTCCCATGCTGATCGCCACCTTAATGGCTATGTTGGGCCACAAATGGGATGTAAAATAGAACATTAAGTCCTGGCAATACCAATTACTGTATAAATCAGGCTGTTCATCACTAGGGCCAGTGCTACAGAGCATTACTATATGATGCCTCCCACTGTATCTCTTGACACCCTGTAGGAGCTCCCTACAGTACTGATATTTTCCATATTGATATTTTAAAGTGGGCTTACCAGTATGGGTTAAATACTTTAATAGACTGGGTCTGTCTTCTTTGTCCACTCCTAAAACCTGCAACTATTCCTAGCATTGGGCTGTATTTTGCCTTAAGGAAATGGAACCATTTGACAGACCTGTATGTAAACATCTAGGGGTATATTTATTAAACTGCGGGTTTGAAAAAGTGGAGATGTTGCCTATAGCAACCAATCAGATTCTAGCTGTCATTTTATAGAATGTACTAAATCAATGATAACTAGAATGTGATTGGTTGCTATAGGCAACATCTCCACTTTTGCAAACCCGCAGTTTAATAAATATACCCCCTGGAAGCATATCTCATTTAGCTTACAATTGCAATCTATCAATTACTCTGAGGCTGATTTGTAGTGGGACATACACCAATTACTTTGCAAATCGTGCAGGAAATCGCTCTGCGTATGCTCCAAAACCAAGTGAACGCAGACTACGGCCGTTCTAACTTTGGCCAAATACAATAAAGGCGTCATTACGCAAATGTGGGTCATGCAGACCTACAGAAACACACGTATATGAGGGGACATGTGCAAATACTCACTGCTGTTTACTTGTGTTAAACAATGCACATCTGCTGCTGATGCGTAGGCAAACACATCTCAAGAAATATGGCTCATTATATGGGTGAAAATATGCTATTTTTCTGTGCTCTTTTTTAAGAGCAATTTACTCTTATTTTGAGAACCAACTTTGCATAACCCTTATATCTCTAATCTGCCCAAAATATATTTATGCAGTTAATGGCAGTAGTGAGCCATCATTGTACCCTTGCTGTCTGTGACAACCTAAGGGTCCACTGAAGCACCAGCAACTTTTTATGAGCTCTGTTAAAAAAAAAAAAAGGCCAGACCCTCTTCTTGTAAAATATTGGCCCAGACTGGCACTTTGGCAAGAGATTTTTGTTGCTTCATCACAAGCTTTGCCCTTACACGTGCGGTTAACTTGTAACTATATATGAACTCTTGTTAAAATAGCGATAACACAGGTAAGCAGGGTCACGCCACAGATAACCCCTGTCTGCACTTTGATTGGCTGGATGATGCACTCTGATTTACAGTGACTGCCTGATTCCTGTTCCTGGTGATAGAGAACATGTTCTAGTAAATGACTATCTGTGACGTTCTTGTTCAAATACTGGGTTAACCACACAGGACATTGGCAGCGAGCAAACATACACAGTGTATCAAGAATATTTAAACTCACTGATTTACCTATAAATTGCTGCACCAGATTCAACTCATATTTCATGTTTCAAGCCCACAAATGTAAATGATTATATTACAGCTCTGGGCTTCATGGAAATCAATTTAGAGTGTATAAAAGTGCCCAGACATATAGATGCCCATAGTGGATCCTGTGTGAAGAATAATACATGTGTGTTTATTTCTATAGCTTTGTTTCATGGTAAAGACTACCATGCTAAGGCCTGTAATTTAAATAATACAAGTAAGTGAATAATAAGGTAGCACGATGAAACGGTTTTGCTGCTTTACAGTGTTAGAGTCATCGACTTGATTCCAACCAGTGTCCTATTTGTGCGGCGTTTATATGGTCTCCACATTTTCTTCCAGTTTCCTTCAACACTCCAGTGACATACTGGTAGGTTCATTGGTCTCTGACAAAATGAACCCTAGTGTGTGCGTGTCCGTATGGTAGAGAAAATAGATTGTAGGCGCCACTGGGGCAGGGACTGATGTGACTGATGTAATGTTCTCTGTAAAGTTCTGCATAATATATAGGCACTATATAAAGAACTGTTAATAAATAAATGATAAAGCTGTTCATAATATTAGTAGGCAACATGTCTACAGAAATGTGCATACCCTATTTAGTTGGCTGTTTGGCATTGCACAATGTGTGGGCTCCCAAATGATCATTCTAAACAATCAGGGGGAGATTCAATTCAGAGCGATGTGTCTCCGTAACAGTCACTAGACACATATCAAGGCAATGGGGTATATTTAAGAAATCACGGTAGTGCACTATCGTGCACTTACCGTGTAAATTAGTCCACGATGTCTCCTACTCAAATTTATTAAAGGTGCATCGCAGCAGATATCATGGATATCTGCTGCTTTGCACTCCTTATCGTTTTTGCGAGCAGTCACCATACAACAGTATGGTGACTGCTCTGGCCGCAATCTAACAAGTCCCGAAAAAATATTTTTTTCGGGAACTGAAGCTGGTGTACATTATCAGAATTGAAGAAATCCAATGCTGTCAGCTCTGCTAAGAAGAGCAGAGCTGGACAGCGCATGTGTGGAGGGATCACATGATCCCTCCCTGTCACTCACAGCTCTCTCTCTGCAACGATAGTTGCAGAGACAGAGAGGGGATCTTTGTGCGCATGTCCAGTTCTTGGAACTGGACATGTGCAATTGAAGAATGAAAAGAACGAGGAGAAGACCTGGAAAAGCGCTTCCGAAGAGGGGGGTAAGTATGTTTTTTTTCGGAACTGCTGTTTCTGTGCAGGGTTGTACATAAATGTGAGAAATAGTTCATTGCGATAAGGATTGAAAACTACTTTTCACTTTATGGGAATATTGATAAATGTGCCCCAATGTCCGGCAAGGAATCCGCGCTCACTTTTCCTCACTCCCCATAGAGGTGCACAGAAAAATTATCAGAGATTCCTCATCTTAAAAGGCATCAATGTGTGCAGCAGGACTCTACTGTGATGTCCGGAAACACCACGCACTGAATTGAATTTGCCCCTTATCTGATCGAATTCTGTCATTCAGACCAGAAAGATATGAGTCGCCCATGATCATCATCAGCATATGAGTGGTCATTGGAACAGGATGTGCTTCATTTCATTTCAAAAGTCAGATATAGGACAGTCCATTGTCAATGGTCACAAAAAAGAAGACAATTTTGTTCTATCCCTGTTATGTGCATAAGGACTTGGCTACAGAAGAAATCTTAGTTGCATAATCTTGTGAGATTAATTGATTTTAATTTCACTGTAGATTAATTGACCAACATAGTCACAGTAATGGTTTGTTGCTTTAAATTGCAATAAGTAGCATTAAGTCACAAAATGTTAAATATAAAACATACATAAAAACAAACCCCTGCAGTGTCACACAGTTGCTCTGTGTTTTCATATCTGATTAAAGTGAATACAGTTAAACTGGCTTGTATAAGACTAGCCGTAAGATATATATATATATATATATATATATATATATATATATATATATATATATATATATGTACACATATATATACATGGTACTATTTATATAAAACAATTTATTTAGAATAAATTGTCCTTATATCATACTGTGTATGGGTAGCAAGCGATCATCTTGTAGCCGAGTGAAGGGCGATCTAGTTTACTTTAAGAGCCGTATGCGTGGACCTCTAAGGAGAGACAATTCCGTGCCAGGTGTCTCCGGAACGTCCATGGAGACACATTGCGCCGATGTTATGGCAGAAATCTATGATAATTTTTTCTCACACCCTATAGAGGTGTCCAGAAAAGTGGAGAGTGGAGATTCCTACTGCAATGGCTGGCAATAAGCACATCTGAACATCGAAACGATATTCAGCGGCACCTTGTGCCACAATAAGGGGCACATTTATCATTTATCGGGCAAAACGAGAAATACTTATCAATCCTTATCGCATGGATAAGGATTGATGTATTTCTCAAATTTATGAAAAATGGATCACAGAAACAGCAGTTCCGAAAAACTGCTGTTTCTGTGATAAAAAAAAACATACTCACCACTGCCTCTTCGGTCGCGCTGGTTCCGGATCTCCTCCTCTTCGGTGTACTTTCTCTTCTTCATGCTACTGCGCATGTGCCGTCCGGAGAGCTTGAGGCTGTGACAGGGAGGGATCACAAGATCACTCCCTGCGCATGCGCTGTCCAGCTCTGCTCTCCGGAGCAGAGCTGGACATAACGAAGAACAGAAGTTTTACCAGCATTTCGGATGATGTACGCCAGCCTCAGCTGACGTACATTAACACAACAAGTTCCCGAAAAAAAATTTTTTTCGGGACTTGTTAGATTACGGCCAGGAGCAGTCACCATTCTGTTGAATGGTGACTGCTCGCAAAAACGATCAGGAGTGCAAAGCAGCAGATATCAATGATATCTGCTGTGATGCACCTTTAATAAATTTGCGGAGAGCACATCGTGGCCTAATTTACACGGTAAGTACACGATAGTGCACTACCCTGCTTTCTTAAATATACCCCTAGATCTCCCTCTTAATGTCAGTATTAAGTTAAAGCAATACAGTTAATCCCACAGTGAGATCCTACTTTTACTCTAAAACATTCTTCAGATTGCCCCACAAGCCGATCAAATCGCCACTTACCCGAAAACACCCCTCAGATCCAACACATAACCCAAAACATCCCCATATGCCACATCAGCTTTTTTAGCAGGTGCATTTGCTGGACATAACTCTAGCTGTCAGCTTGTATCTAGTTATTGGATATCGGACCTGGTTGTTTTATAAGTAGCAGGATTACTCATTACATGTTGGTAGAGAGTTACCAGTGTTGGGACATACTTTGTTTGATCTCGTCAGTTAACCTGTCAGCAGCACTGCGCCATTAATTTCCAAATCACACCGCAGCCCAATAATTACTTGGGTAAATGTGTAAAAAGACAGCTTTCATGAGACTGAGATTACTCATTAGCGTTTAACCTCCTAACCACCACAGGGTAGTGTGATGCTCCTGGCAAGCAAGTTAATAATAAGTGATCTGGGGTGAAGCTTTTCACAGTAAAGGGAATTCATCGATGATTTTCCCGTGAGAGGCTGTAACTTGCTAGACAAAAGACTGGTTTAAACATTTATGGGATACACACAATAGTTCAAATAGTTACTGATCCACCCCCTCTTGAAATATGCTGAAACATAAAACGCTGCCAAGTATAACTGCTTACCTACAGGTGGTACGAGCTTTGCCTAATTACAGAATTGATACCTCAGTCAGTGAAAGTATTAAATACAATAATTAGGGGGATTGCCTATGTGCCGTACAATAGGGAAATCTGTTCCCTGCTGGCTGTCATTGTTGTTTGGAGGTAGTGGGAGGATAGAGAGGAACTGAACATGACAAGTAAAATCTGCTGTGTTTGTGTGGGCAGGAAGTGTATAGACGCAGTAAACAATTATCAGTGGAAAGGGCAGGGGGGTATTAGGGATTTGTTATGAGAGATGTAATAAGATATTGAATGTAGCAACCTATAAAGTTGTCCCTTTCGCAACAGCCTAATTCTATGAAACTTGATGGCTATTTGGATTATACAATGATGATCCTCTGCCAAATATGTCATTGCTTTCTAACTGTTTTCTGTTAATAATCTGCAGATTGTTATATCGCTACCCTCCATTGTGGTCTGCAGAGCATACATATATATATTGGTACATATAGATATATACTGCCGAGTATCTCATGACCAGGAACAGTATCAAACCTGGAATTGCGAGTTGCTTGCTACCTGATTGATCGTGGAGAATTAAGTGAAACAGGCTCGTAATTATTAAAAAGACTCAATGCCTAAGCTGTAGGTGTAGTTAGACCATAATATCCTATTACCAAGGGTGGTGGTGATGACCAATTTATAAACGGTATTTAAAAGTGGATTGGATGCCTCTTATTGGTATATTGAGCTCTTATTATTAGCATGCATTATTGAGGTAATTGATCAAGGAAATGAATCCAAATTATTGGGTCTAGAAGGGAACCACCCACCTATGCAAGTACATAACAATAGAGCTATCTTCAGGGACTTTTATTTGTGTGTTTTTTTCATTCTTTGGTAACTCTGGCACAACAACTGCTTTTCCTCTTGTCTTTTGTTTTCAATGGATAACTCCACGCAAAAAATAAAAGTTTTTGGTGGAGTTCAATTAAATAATACAAACATGAAATTGTATTTACCATGGGTGCACCATTTACTGAATCCACCAATGGCTTTAATGGTCCCACATTGTAAGCCTCTCTCTTGCTACTGCTCAGCCTATTTTAAACAGATGGGAAGTATCTGGGTAGAGTTTGTATGATCTCCAGTGTTTGGGTGGGTTTCTTCCCACACTCCAAAAAACATACTGGTAGGTTAATTAGCTCATGACAAAATCCTCCTTAGGTTGTGTGTGCATATCTGTGTGTGTGTCAGAGAATTTAGACTGTAAGCTCCAGTGGGGCAGGAACTGATGTGAATGACAAATATTCTCTGTGTACAGCGCTGAGGAATTATACTAGTCACCAACATACCAACATCTGTAGTATAAGCACCTGGTGCTACAGTAGATTGTTTGCGCACAACGGTACATAGAGCTACCCTCCCTCCACACCCACACACACACACTCACAAACACACACACACACACACATACTTGATTTTATGGCATTGTGAGGACCCATGTCTGGAACATGGCGTATAGGGCACCCCTTTCCTAATGTCCTGTCAACAGAACAATCATAGGGGTATGTGTAGAAGCAGTTTGTCACCAGAGTTACCACATGAGATTTACACTTTGACTTGGCATAAAGTACTGACATGGACTGCAAGATGGCGAAAGTGTCATGTATTTGACTGTCTGAGAACATCCACATTCCTGCATACATAAATTAATAAATAATAACAATGGTAGGGAAGTTTTGTGTATTCTGACTGTCTGAGGACATCCGCATGCCCACTTACACTGACACCTAGCCATGGAGGTTACAGCCCTCTTGAACCACTGAGCATCATTTCAACAAGTTTGATCGCTCTTTAAAGCTGTTATGCGGTTATTTATGTAGAATTTCACCCCTGACCAGTTCCGATCAGTTCAGTATGGATGGTTCAGCCATGAGGCACACAACACAGTCTCGCTTTACGGGCACCCGGCATGTCTGTATAAACCTCATCAGGTGTTTCTACACAGCCTGGACCTCCTCTCTGTCCAAGGATTTCCTCTGGTCCATAATGGCTCTGCAAAATACAGATAAGGCAAAGTTCTTCTGCCTAGTAAAACTGTGTGCTACACCTACCTGTGGAAGCCATGGCTGGGCACTGGTCCTGTGTTGCCAGGTCCATACACCACCTTTCTTCTGACGTTGACGTTTCGCCCAAACGTTTGGCCACTTGTCTCTCTGTCACAGGGGATTGCTCAATATCTGACATGTAGTTCTGTAGCTGGACCGGTTTTGAAAAGAAACAGATATGTAAATGACCGAGGTAAAAGTAAAAAGCATACATCAGACACCAGATTTCTTACTTACCGTCCGGATCAATGAGCATCTCGTCCAAATTCTTGCCTTTGAATTCGGACAGTGTGCCACTCTTGAGAGCCATTAACAGTTTGCTGATCTTGGCAAGTTGGAGGGTACCTTCTGGGAGGCGGTAATACTTCCGGTGCACCCTTATGTCGTGTCCAAAAAAGTCTACCAACTGATCCAGTTCTGTGTCATTTAGGTTGAGGACCTTCAAAAGAGTGGCAACATGCTTTCGAAGCTTTATGGAAGACAGCGTGTGGGGATGATTGGCCCCACAATCTCGGGCAAACAGTCATATGCAATTGGAGCCTCTGAAGTGTGACAAGGCAGCTGCTCTGGCGAACTTGTAGACGTTTTGGCTATCCACTCCACATTTCACATGCTTTTCTGTAAGAAGTTCCATTGCAGCTTGCATGGCTGGTGTCAGCAGGATGGGAACTTTTCTCCCTTGTCTTCTTTGGATTTCAATGCGAGTGAAGTGCCAGCAGAGCTAGGGACACATCTTCGTGGAGATCCGAAGTATCTCTGGAGGAGAAACTTCCCCTTCCCGTCTTCGATTGAACAAGATCACCTGTGTCAGGGTGACTTTTGCAAGTAGTGCCCAGTGGTTAACCGTAGGCTCAGTAGATAGACCACTTTGGTAGACTTGCTGCTTCTCATCGAGGTACAAGTGCAACTTTACGAAAACTTCCGTGAAAGGTAAGAGCTGAGGCATGTTCCACTTGGACTCCTTAAGAGTTTTCAAGGCAGCCGATGAAATCAACTCGTTCCATCTTGCCTCATATATCTTCCTGAAATTTTGTGTGTTTTCAACCGTAGCAGTGTAGCCCTCCATCATGGCTCAGCACTCCATAATGCTCGCTATCTTTTGTAGGCCGCGCCAGACCTTGAGTGCCAGTGAGGGCGTCTTAAATGTACCCTTCTCCTCGTCATAGGACAGCCAGCTACCAGCTTCACAGCGTTTACTACGTGCATAAAGTTCAATGGGTGGTAAAATCTTCCATCCTCTCCAAAGGAGTAGCTCTTCTGGCATGTAGTAGTAGCCTTTTCTCTAAGCTTCTGATGATGTACTTGTGCCTGCGAACATCTGATCTGACCCAGTTGAAGAGATGCTGCCCCATTTGCATGATGCATCAGTAATTTTTTACTGAGAGTAAGACTTCATCCTGGGTCATGTCACTTAAGAGCTTACAAAAGCCACCACTGATGTCAGGTGAAACAGGCTGGTTTTTGCCAGGTGTGGGCTTGTTGCCCCTTCGGTTTAGCTTACATCTCTTTATGTGTCGCCACAGGTATTTCCTTGCAAACAAGCCCTGGCAGGCTACACAGTGCATGAAGCCTTCGGCATCCATCTCTTTGTGTGGAAATTTGCACGGGACCAGAACGCCATGGCCTGCCCTCATTGCCTCAGTGTGCAAAGTTGCCCCTATTGCGAAGATGTGCCAATTGCATGCACCTTTGTTTTGAGTGCTTGGGGAATTTCAGGACCCAAGCTACTTCAATCTTATTGCGGTGAACATGTTCCGTGTACCGGGCAATTTTTAAGAGGGGCATCTCCCAGTACAGGCAGCACTGCTTTTTGTTATACACCCTGGAGGCATCACTGTTTCTGGATAGCGTTTGGACAAACACTGCGTCGTCTCTCCGCCCCTCTGTGTTTTAAACACAGCTGCCAGAAGGTCGAGAATGGTCGTAAATAGAACTCATCTCTGTGTACCACCACCTCACTGCTGGTGTTTGAGCCGCTCTCCCCCAAAGTGTCAGGGTCATACTCATCTCCACTGCTCTCTGGGCTATAGTCGAAGCTACCGGTGGGCTCTGTCATGCTTCACTGCCCCAGCTTTACCTTCAGCAGCAGACGGATTCGACTGTGTCTTTACCTGCTTGGTGTATAAAGTGCCAGCAGGCTGCAGTCACTTCCTCTTCCTGCTCCTGCTATACATTTGGACGTTATACTAGCCTCTGATGGTGGGATGCTCACACACTCTCCCCTCCACATTGGACACACACACTTTTGTTCTGACAAATGTGACTCACGTGGTTATGCTGAGCATATCAGCAAGGTCCCCTGCATTGATTAGCATTGGGAAACTGTGTGGGGACCTGAATTTTTGGCCCCACTACAACTCAGGTCATCATCATCATCACCATTTATCACCATTTATTTATATAGCGCCACTGATTCCGCAGCGCTGTACAGAGAACTCACTCACATCAGTCCCTGCCCCATTGGAGCTTACAGTCTAAATTCCCCAACATACACACACACAGACAGAGAGACAGAGAGACGAAGGGCAATTTAATAGCAGCCAATTAACCTACCAGTATATTTTTTGGAGTGTGGGAGGAAACCGGAGCACCCGGAGGAAACCCACGCAAACACGGGGAGAACATACAAACTCCACACAGATAAGGCCATGGTCGGGAATTGAACTCATGACCCCTGTCCTGTGAGGCAGAAGTGCTAACCACTTAGCCACCGTGCTGCCCCACAGTGTTGGAGTGTAAACAGGTCACTGTCCCCACAAGCATATGAATGCAAGTACACACACACACACACACACACACTTTCTTTCCTATTTCCCTCCCCATCTTCCTTATATTACCTGTTAATGGGTAAGTCCCTGTACATGATGCTGTGCTAGAAAGATAGAGCTAGAAAAGGGATGCAGTGTGCCGCAGACTATGTACTGGCACCCCTGTTATCTGTTCTGACTCTGTGTGTATTTATAAGTGATTTAAATTCAACTATTAGCCAGATAGCGATTATTAAGCTACTCTCTCTGGATGTGAAAGCTGAAAACAGTACTCTTCATGAATTATGTAGTATGCAGGTTGTGTTGAACCAAACATGCACAATTTACTACTGAAGTATAAATTTTTCATATGTCTGCTTTTAACTGTTACAGCTTCAGTTAAAGCGATCTCATACAGTGCCTGTCAATTATCTAATTTATGCTTCTACATTGGTGAATGATGTAACTAAACTTTCCCTGAAAGGCACAGAGAGAAAGTTACCCCACAGTACAAAGAAATGGTTGACTGCAGCGCGGCAAGAGTGGTTGAACACTCGATGACAGAACCGCTCAGTGGAAGCTTGCTCCGCAAACAGGTCTCTATGAATTGAATCGTTTCATGTTTTCACTAGGCCTGCCTCCCTGCCCTGTTCGACTCAGTAGCTCCCTTCAGTTCAGGAGCCTCTCTACCGACACCTCTCCAGATCTGATAAGATGGATAAGGAGTCCTGCGTTGGAAATGTGTGTGCCTCCTTGATCAAAGCAAAGAAGCACAAGAGAGGCTTTTTTTTCAAAGTAGATTACATCCCAGTCACTTTGAAAACATAAGTGAGCTATGAGCTCAGGCATCTATAGTAGAGAGCCATGTTTCATGGGGGCCCACTGTCTGGGACATCTGCGGTACTTTGACATAAACATGAATGAGTCATCTCATAATCCTGGCCAACCGAGCACGTCAGTGGAACACCTGTTCCAGTTAGGTGAAAGTCACTATTAATGAAGGCAAAATGTCAAATTTGACTTAAAAACAGTAACCTCGAGTGGCTTTTTGTATGTATGTTTCTACTCGTTGAAAAATGGGCCACGTAATGCGAGAAGAAAATAATAAAATAAAGGTTGTTTTAACAGCAATAATTGTGATTCAAAGAAACACCATGGAAGTGTGTTGTTTTAATTACCTCAGAACATATGAATCAAACATTTAAAGGGCTGAGTCATATGGAGCACTAGAGTATGGATTGTGTGATTATCATACTGCTGCTGCCTCTAGGCCACTAAACAGACCATGAGGCTTATTTATCAAGCACTTTTTTTTGCTGGAGAAAGGGCAATTTAAGTATCAGGGCTATTTATTAAAGCCCCTGGCGGTAAAGAATATTGCCAGCTGTAATAAAAACTACTTTATTTTTAAAATAAATACATTGTTTAATTTTTAAAAAATAAAGTTTACTCTATTTTTAATTTTTTCTACATTTTTTTTAACCAACTTTGTTGTGTTTTTTATTGAATCTTGAACTGAAAGACGGGTTCTAGTGAGCCTATGCAAGCTGTCGAGCTTTTTTTTTGTCCTGTGTTATGATAGCTGCATTAGCTTTGTTTTCCTTCAGCTCAAACTCAAGCACCGTATCAATATGTCACCATTTATTGCTGCACTAAAAAATAACCATGACCGCTGCAATTTATAAAAAAACACAGCTGGCCTGGTGACCCTGGTCTGGAACGGAAAGGGTTAACTTACTGTTTCGCTGGGAAAGTATCTACTGAACCACAGCAACCAATTGGCAATTAGCTTAGTGCCAGTTAGAAAATGAAAGCAAACGCCTGATTGGTTTTTAGCGTGATGACACTCTTCAACACTATTTTAATTTCCCATTGTCTTCACAAGTTTTTAACAGTTTTATATTTGTGAGAAGAAGATTATGTAGGAGATAGGGCACAGAGTTGATCTAAAGTTCAATCATCTCTATCTGCCACGAGCATACCATGCTATAGCTTTGTGCATTATTTGCACCTAAATCATACTTGTCCCCTGTCCCGAAATGTCTGGGAGACTCCCAAATTCCAGGTAGGTCTCCCGGATTCCCGGGAAAGCAGGCTATCTCCTACATCCCGCCCACTTCCTAGTGAAGTGGGCAGGATGGGGACTTCCATGCCATGATTCGCCACGAATCGCCTCATTTTGTGATGCATGGTGTCCAACCCCATCCAGACTTATTATTCACTACCCATCCTGGATCTCCAGGAGGTGAGGAAGTAAAAGTAGGTGAGTATGACCTAAATGCACTTATCATCTCCCGAGTCGACTATTGTAATTCCCTCCTTACTGGTCTTCCCAAAATCAGACTCGAGCCCCTACAATCTATTATGCACGCAACAGCTAGATTGATTTTCCTTGCAAATTGTTCTTCCTCTGCTGAGCTACTCTGTCAGTCTCTACATTGGTTGCCTGTTTTTCAACAAATCCAATTGAAAATTCTTCTACTAACATACAAGGCCATCAACAAAATTGCACCAACGTACATCTCCTTACTTGTCTCCAAATATCTCCCAACATTAAACCTCCGTTCTGTACAAGATCTGCGTCTCTCTTCCACACTTATCACTTCCTCCCATTCTCGGTTACAGGACTTTTTCGGGCTGCACACACTTTATGGAATTCACTCCCTCACACAGTAAGACTTTCCTTTAGTCTTCAAACCTTCAAGTGTTCTCTGAAAACCTACCTCTTCAGACAAGCTTATAATATTACTCAACCACCTTCTTAATCTCCCTAGGTTACCCTATTACCACCCTCTACACAGCTAACACGAGACGAAAAACCTCTGACCAACATTGCTGAGTGAGTGAGTATACAGCCCACTAAATACTTTGTAACCTTTGCAATCTAGCTGAAGTAATATTTAATATGATGTAGCACTTATCCTTGCGTATCAAACCATTGTCCCATAGATTGTAAGCTTGCGAGCGGGGACCTTTTTGTCTGTATGTATTACCCAGTATTGTTTTATTACTGTGTGTTCCCAATTGTAAAGTGCTACGGAATCTGCTGGCACTTTATAAATAAATGTTGATGATGATGAAAAGTTAATACATGATCCTAATGAGAGTTATTTTGTAACATTATTAAAAGTTGTATATGTGACCTAAAATCATAGAAACCAATCAGTAACTGTCTTTTATCTATCTAGCACATATTAGCAAATTAAAGTAAATGTGTTATGGTTTTAGTGCAGATTTGCACCTTTGAGTGATGTTAGTGAACAGCCCTCAGTGAGGGAACATTAATCATCATCAGTTATTTATATAGCACCACTAATTCTGCAGCACTGTACAGAGAACATCAGTCCCTGCCCCATTGGGGCTTACAGTCTAAAATCCTTAACATAGACACACAGACAGACACTAGGGTCAATTCTGATACCAGCCAATTAACCTACCAGTATGTTTTGGAGTGTGGGAGGAAACTCATGACCCCAGTGCTGTGAGGCAGAATTGCTAACCACTAGGCCACTGTACTGACCATTAATGAAAATTGTTGCACATGTCCTCTAACACCCAGGGAGGTTTTGCTGGTGGTCGTCGGCTTTCTCTGTTGGTAGCTGCATGGAAAGCCTTTTAACAAGGATTGTGGCAGTACATGTGACAATGCAAGTAAAGAACTGTTTTTTTTTAATGCTTCATTGTAAAAGCAGGATTTAGGCACTTGCCATTTCAGGATACAAAAATTCATATATAGCTTTAAATATGCACATTAACCATTTATACGTTCTTCATGCATATTATAAGACCCACATTTAGGCTAAATATACATTTCTTTATGAAAAGGTCCGTCTGTCTGTATAACCAGTCCTTTGAGGTCAGACTGGTGGCGTCCTATGCTTTCTAGGCCTCATCATTTGATCTGTGACCCAAGGATTAAACATTCACCTTTCTGTCACTGGTCATTGCATACGTGTAAATATTTGTATTCTGTGTTCGGGTCACAACCTAGAAAACAAGCCCTGACATACATTACTATGTCTTCACAGAAAATGTGAAGGAGTACACCCACACAGTAGTGTACAATGATACCACGTAACACTCAGTTGTCTTGGTGATATTCTTTCATAAATGCTGACAATAAGTCGGCATTTATAAATATGAAATGTTACTTAAGACAATGGGACTGGTTATAATAAATAGACCTGCTTGGGGAAAATTCTTGCTGTTTATTACAAAGTACTTGGACTGCGGGGATTACTGGGTTTATTATTAGGATCTGGGTATGAGGAATTGCTGTACATTCTAATGAACTTGTGAAGACGTTCTTCCTATTGGTTACAGAACACTTGAACTATGCAGTTTGCTCTATACAGTAATACACAGAGGTTGAGGATCTTGCTGTGTGTTCTAATGAAAGCTTACACTCATAAATATCTTGATGATTGAATAAGCACAAAACAATATGTGGCATTGCGTAGTTGGTTTACACACTAATGCCAATCACCGCAATCTATCACTGGATGACCCCCCTCCGCATGTTAGTAGACGCGCTGGAAGACTATTTCCACAATATAAGCCTCTTACTTCTCAGTCTGTCTGTAATACCCAGTCTTGTTTTATTCCTGTGTTTGATCCCAGCACTGCAGAATATGGTGTCGCTATATAAATAAATGCTTATAATATTAATAATTATCACACATTACTAGTGATGGGCTTTACCTCACTTTAACATAAGGGCCATCGCACAGTCAAGAAGCAATATCACACACCAACAGTCTAGCATAAATTGTAATGATACATAGCTTGCAATCCCTTTGCCATTAGCCCCCTACTCCAGCCTTACTGATAATAGTGCAATGAATCTCCCGACAAATTGGCTTCTAGAGACAGAAATATTTTCCTTGCAGCTAACAGAATACAGCTTTTCCAGTCAGTGTCCATAAAGTGTACACATCTATCTGCATCATCTTTCTGAGTGGTGTCTGTGGGTTTGATGCTTGCTTTACTGAATGACTGGAGAAAGAAAAGGAGTGTCTGATGTTAGAAATTTGAGGGGAGAGACAGTTTCATCCAAAGGTGGTTTTGTGATCTCATTAAAACCAGAAATGACTAATTTGGGTTATTGTCTACCAGATATATTAATTTCAAAATAATTTTGCAAAAGGAGAAAATTTATGAGGAGAGGGTTAACCTTGTGGGAGTCAAGAGGAAATCCCACCCATTCCTCATAGGGGAATTGCTAAGGTCTATTTAAGGACTCAAATTCAGTTTAGTCTTGGCTGGTGTCTGTGGAGGGTTGAAGTCTCACATCTCTCCACTGAAGGAGCCTATATATCCTGAACTGTGCACATAGCTATGGTTTTGCTGTTCATGTGTGTGTTGCTGATCACATGTGTTGCTATGTTGTGCTGTGGATCATCACAATAAAGCTTCTTTTTGACCCTGACTCAAGACTTGGGCTGGTGACTTGATAGTAATGCTAACCCACTACAACCTCTCAATACAGTTATTCAGACTTCAGGGGGTAAATTTATCTAGCTACGGGTTTGAAAAAGTGGAGATATTGACTATAGCAACCAATCAGATTCTAGCTGTCATTTTGTAGAATGTACTAAATAAATGATAACTAGAATCTAATTGGTTGCTACAGGCAACATCTCCACTTTTTCAAACCCTCAGCTTGATAAATTTACCCCAAGGTCTGGGTGGTAGATGTCCATTCCTTTCCCATATATAGTTCTAAAATGTCTTCACTAAAAGGTTTTGTTCTATTTTACGGGAAGAAACGGCAAAATGATAGATCCAAATAAAATATTTATGAAAGCAATTAAGTTGAAGTGGAGCAACCCTGGGAGACGTAAATAGATCCCACTTGTACAGCTCTCAAACTCAAATTAGATCCTGCAGATTTGTAGATTGAATCCTGTAGACTCAATAGGTGGATCTTGAATAGCTCTGGCAAACTCATAAACCTATCTTGCAGATTTAGGGGCTTATTTATTATTGTCTGTGGTTATCACTTCTGCCTCACAGCACTGAGGTCATGAGTTTGATTCCCGACCATGGTGTTATCTGTGTGAAGTTTGTATGTTTTCCCCATGTTTGTGTGGGTTTCCTCCGGGTGCTCCGGTTTCCCCCCACACTCCAAAAACATACTAGTAGGTTAACTGACTGCTATCAAATTGACCTTAGTCTCTCTCTCTGTCTGTGTGTATATGTTAGGGATTTTAGACTGTAAGCTCCAATGGGGCATGGATCGATGTGAATGAATTCTCTGTACAGTGCTGCAGACTTAGTGGTGCTATATAAATAACTGATGATGATGATGATGATGATGATTGTCTGCAACTTCCTGCCACTAAGTAGCATCTCTTATCACTGTATTTACAGTTTCGGATAAGCGTCTGTCTCTGCAATGACTGCTAATATTGCTTTTGCCACTTGTTGATCGCAGCAGCGATAGACAACTTACATATTCTATCTTTGCTCATTGCGCACCTAAGTTTGAGCATGTGCCTATGACAAGACTGGACAGCCCCGCTGTTAACATGGACAGCTGCTAATGCCATCTTCAGATAGCGTTAACAAACTTCAGGGCTTGATAAATGTTCCTAGTTCACCATCCCCAGAACTATTGGAGCGGTCTACAATATCTACAGCCTTCACCTATTGGTATATGGCTGCTATACTGAAATTTGCCTTTATTTACTTGTCTGTTAAGCCTTAAGTCATGCGGAAATAGCCATTTATGCATGATTTAATGCTTAAAGGTGCTTGATAAATAGGCCCCTTAAAGAGGAACCTACTTGGCCAGCCCTAACCCATAAAGTGGAAGTAGCAGACAAATAAATTTGACTCTGTTTGGACAGCCCTGGTGGACTCATAAGATGGATTCTGCAGACCTATAATGTGGATGCAGCAGACACAGATGGATCCTACAGATGCCTTAGGTGGATCCTTTTTAGACAGCCCTGGTAGACGCCTAATGTGGATCCTGCTTAGACAGCCCTGGCAGACACCTAAGGTGGACCCTGCTTAGATAGCCCTGACAGACACCTAAGGTGGACCCTGCTTAGACAGCCCTGACAGACACCTAAGGTAGATCCTGCTTAGACAGCCCTGGCAGACGCCTTAGGTGGATCCTGCTTAGACAGCCCTGGCAGACGCCTTAGGTGGATCCTGCTTAGACAGCCCTGGCAGACGCCTTAGGTGGATCCTGCTTAGACAGCCCTGGTAGACGCCTAATGTGGATCCTGCTTAGACAGCCTTGGCAGACACCTAAGGTGGACCCTGCTTAGACAGCCCTGGCAGACGCTTAAGGTGGACCCTGCTTAGACAGCCCTGGCAGACGCCTAAGGTGGACCCTGCTTAGACAGCCCTGGCAGACGCTTAAGGTGGACCCTGCTTAGACAGCCCTGGCAGACGCCTAAGGTGGATCCTGCTTAGACAGCCCTGGCATATGCCTGTTAAATATGATTTTTTTGTAAAGGCCTCATGAGGCCCTTGTTCAGCCATTTTTGTAACTCGCATAGATATATTATTTGCTAAAAGAGATTAATCATTTTTCTGCTGAAATGCAGTTTTGCAAGATGTAAGCCCATGGCCTTGAGGTTAAGCTGACATAGAGAACTCCTGAAGAATGTATCAAGATATGTGAACAATAGGTAGTTTCATTTTCAGCTCGTAGTGTGGGAGCTGTGCCCATGACGTTGGACATGGCATACAGGAGATAAACCTCCAGCCCCCCTTGAGATAAGAACAATTGACACATCTGTCCTGACAAGGGGGAGAAAATTAAACACCTCAAGAATACGTGAGAAAGTTAATCAGCAGCGCATCCCATAGACTATTGTATGCTTATGATGTAGGATTCATATATTCAGTAAGCTATAAAGACTTGTATCTTGATATCAATAAACAGAGACTATTTTTTGTATACAGAACTTGGTCTCTGTCTATTCTCTCCAGCTGATTGAAGCGCTTCCAGATATACTTGACACCACAGGCAAACTTGGATCAGATTTTAGATCTAACACGCCTAATGTGGATCCTACTTAGACAGCCCTGGCAGACGCCTAATGTGGATCCTGCTTAGACAGCCCTGACAGACACCTAAGGAGATCCTGCTTAGGCAGCCCTGGCAGATGCCTTAGGTGGATCCTGCTTAGACAGCCCTGGCAGACGCTTAAGGAGATCCTGCTTAGGCAGCCCTGGCAGACACCTAAGGTGGATCCTGCTTAGACAGCCCTGACAGACACCTAAGGTAAATCCTGCTTAGACAGCCCTGGCAGACGCCTAAGGAGATCTTGCTTAGACAGCCCTGACAGACACCTAAGCTAGACCCTGCTTAGACAGCCTTGGCAGACACCTAAGGTGGATCCTGCTTAGACAGCCCTGGCAGGCGCCTAAGGAGATCCTGCTTAGGCAGCCCTGGCAGACACCTAAGGTGGATTCTGCTTAGACAGCCCTGACAGACACCTAAGGAGATCCTGCTTAGGCAGCCCTGGCAGATGCCTTAGGTGGATCCTGCTTAGACAGCACTGGCAGACACCTAAGGAGATCCTGCTTAGGCAGCCCTGGCAGATGTCTTAGGTGAATCCTGCTTAGGCTGCCCTGGCAGACGCTTAAGGAGATCCTGCTTAGGCAGCCCTGGCAGATACCTAAGGTGGATTCTGCTTAGACAGCCCTGACAGACACCTAAGGTAGATCCTGCTTAGACAGCCCTGGCAGACGCCTATGGAGATCTTGCTTAGACAGCCCTGACAGACACCTAAGCTAGACCCTGCTTAGACAGCCCTGACAGACACCTAAGCTAGACCCTGCTTAGACAGCCCTGGCAGACGCCTAAGGTGGATCCTGCTTAGGCAGCCCTGGCAGACACCTAAGGTGGATCCTGCTTAGACAGCCCTGACAGACACCTAAGCTAGACCCTGCTTAGACAGCCCTGGCAGACGCCTAAGGTGGATCCTGCTTAGACAGCCCTGGCAGACGCCTTAGGTGGATCCTTCTTAGACAGCCCTGGCAAACGCCTAGGGTGGATCCTGCTTAGACAACCCTGGCAGACGCCTAAGGTGGATCCTGCTTAGACAGCCCTGGCAGACGCCTTAGGTGGATCCTTCTTAGACAGCCCTGGCAAACGCCTAGGGTGGATCCTGCAGACTTATTGTAACAGATTCTGGATACTATATTACTAATCTTGATTAGCACTGGCTTACCTGAGGTGCGGAGTCTAACGATCTCCCCGGTGTTTCCCAAGAACCGCCGCAAGGCGGGGTGGGCTTCGCTGCCAGGAGTCGCAGGTCGCGGTCCCCAGGTTCGCCTCAAGATGTAGTACAGCGAAATGAAGCGGTGGTAGCGGAGTCAAACAAGCCGGTTCGGTACACAGGAATGGAGTCAGGCAGAATCAGAAGGCAACTCGGAATCAACAAGCCAGGTTCGGTACACGGGTCACAAGAATAGGAGAATGGTCAGCAAGCCGGGTCGGTACACAGGAAACGGAGAGCCAGGGAAGTCAAACAGGCAGAGATCAGCACACAGGAAGGCACTGGAAACTGGAAGACACTGCAATCCACGAAGAGCAGGAGCCAGGAACAGGTACGTGTTGCTCTGACACTCAGCGAGTGTCAGAGTGAGGTTTTTATACTGAAGGGGATTCAAAATCCCCGCCTCTAGGGTTGTGGTCATGTGACCGCCTCCGGGTGCGGTCACATGGTCCTGAATGCGGAAGTGCGGCTGGACGGAGCGGCGGGGATCAGGTAAGTCTGTGACAGTACCCCCTGCCATAAAGGTGGACTCCGAACACCTAATAGGGTTTCAAAGGAAATTTTTTATGGAAGGATTTAAGTAGACGGGGAGCATGTAGATTAATGGCTCTTACCCATGAGCGCTCCTCAGGGCCGTAACCCTTCCAATCTACCAAGAACTGTATGGCACCTTGAACTTTACGAGAATCTAGGATAGTTTTAATCTCGTATTCGACTTGATCCAGATCCACAGCAGGAGGAGGAGTTCTGGATGAGGTGGAGAATCTGTTGGTTACCATCGGTTTTAACAAGGAGACATGGAAGACATTGGGTATACGTAAAGAGGGAGGCAGACTCAATCTAAAGGCTTCGGGATTAATAATCTCAGATATGGCGAATGGGCCAATAAAGTTGGGAGCAAATTTTTTACTGGGAACCTTTAAACAAATGTTCTGGGTGGAAAGCCATACCCTGTCACCAACTGCAAAACTTGGAGTCATTCTTCTCCTTTTATCGTAGAATTTTTTGGAACGCGTAGTTGCTTTCTTTAAATTTGTCTTGGCTTGTTCCCAAATATCAGAGAAGTTACAAAACAGAGAGTCCACTGCTGGAACTTCAGAAGATGAGACTTGAGAGAAGGTGGGTAGTCTAGGATGGCAGCCATACAGAACAAAAAAGGGGGAGTTAGAGATGGCCTCATGGAAATGGTTGTTATGAGCGAACTCGGCCCAAGGGAGAAGGTCCACCCAGTTGTCTTGGTTACTAGAGATAAATATTCTTAGAAACTTCTCTAATTCTTGGTTGGTTCTCTCAGTAGCCCCATTGGACTGGGGATGATATGCGGAAGAAAAGTCAAGCTTAATCCCGGATTTATTGCAAAAAGACCGCCAAAATTTTGATGTAAATTGTGATCCCCTATCGGAGACAATATGTTGAGGACAGCAGTGGAGACGAAATATTTCTTTAATAAAAATATCGGCTAAGGAGGAGGAAGAAGGAAGGCCTTTGAGAGCAATAAAGTGAGCTGTTTTAGAGAAGCGATCCGTGACCACAAGCACTACAGTACAGGATTTGGAAGGAGGAAGGTCCGTGATAAAATCCATGGAGATCTGTGACCATGGGTAATCAGGAATGGGTAATGGGAGCAAGCATCCATAAGGCTTCTTCCTAGAGGTCTTGTGTTGAGCACATTTGGAACAAGCAGCAACAAATCTCTTCACATCCTCCAGCAAGGAAGGCCACCAGTAGCTTCGGGACAATAAGTCCCAGGTCTTGCGAATGCCGGCATGCCCAGAGAAAAGTGAGTGATGAGCCCAGTGAAGGAGCCGGGTGCGTAGATGTGGCAAGATGAATGTTTTGCCCGGAGGACAACCCTTTTTCAGGTGTGTAGCTGCCAATACTTGACATGGATTTACAATGAATTTATTATCTTCCGAGGATTCCATGTCAGCTGGATCAAAAGAGCGAGATAAGGCGTCTGCCTTCGTATTCTTAGATCCCGAGTGAAAAGCGATGTTGAAATCAAAGCGTGAGAAGAATAAGGACCACCTTGCTTGTCGAGGGTTTAGACATCGAGCAGTGCGTAAGTAAAGCAAATTCTTATGGTCGGTATATATGGTGATAGGAAATTGCGCTCCTTCTAGTAAATGTCTCCATTCGGAAAGAGCCAACTTGATGGCCAGGAGTTCTTTGTCGCCAATCCCATAATTCCTCTCAGCAGGTAAAAAGCGATGGGAAAAGAATCCGCAGGGATGAAGTTTTCCAGAAGGACCTCGCTGTGATAGAACGGCTCCTGTGCCAACAGAAGAGGCATCTACCTCCAGGACAAAAGGACGAGAACAATCTGGCTGTTGAAGAATGGGTGCAGATGAAAAAAGAGACTTTAATAATATAAAGGCTTGGATAGCCTCAGTGGGCCAAATACTAGCATCAGCAGATTTGCGGGTCAATGATGTGATGGGAGCCACGAGAGAAAAGTACCCCTTGATAAATTGACGATAATAGTTGGAGAATCCTAGGAAGCGTTGAGTGGCCTTAAGGCCCGAAGGTTGGGACCAGTCAAGTATGGCTTTCAATTTTGTGGGATCCATCTGTAGACCGGTGCCCGAAATAATGTATCCCAGGAAGGGAATTTGTTTCTGCTCGAAGGTGCATTTCTCCAATTTGCAAAATAGCTGATTTTTTCGGATACGAGAGAGCACAACACAACTTGTTCCGAAATCTCCTCTCCCTTTCTTCGGCTGATAGGCGGGTCCTCCCAAGTTGCATGGGCTCTTCAGGAGGGAGAACAGGGGTTTGGAAGTCATACTACGCCGCGACTGTTCCTTCTCGGAATTGCGTTCCTTGAAACGCAAATCAACTTTGACACAGAGGGAGATAATGTCGTCCAAAGACGTAGGGAGCTCCTGGGATACCAACTCGTCTTTGATTTGGTCTGAAAGGCCCTGCCAGAATGTAGCTACTAGGGCCTCATCGTTCCAGCGAAGTTCAGAGGCCATAGTTCTGAAGTGGACCGCATACTGCCCCACAGACTGGTTTCCCTGGCGGAGACGTAGTAAGCCGGAAGCGGCATTGGACACCCTTCCTGGCTCATCAAATATTTTCTTGAAGGTGGACAAGAAGAGGTTGAAGTTATGTAGAATGGGGTCGTCCCTCTCCCATAAGGGGGAAGCCCATGCTAAGGCTTGACCGGACAATAACGAAATCACATAGGCCACTTTCGTTTTTTCGGAAGGGAAGTTCCCAGGTAGAAGCTCGAATTGTATGGAGCATTGATTTAAGAATCCTCTGCAATATTTAGGGTCTCCATCGAACTTGGGTGGGTTAGGTAACCGTAACTGCAAGGAAGAAGCTGCTGCTGCGGCCTGAGGTACAGGAGCCACTGCCGGCCCAGGTGATCCACCAGCCACAAGGGTGTTCTGGACAACATCCAACCGAGTGGATAGACTATTGAGGAATTTTAAAAGTTGCTCTTGGTTAGCTTCTTGCTTATCCATCCTTCCTACTAAATGCTCCAACAGATCTTTAGCTGTGGTATCCATGGTCAGAGCAAACTGTAACAGATTCTGGATACTATATTACTAATCTTGATTAGCACTGGCTTACCTGAGGTGCGGAGTCTAACGATCTCCCCGGTGTTTCCCAAGAACCGCCGCAAGGCGGGGTGGGCTTCGCTGCCAGGAGTCGCAGGTCGCGGTCCCCAGGTTCGCCTCAAGATGTAGTACAGCGAAATGAAGCGGTGGTAGCGGAGTCAAACAAGCCGGTTCGGTACACAGGAATGGAGTCAGGCAGAATCAGAAGGCAACTCGGAATCAACAAGCCAGGTTCGGTACACGGGTCACAAGAATAGGAGAATGGTCAGCAAGCCGGGTCGGTACACAGGAAACGGAGAGCCAGGGAAGTCAAACAGGCAGAGATCAGCACACAGGAAGACACTGGAAACTGGAAGACACTGCAATCCACGAAGAGCAGGAGCCAGGAACAGGTACGTGTTGCTCTGACACTCAGCGAGTGTCAGAGTGAGGTTTTTATACTGAAGGGGATTCAAAATCCCCGCCTCTAGGGTTGTGGTCATGTGACCGCCTCCGGGTGCGGTCACATGGTCCTGAATGCGGAAGTGCGGCTGGACGGAGCGGCGGGGATCAGGTAAGTCCGTGACACTTATATGATGGATGTGTAGCGCCTGCGGGGAACAGGACAGACGCAACACAGAAGAACTTACTTTGTAAACGATGGTCACCTCCAGTCCACTTTCGATGTCGCAGCTGTGATTCGATCCCAGCAGATCAGCAGCCGCAATCCTTGTCACCTCCAACCACGTCCCTCTAAGAAAGAGACAGAGATTACGGCCGTGTCTACCAGGAAAGGGCTGTCCGAGAATACGGCAATGAACATGGACACTCTCAGTTCAAGCTCACTTGCCGCCTCTTCACTTTGCTCTCATCAAGGCACGGGGGACTACAGGCACTTGAGACCAGGAACAGTCCAACCTCAAGTACCTCACACACCTCCCGGTGAGGGCCTAACCGAAAAGGGGAATCGAGCGTGATACTCACCAGGTCACTCCCACTTCCGATTCGGTTTTCCTGCACCTCCCCGACACCTGCGGATTACAAGGAACACACAGCCTCCCTCTGCGCTAACGGTGAGACTAAAGGTGTGCACCCACAAACGCTAAACTGGCTACAACAGCGACCCGACCATAACAACGCTCTAATGGTCGGCAACGCAACTAAGTCAAACAACTATGACTAACTAGGTGTGGTGCACTAACAGAACTACTCACTAAGCACTATGGGGAACACCAGCCTGTGTTCACGGACTATACCGGAGGGTGGTTCCTAACCCCCTCACCCAGGTCTAACCAAGAAGACTGTCTCCTTACTATGGGGTCACCCACGAACCCTAAGGACCGGCTGCAACAGGCCCGACTGAGGCTCACTGGAACAGCACACTAACCCGCGGGCTGACTGCCGCACGGAACAGCCGATCGAAACTGAACCGCCCGACTGCCTGTACTCGGGTCTCGAACACGTATCCTTACACCCGGAACCACAGGATGACCTGCACGGAATTCGGGCTTGGGGACCCTCGACCAGAACCACGGGCCGCCCCTGGAACTGCCTCGAGCTGTGCTGCACTGCCACTGACTCACTCAGTCACCCCCTCTGGGAACCAGCGTGACCCCAGGGACCTAAGGGATGGGAAAACTACGTATGTTCTTCCCTGATTATGTGTAAGCTGGTAACTACACTAGTCCCCCACAGCACGGGTTAGTACAGGAAAACACAGGAAACAAGAGCCTACCTTTAATGGGGGCCTGACGTCTTGCCCCTGGACACAATTGTGTAGCTCACCCCAAAATACAGTAATACAGCCAATACTCGCCGCACAGACAGAATACAGTAATACAGTACTTTGTACGTTACTCACCAGAGCACACCGCTGCTAGCCAACCAGCCGGTTGCTACAGCACCCACAGGAGCCTCCGCTCTACTGTACCTCCTAACTCCGTGTGCTCACCTCACACAGGACCGCTCCTACACTCGCAAGGCTCTCACGCCTCTGTCACACCGCCAGGGCCTTGTGTCTTTCTCAGTCTATGGGCTACCAGCCCCTTATTAGGCCCTGTGGCCTTCCTATGGCCTCTAGGCCACTAACTACCTAAGGGCCTTGTGCCCTTATACCACTGGGGCTCTGAGCCCCCCTGCCTAGCTAACAGGGCCTTGTGCCCTTTGACAACTTATGGCCTACTGGCCCACTACTTTCAAAGGCCTACTGCCTGTTCCCTGGGCCTTGTGCCCCTAATTCACTGTCCCACAGGACTTGTGCCCGACCTTGGCCATGGGCCTAGTGCCCGACCTAACGCTGAGGCTACTTACTTGCTCTGCGCAGGAATCTCAGCTTGCCACGCCGTCTTCTGCCTTCTTTTCCGGGTCTTCCAGACCCTCCAGCCGGTGGCGCCTCTTCTCCGGTTCGGCGCTGGCTCCTCTGCTGCTCTGGAGGCGGGGGCGCTCTCAGCCCTTACAAGGGCTCCCCGCCATTGCCAGCGTCTTGTTGATTGAAGTCGGCTTCTTGTCTTGCTCCGCCGCTCCGGACGTCCCACGACGTCCTTCTCTCTTCGTCGCCGACTGGGTTCTGCCAAAATGGCGCCGGCCGGCGTCATCAGCAGGCACGGCCACGAGTGCCAATTGGCTTGCCGCGGTGTCAATCCTTTAAACGGCCGGGCGCGAGCCGCGATTGGCTCGCGTATCCGGCCGCTGATTGGCCAGCGGAGAAAGATGAGCCCTCATTGGCTCATCCTTCCTCCGCGGCCAGAACCTGGAAAGATGAAGCTATACTTACCGCCACTGGAGCGCTGGACGGGTAAGTAAGTTCTTTCTTCTTCTTTCACCCTCTTGCTGGGCATGGGAATCAGGGGCATCTTCTGTCCCTCCAGGGACACGGCGGTAGCGGGCATCTTCGCCCGCTTCTCGGGCACCGGCTCCGGGGGCATCTCTACAGATGCAGAAGACCCATAAAGTAGATTCCCCTTTGTCAGACCTGGTGGACATATAAGGCTGCTTCCAGATAAGCAGGGTGTTTTAGAGCACATTACAAATTACGTCATACATACCTTAAACACCTCTCCATTCACTGAAATGACATTTAAAAAACAATGAATAATGTTTAATAGACATCTCTTTTAGGAAATGCCTGCAACTGAGGACTGCTTCATTCTTCACACTGCTGGATGAGGATAAAAAATACTGTAGTATTTTTATAAAAATGAATCTCTCATCTGGGTGTACCCTAAAATGATTACTGCTTGTGCTGCCCCATCATAACCTTAGAACTTGTGCCAACTATCATTTACTAGTTTCTGTACATGCAAATGCAGTTGTGTAAAAACAGTAATTATCTTGTAGAAATGTATATAATATATAATTATAATATTTAATAATTTAATAATAGTTGTGTTGCTCCAATTATAGGAGTTTATATAATAGAGAGAGAGAGACTCCCCAGACTCAAGTTCAGGATAGGTGGTGCAATCATACAGTGAGAAGTAATTTATAAGGGGGGCAGCAGAGTTCATGTAGAGTAACTTCTCAGTATAGTGTTTGCCAATTAGACTTTCTAGCAAGTCTCTGAATCAGCATGTATGCACTTAGAACTACCAGAACACATTTTACTCCCACCCAGCTTGCTCGACAATCTTAATTATAAAAGAGTCTGAACAACGGTTCCTTTAGTGGAGAAAAGCCTAGCAAGGTTTTAGCTTCAGCTTGACTTGTTCTGTGCCTCCGCTTCGGGACACAGTGTTACATTATTAATGCATCCATAGTGCTGCCTAATTCTGACTGGCACTACAACACGAATTAGATTTAACCTCATGAAAATTTCATACTGGTTTAAAAATACAGTTTCATAAAAAATATAACTGTTGTAAGGAGAGAGGGATCTCAATGAGGTTGACTAGTAGGGGTGCACAGTGGTAAACATTGCTTATTCACAGCGCTAGGGTCACGGGTTCGATGCTGACCAGTGCATTATCTGTGTGGAGTTTGTATGGTCTACAAGCATTTACTTGGGTCTCCTTCAGGTGCTCCAATTTCCTCTCACAGTCGAGAACATACTAATAGGTTAATTGGTGACTGACAAAATAGAACTTACCGTGGGTGTATGTATGTGTGTTAGTCTGGTAGGGAATTTAAACTGTAAGGGACTGGGACTAATATAACCGATTCAATATTATCTGGAAAGTCCTTGTAATAAGGTGAGACTATATACAAATATACTGTATGATAATACATAAAATAAATATTCCTTAACGGGTTTTTTTCTTGTCAACGTTTCCCACTGGGCAATTACCAATATAATGGTGCCTTTTAAAGTGGACTTATCATACCACTTTGAAAGGTCTTGAAATGAAATTGCAATGTACAGCTAATAACATGCCATTTTTGAAAAAATCAGCTGTAAACCTGCAGGTGCACACTTAGAGGTTGTTCCTTTTTCTGTGAAAAAGGTTTTGACATTTTTTGGCTGCAGAGAGTGATGTGCAGCACTGTGGGCCTCTTGCAGAGTTGGACAATTTATGCCTAAAACATAATCTTAATTTGTGATTATGCAATTCGCGTAGAATGCTGCATTCATACTTATAGACTGAAGATTTTCCCATTCTCTGAGCTCAGGCCGTAAGAAAATTCTGGGCCTAAAATTATCAAGGAACTTAAATGCCAATACGTGCCGTACTTTGCGTAAAATTGCACTGCGCATGCCCAGAAACAAACCATATGTCAGAGAATGCAGCAATGTCCAATATATCTTCGTAATGGACCCTTACTACAGCCTACGACTTACCTGGCAATCACATAGTCAATGTTCAGTAAGGTCGTGCCAAGCTTGAGTGCACACAGTAACATCCAATTCAAACTTTGGGCATCTCTAAGGTTCGTGATTTTTAGTGGTATCATTTGTACCAGCTACAGGACTGGTGTAAGTGCCAATTACTAGTGCTGACAGCTGTGTATTATGCTAGAACATGTGTTTGCAATCAGAATCAACTGTAAAAATATATTTTTTATGTATAGTAGACATTAATAATATCCAAATAAATATATTTTATGTAGAGTAGACATTAATAATATCCAAATAAATATATTTTATGGGGGGAAGACAACATTTTTTTTCAATTTTTTAATGTTTTATCATTAATGACTATATTATTAACAGGTGACATGAATTGTATTCTTTTTCTTCTGTACTCTTGTGAGTCTATGTTCCCCATGTGTATTGTATGTATTCTGCAGTGTCTTGTCTGGTAGACCCGTATTCACCCGTATTCATCAACAGACGTGTCCGCTCTTTGTTGTGTACAGACGTGCGTATAATTGCTGTTCATTCACTTTTTTTTTAAAAAAAAAAATGCACATTAAGTTCTTTTTGCGTTTCTAGATGAATGAGGCCCTCTGTGTCTATAAATATGGATGTAGTGCACTGTAGCGGACATCCTCGACTATATAGAGAGCAAGTCATTTGACGTATTATGTGGGTTATTTTATTAACCCCTGGAATGCCTGGCGGACCCCAAGAAAGGGACCACCTGTAGCCCAGGAATAATTTGAGCAATAAAATGGTTAAAGAGGGTTGTGTGGAGTGTATTTATTTCTAGTAAATTAATATTGTCATGGTGTCTATGTGTTGTTTTATACATTTTTTTCAAGGTGCACTACAGGTCCCAGTCGGCCCTAGATGTCAGGACATGCTGGCAGTTGTAGTTCTATACCCAAACACTTTAAGGCAGCCAGAGTATGCACGTAAAAATTATATTTTATCACTTTAAAGTGCTTTCAGCATGGGACTGGTTTTCCCTAGGGGAGAGGCCGATTCACATTTTCTTTTTTGAGGGCCCGAACCCCCAGGGGGATTCAGCTGTTTACTAACTGGCCTAGAGCTTGTTGGCAGTATTGCAGGGGACCCCACACTGCAGGATTCCATACGACAGTGCCACCAGCCCTGGCTGGCATAGCCTAGTGCTGGTACTGACGTGTTTTGGGGATCACACCCTTTACATGCCTCCCAGGCCCTTTTTTAAATGCTGGTTTCAACTTTTAGGAGAGGGAGACTTTTTTTATTTTTATTAAATTTGCATTAAAACACCTGCTTTTACCCCACATAGTACGTAAGATGTGTGGAATGCCATTACTGTATTTGGGCTATGCTAGCCGGTGGTACTACCCCGACAAGACTTACCCCGACATGAGGACTCCAAAGGGCTCCTTCCCGACCATCAGTGATGACGACTCCTCTTCAAAGCGACTTCACCCAATCACGATCAAGTAAGAAGTCAGCTCCACTTCATGACGTCATTCACCATGGCGACGGTATTACCAGTGTTGTTAAGAGGGTAATGTAAGTATGCATCCATGTACAATGTAGTTTTCAAAGCCTTCTACATTGTACACGGGTGCATGGTCTCTCTGACAGTTTGCACTGGGGAACTTCCCAAACCACTTGGCTGTTCTTGCTGGACAACATTTATTGCTGCCCAGTACACCAGATCAGTTAGAAATAGAACTGTCACCTACACACAGTGAAGAATAGAATATATAGAATAGACAAATATTCAGGTCTGTAGGCTGCTTTTCCAAAAATATTGGTTCAGCCCACAAAATGTCTGCCTTCTCTGAGTGTAGCTGACTGGTCCACTTTCAGACGACCTGATCTACACTGTTTCTGGAGTTTGAACAAACCTGCTCAAACTCTATCAGTCTCAAATTTAGAACAATTAGAAAATGCACAGATATAATATGTATTACATGTCAGAAACACACCAATGATTATCTGCCAAACCACATGAAACTCAAAGCTGGGCAGAATAACAGGAGCCCAAAACGCTCAGCGCATGTGTTTTCAATGACGGGACAAACCCTTTCTCTCTTCTGTCAGACTGGGAACAAACCACAACATACCAGCAGAGTCTGCATGACAGGCTTAGGCTTCAGATCAAAACAGATGTTTGAGCAGTGATTCACCCTCCGCAACCATTCAGTTGGCACTGGGTATATTTAAATCCCAGAATGCCATCAGAGACGTGATGTATATTGGTCCATCTGTCAACAATGGCCATGCAATTAAATCACAAGATTCGTCTGATATGATCCAATTTCAGAGATGCGCTAGAAAATGAACCACCAGGACTGTCTCTAAGTAGATTAAAGTTGATGAACCAGTGTTAACTTTCAACCTTACTATGTTACTGTGTATTTATGATATTTTGTGTCAGCATAATCTTATGTCATGCTCTAAAAGCCAAAAGGGTCGGAACTACCACTAGACGAACCAAGCTAGTAGCCTATGGCGCCAAAGTTTAGTGGGTGCATTAAACACTGAATAAGTTCCATAGTCATTTTCATAGGTGGTAGTACAGCTTTAAAAAAGATAAGTCACATTTGAATAATACATATAGATATATTTATGTCTCTACTAAAAAGAACAAGTGTTTCAATGTGGAAAATGTTTGTTCTTGTACTTTGTGGTGTTGTGTTCCTGTAATTGTACAAATTCTTGACCTGGCTTCTTCCTGAGTGCACATGGAGCTAAGTATGAAATGGTTACCGTGTTAGGCTGCAGCCATTTCCACCTGTGCAGAGTGTTCCTGATACAGAGAACACTTACTGCTCTGTGATCGCCACAGGCATAGTGTTCCTGAAATAAGTAAATGACATCAGCTGCAGTAGCTTTATATTTAGCTCCCTATTTACAGAGAGAACAAAATGGCTGTTCCAGACCACAGCATTGTTTAGTCAAATAGGTGCCTTGCGACCTGTTCTCTCACACAAGCGTTACCATGGCCATTAATACAATTACTTGAAGCTGAGGACACACAAAACAAATATTGTAGAGGCTTTGTAGAGGCAACATTATTGCACTAAACTTTATCGACTGTTTTCTAGTGTCTTACAGGTGGGCAGGTGTGAATAAATGTCATGTCCTAGAGCCCATTGTTACAAAAAAGAAATATCAAATTAATGTTGATTTGGAATAGCTGTGTAAAGGTCCAAGAGCTTTTACCACTAGTCAGGTCTGACTTGGTCACGTCTATTGTTCCATTCAGTCATTTGCCCTGACCCAGGCTACCTAGGCTATAGACAACACTATGGGGCGCAAAGTCAATCCACGGTACCGCAATAATGTAGATTTTCGTGTGCACCCCATGGGGTTGCGTAGGAAAATCTGCGTTATTGCGGTACCATATTACCCTCAATACTGCGCAGTTTTCACGGTAACGCGTGTTACTGCGGACCGGAAACCTAATTGATTATGCCCCCATAAGTGATAATACAGCTACCTACTGTTCGCCACACAGTGACAACTGATAAGCCATTGAGCCATTGTGGGTTACAGCACAAAGCTCCATGATATATAGTTGAATCCAGTGCAGAGAACACAGCAGATCTGTGTTGTTTTCCACTGCTAAACTAGCAGAGTATGGTATTTATCATTATCACCTGGAGATGTAAGTATATTATGAATAATTACACTGTCTTGGACGTCTTGGAAAACAAATTATGGGCCTGATTCATTAAAAAATTAGTAACTTTGCACCTTGGCAAAACCATGTTGCATTGGAGGAGGATGTAAATTTAAAATGTGGGGATAGATTTATAGTTGAGGTAGTGCATGTCCTAGATCAACTTTAGTTTCAGTGTAAAAATAAAATCAAGTATTTGTGCTACATGAAAAAACAGCCAGTATTTAATTTATGTGCAAAATAATAAAATCATTTGCACCCCTTGCATTGTAACATGGTTTGTCCAGGAGAAGATTTACTCCTTCTTTTTGCCTTACCTTCCCTTAATGAATCAGGCCCTATGAGTCCAACTGATTAGGGCTTCAGTAATAAGTACAAATTGATTAGAGAGTTGCCTCCAAGTTCCCTTCCTTGTCCTCTGACCTCCTCCCACTCCTAACTCTCTGAGTATCCTATAGCCTGACTAGGCTGCAGCCTAGGGCTCAAGGCTTTTGGGGGGGGCTAAAGTTTTGGAGGTGTAAAATTGTGACAGGGAGAGGTATAAACTGAAATTAACTTTAAAAAATAAGAGTATAGCTGTTCTCCAAAGTAAAGAGAAAACATGAAAGGCAAATTTAATAAAGTTATAATCTTGACATATTCCCATTGTAAAGACTGGAGACGATGAGTCATTCTTGGGCGGGCCTTGGGGATACGTGAGTAGGAGAGACAAGGACATCGACAGGCTCAAGTGTGACAGCCCCCACCCTCTCCACATCTCCACCATCACACGTTCATGTCTCGAAAGAGTGCTGTGACCCATTTAAATAGCCAAGTGGAGCTGAATTTCAGCAACATGGGAACATAAACATTGGGGAGTGAGGGAAGGGTGAAACAAACTTGATTTTAAATTTAGCACAAGTTTGTTTTTACCTACCGTGTATTAGACTGGTGTTGAAGGTGAGGAGCGTTATGAACGTACTAGCCTGGGGCGGCGTGAACCCTTAATCAGGCCCTGCTAACTCTCAAGGCTAAAATTTAGTCATCCTTCATTTGAGAGTTATTATCCATTTTATTGTGAGGTTGTCCCCGACTCCACTGGAACAAGCTCCCTCCCTCCAACAGAACATCCCCTAATCTGTCCAGTTTCAAACGGGCTCTAAAAACCCACCTCTTTCTCAAAGCCTTCCAGTCTCCCACTTAACTTCCTACCTTTTTCTGCCTCTCCCCCCTCTTCCCCCTCCCCTGACTCTGCCCCCGTTCCCCCTTCTCTCCCTCTCATCCCTGTGTCTCTCTGTCTGTCTACCCCTCCCCTTAGATTGTATGCTCCCTTGAGCAGGGCCATCTCTCCTCCTGTTTCCTTCACTTCTAACTCTGCTCTCCAGCTACCTTTCCCCCCACCCCTCTGGGGTTCTCCCCGTCATCCGCGCCCTTCCTCTTGGGCTCCAGCGCTTGCTGGTCTTCCCTCCCCCTTTCTCTAGCTGTGCTTTGAGCTTACTGAGTTACTGTGCTTACTGTTTACTGTACCGTGCTGTCCCACTTTGTATTGTACTTGTTTGTCCCTGTACGGCGCTACGGACACTTAGTGGCGCCCTATTAATAAAAATTAATAATAATTAATAAAATACATTGGATGGTCTCTGTTGGAATATTTGTACACAGTTGAAAGTACCGCAATACTTGCTCCCCCCTTCTGTTTTGTACCCCTCCCTGATTAATATAGATGAACACTGCAACAAAATTTTGTTTAAAAAAATATATCTTATGATACAGTGTACAGCCAAACTAATCCTGCATGGTATGTCTACACCGGGCAGTGCTGCATGTAAGTAGGTCTAAATAGATACCTATGACAAACTGCAGCTGTGAAAGAGTAAGAGGTCACAGTATTAGACATCGTGAGGACACAGCTTCCAGGAGTATCAAAGTAGTTATTAAGGTCTAGGCCCCTGTTAATTAATCTGCAGTGTATATAAAGCCATGGAAAATTTGTTATTGCTGCAATGTATTATTAAAATATCGCCATGTGGGTGAGTGATACTCAGCTGCCTGGCGATACTGGCTGGGAGCGGTAAGGCCTCTCTTATTGCTTCACTGAGCCAGTCTCAAGGCATATGAACATGCATGACTGGCCGGCTCACGCATTCACAGTGGAATTGAGAGCCCAGAATTTTTTTCTGAATTGAAATAAATAACTAAATAAATAAAAAAAAAATATCTAACAAATATAAATAATTATTTTTTAATATTTTTTCTTTGGAAAAATGCTTTATTTAAATAATAAAGCATTTTTCTATTCATTATTTTATGCTATTACCAGAGGTGGCAATAGCTAAGGGGAGATTGTGGCGGTGAATTCAGGAAGAAAAATATCTGGAACTCACTGGTGTGGATGAAACAACCAGAAACACACTGGAGGATGTAATGATCAGGAACACATTGGAATAGATGTAATGATCAGGAACACACTGGAGGATGTAATGATCAGGAACACATTGGAATAGATGTAATGATCAGGAACACACTGGAGGATGTAATGATCAGGAACACATTGGAATAGATGTAATGATCAGGAACACATTGGAATAGATGTAATGATCAGGAACACATTGGAATAGATGTAATGACCAGGAACACACTGGAATAGATGTAATGAACAGGAACACACTGGAATAGATGTAATGACCAGGAACACACTGAAACAGATGTAATGAACAGGAACACACTGAAACAGATGTAATGACCAGGAACACACTGAAACAGATGTAATGACCAGGAACACACTGGAATAGATGTAATGAGTAGGAACACACTGGAACAGATGTAATGACCAGGAACACACTGGAATAGATGTAATGAACAGGAACACACTGGAATAGATGTAATGACCAGGAACACACTGAAACAGATGTAATGACCAGGAACACACTGGAACAGATGTAATGAACAGGAACACATTGGAACAGATGTAATGACCAGGAACACACTGGAATAGATGTAATGACCAGGAACACACTGGAATAGATGTAATGAACAGGAACACACTGGAATAGATGTAATGACCAGGAACACACTGAAACAGATGTAATGACCAGGAACACACTGGAACAGATGTAATGAACAGGAACACATTGGAACAGATGTAATGACCAGGAACACACTGGAATAGATGTAATGAGTAGGAACACACTGGAACAGATGTAATGAACAGGAACACATTGGAATAGATGTAATGACCAGGAACACACTGGAATAGATGTAATGAGTAGGAACACACTGGAATAGATGTAATGAGTAGGAACACACTGGAATAGATGTAATGACCAGGAACACACTGGAATAGATGTAATGAGTAGGAACACACTGGAATAGATGTAATGACCAGGAACACATTGGAATAGATGTAATGACCAGGAACACACTGGAATAGATGTAATGACCAGGAACACACTGGAATAGATGTAATGACCAGGAACACATTGGAATAGATGTAATGAGTAGGAACACACTGGAATAGTGTCACAATGTTGAGTACTGAGCAGCCTTATATACAGGGTGATTTAAAAGTCGCAGTACACCCTTTTATTTAAAAAAACTCTACAGGAATTGGGCCGATTGGCCGATTTCAAGATGGCGCCCATGTTTGGTACATACCGTAAAAGATAGACCACGTCACCCATACCTTACTGGAGTATTCAGGTTTCCCAATTTCCTGTAGAGTTTTTGAAATAAAAGGGTGTACTGCGACTTTTGAATCACCCTGTAGTGAAAGGTTTGTGGAGGTGATTAGGCTGCCATCCAATAAAAAAGGATGGATAGGATTCAAATAGGACATAACACACATGTCCGGAAATCCAAGATGGCGACCGGCATCTTCGTGACAGCAGTAGCCTTTTGTAGACAGTGAGAAGCCCTCACTTTTTTTCTTCAGTGATAGGGTTTTTCAATATTTAATGAATAGACCCCATTGAGTTTAGAGAAGTGAGATTATTAGTGGAGGTTCTGTCTAGAAACATTCTATAGGTCAGTATGCCACTGTCAGCCTCCGCTCCATCTCCCTCTGTTACTCTCTAATTCACACCCTCTTTATCCTGTAATCCTGCATTCTACAGCTGCACGCCAGTGAAAAGGGTGAGCATCTGCACTGTACATTTCAGAAACATCCATTAGACTCATAACAACAGCCCCAGGCTCTTACTGTAATGATAGGCCATGGGATCATGAAGCTCTGGAAATGAGACCATAGATGACCAGACGTGTCGACACAACATATTGTAGTAATGTTTCCTTAGTAGTTGGCTTTTTAAGAGGCCAAATTAACCTTTTCCTGTTACAGAGATTTTCAGAACATTGTAAACAAATAGCAACATATGAGTCCAGCCAGTCTTTAGCAGGAAAATTGGCAAACAGTATCCAGATTTCAAGTTTAATTTATTTTTTGCTCTCCTAAATCCCTAACCTAGGAAATGCGATAAGCGAATCCTCCAAGTTTCTGTCCTGGGTCACCCACAGAAAATACATTCAAGCAGCTCGTCCAAATCTAAATTCCTGTATTGGTTAGAAATACCATTTTTCAAATCACTTTGCTATGAAATAGGGACCAAGGTATTACAATGAATAATATTGCTAAGAGTGCCTAGCTTTACTCAATGTACCCAGATTTAAATGTGTGTGTGTGTGTGTGTGTGTGTGTACAATTATACACACACACAAAGGGTGTAACCTGAAAAATATTACAGCCTATGGCAATGAATGAAAATCCAAAACCGTGAAGATAAGTACAAAATTGTATTTCTAATTCTCTCTTTTTATTTTAAGAAACTGCAGTGTACAGTGGAATAGAAAACTCAATAATATGTAAAGAGAAAACCCAGCTTGAATTATGGATACAATGAACAGGCACATAACTCCTACCTGGCTGCTTAAAAAGGCAACAGGTGTCCCTTCACCTATCATTACAATCTCCATGAAGATTGCCTCTAGCACACCATCCATTAGAATATATACCAACAACCTTCTTTATTTGGTCCACATGCAATAACATACAAGCAGTTCCGAGCGTAATAGAATGGATAGTTATTCTCAAGCCCCAAAACATTGTGTGGCCAAACTGCACATAGATCTGGCCAATTGGCACTTAGATTGAGTGTTTTATATTTTTATTGTATGACCATTTGTTGTGTAGCTGAGTTTAAGTCATAGGCGCCTACTCTACTGGAATGTCGGGGAGATTTCTGAATTCAGAGGAGACTTCCTGGACTCCTATCTCCCACCCAGTGACTAGGGCCATGACACGAACGGCATCAACACCTCCCCATTCAAAATCTAGTGACAAGGGTGTGATGAAGTGATATGTCTGTGATAGACTGAGGTGGCTGTAGCTTGATAATATTATTGCCCCACCAACTTTTCACCATGAAAAGTCCTCAAGCAGCACCTACCTCGTCTTTTACTAACTTGCCTCCAGATCTCCCATAAGCTTGGTCAGAAAGAAGTATGATTGTCAGCCGTTTTAGGCTCCTTACAGTGTTCTTCTATAGGCTAAAAATCAGGAAATCTGTTGTGCATAATAATAGTTTTGTGTCTTATCTCTAATATTTTTAATTGTAATAAGCTCTCTATTGCATATGTAGTATGCAATATTTTATAACGCCACTTTTAACTGTTACGGCTAACAGACCTTTTACACCATGCTTGGCTTGTCAAAACTGTGTTTTCCAAGTGTTCATGACAGGTCAATAACAAGTCTTCCATGTGATACTAACTCAGGAAATGCATAGTTATAACTAACACAGATTTCCGAGGCTGAATCTTGTCTTTCCAAGTGTGCTGGTAAGGATGGGAGATGTTCCTGACGTGATTTGACTTGCCAGCTGATCATTTTATTACATGAGGAACAGAGAAAGTATTTATCTATGTCTGGGAAACGTTGAACCTGTGCACTGCCATCATCATCATCACCATTTATTTATATAGCGCCATTAATTCCGTAGCGCTGTACAGAGAACTCAATCACTTCAGTCCCTGTAAGGCAGAAGTGCTAACCACTTAGCCACCATGTTGCCATGGAAGTTTAGTCTGTTGTACAAAATAAATACACATTATGATCACTTTTTGGATAGATGATAGGTATATAAAAGAAACAAATTGTATTAGGATTACATATTTAAAGTGCACCTGGTATCGTAGGCTGCAGCATATCACTTTATTAGGAGCAGTGGCGGAACTACTGTGCTATTGGGAGTGCAGGTGGTGTGGTTGCTACAGGGCACGGAGGTGAGGGTGAGGCGGTATTGCCAGTCCACCCTTCCAAATGCCCCTCGGAGACCCCCTTTCATTGCTCTACATCAACTACTGAAAGGAGCAGAGAGGAATGCTCTTCTAAGTGGCAAGTGCTGCGGCTGCTCCTGCTCAGTAGGGGCCCCATCTCTGCTCTTTTCAGAACAGTGGGGGCCAGGAGGATACAGTGGCATGCCCAGTTCTGCCCCAAATTAGGAGTCACCGGTAACATCAATGAGGCACAGTAAAAGCATTATTTTGTTGGCTTGTAAAAAATTTAGTTTTTCCAAAGTCTGCAATATTGACATTCATGGGGTTTGCAAGTTTCCCTCTCGTAGGCAGATATGTTTTTGAAAGAGAAATGAAAACATACTCACAGCATTGAAATTATGTCAAATACCGTGTTCCTAAGTAACCATGAAACATAGTGTTGTCGTTAGTGTACAGGTCTAAGGGGTCTATTTAACAAGTGGTGAAGCGTCAACATGCCGGCATAAGCATCAGCAAAGGGCTCTTTCACCGCTTTTTCTTATTTATCAAAGGGTTAATAGCGGAGAAAACATGGATTTCTCCAGCATTGACCTAATTACCGGCACTTATTACTATCCCCATACACCACTGCGGGGACAAGAAGATTAAGTAATTTGGTTTTTGCAGCAAAGTAACACCATCTCAGGATGGCGGTACTGGTATTTTATAATGGAGCCAGAAAAAGCGTCTTCGGCTTCAGAAAAAAAGTCTGCATGGAGGAAGGGGGTGAAGGTTGGGGATCCCAGGAGTAGCCACAGCATGGTAATGGCAGCGGTGCTTATCTATGTAGCGCTGCAGTTTGCAGCAGTACATATTCATAGACCCCTAAATATGGTAGTCATTTGTCCAGTATAGTACAGCTTTCCTGAATTTACACTAACTATTATGTGGTACAACCTTTTTGTACTATATTCATCGCAAATCTGCCTACCCAGTTATTATAAAAGAGAGGGTGATAAATGGAGTATGAGAAACATACCTCCTCTTTAGGCGTAACCCACAACATTGGATATGTGGTCTTGCGATTTATTCATTGTCTTGGCAGGCCAAGATATGGCAGGGTGCAAATTGAGGACATGACTTCAATACCCCAGTCTTGAAATAAGGCATGTTAGGTGTTATGGCTCACAAGAGCTATAAACAATTGTGTCACTATATTTTTTTCATTGTAGTAAAATTTTTAGCCAAAGAGAAGTAATTGGTAATTAAATACTGTCAATATATAGATTGCTGCCCTGTGTACAATGTATTATATGGGTGCAATGTAGAAGTGTATAAACCTCTACCCAGAGCTACCAACAGGAATTTTGGGCCCCAGTACAGCAACTGCATAGGTCTCCATAGCCTCCACCAGGTTAGTGGGTCCTCCCACTGTGTAGGCAGGCCAGGCCCCTACACTTTACACTACACCTCCCCCATGTCAGCAACCCTGTATACAATGTAATATATGTGTACTATAGAAATATATAGTCCTATACCCTGTGTACAGTGTAATATATGTGTGTAATATAGAAATATATAGTCCTATACCCATACTTGCCAACTTTAAGAGGCAGCTGTCCGGGAGGGGGTCCGTATAGGGGGCGTGGCCTCGAGTGGTGCGCCGTTAGGCTCCACCCCCTGTCAATCGTAACCCATTGTAGCCAAGCATAGCAGGGGCGGGGCCACGATGCCGCGTTTAGCCCCACCCCCTCCATCTTCAACAGCGGCAACTTCGGGATCCGGGATTTTTGCCTGCTCTCTCGGGAGTCCGGGAGAACTCCCAAAAATTCGGGAGTCTCCCGGACATTCTGGGAGAGTAGGCAACTAGTCCTATACCCTGTGTACAGTATAATCTATGTGTGTAATGCAGGGCCTTCTTTCCAGCATTAAAAGCCCCCGGGCAAAGCAGTGCACTGGGACCCTACCTACACAACCACTCAGCAACTTATGTACAATATGTATGTGTACATTGTTTTTGCCAAGGTCAAGATATGTATTCGCCACAGCAAGATCGCATGTACAGATAACAGCTGATACGGAGGTGACTAGTCCACCTAAACGGTATAATAAATAGGGTTTGAAGGTTCTGAATAAATGAATAAATCTCCCGGAATAATATAATTATATAATCATATACCCTATGTACAGTGTGATGTGTGTAATAGAAATATAAACATTATACTGTTTACAGTATAATATGTATGTAATAGAGAGTCATATATCCTGTACA
Source organism: Mixophyes fleayi (assembly GCF_038048845.1). Taxonomy (NCBI): domain Eukaryota; kingdom Metazoa; phylum Chordata; class Amphibia; order Anura; family Limnodynastidae; genus Mixophyes; species Mixophyes fleayi. The sequence goes on from NC_134407.1 coordinate 82,593,784, forward strand.
CAGTATAATGTGTGTAATATATAATCATATACCTTATGTACGGTGTGATGTGTGCAATATAGAAATATATAGACATATACCCTGTGTACAGTGTAATATGTGTGTGTAATATAAAAATATATAGTAAACTAGCCTGGGTACAATATAGAAATATATAGGCATATACCCTGTGTATAGTGTAATATAGAGGAATATAGACATGTACCCTGTGTTGCATGTACTGCTCCTATCCTCTGCACCTCTAGGGGACACTGGGCAGAGGAGCGCAAGTCTGGGGAACAGTGATAGGCTAATCTGAATGGAACTATGCCTTACTATGGCAGTATGTAAGAGGCAAGATGGCTTTCTTAGCAACACAGTGACTCCTGTCCCTAGCAACAGACATGGTGCCTGCTTCACTGGAGCACGTTCATGTTTTTTTCTATGCCAGATGATCATTCTCAAGCATACAACAACACACAAAACCCATCTGGAGGAGTGCCAGTGTTTTGCATCAGGGATGCCTGTACATGCATTAACGTGGCCTCTGGGTGCAAATCACTAGTTCTGAGAAAGAGAAAGGAACAAAAAGCAAATGAACAGTAGCACATAGCAACCATTCAAACATTTTCTGTCATTAAGTAACTTCCACTTGATAGATGAAAATGCATTACTGACTGATTCCTACGGGTTATTACTGTACATTCTGGAACATCTCTCTCCCTTTGTGAAGAATAAGCAGCTTGGCAGCCATGGCACTATCACACTTTATAAGGTAAAAACATGTAAAATAAAAAAAACATGTAACAATTCTATATATCTTGGTAAAATATAGTTTTATTTGCTCATACAAAGACATAGTATGAATTTTCAGAATGCAATATTCTTTAAAAACATATTTTTTTTCTGTGTAAAATTAATTTTGTATGGTACATACCAGAAAATACTTGATTTACAATGTACACTTTTCATTTTGCAACGTCTTTTGTATTTCTTTTCATATATATTTACTTATATATATATATTTATATAAATTTGCTATTTCTAAAGTAACAGGTTACAGATAAAAAATAAAACAAATAAAATAGATATGGCTGAATAAAACTCAACCACTACGTCGTATGTGCGAAATCTAACCACGGAACCCTCCTTCAGGATGCAAAGGTAGCAGTACTTTAAGTACGAAACCAAGGACTAGGACTTGTCTCCATGGTAACCAAGGCATATGACAAAGTACCTAATCACATTAAGTAGGCCTTGGATTGGATTGGTGTCATGGCTGCATCCTATTGGGCAGAATAATTACATCTTTATTAAATACTTATACAGATATCTGCATAGCCTTTTTAGTTTTTAGCAGCAGTGTAAGAATTACCACTTTTAGCCGTTGAAACATAAATAATTAAACCAATGACTCTTGGTTATTTTGAGGGGGTTCCTGGTATGTAAGAAAAATGACTTAGCAAAGACTGACCAACCCCAGCTCAGGAGTGCTGTGCAAAGTTTTGGCAGGGAAGCAGCTCGTGATGGCATGGAGGGTAAATCTAGCATCCTAGGGTTCAATGTTCTGATGCATTATGGCTCCCAAATTATCATTGCCCTAAACATTTAGTGATCTACGATGGTGCATTAAAGGTCTTCAAGAAATTGCAAAACAGATTATTATGATAAGCAGGTGTTACATTCAAGTATATTAGTGAGGTTTCCAAAGATCACCTGGTAGATGTTATTACAATTCATAATGGGAATTTCAAAACATAAACCAAGACTGCCACAAGGAGAAAAGAAACAGAAGCATACTGTGGCAAATGCTAAATGTTGGATATTAATAGCAATAGTGCAAAGGGGACATAGTTAAAATATGTAATTGAAATTGTAAAAAAAAAAAAAAAAAATTTGCTTAAGAATGATAGTGCATCCAATCATGACAAGAAAATTAATCATAGATTATAGAAAGTAAATGTTAAGAATAAACATTTTCTTTCATGCATAGAGACATTATAAAGCTGGAAGACATTAAGAATTAAGACCATCACTGATTGGAATCTCTAATCACTACCATGATTGACCATCTAATATCATCTTGTCAAACACTCCAAAAAGTTGACTGCAAAATATCGAAGTTATTAGATACCTAGAACTTGGATCTTCCCACACTGTTCTATTTTTATTTTTCATTTTGTATTGCAATTCTGCAGCAACATGAAAGAGTCTGAATAAACTATTACTTAAGTGATTATATAAAATAAAGATAAAGATAAAAATGTCTGGAACTACCCCATATGCTCTACAAAGTCTGATTACAGTAACAAACGCTGCTCAAAAACTGAAGACCAAGAACCCAATAAGCCTGTAGATTTATAAGAGTTTTCAATACCCGTAAACATAAAAAATACCAAGGTAAAATTATTGTGCTTTTTCATATTTTCTCAACATAGGACTGCAAAAGGAGCACCATTATCTGATATGGGGATGAATAACCCTTTTTGAGACCATGAAGTTGCCTGCAGGTCATCTGTAAAAGATGACATTGATATTCAGCCCTCCTAGGGTTATGTGTGATGGAATGTTAACACTATGGGCAAGCAAGGAATCGCGTGATTAGGCAGCTTAGTGGATTAATTGCTTAGGAATTACAAATAAATTATAATAAAATAGATCTCTGTACAATTGTACAAGCACACATACAGATGTGTTTACTTCACATAACACTAGGTCTCTGGTGGAGTTTCAGTCCCAGCCAAAGTCATGCCCAGTCATTTGGTAGAACTTCATATTAAATGGCCTGTAGAACTCCCGCAGTCTCTGGACAACTTCCGGGTCTATGTTGGGGTGAGTCCTGCCCTTAGTTTTCCCCAAGCAGTGGGGCTTGCTGCTCCCCTCTGCCTTTTTCAAGCATGGAAAGCCCTTAGTCTTGTTAAAATAAAAGTGTTTGTCGGTGATGATCCTTTTAAGCCCCAGGAAATCCTGAACACGCCCTAGTTCTCCGGCGGGATCCGTGATTAGTCTCTCCCCGCTCACAAACAGGATCTGGCTCATGGGAAAATACTGAAGCCAGTTCTCCAAGTGCTTGGCATAAATGCCAATCTGGATGGCACTCCACGAGATGTCAATAAGACCAGTAGTCCTGTTTTTAAATGTCAGACTCTCAAATGTAGGGATGTCCGGCCGCTTGGACAACGTCTGGGTATAATCCGATATGACTCGAGTTACTGGGTCCCTCACCACCACAATCAGTTTAGCGCCCTTCGACATAGCGGAAATACGGGCTGGTGCTTCCTTGGTCACAAAGTAGCTGGGAGTCTTCTCCATGGTGATCTGGCCATCTAGCGTCCTCGGCATCAAGTCCCTGTCCACAAAAAATTAGACATTAGTATCACACCATTAAAAACACATATAGCTATTACTTGTGCAATAGATTAAAACAGGTTTCAAGCTGTATCAGGGTTATCCATACATGCCAACCTTCAAAGCTTCTCATGTGAAAGGGGGCAGAAGGGGGCATGGTGACGTCATCGCGTCACCATAGCCCCGTCCCTACTATAAAATGCAGAAATTCACGGTATTGAATAGTGGGGCGGGGCTTAGTGACACTATTAAGCCCCGCCCCTGCCATTCAATGCCATGAATTTTGGACAATCAGGTAGGTGTGTCTACTCTTACGGGAGTCCGGGAGGACTCCCCAAAATTCGGGAGCTTTCCGGGAATTCCAGGAGAGTAGTGAAGTATGGGGTTCTCTCTCTGACTACATATACACCATAAATAAACATATATACCACAAACAATTAAATGTGCCAGAAAAACATATCAGTCGTATTTAACCACTTAAACAGGAATTAACATAGCATTGTCACTTTGCACAAGAAGTTAACCTGTGCTTTTACTATAATTCAGCAGTCAAAGGGTTAACACTGCCAGCAAGCCCAATCTCTTTTACAAATGGCTTCTCGTTAACAGCTTTGAGCTATTTGTATAGCTTTATAAGGGATTGACCCACTTCGCTAATTAACTGTTGCTTGGTAGGTGAAAATTTTTGCTGCTGCTTTCCTCTTTAGTAAATAACGGTTTAAATGTTGTTCAGGTTAGAGGAAGAACGAGGTGAGAAGTGATTGCGGTGTACCTTGCTTGCAGATCACAGCTGTTTGTTGTGTCCTCCTAGACAAGAAATTGTTATGTTTCCACCAGGAAAAACCCATTTCTCACTTGGAAAAGACACTTGTTAACCCTTTTTCTGCTGTGTACTAAAAAGCAATCTCTGGCAGTAAAGGGGTTAAACTGCACCTATCCCATCTATGCAGTAGTAGTGTATAAGGGGGCATGCCATAAACTTTGCACCTGGACAGATCATGTTACAATGCAAGGGCTACAAATTTACTTCATTTTTTTGCACGCAAGGAAAATACTGGCTGTTTTTTCATGTAGCAGCACACAAATACTTTGCTTTATTTTTACACTGAAATTAAAGTTGACCTATGACATACCATATCCCAGCTATAAATCTATCCCCTACATTTTAAATTTACCTCCCCCTTTAATGCAACATGGTTTTGCCAAGGTGCAAATTTGCTCCCAACTCAAAATCAGACCCTTTGTATGTAACTGTTCTGAGAAGAAGATCTGTGTCATTTTTAACTTAGTTTGTTTCTTACAGTTGGCCAATACTAAAAAACAGGGACATACATTTACAGAGGCACACCTGAGGTCGTCCCTGGAAATTGTAGACAGTTACCAACTATACACAATCTGGTTGGATGATTTGGTTGACAATCTAGCAGTACTGTTAGCCTAGTCGGCCGTTCATGCGTTTAATGGCAAACCACAATCCATGGGATCCGTGTAATTCCTATATGTTCAAATTAATGCTGTTTATAGATAAAACTCTATTTTGGAATTAAGCACAGACAAAGCTATTAAATGAAAAAAAACTAGACATGCCTTTTCAATTTCTATACAGACAGAAAGGCGAATTATAACGCTAACATAAAAATGTAGGGTTATTTATATTTTTATTGCATATGGCAAAGAACGACTTTAAAAGCACATTGGTGAGGCTCAAATTTAATATACACACTCTGGAAATATTAACTATTAGTATTAACATATGGTAGTAACCTTGAAACTTCTCCAGGAGTCCAGCACCACTCCAGTCATACTTAATTCTAGTTTATGTATTGTTATCCCATTAACAGAGCGATTAAATAGTACTGAGTCTCTTAGTGCCGTAATAAAACAGGAACAATGACAACCCAGGCGGACTAAACGATACTCCGTCTCCTTCAGAAGCTACAAATGAAGCCATTTCTTTCTGCAATTACATCCCTTTTACACATCTTCCATTGGATAACGGCTGTTAGCGCTGCATAAAGCAGATTGCTAAATTGCCTCAAATTACTGTAAACTCCTCAGACTGCAAGGCCTCATTTTGATTTGTTTGCAAACACATGCATTAACCCACGCTGCCTAGTGCTTAAATTAGGCAGAAATACCAACTGGGATGAAGATCACACAGCAACATCTATTATCTTTGAGAAGAGGATATGATGGATTGTAAAGAATTCTAGAATTTCACTCTGTTTGCACTTTATTTATTCAAAGTCACAAAATCGTAGAACAAATAAAGTTTTAAAAAAAATTCCACATTATTATATTTCATGGAGAGAAAAGCACCAAAACTCTGACATGAGAGACCATGAAGCTGTGATAGTTGTCTGTACATAGTGGACACAGCCATTTTGTGGGCGGAGCCAAATTTAAAAGTATGAGACATAAATAACCATTTTAAATAATAAAATGGTTAATTGCTAATAAAATGGTTCATTGTGAGGGGAATTAAAGAAAAGATTACTTACTTAGACATAAAATTGTTAGAAATATGGATAGATTGCATATTCCACAAAAAATATGAAGAGGTTATAAATTAACCCCGCA